>NC_058518.1:32657646-33370646 GCF_904849725.1 Hordeum vulgare subsp. vulgare
GGGACAATGCTACTATGTTTTTCCACACTTGTGCTTCATAATAGCACCATGTTCTTCATGATTGAGAGCCTCTTGTTTTGTCACCACCATATGCTAGTGGGAATTTTCATTATATAACTTGGCTTGTATATTCCAATGGTGGGCTTCGTCAAATTGCCCTAGGTCTTCGTGAGCAAGAAAGTTGGATGCACACCCACTAGTTCTCCTTTTCAGCTTTCACATACTTATAGCTCTAGTGCATCCTTTGTATGGCAATCCCTACTCATTCACATTGATATCTATTAATGGGCATCTCCATAGCCCTTTAATACATCGAGTCAATGTGACCATCTCCTCCTTTTTGTCTCACAACCACCACCACACTCTATTCCACCTATAGTGCTATATCCATGGCTCATGCTCATGTATTGCGTGAGAGTTGAAAAAGGTTTGAGAAAGTAAGAGTGTGAAAACAATTACTTGGCCAATACCGGGGTTGTGCATGATTTAAATTAGTTGTGTGAGGATGATGGAGCATAGCCAGACTATATGATTTTGTAGGGAAAACTTTCTTTGGCCTTGTTATTTCAAAAGTTCATAATTACCTTCTTAGTTTGCTTGAAGTATTATTGTTTTCAAGTCAATAGCAAACTATTGTTTTGAATCTTACGAATCTGAAAATTCATGTCACATGAAAGAAGTTACAAAGGACAACTATGCTAGGTAGCATTCCACATCAAAAATTCAGTCTTTATAACTTCCCTACTCAAGGACGAGCAGGAGTTAAGCTTGGGGATGTTTGATACGTCTCCAACGTATCTATAATTTTTGATGGTTCCATGCTATTATCTTGTCAAACTTTGGATGTTATGTATGCCTTTTATATCTTTCTTTGGGACTAACTTATTAAGTCAGTGCCAAATGCCAGTTCCTGTTTTTTCCGTGTTTTTGACCCTTTTCAGAGGAGGATTTTAAACGGTGTCCAAACGGAATAAAACTGCCGAAAAGATTTTTTCTGGAACAGAAGATACGCACGAGACTTGAGAACCAAGGCAGGGGACCCCACAAACCCCCTAGGCGCGGCCAGGGGGGCCGCGCCTAGCAGGCTTGTGGACCCCCTGTGGCTCGTCTGCCCTACCTCTTCCGCCTATAAATTCAGAAAAATTCCAAAACTGCGAGAGAGATCCACGAAAATACTTTTTCGCCGTCGCAAGCTTGTGTCTCCGCAAGATCCCATATAGGGCACATTCTGGTGCCCTGCCGGAGGGGGGATTCGGATACGGAGGGCTTCTTCATCAACACCATGACCTCTCCGATGATGCGTGAGTAGTTCACCATAGACCTTCGGGTCCATAGCTAGTAGCTAGATGGCTTCTTCTCTCTCTTGGATCTTCAATACAAAGTTCTCCATGATCTTCATGGAGATCTATCTGATGTAATCTTCTTTTGCGGTGTGTTTGTCGAGATCCGATGAATTGTGGATTTATGATCAGATTATCTATGAATACTATTTGAGTTTCTTCTGATCTCTTATATGCATGATTTCATATCCTTGTAATTCTCTTCGAGTTGTGGGTTTTGTTTGGCCAACTTGATCTATGATTCTTGCAATGGGAGAAGTGCTTGGTTTTGGTTTCATACCATGCGGTGACCTCTCCCAGTGACAGAAGGGGCAGCGAGGCACGCATCGTGTTGTTGCCATCAAGGGTAAAAAGATGGGGTTTTCATCATTGGTTTGAGTTTATCCATCTACATCATGTCATCTTGCTTAAGGCATTACTCTGTTCGTCATGAACTCAATACACTAGATGCATGCTGGATAGCGGTCGATGTGTGGAGTAATACTACTAGATGCAGAAAGTATCGGTCTACTTGTCTCGGACGTGATGCCTATATGTATGATCATTGCCTTAGATATCGTCATGACTTTGTGCGGTTCTATCAATTGCTCGGCAGTAATTTGTTCACCCACCGTATTATTTGCTATTTTGAGAGAAGCCTCTAGTGAACACTATGGCCCCCGGGTCTACTTCACGCCATATTTTCAGCCTTACACTTTTACTTTGTTGCAATTTCCACCTTCAAATCTCACTTTGCAACCAATCTTGAAGGGATTGACAACCCCTTTATAGCGTTGGGTGCAAGCCCTTTTGTGTTTGTGCAGGTAATCTGGACTTGGCGCGATTCTCCTACTGGATTGATACCTTGGTTCTCAAACTGAGGGAAATACTTACTCCTCATGTGCTGCATCACCCTTTCCTCTTCAAGGGAAAAACCAACGCAAGCTCAAGAGGCAACAGAAGGATTTCTAACGCCGTTGCCGGGGACTTCTGGCGTCGTAGCACTGCCCTGTCGGGGGGGGGGGGATTCGGACACGGAGGGCTTCTTCATCAACACCATTGCCTCTCCGATGATGCGTGAGTAGTTCACCATAGACCTTCGGGTCCATAACTAGTAGCTAGGTGGCTTCCTCTCTCTCTTGGATCTTCAGTACAAAGTTCTCCATGATCTTCATGGAGATCTATCCGATGTAATCCTCTTTTGCGGTGTGTTTGTCGAGATCCGATGAATTGTGGATTTATAATTAGATTATCTATGAATCTTATTTGAGTTTCTTCTGATCTCTTATATGCATGATTTCATATCCTTGTAATTCTCTTCGAGTTGTGGGTTTTGTTTGGCCAACTTGATCTATGATTCTTGCAATGGGATAAGTGCTTGGTTTTGGGTTCATATCATGCGGTGACCTCACCCAATGACAGAAGGGGTAGCGAGGCACGCATCGTGTTGTTGCCATCAATGGTAAAAAGATGGGGTTTATATATATTGCATGAATTTATACCTCTACATCATGTCATCTTGCTGAAGGCATTACTCTGTTTGTTATGAACTCAATACACTAGATGCATGCTGGATAGCGGTCGATGTGTGGAGTAATAGTACTAGATGCAGAAAGTATCGGTCTACTTGTCTCGGACGTGATGCCTATATGTATGATCATTGCCTTACATATCGTCATGACTTTGCGCGGTTCTATCAATTGCTCGATAGTAATTCGTTCACCCACCGTAATATTTGCTATCTTGAGAGAAGCCTCTAGTGAACACTATGGCCCTCGGGTCTACTTCACATCATATTTTCAGCCCTACACTTTTACTTTGTTGCACTTTCGGCCTTCAGATCTCAACTTGCAATCAATCGTGAAGGGATTGACAACCCCTTTGTAGCGTTGGGTGCAAGTTTGCTGTTTTTGCGCAGGTACTTTGGAGACTTGGCTTGATACTCCTACTGGATTGATACCTTGGTTCTCAAACTGAGGGAAATACTTACTACTACTGTGCTGCATCACCCTTTCCTCTTCAAGGAAAAACCTACGCAAGCTCAAGAGGTAGCAAGAAGAATTTCTGGCGCCGTTGCCGGGGAGCATCAAGTCAAGAATAGTCTTCATCCAACGTGTCAATATCTGGCACCGGGGATTATTCTAAGTGAAGCTTATCCAAGTAACCGTCGCAAACTCATCTCTTGCATTTACTTTTTTTGGCTCTCGTTTTCCTCTCCCCCACTTCTGAAAAACAAATATTTACAAAAATATTTGCCTTTTTCGTTTGCCCTTTTCTTTCGCTTGTGTGCTTGTCTTGCTTGCTGAAGTAACCATGAGTGAAAGCACCAAACTTTGTGACTTCTCGAATATTAATAATAATGATTTTATTAGTACTCCGATTGCTCCTGCCACTAGTGCGGAATCATATGAAATCAATGCTGCTTTGCTGAATCTTGTTATGAAAGAGCAATTCTCCGGCCTTCCTAGTGAAGATGCCACATACCATCTTAATACATTCATTGAGTTATGTGATATGCAAAAGAAGAAAGATGTGGATGATGATGTGATTAAATTGAAGCTATTTCCGTTCTCGTTGCTAGATCGAGCAAAAACTTGGTTTTCATCTTTGCCCAAATATAGTATTGATTCTTGGAACAAGTGCAAAGATGCTTACATATCCAAGTATTTTCCGCCGGCTAATATTATCTCTCTCCATAATGATATCATGAACTTTAAGCAACTTGATCATGAACATGTTGCACACTCTTGGGAGAGAATGAAATTGATGATTAGAAATTGTCCCGCTCGTGGCTTGAGTCTTTGGATGATTATACAAATCTTCTATGTTGGCTTGAATTTTGCTTCTAGAAATATCTTAGACTCCATCTCTGGTGGAACTTTCATGGAAATCACATTAGGAGAAGCCACAAAACTCCTAGACAATATCATGACAAACTATGCTCAGTGGCACACTGAAAGGTCACCTACTAGTAAAAAAGTGCATCCTATAGAAGAAATCAACTCGTTGAGTGGTAAGATGGATGAGTTAATGAAATTGTTTGCTAGTAAAGGTGCTCCTTTAGATCCAAATGATATGCCCTTGTCTTCCTTGATTGAGAGTAGCAATGAGATCTTGGACGTTAATTTTGTTGGTAGGAATAATTTTGGCCACAACAATGCTTTTATAGGTAACTATATCCCTAGGCTTTTTCCTAGTAATCCCTCTAATAACTTTGGCAATTCCTACAACAATGCTCATGGAAATTACAATAAATTACCCTCTGATTTAGAGAGTAATATTAAAGAGTTTATTAACTTGCAAAAGATTTTTAATGCGTCCATAGAAGAAAAACTACTCAAAATTGATGATTTGGCTAGGAGCATTGATAGAATGTCTCTTGATATTGATGCTTTGAAAGTGAGATGCGCTCCTCTCAAGATCAATATGGATGAAACTTTGAAAGCTATGCGTGTTTCCATGAATGAAAGTAAAGAAAGAACCGCCCAAATTCGTGCTAGACATGAATGGCTTAAAAAGGCGTGTTCTCGTGATGAGAATCACGAAGATCTTAAAGTGCTTGGTGTGACTCTCATTGAATCCTTGTTTTCTTGTGTCAAACCTAATGATGATGGGTCTGGATATGAATCCTGTTTGGTTGAGAAACGCCCCAATGATTCGGAGTCTATCTATCTTGATGCTAAAAGCATTGAAAGTGGAGTAGAAGATATCAAAACTTTGAGTAGTAATAAAACTACTACTTTGGATTTCAAGTAATTGAATTATGATAGTCGCTCTTTGATTGAATGTATTTCCTTGATGCAATCCATGCTAAACTCTCCACACACTTATAGACACAACAAGGCCTTTACCGATCATATCGTCGGTGCTATGATGAAATATCTTGAAGAGAAACTTGAATTGGAAGTTTCTATTCCTAGAAAACTTCATGATGAGTGGAAACCTACTATCAAAATCAAGATCAAAAACTATGAATGCAATGCTTTGTGTGATTTGGGTGCTAGTGTTTCCGCGATTCCAAAGTCTTTATGTGATGTTCTAGGCTTCAATGAGATTGATGAGTGCTCTCTTAATTTGCATCTTGCGGAATCTATGGGAAGGATCAATGATGTTCTTATTATTTCAAATAGGAACTATGTACCCGTGGATTTCATTGTGCTTGATATTGATTGCAATTCTACATGTCCCATCATTCTTGGTAGACCTTTCCTAAGGACTATTGGTGCTGTCATCGATATGAAGGAAGGGAATATTATATTTCAATTTCCATTAAAGAAGGGCATGGAACATTTTCCTAGAAATAAAATAAGATTGCCTTATGAATCCATGATGAGGGCCACTTATGGTTTGAGCACCAAAGACGACGATACGTGATTCTATCGCCTTATGCCTAGCTAAGGGCGTTAAACAATAGCGCTTGTTGGGAGGCAACCCAATGAATTTATTTTCGATTTTTTTTCTTCCTTTTTTGTTTTGTCCACACCATCATAATTCTGTTATGATTGTGTTTTTTGTGTTTAATTAGTGTTTGTGTCAAGTAAAGCCTTTATGATTAGTTTGGGTGATGGCTGTTTAATCATGCTGAAAAAGACAGAAACTTTCTGCTCACGAAATTATTTTTAATTTCCATCCAGAGAGAGATTTTGAGTTGATTCTTTTTTATTCTGAAAGATACTAAAATTTCCCTAATTTTCATAATGGTTCAGAATTTTTGGAGGTGCATAAGTATGGTTCTCATTCAGATCATTACAGACTGTTCTGTTTTTGACAGATTCTGTTTTCAATACATAGTTTGCTTGTTTTGGTGTTTCCATAGATTATTTTGAGTAATATAAATTGTGGAAATAGTAAGATACAGTAGTAATTGTGTGAAAATAATTATGAGTCTTGTTTTGACAGTACCCAAGTGATTGATTTGCTCGTTATCATACTAACCCATCTCACGAAGTTCCGTTAAGTTTTGTGTTGTGAAGTTTTCAAGTTTTGGGTAGAGTTTCGATGGACTATGGAACAAGGAGTGGCAAGAGCCTAAGCTTGGGGATTACCAAGGCACCCCAAATCCATATTCAAGGACACCAAAGAGCCTAAGCTTGGGGATGCCCCGGGAAGGCATCTCCTCTTTCGTCTTCAATCCATCGGTAACTTTACTTGGGGCTATATTTTTATTCACCACATGATATGTGTTTTGCTTGGATCGTCAGTTTATTTTGTTTGAATAAGGTACTTAGGATCTGAAATTATTAGATGGGAGAGTGTCCACATAGCCAAATAGTTGTTCAACTACTCATTGAGCTTCACTTATATCTTTTGGAGTAGTTTGTCTTTTGCTCTAGTGCTTCACTTATATCTTTGAAGAGCATTGCAATGGTTCTATTTTATAGAACTAGTTGAACTCTCTTGCTTCACTTAGATCATTTTGAGAGTCTTAAAAGGCATGGTACCTTGCTTAGGTTATGAATCTAGTCCTAATATGATAGGCATCCAAAGAGGATAAAAACCTTCATATTCATGTGCATTGATTAGTAAGAGAAGTTTGATTCCTCTCAAATTGGTTTTGAGATATGGATATGGTAATATTAGAGTTATGCTAGTAGGGTGTTGTGAATCTAGAAATACTTGTGTTGAACTTAGTGATTCCCGTAGCATGCATGTATGGTGAACCGCTATGTTAGGAAGTCGGAGCATAATTGATTTATTGTCTGTCATCATTTGTGTGGCGGTCGGGATCGCACGATGGTTAACACCTACCAACCCTTCCCCTAAGAGTCTGTGTTTAGCACTTTGTTTTGATTACTAATAAAAACTTTCGCAATAAGTATATGAGTTCTTCATGACTAATGTGAGTCCATGGTATAGATGCACTTTTACCTTCCACCATTGCTAGCCTCTCTAGTACCGCACAACTTTCGCCGGTGCACAAACCCACCATATACCTTCCTCAAAACAGCCTCCATACCTACCTATTATGGCATTTTCATAACCATTCCAAGATATATTGCCATGCAACTCCCACCATTCCGTCTCATGACAGGTGCCGTCAATATCATATTGCCATTGCATGATCGTGAGATAGCTAGCGAGATGTTTCAACGTCATACGCTAAGCTAGATCGTTGCACATCCCGGTACACCGTCGGAGGCATTTCCTATAGAGTCATCATTGCTCTAAGTATTGAGTTGTGAGTAAATAAAAGTGTGATGATCATCATTATTAGAGCATTGTCCCATGTGAGGAAATAAAAAATAGGCCAAAGATGCCCGCCAAAAGAAAGAGGCCAAAGAGCCCAATCAAAAAAATGAGAGAAAAAGAGAGAAGGGACAATGCTACTATCCTTTTCCACACTTGTGCTTCGAAATAGCACCATGTTCTTCATGATAGAGAGTCTCTTGTTTTGACACTTCCATATACTAGTGGGAATTTTCATTATATAACTTGGCTTGTATATTCCAATGATGGGCTTCCTCAAAATTGCCCTAGGTCTTCGTGAGCAAGCAAGTTGGGTGCACACCCACTAGTTTTCCTTTTGAGCTTTCACACACTTATAGCTCTTGTGCATCCGTTGTTTGGCAATCCCTCATTCACATTGATATCTATTGATGGGCATCTCCATAGCCCATTGGTACGCCGAGTCAATGTGACCATCTCCTCCTTTTTGCCTCACAACCTCCACCACACTCTATTCCACATATAATGCTATATCCATGGCTCATGCTCATGTATTGCGTGAGAGTTGAAAAAGGTTTGAGAAAGTAAGAGTGCGAAAACAATTACTTGGCCAATACCGGGGTTGTGCATGATTTAAATTCGTTCTGAGAGGATGATGGAGCATAGCCAGACTATATGATTTTGTAGGGATAACTTTATTTGGCCTTGTTATTTCGAAAGTTCATGATTACCTTGCTAGTTTCCTTGAAGTATTATTGTTTACATGTCAATAGCAAACTATTGTTTTGAATCTTACGGATCTGAACATTCATGCCACAAGAAAGAAGTTACAAAGGACAAATATGTTAGGTATCATTCCACATCAAAAATTCAGTCTTTATCACTTCCCTACTCGAGGACGAGTAGGAGTTAAGCTTGGGGATGCTTGATACGTCTCCAACGTATCTATAATTTTAGATGGTTCCATGCTATTATCTTGTCAACTTTGGATGTTTTGTACGCATTTTATATCTTTTTTGGGACTAACTTATTAACTCAGTGCCAAGTGCGAGTTCCTGTTTTTTCCATGATTTTGATCTTTTTCACGGGAGGATATTAAACGAAGTCCAAACGGAATAAAACCTCCGAAAAGATTTATTTTTTCAGAACAGAAGATACGCAGGGAGCTTGAGAACCAAGGCAGAGGGCACCAGGGGAGGCCACAAGCCCCCTAGCCGCGGCCTGGGGGGATGGCGCACCTAGCAGGCTTGTGGGCCCCCTGTGGCTCCTCTGCACTACTTGTTCTGCCTATAAATCCTCGAAAAATACAAAACCACGGGAGAGAGCCACGAAAATACTTTTCCGCCGCCGCAAGCTTCTGTCTCCGCAAGATCCCATCTGGGGCACGTTCTGGTGCCCTGCCGGAGGAGGGATTCGGACACGGAGGGCTTCTTCATCAACACGATTGCCTCTCCGATAATGCGTGAGTAGTTCAACATAGACCTTCGGGTCCATAGCTAGTAGCTAGATGGCTTCCTCTCTCTCTTGGATCTTCAATACAAAGTTCTCCATGATCTTCATGGAGATCTATCCGATGTAATCCTCTTTTGCGGTGTGTTTGTCGAGATACGATGAATTGTGGATTTATGATCAGATTATCTATGAATCTTATTTGAGTTTCTTCTGATCTCTTATATGCATGATTTCATATCCTTGTAATTCTCTTTGATTTATGGGTTTTGTTTCGCCAACTTGATCTATGATTCTTGCAATGGGAGAAGTGCTTGGTTTTGGGTTCATACCGTGCGGTGACCTCACCCAGTGACAGAAGGGGTAGTGAGGCACGCATCGTGTTGTTGCCATCAAGGGTAAAAAGATGGGGTTTATATCTATTGCATGAATTTATCCCTCTACATCATGTCATCTTTATTAAGGCGTTACTCTGTTTGTTATGAACTCCATACACTAGATGCATGCTGGATAGCGGTCGATGTGTGGAGTAATAGTACTAGATGCAGAAAGTATCGGTCTACTTGTCTCGGACGTGATGCCTATATGTATGATCATTGCCTTAGATATCGTCATGACTTTGCGCAGTTCTATCAATTGCTCGACAGTAATTCGTTCATCCACCGTAATATTTTCTATCTTGAGAGAAGCCTCTACTGAACACTATGGTCCTCGGGTCTACTTCACATCATATTTTCAGCCCTACACTTTTACTTTGTTGCACTTTCCGCCTTCAGGTCTCACCTTGCAATCAATCGTGAAGGGATTGACAACCCCTTTGTAGAGTTGGGTGCAAGTTTGCTATTTTTGCGCAGGTACTTTGGAGACTTGGCTTGATACTCCTACTAGATTGAGTCCTTGGTTCTCAAACTGAGGGAAATACTTATTGCTACTGTGCTGCATCACCCTTTCCTCTTCAAGGGAAAGACCAGCGCAAGCTCAAGTGGTAGCAGGTCTCTTTCGTCGTTGCTGATTAGGCGGAGTTAGTTGATGCGATGGAGGAGGCGGAGTCCGCTGACGCGACAGAGGAGTCGGAGTCCGTTGACGCAGCGGAGACAACTCAGACAGAGGAGGATTCTGCTGAGGGGCCTCCTCCGGCTAAGTGTGCTGATGCGGTGGAGACAGCCAGGCCTCCTCCACCTGAGTCTGTTGACGTGGCGGAGAGAACTAAGGTCCCTCCTCCGGCTGAGCTTGCTGAGGCGACGGAGACGACATAGATATTTTGGGTTATCACAATATTATTGCTATTTAATTTAATGTTCATATATATTTCATAAAAGGTGGAAGGCTAGGCCTTCTTTTGGTGTTTTGTTTCATCTTTGCCTCCCTAGTGTCACGCCCAAGATGCGACCCTATCCTCAATTTGGCACGAAGGCCTCGTCAGGGATAGAAGTGCATCTTGTCGTGTCGCAAGAATGGATATCGTTACAAGTACATGTACAGAAAAGATGAGATATATATTTAGAATTGTCTTACACTCGCCACAAGCTACATCAGAGTCACATCAACACATTACATAATCATCAAAAGTAAGAGCAGGATCCGACTACAGACGAAAACAAACGAGAAAAATAAGAACAACGTCCATCCTTGCTATCCCAGGCTGCCGGCCTAGAATCCATCCTAGATCGATGAAGAAGAAGAAGAAGAAGAAGCAACTCTAAATGAACAATCAACACGCTCGCGTCAAGTAACCTTTACCTGTACCTGCAACTGGTGTTGTAGTAATGTGTGAGCCACAGGGGACTCAACAATCTCATTTCCAAAGGTATAAAAACTAGCAAAGCTTAATGGGTGAGGCAAGGTTAAGTGGTGAGGTTGCAGCAGCGGCTAAGCATAAATATGGTGGCTAAACTTACGAGTACAAGAAATAAGAGGGGGAAGATCTACGCATAACGGACGTGAAATACTAATGATCAAATGAATGATCCTGAACACCTACCTATGTCAGACATAACCCCCACCGTGTCCTCGATCAAAGAAGGAACTCGCGAAAGAGACAATCACGGTTACGCACACAGTTGGCATATTTTAATTAAGTTAACTTCCAGTTATCTAGAACCAGTGTTAAACAAAGTTTCCATGTTGCCACATAACCGCGAGCACGGCTTTCCGAAAAGATTTAACCCTGCAGGGGTGCTCCAACTAGTCCATCACAAATTACCACAAGCCGCATAGAAATGCTCAATCACGAAGCTCGCGATCTCGTCGGATTCCCTAGTGGAAAACCTCCACTCTGAGATTACCCAAAGCATCACCGGAATCCCGATGCACAAGATATCTCGTCAAAGGTAAAACTAATCCAGCAAGGCCGCCCGGCGTGTCGACGATCTCGATAGGAGCCGCGTATCTTGTTCTCAGAACATGACGGATAAGCTACGCGTACAAGTGCCAAACCTCGAGTTTCCTCGCGGTGGCCCCACACAGTGCTCTGTTTTGGACCAGCACCATCAGCACTGGCCCTCCCTGTATTATGTGAAATTACTCCTCGGGTTCATGACGCCCTATGCTTTCAGTATTAACAAGTTATTATGTTGGCCAAATGTAGAACCAATGTTGGGCCTTGCCAGACCAGCTTTAATCTAAAACGAATTATCAAGGGGGTCCCCATAACAACCCCGATCGTGTTAGGAGCGCTCGTTTATGGAACATAACACCGGTAGCCGAAACTAAGGGGGCAAAGGTGGAACAAAACACCAGGCTAGAAAGGCCGAGCCTTCCACCTTTTACCAAGTATATAGGTGCATTAAAGTAAATAACATATAATAGGGTGATATAACAAGGAACCCATGTTTCACATGGAAGCATCTGCACCTGCAACTAGCAACGCTAACACAGGGTTAAGCAAGCGGTAACATAGCCAATCGGTGGTTTGCTAGGTCGAACAGGTTGAAGGTAATCATGGCATTGTTGAGAGGCTGATATTTAACAGGTGGTAGGCAACGAGACATAATCGAAAGCATTGAAATAACTAGCATGGCAATGATAGTAATGGTATCTAGGGAAATGGTCATCTTGCCTAAGATCCCGTCGAGAAGAAGAATGACTCCGTGAAGTCGGCGAACCAACGTAGTCGAACGGGTCCTCACATTCCGACACGATTGCGGAACTCTATCGAGACGGAGCAAACCGGAAACAAACATCAACACAGATACTCACCACACGATGCACAACATGATGCATAACCTACTATGATGCATGATCAGTTCAATGGTGCAAGGGATGGCATGGCAATTCACCTCACGCAAACACTACACGTTAAGTGAAGCTCGATATGCAACGGGTTGCATATCGACGAAACTCCACGTTTAATTATTAGTTCACTCCCGTTAATTTACCGACAAGATTAAATGTTTTTAACATGGCAAGGGGTAAAGCGACGGTTCTACGTGGCATCCTAGTAGGGTAACACGCGAGACGTAGATCGGAGCTACGTTACAAGAGACATGCAACACAAGATATATATGCCATGAATGCGTCATGCATGCGAGTTATTACATCACGGCAAGAAGAGAAAGAAGCAGGTATCGCCACGGCGAGCGAAAGGGAAACTATGGCGGCAAGACGGAAACGATGCCACAACAACGTTCCTATCCCGATACTCAACGAGATATCGGTGCCACTATCTGGAAGCGTGTGCGGGAACGTTAAATAAAGATGGGGTGATCCCATATCTCGGGTTCCCATGTGTCGAGGCACGACGAAAGAAGATAACGTGCAACGGGCAACATACGGTGCAACATACATTCAACTCATACAACACATTCGTTCGTTACACGACATGTCTCAACGGCATACCTTCGAAGCGGATCGGTTCGGTGAAGGAGATCAACGATCGTCGTGGACGTCGTGGAAGTAGTGGTCGTCGTGGAAGTAGTCGTACACGGTCTCGTCGACGGTAGTCGTTCTCTTGTCGTCGGTGCACGGTCTTCGCGTCGGTTACAGTCTTCACCTCGGAAGTCGATCACGTCTTCGTCGATGTTTGGGGACATCGAGGACGTCGTGGGACTAGGCGAACTTGTCAGATCCACGGAGGCGGGGAGTGCACGCGTTCTTCGGCGACGGCAACCAGCGACAGCAACATCAGCTAACAGCAAGCAGCAGCTATAGCATCGGCGACAGCATGCAATGCAAGAAGCAGCGGCGACGACAAGCGACAGCAGCATGCAACTATATCAGGCAACATAGCGGCAGCAGCAACAAACAGCAGCAGCACGCAGCAGTCAACGACATCAGCAACACGCATCGGCAGCAGTAGCACGATTCGCAAGCAGCAGCAAGCAAACATTATAGCGACAAGCAACAGCTAGTAGCCTAGCAGCAGCAAGCAGCAACCGACTTGGGCACGCATCAGCAGGCATCGGCAGCAACGACGCAACAACATCAACAAGCTAGCAGGCAAAACGGCGAAAGCAACAGAGGAACCCCACACGCGGCAAGGCGGTGCGGCGGCTCCAACAGGGGCTAGGGCGGCGCGGCCGGCGGGAGGCTCATCTAGGGGCGGCGGACGGCGGAGGACCTCGGGCCGGCCGGGAACGTGACGGGCGACGACACAGCTGCCCCCGTGATCCGGATGAGTCGAGGAGGAGCAGGGAGGCTGCGGCGGCGGGCGGCCATGGCTGCGGCCGCGTGAGCTCGCGAGGGACGATGCCGAGGGGCCTTGGCGTGGGAAGCGAGCACGGCAGCGCTCTGCGGCAAGCAACGCAACAGGCGGCGGGGCCGGAAGCTGGCGCGCGGGGCCGGAGCAGCTCGAGGGGAACGGCCAGCGGCGGTGAGCACGGGACGAGGGCGAGGCCGAGGGCGAGGGCGAGGGGAGTTGCGGCGGGGGAAGAGGGACGCGAGCACGGGATGGGATCGGGCTGGAGGGCGGGGTCGAGCCTGGGGAGGGAGATGACGGCGCAGGGGAGGACGAGAGGGATCGAGAGGATCCGTGTCGCTAGGGCTAGTGGGGCAGCTGGGCTGCGGCCCAAGTGGGCCTCTTCTCCCTCTGTTGTTTTTTTCCTTTTTTAAAAAAAAACAGAAAACACACTCTAAGATAAAACGATTTTAACAACATAAAAAATGATTTTTGGCTCCTTGAAAAAAAATACCCAACTATAAAATAGGTTGGGCATTTTTAAACAAATAAAATGAAACTCTTTTAAGAATTAAAATAAAACCCTTTTAACATGAGAATAAAATTAAACCCTTTTTCTTACAAAAGAATAAAACAAAACCCCCTTTTTTATTTTGGATTAAAATAAAGGCTCTTTAAAAGAGAAAAGAAAATGAATCGGTTTTAAAATAATACAAAAGGAGACATAAAATAAAACCCAAGGGGTTGCCCCCACATTTATTAAAAGGATCTTTTATTGAAAAGAAGAAGACGAATCCTTTTTTAAATAGAGGTTTAAAACGGGAAACCTTAGCAACCGCAAAAACAGATAAAAGAGGAGAGGAGGGGAGTAAAGGTTTTAGGTCCTCGGTGCAAAAGGGTTTAGCGGTGGCTCTCACGCACGCATTCTCATCACGCCAACAAACGACGTCACACTCACAAAGCACTAACACCCAACAACACGGAGCAACAAGCAACACCGACAAAACACAGTTGACATGATGCCATGCATGATGCGACGATGCAAACTAAATGACGATGCAACAAATAAAACTAATCACACGACGGAAACGGAAATAAAGGGGGAACCTTCTGGGGCGTCGGTCTCGGGCTGTCACACCTAGTTACTTGTGTACCGGCGTTATGTTACATATTAAGCGCTCCTAACATGCTTGGAGTTGTTATGGTGACCCCCTTGATTTTTTTTTGGGATAAAACTCTTCCAGCAAGGCTCAAGATTGGTACTACATTTTCTTAATAACTAATAAAACTTGCATAGAGACTTTTCGGACCCCGTGTATAATTAATCAACAACCCGGGCCAGTGCTCCTCATGAGTGTTGGTACAAACTGGGCGATGTTCGGCGCGCCTGGTCACAAGGTATTTCAACCAACCCGACGTCTAGCCCATCTGGTACTGCCCTGAGAAAGAGATACACGCGGCTTCTATTGGGATCTGGTCTACCGGACGATCTTGCTGGATTTGTTTCATCCTTCCCGAATGTCTCGTGCATTGGGATTTCGAGGATGCGTTGGGCTATCTTGAGGTTGATGTTTTCCAGAGCATCTTGTGGCTAGTTTGTGATGGATGAATTGGAAGCATCCCTGCACGGTTAAATCTTTGTAGGAGCCGTGCAGTTATGTGGCAAGTTGGAAATTTGTTTAACACTCGGTCATAGCAAACTTGAAGTAAACTCAACTAAAATACACCAACACATGACTGTCTCTTCCTGTGAGGTTTGAACCCAGAAGGAAACACGGTGGGGTTATGTTTGACTCGTAAGTAGATGTTTAAAATCACTTCTTGATCAATAATAATTCACGTCCGTTTAAGCGTAGATCGCTCTTCTAATACTTATAATTGTAAGTTAGCCACTCTAATAGATGATTGACGCTTGGTGCAGCCTCATCACTTAACCATGCCTCATCCATTAAGCTTTGTTAGTCTTGATACACTTGGAAATGAGATTGTTGAGTCCGTGTGGCTCACATATTACTACAACAACAGTTGCAGGCACATATAAAGTGATGATTTGATGTGAGTGCCATGCATGTTTGATTTGGAGTTTTTCTTCTTCTTCGATCATGGGATGGGTTACATGTCGGCAGCCAGGGATTAGCAAGGATGGATGTCGTTCTTATCGTTTAATTTCGTCCGTAATCAGGACCCCACTTTTATGTATGATGTTTGATATTGATGATTGTGTTGAGACAATCTTGATTTAGTTTGTGGCAAATGTAAACAAATTTTATATAGTCGCCTCCTCTTTACATGTCTTGTAATGATATCCGGTTTTGTGAAACGACGAGATGAACTTCCATTCCTATCAAGATCCTCGAGTCTGGATGAGGATAATACCGTATCTTGAACGTTACAATTTACATGCAGTCTTTTTATTCTTCCAAGCAAATTCTTGTAAGCGCCTTTTGCGCAAAGAAATAGTTTCAGTGGTACTATGTTATCAAATAATCGCGTGATCGTTTTGAATACGGTCCAATGATACTATAAAATAGTTCATCTGTTATTGTGTTACATATATCGTCCAAAAATACTTGTTAGATAAATGAATATATCTATACATATTTTAGTTTCAGATACATTATTTCTTCAATAAGTATTTTTGAATGAAGAGAGTACGTATTAGTTAGCCGTCGACTACTCAAAACGTGCCCTGCAAAAATTAAGGTAATCAATGAGAGTTGGTAAGCCACGGCCACTTATTGGAGATGATCGCATTGACCGGGGAATCACTAGCCAGTAGCCACGGTGATCAGGATAAATTTGCTCGACGGTACGTCTCTGTCATTGGACGGCTAGCTATATCTGCCGTACTTGCCGACAGGGAACACCAAGACCAACGGATGGACGTGCGTGACTTGCTGTCCTTACGTGTTGCGGGACGATAGTGCCACCTATGCGCACATAGACGGGCTGCATGATCATCACGGTTGACTAGGGCACCAGGTGGATCGGTACGTACCGCACGAACGAAGCTGCGCCTATCCACTCCGTGCTCGTGTGCCACGTCGGGGTCACTATATAAGCAGAACAACTCAGCTTTGTTGTCGGTTTTGCATTTCATAGATATAGCGATCGAGTGCATGGCGTCTGGTATTTCGAATTCATGTGCTCCACAATACATACGGGGAATGTTATGTCAACTCCTCCCTCCGTTCCTAAATATATCTCTTTCTAGAGATTCTACAAGAAGATTCCATACGGATGTATATAGACATAATTTAAAGTATAGATTCATTCATTTTGCTTTGTATGTAGACATCTAGTAAAATCTTTTAAAAGACTTATATTTAGGAACGGAGGGAGTACAACGCGCAACCCAAGATCGGTCGTGTTTGTTTCAGGGTAAAAGAATAAAATATGTCGTTCAACGCGTGAGAACAAACAAATCAATGTAATTTTTCGGTCCATTTTTAATCCAGTTTTCACCGAACTTTAAACCATTTTTACGGTCGAACGAACACGCGCGGAGGGATGGACGCGTGTCCATGTGATTCCCAGACGCGCCCCTCGGAGACACGGCTGCCCCCACTTTCCCGCGATTTTGCCCAAAACTCTCCCGCGCCCCTCTCTCCTCTTCCTCCTCCATCTTGGCCGACGACCCGATGAATCCTGATGCCCCAGCCGCGGCTACGCGCACCACGCCGAAAAAGAAGGCTCCCAAGAAGCATGATTGGAGCTCGGGCCGGCGGAACTCGTCAAGCTCGATGTCAAATCGGCCAAGAGGAGGAACCGACATACAAAGGACAAGGAGAAGAAGGCCGCTGCGGACA
Source organism: Hordeum vulgare subsp. vulgare (assembly GCF_904849725.1). NCBI lineage: Eukaryota > Viridiplantae > Streptophyta > Magnoliopsida > Poales > Poaceae > Hordeum > Hordeum vulgare. The sequence continues at coordinate 32,675,004 of NC_058518.1, forward strand.
TCGCCGCCAAGGCGGCCGCATTGCGTGCCGTGCAACACTAGGCCGACGCCAATAACAAGGATGCTGTCGTTGCCAAGGCGCATGCCCTCCTCATGTTAGGGTTGTGTCGACCCTCGTCGTCCATTCTGTCGGTCGCTGCCATGGCCGTGGCCAGGACAGGCTCGTCGGTCGTCCATCCTCCCGCATGATCGTTCCCCCAGCTTGTCCGTCACGCTCGAGGCATATCCCGCACCGCCGCTTCACGGCCATGGGCAGACATGGTTCTTCGCTCGAGGCATATCCCGCACCGCCGCTCCACGGCCATGGGCAGACATGGTTCTTCACAACCCCCGACTGCAACATGGTCTCTGCAGTAATGCATGTGGGCGTCATCAACCTCAACTTCATGCCGGGGTACAATGGCGTTGGCTAGCCGTCCGACGGGACGCAAATGAAGTAGCCTAAGTTCTTCCCTTCGGCGAGCATGACTCCCGCCCGTAGGCTGTTCGAAGGAATGCCGATGCCGACGATCGACGACTCTGACTACACGGCATTCATGGAGAACGTCATCTTCGAGGGTCATGGTGAGGCCTTCCACGTCGACGACCAGGGCCAAGCTTTTTATCCTAACGCGACCCAAAGTGAGTACGGCCGAGGCAATACGAAGACACTCAATTTGCCGGCGATGATGAGGATGAGGACGACCATGGAAATTCTTGGCATGATGATGATGACTTGTATTGTGAAGATGAGGAAGAAGAGGTCGACATTTCTGTGGAGCCCTTGGTGTTCATCAACGAGCTCACCCAAAGGGTCGAGACGCAAAAGAGGAGGCAAAGCATTCACACGGGATCATACACTTAATTGAAGGTCGACATTTCAATTTGCACGGGATCGACGACATGAACTAGGCGAGACCTCGTCCGCGATGACCGTCCATTTCGAAGGTTGGCTCGTGTGACAGTCGGTGGCTTTGTTGTCGGCGCCAAAAAACTTGTCCATTTTTAAGGCTGGTTGGTGTAGGCCGTTGGCTTTGTTATCTTCCCAAAAACTTATTCATTTTAAAGACTGGCTCGTGTGTCGGCCGCTCGCTTTGTTGCCGTCATAAAACTTAATGACCATTTTGTAGGCCACTCGCTTTGTTGTCGGACGACATGAACGGGCATGAACTATGTCCGTTGCCATTTTGCTAGATCCTTTGCTCTTTTCATATTTGCAAGCAGAGCGGAGGAGATGTGGCCCAAATACGACCGTGCATTGCGCGCATGACCGGCATATTCACAAATTCAAATGGACACCGCCCCATTATCACTCCCAAACATAAAAAAAGGGATAAAACATACGTTCTTTGTAGTCATGCATTGGAATTGGCCTTATTGACTTAGTGTGCTTACGTTCTTTCATGAGAAGGCATGGCAAAACAAACGTTTTTATGTCTATTTTAATTGATGCGAGACTGACAAAATTACTACTTCCTCGGTCTTATAATATGCATGAAAACATTTTTAACACCGCATTAATGTAAAAAAAAATGCCTTTTATATTATAGAACAGAGGGAGTAGTTAGCAAACATGGCAAATTCAGATAGGAGTAAATGAAGAGCGAAGATACCCCATCCGTCTCAAAATACTTGTTATAAAATTAGATGTATCTAGATTTATGTTTTAATTTTAAATACATCTATTTTTTATATATTTCTGTGACAAGTAATTTCGGATAGAGGGAGTAGTAACATTGAAAGAGTTGACTTATGTTTGGATTCGATGGACTAAAGGAAGATGCAACGCACTCTCCAGTCTCCAGCTGTAGTACGCAATTTGGGATCGAGGGAGTAGTTGTTAGAACCGCAGCCCTCCCTCACTCCCGGCTAGAGGTAGAAGAAGACACAAGACACAAGAAATTTCGGGCCGGCGCACGAACGCCGCCGTGGGCGCACGAACGCCCGAATCTTGTCGATCTTTGCAATGTCTACATTGCGGCAATTCCCATCTTACAAGCTCTGATCACGACTGACCCAGCACCCACGTCCATTAAGCTGGCCACTAACACACGCACGCACTCATGCCAACCACACACACATACGATCTGGCCGGGCTCTCCACGCACATGACGCGCACAACCGCGCGCAACGCGGGCCTGCCCAACAACTCACAACGACCAGCACTGAGCTCCAACGGCTTGGCGTGGTTTACGGCTAACATTTCTCCCCCTAAACCACGACCTGCCGTCGCCGGAGTTGTTGTGCCTTCCATCGTCGTCGTCATGACCGTCGCACCTCGCCGCTGCGGCCTCCGCCGCGCAGCACCCTCAGTGCGCCATGATCGGCATGCCCTCAGCTCACGCCCATGCCGCGCACTGACGCAGGCAACGCGGTCGCCCGAGCAGCTCGATCTTCTTCCTCCTCGGCGACCGTCGCCGCGCTCCACACGCCCCAGCTCGTGCCCACGTCGCGCTCCAACGCAATCAACATGCCTGGCCGGCGTGCCCAGGACGCGGTCTTGTCGCCTCGCTCCTCCGCTGCATTCGCCACGCCCCGCACTCCCCGGCCGGCGCACCCGTCGCGCTCCGACGCGAACGACACGGCCGTCTCCAGTGCGGCTACGCGATCACCTCGTCGGCGATCGACCCCCGTGCTCCACACGCCCCCAGCTCGCGGCCTTGATCACGCACCAACGCGATCAACGCGGCCGATCCAGCGTGCCCAGGAGCTCGGTCTTCTCCTCGCCGAGACAAGCCGCGCCACCACGCAGGTCTGCTGCGGCCGCCGCGCACCTCCACAGGCCAACACACGGCCCGGAGCTCCATCGTGCGGCCGTCGACGAACGCCGTCATCGCCGGCACGCCTCCGGCACGACAAACCACGCCAAGACGAACTGGCTCATGATACCAGTTGTTAGAACCGCAGCCCTCTTTCACTCCCGGCTAGAGGTAGAAGAAGACCCAAGACACAAGAAATTCCGGGCCGGCGCACGAACGCCGCCGTGGGCGCACGAACGCCCTAATCTTTTTCTCTTTACGATGGCTACATGGCTGGCAATTTCGGGTGAGGAGAGAGTGCGGGAGGGGTGGGTTTTATACGCGCTGCTCACGCACCCACGATGCGCACATACACGCTCCACGATCCGCATGCGCCGCCTACGCCCACGACGCGCTCCTACGCGCTGGGTGCGGCTGGAACCCGCATGGATCGCCAGCGTCTACCTCTATCCCGTGACTATCTCTAACGAACATGCACTCACGCGCACACACCTACACACGCTTGGTCACCACGGACCTGAGCATGGCTTATTCCCATCATTCACGCCCTAAGCAATGATCTGCACAGGACAGGCTCGTCGTCGACGTCCGCGCCATGGCCGCTCCTACGGCCTCCTCGACGCTCCGCACACCTCCAGCTCGCGCCATGATCGCACTCCAACGCGATGAACGCGGCCAGCCCGGCGTGCCCAGGAGCTCGGTCTTCTCCTCGCCGAGCCAAGCCGCGCCACCACAGCCTCTGCGCCACCACGCAGGTCCACCGTGGCCGCCGTGCACCTCCACAGGCCGACACACGGCCCGGAGCTCCATCGTGCAGCCGCCGACGAACGCCGTCATCGTCGGCACGCCTCCGGCACGGCAAACCACGCCAAGACGAACCGGCTCTGATACCAATTGTTAGAACCGCAGCCCTCCCTCACTCCCGGCTAGAGGCAGAAGAAGACACAAGACACAAGAAATTCCGAGTCGGCGCACGAACGCCGCCGTGGGCGCACGAACGCCCGAATCTTGTCGATCTTTGCAATGACTACATTGCGGCAATTCCCATCTTACAAGCTCTGATCACGACTGGTTTATATCCCTGGGCGACAGAGCACCCACGTCCACTAATAAGCTGGCCACTAACACACGCACGCACTCATGCCAACCACACACACGACCTGGCCGGGCTCTCCACGCACATGACGCGCACAACCGCGCGCAACGCGGGCTTGCCCAACAGCTCGCAACGACCAGCACTGAGCTCCAACGGCTTGGCATGGTTTACGACTAACATTTCTCCCCCTAAACCACGACCTGCCCGGAGTTGTTGTGGCTTCCATCGTCGTCGTCATGACCGTCGCACCTCGCCGCTGCGGCCTCCGCCGGGCAGCACCCTCAGTGCGCCATGATCGGCATGCCCTCAGCTCACGCCCATGCCGCGCACTGACGCAGGCAACGCGGCCGCCCGAGCAGCTCGATCTTCTTCCTCCTCGGCGACCGTTGCCGTGCTCCACACGCCCCAGCTCGTGCCCACGTCGCGCTCCAACGCAATCAACACGCCTGGCCGGCGTGCCCAGGACGCGGTCTTGTCGCCTCGCTCCTCCGCTGCATTCGCCACGCCCCGCACTCCCCGGCCGGCGCACCCGTCGCGCTCCGACACGAACGACGCGGCCGTCTGCAGTGCGGCTACGCGATCAGTAGTAACATTGACAGAGTTGACTTACGTTTGGATTCGATGTGCTAAAGAAAGAAGCAACACACTCTCCAGGCTCCTGCAGTAGTACGCAATTTCAGATCGAGGGAGTAGTAACATTGACAGAGTTGACTTACGTTTGGATTCGATGGACTAAAGAAAGAAGCAACGCACTCTCCAGGCTCCAGCAATAGTACGCAATTTGGGATCAAGGCAGTAGTAACATTGACAGAGTTGACTTACATTTGGATTCGACGGACTAAAGAAAGAAGCAACACACTCTCTAGGCTCCAACAGTAGTACACAATTTCGAATCGAGGGAGTAGTAATATTGATAGAGTTGACTTACGTTTGGATTCGATGGACTAAAAAAAATAAGCAACGCACTCTCCAGGCTTCAGCAATAGTACGCAATTTCGGATCAAGGGAATAGTAACATTGGCAGAGTTTTGTTACGTTTGTATAAAATGGACTAAAGAAAGAAGCAACTCACTCTCCAGCTCCAGCAGTAGTACGCGAGCTCATGGCATGCATGCGTCGCTGAATTCAAAGGAACCGACCGACCAGCCCGCGAGTCGCGAGACCTGCCGACCTGCACCGTACCGGCCAAGCAGAAGGAAGACTAGCTAGCACGGATGCTCGGATGAAAGATTAACTGCTGGAGACAGACTCGGATAGAGAGAGAGAGAGATTCGGGTGCAGAGCAAGCGCGTGCATGTGCATTGTCGGCGAACGGCGATTCTCGTGGATTTTTTCACGTCCTATGGTTTAAAGTTGAACGCAAAATGAACCCAGTTTAAAAAGATTTCATGATCTAACCTTTTTTGAAACGTCATAAGCCGTGGCGTTTCTGCCCCACTACAAAACGTCAGTCTAGTATGACGTTTTCTACCACCATCAAAACGTCTGTCCACCGTGGCGTTTTCATTTTCGTGAAAAGCCATGCAATTGTGGCGTTTCTAGGGCCGGTCCATAGATTTCTGGGACCTGGGGCGAGACAGATAAAATAAGGCCCTTGTAGGCAAATAGAAAATTGGCATGCATTCTTTTTAATAAGCAATATATAGTAATTAGTACATATTATAGATCAATGTTCTTTGAACAGGGACGATAAAACACAAACCACAAATTATTTATTTGTAATGATCCAGAGGACTACATCATAACAGAATGAAAACAATATAGTTCTAAGTGGCACAAAGAGACAATCATTTCATCAATTTATCTGCAAAACAAAAAAAACTCGTCAAAACTGATAGCAAACTTCTCCAAAATTGTATGTTTACATTGATGATCAGATCTTGGAGAACTTACATTCATTTCTAGCCTCGCCAATCTACATGTTCTTCACTTCATGTCTTCACCCGGATAAAAAAAACTTCTAAACCTTCCTGCATAAGGCACAACAAAGCAAGCTTAGCACTTCAGCATCATATCTTGTTGTTTCTTCTAACACTTCTAGAAGCAAAGTCATCAACAATCATATCAACATTTATCTCATCCAACTTAGCTTTCTTCATGCATAAAGTAGCAAGACCATTCAACCTTTCTTGTGACATTGTTGATCTCAAATAATTTTTTAATAACTTCAACTTTGAAAAACTACGTTCAGTTGATGCTACAGTGACAGGCACAGTAAATAAAATTCGATAAGCTATTAATATATTTGGAAAACAACCTATGTCTCTAACAAACTCGAAAATCTCCATAGCACGCAATGGCACATCAGATTATGGTAAAGTCATTTGCAATAGTCGTAATTCTGAAAAAAGCTCATCTAATTCAACATCTCCTTGAGAAAATGTTTCTACAAATTTAGCACAACATTTGCGTAACTCAATATCATTCAATAACTTCATATCTTTTGAGCTAAGTAAGAAGCCAAATATAGTTTGGAACACTTTAAGTTCTTCGAATTTGTTTTTGAGAGAGACTTTTGCAACATCAACCATTTTTAAGAAGTAATGAACTTCAAATGCCTTCTCAGCTGATAGAACTTCTTCATCGTTATCGGGTTCATCAAATTGTTTCTTCCTAGTAACATTATGTTTTATTGGAAACAATGGTTCGATTCCCATTTCAGATGCAAGTCCTTTAGCAATATTTAAACTAGAAGCAAATCCTTCATTTCTGTAATTTTCAAAAAAAGCATTATTCCTTCAATTTGCTGCAAAGCAGAGTCGACACACATGGTCGCGGACTGCAGCATCTTACTCACCGTGTTCACAGCAAAAAAAATGTCATGCCAAATGACCATGCCGAGTAAAAATTCAAAACTACCAAGTGCATTATATAAATTTTTCGCATCAGTCTTTGACTTGGCATCATCACAAATTTTACCTAACTTGGACAAGGCTAGCCTTAATTGGGGTGCTTGATATCTAATAGCTTTAACACTCTTGATTCGACTCTGCCAACGTGTGTTTGACAAACCTTTCACAGTCAAACTTGGTATATGGTCAAGCAACACTTTCCATCTTTTAGTGGAACTTGAAAATAAAAAATAAATGCATTGCACAATTCCAAAAAAAGAAATAGCTTTACTGCATGAACTTGCCATATCACACAAAGTAAGATTTAGACTATGACACGCACATGGCATATACAAAGCACTTGAATTAATTTCAAGCAATCGACTTTGTACCCCTTGGTTTCTTCCTTTCATGTTCGAACCATTATCGTAACCTTGGCCCCTCACACTACTAATATTTAGGCCACAAGACTATATAGCCTCAAGAAGTACATTAAAGAGACCCAAGCCAGCTGTATCATCCACCTTCAAAAATTCCATAAAGAACTCCTCTATCTTAATTTTGTTACCGGACATGTTAACACATCTAATAATTAAAGTCATTTGTTCTTGATGACTAACATCCGGCGTATAATCAAGAATTATGGAGAAATATTTGGCCTCTGTAATAACTTTTAGGATAGAACTTGTAACACTAGAGGCTAATAGAGAAATTAACTCATTCTGAATTTTGTGGCTGAGATAATGATGATAAATTTCATCGTTTTTAATTCGCCTAAGATGTTCTTGCATTACTACATCAAATTATGCAATCATCTCTACACATGCCAAGAAATTACCATTGTTGTGTTGGTAAAGTTTGTCACTACATCCGCGAAACTTCACAATTGCTACTAGTCTTATTAGCACTTGTCTCAGATGTTGTTTCTCCTTTGTGATCTGCTGCTGCAAATCCTTATCAACTGTTTTACTTTTGGATAACCTGACTCTAAACTCATTCCAAGTGTTCATGTTTTTAATATGCTTCCAGTCTCTCAATCCATTACATGCTAATGAACTCTTGTTGTTATGGGATTTAAAAAGCTTACAACAAAAACAATACACCTTGTCTACATGTTTAGAGTAAAATAACCATTTTCTGTCATGCATCTCACCATTTCGCAACTTTCTGAAATAGTAACTTTCTGAAAAATGTCTAGAAGAACTATTTGATGGGAACACAATTTTATCTTCTCTTACAGGCTCCTTCTCTACTAAAATATGCCTAGATTTGTCATCCAAATTATCCCAGTTTCGTGGATCTAGGATATCAACAGTAAAAGGTTGTTGTTCATCAACACTTGGAATTCCTGTATTTTTTGAACCATCTAAGTTTTCATGCTGATCATCAACCTCATTGGTAACATGATCTTCATTTAAATTCTCAGTTTGTTGCTCTTCAACACTTAATATGGCTAGTTGCAGGGAGTTCCCAGAAGATCTATTGGGTCTAAAATAATTGTCAAGTGAACCTTTTTGATATTCTTCCTTTTCATCTTTCAGTTTTTTTCTCTTCCTTTTCTCACTACGAGATAAACATTTTCTAGATGACATTTCACCAAACAAATTGCAGAATTATTTTTATAGGGAACAAAAACACCTGAATAATTGCAGCTCGATGTTGATTTGTTGATGTAGCCAGGCCTGGATGTAGCTTCCAAAATCTGGACAAGTCCCCAACACTCACTCTCCGCCCCCGCTTCTCATCTCTTGAGTATTGAATCTTCTATGCTCCCTGGCCCTACACTTGCTCAGATCCAACGAATCTTTGAACAATAGGCCTGTAGAAGAAGAAGAGAAAAAATGGAGATGTGAGATGTGAGATGAAGGGGACTAGGGGAGCCAATCTATTTAACAACGAATCAACAACGGTACTGCCGGATTAGTGGAAGGACCGATTGACCGAAGGAGAGACGTCAGGAACGATGATTGGATGAACTCTCTCGGGGAGACGTTGAGCCTGCGTTGAGGATGGATGGAAAGACACAGATGATTGGGGAAGGAAGCATCGTTGGTTTCCATTAATCACTGCACGGGGAACGGCGGCCTCGTCGCCTCGAATTAGGTAGCCTCGGAGCTGCGTGGATTGGAGAATTTAGGGGAGGAGGCGAAGACGAGGAGACAAGAGCGGCGGCGCAATTGACGACGGTTGTACGCTGCGCCCAGGCCTGGCTGCGTCATGCGTGCGGTAGGAAATCTGCCTGAGATGCAATACACTCAGCTTGAATACACTAAACCGCTACCTGGGCTGGGGCCCCTACCTCCCGGGGGCCCACGGCGGCCGCCCCGTTGCCCCGGTCTATGGGTTGGCCCTGGGCGTTTCTGACGAGAACTGCAACGCCAACAGCGATGGCGTTTCTGAACGACAGAAGCTCTCAACGACGATGCCCTGGGGCGTTTCTGGCTCACCTCAAAACGCCCAGGTGGCTGGCGTTTCTGCCTCACTTCTAAACTCCATGGTGGCTGGCGTTTCCTAAGAACATAGCACTTCAGAAAGAAAAGAATGAGGTAAAGTGAAAGAGAAGAAATACTAATCTCATAGTTAGTAAGGACAAAAATAAAACAAATAGAATCTGAATGATTCTACTTGGCAAAGAATGATTCTCCTCAACATCGAGGATCCGGATTTTTATACTTCAACATATAAATTCACAGCATAACACCGTAATGCACAGCATAACACAATAATTCACAGCATAACACCATAATTCAGAGCATAAGACTCAGCATAACATCATAGTTCATAGTTGAACCGACATAGTTCATAGTCCATAGTTCATACTTCATACTTAAGAAGATAAAAACTTCATAGTTCAATAGACAACATCATAACACTCAGAATACTACATAGGTCATAACACTTCACTTCCTCCCTCTCTTCGCAGCCATCTTGCCCTTAGTAACGTAGCCCTCTAGAGTGTTCTGTCAGCCAGGACGTCTGACGTTCCTTGAGCTAGCTCGTCGTGTTTCCTCCTTTGGCTGAGTGGGTTGACTTGGTTGCGGAGCATCTTTCGTCTGTGAAGCCCCAAACTCAAAGAAGTCCGGATCCGCGGCCTCGTCGTCTGACTCCTCTTCTTCTTCAAACTCCTCAACATGTGCTCGGCTAGAAGAAGCACGTGATCGCCTCGAAGATGGACGAGCGGAAGTAGCCTGTGGACGGCTGGAAGACGGACGAGCGGAAGAGTGCACATCCATCCTGTACTACGCACGTGCCCTCACATCGGTGAACGAAACACCGTGGCAAGAAAGTAAAGCCGCTAGTGTGCGGCACCGATTGGCGACCTTCTGTGCAAGGAAAAGATAATGACATGTTAATATGCTAACAAAGCTACGACAACTAAAACAAAGGTTAACAAGGCATCTAATTTACAGAGTAGTTCTAACAAACCCGTCGGTTTGTGAAGATGGGGCACGGCCAAGGGCCACGTTACTATCGTTGATACATCTCCATAGCTCCGTGCCCTGCATAAAACATATGTGACATACCACCCACGAATAAATAACACGTGTTCATATTTTAAAGGAGGGACGTACCACTCGGTGATGAAGAGGGCCATAGTCAAGATGCGCTCCAACTGTCTCCCTAATAGAATTGTTGAATGCAGCATCGGCAGCCTCACTCGGCAGTAAGTCCAAGCAATCGGAACGAGTCCAGTCACCCTTATGGATAACTCTGTACTCTGTACGCATCCATTCCAAATGCCTTAAATATGCCGCCTCGTCAGTGCCGGGTGTTTGATTATTTTCAACTTGAGCATGTCTCTGAGCATTCCACATGTCCACCCAAATCATGTGGTGCTCCTCCCAATTGATGACACTCTTATTGGTTTGCCGGTTAGTCCTACAAAACAATAGTTCAATACTACATCAGTTCCATTTTTTCGTGTTAGACATTGATCAATAGGATAAACACGTGATACAAAATACTCACTTATGTAGCTGCACACTTGTCTCGAAGTAATCCGGCGAGGTGCGTTGTTGTACCCGTAACTGCTTTGAAACACGATGAGGAAGATGCCACTCCACCGCAAAGAAGCATATCATGGGGCACCGCACACGTCAAATATGATGGTCACGAAGGCACATGTTTCTCAGAGGGAACTGCCTAAGTACCGTGTACGGCCTCCAATTCACCTACATAACGACAAGTCACTCGACCATCCATGAAAAATTTCCAGACAATTTGCGAAAGCATTTACCTGTTCATAAGTCAGCATGTCTAGCTCGCTTATATATGTATGCCTTATACCGCCCCATAGCTGCCATACTCATCCATTGGACATTAGCCCATGTGTGTGCGATAGTGGGGTACCGCTCCTCATCTCCGTCAAATGGGTACATCCAAGGTTCTTCCGGAGGAAGGCTGAGGTTACGACCAACAGGCATACGCTCCCACATCCAAACCTGTAGGGCCCAAACAAAACCTCCAAGAGTGGACATCGGCTTGCTCCTCATACATGCTCCATCCAACTACAAATTTAATAAAATGAAAATGCAACATATACCCATTTAATATAATGAAAATGCATCATATACCCATTGAATAAAACGAAAATACCTGATATTAAACTGTACCTGACGGTACAAGAAGGCAAGTGCCGCCGAACCCCAACTCCACTTAACATCCCAGTCACAAAGAGGATCCAAAAAAATCCACGAGGCTGTGTCCCACGTGCCATCCGGAAACACCACTTGGGTCAAAAGATTCCAGAGATAAGCCCTGGCAAACCTCTCCACAACAACCGGACTAGCATCCCTTGGGCACTTGCGAAAATGTCTCTGTATCCAAGAGAACAACACACGAGATGGCCTAGGATCCTTCCTGATTTCATTATTCCATGGCTCGGGTTCAACACCAACCAATGCTGCAACCCGTTGTCGCCATCCATCGGACCTAACCTTCCCTGTAAGAGCCCTGCCCTCGATAGGAAGCCCGGTGATCATACCAATATCCTCCAGAGTTATTGTCATCTCACCAAGAGGAAGGTGAAAAGAGTGCGTCTTCGGCCTCTAACGGTCCGTAAGGGCCGTGGCGTTCAACCATGGTGGTGTGCCTTTAAAGTTGAGCACAAACTGAAGAAGATCCATTCTTCTAAAATAAGGCTCGTACCGAGGGTCATATAACAGAGATTCATTCGGGTTGTGCCCCCTCAAACGAAGTACTGGAGGAACCTAAACCAACAAACGCATAATTTGTTACTTGTCACAACTTGTCACAATATGAAAATCATGGAATATAGAAAAATAATCATCAAGACCTTCATAATTACCTCTCCACTTTCAACTAGCACCGCACGATGTTTCTGCTCGTAGAACTCATCAAGTCCCAGATATTTATCCGGCTGAAACATCCTACATAATATGAACAAAATTATTTTAGGCATTAAACTAGTGTGAACTAAATCTAGGCATTAAACTAGTGTGCCAAAAAAGCTACGCATTCACCTAGTGCCACTAATATGAACTAAATCTAGGCATTCACCTAGTGCCACTAATATGAACTAAATCTAGACATTCACCTAGTGCCACTAATATGAACTAAACCTAGCATTCATCTAGTGCCAATAATATGAAGTACAACTAGGTTATACCTACAACCATCATAAACTACACCTAGAGCCACCATAAACTACACCTATTAACCATCACAAAATAAATTTTACTTCAAAACATACGTTACACCTAGTGAAAAAAAACTACACAAGAACACAGTCATTGCAAAAACTAATTGGAGGGATTGGAGGAGCTTACCGGCCTCTTCGATTTGCCCCAAAAACCAATAAAACGGTTGAGGGAGGAGGGAGATCGAAGGGGGGATCTGAAGGAGGAGAGTCTTTTTTTTCGTCAAAGAACTAACCAGAGAAGAGGAGAAAGGGGGTTGGTGGCGGACGGGGTCGGGCTGGCAGAATATAAAGCCAAGAAACGCAAGGGTGCCTGGCGTTTCACCTAAGGCCCGCAACGCCACAGTGGCTGACGTTTCCCACGGCCAGAAACGTCATAGTAGACAGGCGTTTTGGACATGGCCAGCAACGCTATAATAGAGTGACGTTTTCATGAAGATCTGCAACGCGCGGTTTATGGCATTTTAAAAGGGTCAAAACGTGAAATTGTTTTCAAACGAGTTCGTTCCATGATTAAGTTACCCTCCTCGGATTAAAACAGTGAAAAAACCCGATTCTCGTTAGCTACTGGAGTGCAGTCGTCAAGATTTCTTCTTCTCTTCTGCTTCGCGAGTGGCAAGTGGTGCTCCACATAGCAGCAGGCAGGATGCGATGCTCCGCAAGTTGGCCAGGATATTCGTTCATTCACCTGTGCGCGCCCTGCGTGGCACTGACGCGGTGACGGAGAGAAAGCGCATGCCTGCATCAGGACGAAGAGGGAACTGCTTAGCTTGATCCACTCTGCTTACTTTAAGATCCGGGCTTTCCAGATAACAGTTACGTACTCTACTTTCCGCGTCATGTCCAAGCAGCAGGCATGCGCGCCGATGTCATCCACGCAGATCGAGCGTCCACAACTGTACGTAGAGATAACTCAAGATAAGTCGAGATACGGGGTGAAAACACTTGCGGAACCTTTGAGAAAACAGAGATGACTGAAGAAAGTGCTGGCTAGTCAGACACTACCGCAGCAGCATCCTTCAGTAAGCAGTCTTCACTAGGAGTACCAACTCTGGATTTGTTCCAGATATCACATAATAGAGTAAATCCAGAAACATGCACGGTTTCAGACATTAGAACATCTCCAACACGAGCGCTTCGTCCGGCGTTCAAAAAACTGATTTACACGCGTTAATCGTCAGGTTTGACACGGCGCTAGAACGCAGCGCGTGAGCAGCCGGCGCCTCACATTTCTTGCAATTGTGCGCGTCGGCCGCCGGCTCAACAAGTGAGCTCGCCGGCGCTTTGGTAGCCGCCTCGCCCCTTACACGCCCTGCAAGCTTCTTCCTCGACGCCTTCGAGGTGCCGGAGCCGCCCGCCGCCTTGTTCTTCTTCGCGAATGTCTTGCCCTTCTTCGGTTGCGCCACATTTGGGAGGTTCGAGGGCTTCATCACGACGGGCGCCGGCGCCGGCACGACAATGCCAGCCGCCGAGGTCATCCGCGGCGGCATGAAGAGGCCGCGCGCGAGGCTGATGGTCGGAGGAGCTTCGGTGGAGGCGGAGGCGAGGCCAACGCTCCCAGCGCTAGGGTTTGCGGAGGCGGCGACGGCGGAGGCGGCGAAGGATTCGCGGCTGTAGAGAGTGCAGCGCGAGCGCTCGTTTGTGCCGCGCGCGGAAGCGGACGCCCCTAATACGCAATGCGTGATGACGATTCGGACCGCGCGTCCAAATCTATATGCCGCGCGTGTGATTATTGCGCGTCCGCTGGAGACACTCTACCGATTGCGCTTGCGCTAAAATGGATAAATTTGCGACGCGGCGCTTGTTTAGCGCGGCTGTTGAAGATGATCTTATGTATGTAATGTATGTGTTGGGCACCAGTGGGAGGTAGGCTTTAATTTTATTCAGAGAACGACGTATGCTCCTCCTACTAAATTTTGGAAACAATGCGCAACTGATGATCGTGAGGCCTGCTTGCTCAAAGTGGATGTCTCGTGGCGTCGACGCCGGTTTGCTTCTATTGCATACAAACCGTTTCAAGTCCATGCTAAGAGATTTTGCCATGATAGCCGCACGCATGAGGGTCTCATGATTCCTTGTTTGGTAGGAAACCACGATGCACTTGGATTATATATTCAGTTGGTTCACCTGGAAATGCTGACGAGATATATGGAGGGGAGATGCATGTGCAGTGGAGTGGCTCACTACACAAAAGAAGTGATATGGACACGCTAACAAAATAGCTTGAAAATCGAGGGTAATATCCAAAATGCTTCCAATAATAGTCTTTTTGGAGCACCGGTTTTTGGTTTTTTTCGCCCAGAACTACACAAATGTCATTTCATCATGAAATTGGTATGTGGGTCACAAATTCTTCAATGTTTATCACCGAAAAAAACATAATTGTAAATCATTTACTACTTTTTATTTTATTTTACTGCTCACCGTCGTGCACATGGGCTTGGGATAAATAAACTCCATGTCCAAGAAAAGAGGGTAATGGCCAGGAAATGGTGTCTTGATATGTTTTGTTTTGTGTGACTTGAATCCTTGATGCCTGCTTTGTATTCATAGTCCTAGATGGAAAGGTGGAGTATTATTTGATAAATGTGTTGTTGCACTGGTTTCACTTCATAGGTCACACTTGAAATTTTGAAAAAAATATATTTAAAAAAAATATATCATTTTTTTAATAAGTACGTCAGAGAATGTCTCGGGATTTTCAAAGTCACCAAAACCATCATGTCCTTCCTCGCAGAAAAAGTAGGCCTAAAAATCAATGAGGATTAATAATTTCATAACAACAAGTAATATCATGTGTTTCATCGGCTGTTGTTTCCTTGTTGGGTCGATAGTTTAAATCCTAAATTTGTGTGGCTGACATTTGTTCAGTCATTGTCGTGAATCAACAAAAGTACCAATTCATGGCAATTTTCGTAGGGAAAATTGATCATTGGATACCATCTCTTCGGTACCTCTAGTTTGGCAAGCTAGCAAAAAAAAAAAAAAAAACATGCTTGAAATATAAGGGACCTGTACGTGGTTAGTTACGACTCATAAGGCACGGGTTGACATTACACTCCCTCCTTTCTTTTTACGTTGCATATAAGATTTGTTTAAAGTCAAACATAGTAAAGTTTGTCGTTCAAAAAAAACATAGTAAAGTTTGACCATGTTTATTTGAAAAAAATAACAACATTCACAAATACTATCATTAGATGCATTGTAAAAATCATTTTCGTATTATGTAATATTAGCTCCTCGTTTATCGCCGGTTTGGACCAAAATAACAGCCGACGAACTTAAGCCGAACCCAGCTTTCCGAAGGGCGCCTGGAGCGTCGGACGAAGCGAAAAAGAAAGCGGGCCCGCTCTGTCGGCCGCAGACGGGTCTTTCCCGCCGTTTTCTCCCCTTTATTCTCCTCTTTCCCTTCATTTCCTCTCGCCCCTCCCCCCATTCTTCTCCCGCTCCCGCCATCCGACCGCCATGCCGTCGAAGAAGCACACCTTCCCGCGCCCGCCTCCACCACCGATTCCATCCAGCTGAAGCAGAGGAAGCAGATGCCCAGGCCGATGGGCGTTTCGAATGCCGAGTGGAGGGCGGACGTCCAGCACCGGGGGGGGGGGGGGGGGGGGGGTCACAACATACCGGTGGAGGAGGCTCGAGGCCTAGAGGATCAGGGACGCGGAGGCGGCGGCGGCGGTGGCTGCAGTCGCGGTCGATCAGGAAGAGGTGTCCCGCATGGGGATGATGAACCCACCCGACAGTAACTCGCAGGCCGCATAGAGGGGTTTCCAAGGCGTTGCGCCGACCACTCACTCACCGACGATGTCGCCCTGGGGATACGCGCACTCGCCTGGCTACTCCAACGACGACGCGCACGGCGGCTTCAATCCCAACACCACCTTCTCGCATGGCGCGCCGCAGTGTTCCTCCCCAATCGGTTTCGGCCACGACTCGCGCACTCCCTCGTCCGCGTTCAGCGTCGGCCTCAACACACAGTACAACTACTCGCCGCCGGCGTACTCGTCAGCAGCCTCGCCTGCACCGTCTATGCGTCGTGGTGTCCTTCCGTTCACGCCCACTTCGTCGCTCCAGTTTAACTATGTCGCTGCCGCCGACATGAACGAGATCATCACGAGCGGCACCGTCGCCGCCGCATCGCACCCGAAGTTCGGCGCGCAAGATGAAACAATGGACACCACCAGCGACATCGACGACGATCTCGACGACACCGAAGATGGGGGGGGGAGTACGAGGCGGTGGAGGTGGAACCGGAACCAGTGTCGGATAAGAAGGGTAGGAAGAGAAAACGGGCGGCGAACTCTAAGCCGGCCGAACCCCGCGTCAAGTGGACATCCAAGAAAGACGAGTGCCTTACCGAAGCGTGGAAGACTGTCAGCATTGACCCAATCACCGACGCGAACCAGAACAACAACACGTACTAGGGGAGAGTCAAAACGGCGTTCGACGAACGCAAGTTGGTCGACCCCGACTTCGCCAGCATCCACATGGACCACGACGAGAAGGCCATGGCGAACCGTTGGTCGACGATCCATACGGCCTGCAACAAGTGGCATGGCATCGTGGAGGAGGTCGCAGCTCGTCCGAAAAGCGGCGCCAACGTCGAGGGTCAGGTATGCCCATAGTTCGCCGGCCCTAGTTTGTCACGTCGGCGCGTGTTTGCCAACATGTTTCGTTCAACGTCTTGTGCGGATGCTTCGGATGTTCGTCATATACCGCGCCGACAACGAGGACCAATAGTTGAGGTTCCTTCATGTGTTCTCCAGGATCGACTCGTGTGAGAAGTGAAGGGAGGTTTCGTTCGCTCTCGACAAGGCCAAGGAGACCTATAACCCGGACGCGCTTGCCCCGGCCACAGCAGAAGGGCGTCCAGATGACGCCAAAAAAGCCAGCGCGACGAGAGACACGATATCCGCTGCCCAACGGATGCAGGCTTCGATCAAGCAATGCATCGCGGACGTAAAAAACAGTGCTGCTAGGCGGAAGGAGAAATCCGCCGTGCGGTGATCGGCGCCGATGATCAAACGGCTTCTCTTATGCATGAGCACAAAATGCGATAAGAGCCGACATGTGTGATGAATTAAAGTTCGGCGTAAGACAAAAGAGTGTGGGCAAAGTAATGGTCCCCATCGGTAGTTCTTAATTCATTCTCTTTTTGTTATAGAGACCTAAAAAGCATATCCCTTTACGTGACCTTTATAGAAGTTTATAACACGTGAATCATACAATGAGAAGGGCAAGCCCTTTGCACTTACATGTCGAGGCTAATGACATATGAATAGGTGCATGCATATCCTCTAACATAATAATCGCCAGGCCTCACTGTCATACAGATCATCGATAGGCAGCGTGCGATTTAATTGAGACAAGACTCTGAAACTCCTAGAAATTTGGGTGGCATGCCACTTGAGGCAAAAGGGAAATGCACGACAGATTTCTCCAATCAAACATGCCATCGATACTTGCATACTCACATGGAAGTACTACTAACTACGAATCCAATGGTATAACAAATTTGTGCATAATAGTTAAGCATATTGTTGTGTTATTCGCTAGCTGTTGATTACTCAAAATTGCGTTCTCCAAAACTAAGTAAGCTAATCAAACGGGAGCTGGTAATCCCCAGCCACTTACTGGAAAGCAGTAAAGTGAAGACGATTTGTTTTAACATAGAGTGGACATGATTACATCGACCATGTAATCAGTAGCCGTAAATCACCGTGACCGGGTTAAATTTTAGTGAACCGCGCGTCGCTGTCAGTAGCCTACTACTAGCTACGAGCTGTACGTGCCGACATGGAACACCAATGGACGGATGTGCATGACTTGTCGCCCTGACGTGTCAACGTTTTACGGGTTGATAGTGCCACTTACGCCGGACTAGGGTGTTGCGTCATCACATTTGACTAAAAGCAAGTATAATAAAGCTGAGTCAACGGGATATAAAACATAAATTATTATATTTTTGCTTAGTTAGAGGAAAGAGAAGAGGAGGAAGAAGATAAGCGGACTTTTAGTTAAGAGCCCACTCTAATACGTGATCCTAAGTACTTTTTGAGATGAAAGATGGGCCATACAAAAATGTAATACAATCTTTTAATCAACTACTCCCTCCGTCCGGAATTACTTGTCACACAAATGAATAAAAGTGAATGTATCTAGAATTAAAATATATTTAGATACATCTATTCATATGACAAGTATTTTCGGACGGAGGGAGTATTTTACATGTTGGCTATAGGATGAGTTATAGATTACATGACAACAACTTCTAGCAAACAGCCGGTTATACTATTATTCATGCTCTAAGGAGGAGTATCGTGCACCAATTTATCATCATGCTTGACCATAGCGTCATTGACGAAGCTACGTTGAAACAAAACAAGGCCATGACACGCCTAGGTTTTTATCAAAACAGTGAACCGAATACTAAAACCCCGTCATGCAGATAGAATAATTCACAGTGGCGGAAACAAGCCTGCTAGGCCTAGTTTAAAAAAACAGACCAGACAAACGGTCGGACCTATAAAACCGGAACCGATAGCCTCAACGGGTTTTTAAGCTAATAAAACCGTTCTGCAATCAAACCAAAGAATACCGGTCAAACCGGCCGGTTTTCTAAAAACCCAGTGAAAAAACCGGGCCAGTGAATCGGAAAAATCCAGAAAAATGTTTTAATGAAAATTGTGAGAAATGAGATTTGATTTCAAGTCATGTGAGTAGTACGTACACTACTGTCCATGACCCAATAACCAACTTGGATGTGCTACATTGTTGTCCATTATATGAAAATAATTTTATTTAAACATTATTTCACATTATATTAGCACATGTATTACTCTATTGCTTAAAAAACCGACAATGGAACCTATGAACCGGCAGTCTGACCGGTAAAAATCTGAACCAACAAACTTTTCGGATCATTTTTTAAACTATGCTGCTAGCTAGGGAAAATGGGACTATATATAATCTTAGATGTAGTGACAATAATCTGTGTAATATCTTCCTACTAAGTATAAAAAGTTTTCAAAATACACCACCCAAGCTAATCTAGCCCTAAACGTAACCCATGCTAATCCCGCCTGTGGCCCGTCCAATTTACTCGATGCAGCTCCGCCAGTGTATAGCGCATGCACGGGTACCTGATCGAGTTGACAAACAAGTAACAGAACTCTATTCTCAATGCGATACTCTATTGTGAATACCATTGAATGGCTAATCAGCTGATGCATGCTGTGCTAGGGCACGTCGTCAACAAAAACGCGCGGTCCAAGCGCGCACGTCCAGATGGCCTGGAGGCTGGAGCGCGAGAGGCACAGCTCGACGGGTGTCCGCCGAGCATGGGCAAGGTGTCGCGCCACGGGAGCTCCGCGCCGCCACGTCCGCCCGCGTGCAGCTTATCTAGCCGCCGATTGAGCTCATCTCTAGCCGCTGTAGCCGCACCTCACTCTCCCCGGCTGACCACACCACCGAAGAACCTTTTTCAGAGAACATATCACCGGAGAAGAAGCAGGCTCTGCGACTGCGAGCCAGACAGGAATTTGACTGCGATGGGTTCGGAGACTTTTGTGGAGATCCTGCTGGCCATCCTGCTGCCGCCGGTCGGCGTCTTCCTCCGCTACGGCATCGGCGTAAGCTCCCAAACCTACTCATATTTATCAACTGCTGCTGCCGGTGCTAGCCCACTTAGCTACAGGTCAAGCTGCCTGTCGATCTACCTCTGTGTGTGTGTGTCTGTCTGTCTGATGGAGTGATGGGTTTGGTGCAACTGTATGCAGATGGAGTTCTGGATCTGCCTGCTGCTCACCTTGCTGGGCTACATCCCCGGCATCATCTACGCCATCTTCGTCCTCGTCGCTTAAATAGTTTCAGTTTCAGCAATTAAGCAGTACGGACTAGTGTGCGGAGATGGATCGTTACCAGGCAGCATCTCTGTTCCAGTTGCTCTAGCGGTTCATGGACGAGCTGGCTGGCGCATCAGTGCAAGCAGGATCTTTGCTCCATGACTGACCACCCTGCATGTCGGTCCAGTTACTAGGCCGGCTACCACTGTTGTGTTGAGTGCTATATTGCCGTTCTGTGCGTACCACTTTTTTTTTTTGTGTCTGTGTGTTGTGCTCTACGTGTATCATCTTCAGTGCTGCGATTTTCATGCATGCCAGATTCAGGCCTTTTTAGCGTGTATATTTTTTTAGGGTATGGCTGAATTTCAGTCTACTGAGACTTAGTCAAGTCTCACTCAAGTGACACTACATATAAAAAGGATAAACAAAGAAATTAAAATAAATTAGCACATATTTCCACGTAAGATCTCACAAATATAGGCTTCGTCGAGTCTGGTCGACTGAGATTTAGCAATCTGAAGTGAAGCAATCGTCGAGTCTGGTCGACTGAGATTTAGCAATCTGAAGTGAAGCAATCGTCGAGTCTGGTCGACTGAGATTTAGCAATCTGAAGTGAAGCAATCGTCGAGTCTGGTCGACTGAGATTTAGCAATCTGAAGTGAAGCAATCGTCGAGTCTGGTCGACTGAGATTTAGCAATCTGAAGTGAAGCAATCGTCGAGTCTGGTCGACTGAGATTTAGCAATCTGAAGTGAAGCAATCGTCGAGTCTGGTCGACTGAGATTTAGCAATCTGAAGTGAAGCAATCGTCGAGTCTGGTCGACTGAGATTTAGCAATCTGAAGTGAAGCAATCGTCGAGTCTGGTCGACTGAGATTTAGCAATCTGAAGTGAAGCAATCGTCGAGTCTGGTCGACTGAGATTTAGCAATCTGAAGTGAAGCAATCGTCGAGTCTGGTCGACTGAGATTTAGCAATCTGAAGTGAAGCAATCGTCGAGTCTGGTCGACTGAGATTTAGCAATCTGAAGTGAAGCAATCGTCGAGTCTGGTCGACTGAGATTTAGCAATCTGAAGTGAAGCAATCGTCGAGTCTGGTCGACTGAGATTTAGCAATCTGAAGTGAAGCAATCGTCGAGTCTGGTCGACTGAGATTTAGCAATCTGAAGTGAAGCAATCGTCGAGTCTGGTCGACTGAGATTTAGCAATCTGAAGTGAAGCAATCGTCGAGTCTGGTCGACTGAGATTTAGCAATCTGAAGTGAAGCAATCGTCGAGTCTGGTCGACTGAGATTTAGCAATCTGAAGTGAAGCAATCGTCGAGTCTGGTCGACTGAGATTTAGCAATCTGAAGTGAAGCAATCGTCGAGTCTGGTCGACTGAGATTTAGCAATCTGAAGTGAAGCAATCGTCGAGTCTGGTCGACTGAGATTTAGCAATCTGAAGTGAAGCAATCGTCGAGTCTGGTCGACTGAGATTTAGCAATCTGAAGTGAAGCAATCGTCGAGTCTGGTCGACTGAGATTTAGCAATCTGAAGTGAAGCAATCGTCGAGTCTGGTCGACTGAGATTTAGCAATCTGAAGTGAAGCAATCGTCGAGTCTGGTCGACTGAGATTTAGCAATCTGAAGTGAAGCAATCGTCGAGTCTGGTCGACTGAGATTTAGCAATCTGAAGTGAAGCAATCGTCGAGTCTGGTCGACTGAGATTTAGCAATCTGAAGTGAAGCAATCGTCGAGTCTGGTCGACTGAGATTGAGCAATCTGAAGTGAAGCAATCGTCGAGTCTGGTCGACTGAGATTTAGCAATCTGAAGTGAAGCAATCGTCGAGTCTGGTCGACTGAGATTGAGCAATCTGAAGTGAAGCAATCGTCGAGTCTGGTCGACTGAGATTTAGCAATCTGAAGTGAAGCAATCGTCGAGTCTGGTCGACTGAGATTTAGCAATCTGAAGTGAAGCAATCGTCGAGTCTGGTCGACTGAGATTTAGCAATCTGAAGTGAAGCAATCGTCGAGTCTGGTCGACTGAGATTTAGCAATCTGAAGTGAAGCAATCGTCGAGTCTGGTCGACTGAGATTTAGCAATCTGAAGTGAAGCAATCGTCGAGTCTGGTCGACTGAGATTTAGCAATCTGAAGTGAAGCAATCGTCGAGTCTGGTCGACTGAGATTTAGCAATCTGAAGTGAAGCAATCGTCGAGTCTGGTCGACTGAGATTTAGCAATCTGAAGTGAAGCAATCGTCGAGTCTGGTCGACTGAGATTTAGCAATCTGAAGTGAAGCAATCGTCGAGTCTGGTCGACTGAGATTTAGCAATCTGAAGTGAAGCAATCGTCGAGTCTGGTCGACTGAGATTTAGCAATCTGAAGTGAAGCAATCGTCGAGTCTGGTCGACTGAGATTTAGCAATCTGAAGTGAAGCAATCGTCGAGTCTGGTCGACTGAGATTTAGCAATCTGAAGTGAAGCAATCGTCGAGTCTGGTCGACTGAGATTTAGCAATCTGAAGTGAAGCAATCGTCGAGTCTGGTCGACTGAGATTTAGCAATCTGAAGTGAAGCAATCGTCGAGTCTGGTCGACTGAGATTTAGCAATCTGAAGTGAAGCAATCGTCGAGTCTGGTCGACTGAGATTTAGCAATCTGAAGTGAAGCAATCGTCGAGTCTGGTCGACTGAGATTTAGCAATCTGAAGTGAAGCAATCGTCGAGTCTGGTCGACTGAGATTTAGCAATCTGAAGTGAAGCAATCGTCGAGTCTGGTCGACTGAGATTTAGCAATCTGAAGTGAAGCAATCGTCGAGTCTGGTCGACTGAGATTTAGCAATCTGAAGTGAAGCAATCGTCGAGTCTGGTCGACTGAGATTTAGCAATCTGAAGTGAAGCAATCGTCGAGTCTGGTCGACTGAGATTTAGCAATCTGAAGTGAAGCAATCGTCGAGTCTGGTCGACTGAGATTTAGCAATCTGAAGTGAAGCAATCGTCGAGTCTGGTCGACTGAGATTTAGCAATCTGAAGTGAAGCAATCGTCGAGTCTGGTCGACTGAGATTGAGCAATCTGAAGTGAAGCAATCGTCGAGTCTGGTCGACTGAGATTTAGCAATCTGAAGTGAAGCAATCGTCGAGTCTGGTCGACTGAGATTTAGCAATCTGAAGTGAAGCAATCGTCGAGTCTGGTCGACTGAGATTTAGCAATCTGAAGTGAAGCAATCGTCGAGTCTGGTCGACTGAGATTTAGCAATCTGAAGTGAAGCAATCGTCGAGTCTGGTCGACTGAGATTGAGCAATCTGAAGTGAAGCAATCGTCGAGTCTGGTCGACTGAGATTTAGCAATCTGAAGTGAAGCAATCGTCGAGTCTGGTCGACTGAGATTTAGCAATCTGAAGTGAAGCAATCGTCGAGTCTGGTCGACTGAGATTTAGCAATCTGAAGTGAAGCAATCGTCGAGTCTGGTCGACTGAGATTTAGCAATCTGAAGTGAAGCAATCGTCGAGTCTGGTCGACTGAGATTTAGCAATCTGAAGTGAAGCAATCGTCGAGTCTGGTCGACTGAGATTTAGCAATCTGAAGTGAAGCAATCGTCGAGTCTGGTCGACTGAGATTTAGCAATCTGAAGTGAAGCAATCGTCGAGTCTGGTCGACTGAGATTTAGCAATCTGAAGTGAAGCAATCGTCGAGTCTGGTCGACTGAGATTTAGCAATCTGAAGTGAAGCAATCGTCGAGTCTGGTCGACTGAGATTTAGCAATCTGAAGTGAAGCAATCGTCGAGTCTGGTCGACTGAGATTTAGCAATCTGAAGTGAAGCAATCGTCGAGTCTGGTCGACTGAGATTTAGCAATCTGAAGTGAAGCAATCGTCGAGTCTGGTCGACTGAGATTTAGCAATCTGAAGTGAAGCAATCGTCGAGTCTGGTCGACTGAGATTTAGCAATCTGAAGTGAAGCAATCGTCGAGTCTGGTCGACTGAGATTTAGCAATCTGAAGTGAAGCAATCGTCGAGTCTGGTCGACTGAGATTTAGCAATCTGAAGTGAAGCAATCGTCGAGTCTGGTCGACTGAGATTTAGCAATCTGAAGTGAAGCAATCGTCGAGTCTGGTCGACTGAGATTTAGCAATCTGAAGTGAAGCAATCGTCGAGTCTGGTCGACTGAGATTTAGCAATCTGAAGTGAAGCAATCGACTGACCGAACGGCAGGAAAATCGAGAACCAAGAAAAGAAGAGGCGTTCACGTCTCTCGTACGAAGGTCCCCTGAAGCTGCACTGCACACACATACATGAAAATCGCACTCCCAAAACAGACACAAGAGATCATGCGGGTGGTGATGGTGAACTGCGATTCACCATCCATCGACAGTACATCTAATACTTGTCCTGTAATTTTTTTCAAAACGAAATTTTACTGATTCGTAATGAATACATAGAAGTTTCCATAGAATTATTTTATAATTTTTCTAAATCTTTTAAATATTTTTATCAATTTTTTTTTAAAAAAAGGACCAAGGTGTTCGGGAGCACAAACTTCGCTCTCACGCAAAACCTCCTTTCTTAGGGTTGTCATGGGAAGTATAGATTTGCTTCTTGTACAGGCACAAATTTACTTTCTTTACTATCCAGAATGAGAGAAACGCAATGATGTTTCATCGTAGGAGTGCGCCGCCACCTGTCCTACTGTAAAATGTCATGTTTGAAGCAAATCTTTGGATTACCGCGGATGTTAAGAAGGTAGGGGGCATTGTTGAGGAAATCGTTAACTGGTAACTGCTCAGTTGGCTCGTGAGTAGGGGATTAATAGGCTTATCGGCAAGTTAATCGGCCATTTAATTCATTAATCGAACGATTTATCAGTTAATCAACTATTCGATGACCCTACAAGTAAGGACTAATCGGCAAGTAAACTGGTTAATCGAACGAATTCTTGAACAGGGGTAGTGGGTATGGTTGTACATGAGTAATTGTCATGCCCCTTTTCGGCTACAATAATTTGTAATCTATCAAAAATTGTTCCTCTCTTATTTATAAAACATTTTTTTACTTTCATGAGAGGTATAACTGTTCCTCTTGAAAAATAAGAAAAACATTTTTTTTTGCACGAGGGACATATTTTCTTATAGTGAATCCATATTTTTGCTTTTATGGGGGATAGTTGCGCCTCAAGAAAAAAAAATGAGTTTACTTTGCTTGAGATAAATTTGCTTCTCGTGAAGACACAGATTTGCTTTAGCAAAAGACAAAAATGAATAAAAAATTGCACTTTTTTTCCTTTGATGGAAGACACTATTAGTTTCTCATTTTGACATAGATTTACTGCTGTGAAAAATACAGTTTTGCCTTTCACAAAAAAAACATCTTGTTTTTGTTTTCTCGAGAAGCATAGATTTGCTTCAGTGAAAAGCACATCTATTTCCTCTCAAAAAGAGGGGAAATTAAGGAAAATATTTCCAGCTTATTTTTTTCTGATTTTTCCTTTCTACGTATAAAAAAAGTCAAACCCTATTTTAAAGCTTCAGACTGAATTCTAGTTGTATAGATCTTGAAGCGAGAATTTTAATAATCAAAATGGTTCATAATTTGCATGCACAGTTTAACATGCATTTTTTTAATAAACATATCTATATAAAATAATAAAACTTTTAAATTACGACAGGTGACGCACATACAACACGTCACTAGTCAACTCCTATAAAGGTAGGAATAGCCTTAGTAAAAGATACCCCTTAATTAGTGGTGTTGTTATTTTCGGGAGCATGGCCTGAAAACGCCAGGTACTACAGGCTTCACAATGGACGCACGAAGCCCACAGCCTATTACGCGCCCTATCGGGTGCCCGCCCTTATATCCAAAATCATTAATTAAAGAATATTTCTTTTAAATATTATTTTTATCTTTTCAGATTACGACAAGTGATGCACTGAATGGGTGTCGTTTGTCGTGATTCGAAAGTTTTCCCTTTTTCTAGTCCGTATTTCTGAAATCTTGTATCTCTTAAACAGTACGTTCAAATGTTGAATTGTTTTCATCATTGGGTTTCTCACATCAAGATCTTCAAAACTAGATACCATGTTTATATGTTTTAATAAACTTTTTTTCATAAAGAACGGGTAAAAAAAACCAAACAAAAAAATGTGTCTACCGCGATAGAAAAAAAAACAAAAAACATGTTTTTTCTTGTTTCTGAGAGGCACGGCCATGTCACTCACGGAAGCAAAACTGTGTCTCTCGCAAAAAACAATATTAAAAATATATCTTTTTCATTCATCAGTGGCACGGTCGTGCCTTTCACGAAAGTAAAACCGTGTCTTTCACTCGAAAAAATAAAAAACACATTTTTTTTCTTTTTCGAAAGGCACGTCCGTGAAAGCAAAATTGTGCCTCTTATGAAAAAAACAGAAAACATATTTTTTTCGTTTTCGAGAGGTACGGCTGTGGCTCTCGCGAAAGCAAAACTGTTCATCTCGAGGAATAAAAAACAAAAAAAAAAGTGTTTTTTTGCATAATTTTTTGTTTTTCGATTTTTTCTCAGAAAGCTAAGAAAGATCGGTGAAAAATCAAAACCCGCAAAAATATATTTAAAAAACCATTCTATAAAGCCGATAAGAAATAGAGTCTTAACCCGTCACGTCAAAGGTTGTGTGAGATGGGCCGGCTAGAGGCCACAAACTTATGTTCTTTTTTATTTTCCTTTTTTCCCCTTTTTTCTCTAAATTTCGCCCTAAACCAACGACTGGGCCTCATCTAATAGTTGGGCGTCATCTCGCAGTTTCTACAAAGAGTTACATGCCTGAATAATACTCCGTCACACTCCCATCGGTCGCCGGCGGCGCTGCCTGCACAACGACTCCGTCCCCGTTGCCGCCGTCGCATCGTCACCGCGGCCACGAACCCATGGGGAGGGAGCAGAGCGAATCCACAACACGGCCGCCAGTTTCGATGCCGTAAGCTCACGGATTTTACTAATTGTTTCAGATTGATGCTTTTGATCTCCATAGGCTTTGGAGCTTTTGCCCAGATGCATGCTGCCGTTCTCATATCTCTAACTTGCCTCCGCACAGTAGCAATCTGTATTATTAGTGACTGTCTTAAAAATAGCAGTTCATGCATCATCTTGAAAATAGCCAATCTCAAAATCATGGCCTGTCTAATTATATATGCAGACGCAAAGAACTGCATTGATTTTATCTGAAAATGAAACGAAAGACAAACATATTGACATAACTACTCCGTCGGCCTGCAGTAATGTCTTTTCACTTCCTCTGCTGAAACTACACTTTGTTCATAAAAAATTGTACTACTAATTTTGTTTTCTGGTATTTCGACTTCATTAAATTAGTCTTCTGGTAGCAGGTGAGACTGAACTGTAGAGTGCTCTTGGAATATCAGCATCGTCCAAGCATTATTTGTGGAATTCAGGCGATAATCTGTAAAATAAAGAAAATAGGCGCACAAGTGAGTACTTGAACCTTTTTTTAGGGTTTTGCTTTTGTTTGAACTTTGAACAAACTGCATTCAGTAGGCAGGCAATGCATATGTACAAAGAGGCACGCTAACTTCTAATAGCCGAGACTTGGCATATTTCCATGGATATTTTGTGAAAGATATTACCGGCAAGGCGACACTATATAATTATCACTCTGGAGTTTGCTGTTTTGGAATCTAATGCAACCATATTTTGTGACGTTGACTAGAAATGCTTGCTACTATGCATGCTAGAATGGTGCATGTGCAAACTTTTTCGTATCACAGCTGAAGTCTTAGGTTTAATTCTCCGAACTGATTTGGCATGACGATGGTACATGATTGATCTGTGAAAACTTCATGTGAGCAGGGAACTTTAGTACTCCCTCCGTCCGGAAATACTTGTCCTAAAAATGCACATAATGGATGTATCTACAATTAAAATAAGTCTAGATGCATTCATCTTTAGGACAAGTATTTCCGGACGGAGGTAGTATTTGCCGGTCTATTTCTGGTACATGATAATGATTTTCGTCTTTGCTGGCTATTTTTGGTAATTAACACTGTTGTTACTCGAATTGGAGTTCAATTGTTTTTTCTTTATTCTTCTTTGTATGCAAGACTTCACTGTAGCTTCCTAATGTATAATTTATTGCTTGTTATTTGACACACTCAAGATGTTCGGACCTTTTATATCTGTGCTACGTGCAAAATGGAAGAAATAATGAACATTGAAATCTAATGTAGAGTATTTGTTTGAGTATGCATTTTACAGTTACTAGAAGCAACATGTTTAGGCTACGGAAAAGCAGAAAAATACGTCTAGTTATGCATATACTTCTTTGTCGCATAACTGACTGTCATAGTATGGAGTCATCCCGCCCATTACGATGCACACATATTTGTTCCTTGTGGTTACTATGATTCTGCTTCCCTTTCCCTTAGTAACTAGAGCACCGTGATGTATATCCCACTGTTCAGAGTCCTCATTCGGTACATCATCAATTAATAGAAGAAACTTATTATCCTTTTTGAGAGATCCTCTTGAAGCAATTTAATGTTGGTCGTCTAATGAGACCCCACTGGTGAATAATTCAATGGTTTCCTTGGTAGGCTTCATGTGATAAAAAAAATTCTGAAACACACAGCTAAAACGTTAACTGAAAAGCTCCGTGATTCTTCTATCATTGTAGACAAGCTGTGTTAGAGTCGTCTTCCCGAGTCCGCCCATTCCCACTATGGGAAGAATAGAATGGTTGTCATGGTTAGAGTTTTTTCACAAATTAGGCTTTTGCCCTGTTTTATAGATAAAGCAAACTGCCACCAAGTCATACAAGGTTTGAAGCAACAAGCAAAAGTAGAATGTTCACCTGGGGCAACAACGACAAGACATGCCCAACAAGGAAAGAGTACTACTCCTGGATGCTCAAACCGGTGGTTCAGGCGACGACAAACGGCTCACCAGGGCGTGGAACTCGGACGCCAAGTGATAGATGGTGCTCCTATCACGCGCCCTACTCATTGGCCACCACTACTGCAAGAAAGATGACATTATATAAATGGCATCAGCAGCATTGCAACTATAGGAATGCTGAATGATCATTTTGGTACAAATGGTCCAGAGGGACCAGGCTAGGGCCCGAAAGCCCACCCACTTGAGCAGACAACCCAGGTCCATGGAGGCCCCAAGCAACTCAAAGAATTCAGGAAAATCAGCTGGACGCCACGAGCAAGTGAAGACTTCCCGGATACAGTTCCAAAGGAATTGAGTCATCGCGTATGAGAAGATGTGATTCACGTCATCCTCAACCACACACGAAGGATGTTGGCCATCTCTAGGTTCGTTACGCTTACTCACCCCGGTGTTCGAGGGAAGCCTACCCCTAATGAGTTGCTAAACAAATATATTTATCTTAAATGGCTACCCAAGGCAACCAACCTCTGTTTTTTGTCAAAACTGTTGATACATGGACTTAGTTGAGAACCTACCGGGCGGTTCCTGATGCCATGAGATTCGATCCACCTCGTGAGTCAAGGCAATATCTATGAGCATAGCAAACAACACGGCTCATGCCATGGTCTCAGCTGCATAGCAAACAACACGGCCCATGCCATGGTCTCCGCTGGGCCGAAGGATCATCAGAATGAGATTCACCTAACCCTCGAAAAACATGAGGAGACGACCACTCTAGGGCCGGAGCAAATTGCAAATGGCCAAGGGAACGTGATCTGGAATTGTGCCGGCCCCAATCAAAGGTCATGCCATAATAGGGTGATGGTATGCCGCGAACCCCGATGAAACAGTGGAAAAATACACACCATTGCCCACCAAAACAAAGAGCCACCTTTGTTCCTGATATGGCCATTGTCCCGCCCTTGAAGACGCTTAGCTTTAACGAGATTCAACCAAAGGCCGCCATTCTCGGAAAGGATCTTCCATACCCACTTGAGAAGTAGAGCAACATTCATCAACCTAATGCCCCCCCCCCCCCCGATCTTTGCGCATACAAATGTCTGCCTTCCACTGTTTTTGAGTGGAATGGCTAGTCGATGAGTCATAAGTGAAAGTCGACTCGAATCATTGGCTGAATCGAGAAAATCTGTCCCCACATGTCATACTTTTTCTATTTGCTTGCCCAATCCCTCTCTGACACCTAGATTGAGACTAGTTTTCCCTCCAAACCAAACCTATCCCGGACCCTCTCCCTTGCCCCTTGGCCGCCACCGCTGCCCCAATCCCGTCGGTCGGCGCCACCACAAGCTAGTTGCTGCTCCTCCCCTAGTTGCTGGCTTGCTGCTGCTCCTCTTCTGTACCTATTGCTTAACTCATGTTGACTAGTCGACCATGTGTCTGGGATAGTCACGACTAGTCAAGAGTCGCTACCCCAGAATGACTTGTTGACTAAAAAGCATTGCTGCCCACTTGATCATGCGGCATCGCTGACTGCCTTTAGCATCTGCCAGCAACATTTGGAGCAGGACTTATCAGTAGTGGCACCGATCCCGCCAGGAAACATGTAAAAACCCATCATGAAAATAGCCAAGCTCGAAAGACATGAGGTTATAAGGACTGTCTAAATGGCCTTGGACATGAGCTAAATACAGCATAACTCCGTCCAATCCCAGGCTTTGTCGATGAGTGGCACCAGGCTATACCTCATGATCTTGGAATCAATACTAGGGATGCCAAGGTATGTGAACGGGAACGACCCCAATCAACAATTAAGTCGGTTAGTAATACTAATTTGTTCCTCCTTGGCGTAACTGACAACGACCACTTCACTTTTCGCGAAGTTAATTTGACGCAAACATCTCCTTGAAGAAGAGGAGGTGGAATTTCAGATTAACTATATCCATGTTTGGCCCCTTAAACATGAACCTGCGTCATCTAACCATTCAACCGTTCGTCAAACGTTTGGTGTTCCATCAACACACGGAGGAAGGACGTGCTAATCCGGTTGTAGGCCTTCTTGAAGACTAGTTTAAGAAAGACCCATTTTTGCATTCGACCTTCACCTCATGGGTCACTCATGAAGCACCAATACCATATCCATGATACCGCCTTTTTATGAAGGCCGCCTAGTTCAGGTGAACCCGCTTGTCCACGATTGGAGTCAACCACGTAGCACAAACCTTAGGAAAGATCCTAAAGCCAACATTTATGGCGGTTATCGGCCTAAATTGCCTAATGTGCATTACCCCCACTACCTTGGGTACCAATAGGATCACTCCAAAGTTAATCCATGATGAATGAAGAATATCCACATAGAACTTCCGAAACATCCACAAAAACGTGCCCTTTATCACACCCCAAAACTTCTTAGAAAAGCACATCAAGATCCCATTTGGTGCTGATGTCGGCGATGAGTTCATAGAGTTGACCGTCGCTTCAATCTCCTCCAAAAACGTGAGAAGCAAAGAACCATCAGGAAAGGTGTATTCCCGGTTCCCGCCCTGCCGGTGGTAGCGTCGCTAGAGATTGCACTCTTTGCCACGACCCATCGTTGGATTTGAGGCGCTGTCATCATTCATGAGGGTCACCATGTAAGAGATGAGGGGTTTGGGGGAGGAACATGGATGATGAAGCAAGCTAGTTGCCCGCCGCAATACGCTCGAAGAGGCAGGAAACCCTAGATCAAGGCGAAGGGAGGGATCCTGAGCCATATAGGCGACTTAAGAGGGGCCAAAGAGTTGGCAAAGGATGAAAGCCCGATGCATAGCAGATCACCCTAGCCCTCCAAAGGCCGAACCGGCAGCTCCCTATCCAAGGCTTGTTGGGCTTCCACCTGAGCCCAACAAGTGAGGTGGACGAAGGCCTAGTCCCTCCCAACTTGATCCCCTTCGATGCATGGGCCCACCAAGAACCCTAATCCTCATGCTCCATCCTTGACCTGGATACCCAATGACATCGGTAAAACAAATGATTCGCTAGGGAGCATACTGACAACCTCGAAGCACCATCTCTTGCAGCAAAGGAGCCACATCCAAGCTTATCCGCAGCCCCCCAATAGGACCAATACTCCTCTTTACCCCCTGCCCCCAAATGCCAAGTGTATGTAATATCATTGCGGTTGAGGTAGTGTTATACTAGGAAAAAATATGATAATCCAGAAACCGCTTCTTGAGAGTGTGATCGTACCATGAAGAGTCTTCAAAAAGAAACAACTACAAAGATGGCGCATCAGAGGAAGACACCACATCAATAGAAGATACAAGAGAAGATGGGTTGTAAAAAGAAGATGCATGTCAAGGAAGCATTTCGCACAAAATCATAGCCAAAGAAAACCGGCGGCAAGAGAATGGGCGTAGATCGACTATGCAAAAAGAGGCCACGAAAATCCTATTATGGATAACAAAGACCGGAAAAGGCTACCAAAATTGTATAGACAGGACTAGGACCAATAAAGAGTCTGACATATATGGTTTGGTGGATCTGCATGGCATGAGAAATGCGAAAGAACAACGGATTTGGTGAACGCAGGGAAAAGGAAAGCTAGAAGCTAGGAAGCAAATGTGAGACAATGATGCAGGAGCCATCGTGTTTGCAGCGAAGGCTGTGCAGGTGTAATGCTGACAAGGAGCAGGGAAGAAGAGCAACAAGCAAAGGAGGACCCAACACCAATAGAAGGTGCAGGTTTGAGAGGTGTGGAAGTTTTGGGGAGGCACATTCTGTCATTGCTTGACCATTTGACTCCAAAGGCGTTGCCCATGATACCAGCTGAAGCTGAGGATATACTTTTCAGGAAGAGGAGCCTGTCGAATAGAAGCACACTTGTCCCAATACAATAATCAATCAAATGGTGTCATCTACAAATGTGATTCCCAATTTGATCACGGTGGCTAGGCATGACTTGTTTCATCTTAAGAATTATCTACTTGTGTAATTTGTTGTAACTTTAGTTGTTTGATTTCATTGATTATTTCATGCCTTGTGCAGCCAAAGCTAAGAGAGCGAACAAGATGTCTATTCCTTGAAATTACACATAATTTATTTTCCTTCATCAAGCGAAGGTTTCCGAGGCTGGCAATTTATTAGGAAAGACTGCGAAGGAACACATTGTTGTGTGTGACACTGTCTAGAGTACCATATCTATTTTCATTTTTGTGCCATTAGCCAACAAAGTTTGCAAGGAAAGTTTGATTTTTTTTATGAGGGCTCCTACGCGTCGGCCGACGGATCTTTTAAAAAGATTCGTCACCTAGCTAGCCGTCGGATATAGCAGTTTTACTTTGAAACAGATGTTTTGTTGCGGATAGGTTCTGTTGTTGGATTTGTTTTTGTAACATTAGTCATGTTGCATTCTTTTGCAATATGGGTTGTGTTGCGGGATTTGTTTTGCAACATGGATCGTGTTGCGGGATTCGTTTTGCAACATAGGTCATGTTACGGGATCTAGCTCTTGGTCGGTTTGCAAGAGGAGCTAGTTGCAGACACTCTTTCAGAAACAATGGATCAGTTGCAGAATATGGAGATGAAGGGGTTGGCTCGGACCGTCTGCCATCCAACGGACGTGAAGGTCATGGACGCTCACATATGATCGATCGGTTGAAGGGAATCATTTTTCTTATTTGATAGTATGAAATTTTGGAGCGGATGCACACAGACAGGTACCATTTTAGTTCCATGACAAGTGTAGTGTATGTAGTGGACGCAGGTACGTGCATGATTCCGATTTTTTAATTTAATTCAGCATGTTAGTTTCTCTGTTATTATTCCACAATGCTGACGCGATACTGTGGGTGTCAATTGTGCGAGTCAATGCTTGAAGTTTACAATCCGAGTTTGAATCTGTTAGAAAGTTTGAGATCAGAATTATGTCACTGTATATGGTCAATTTGCAGGCAAGTATATATGAGATGGTGGTGTAGTTATTGGCCAGATGAAGTATAGTGGTAGACTAAAAAATATAAATATGTATTTACATTTACATATGTATTTTTACATACATTGTACAAGTATACAATATACAACACTGTCACTGTACAAGTATACATATTTACGTTTTCTGTACGCCCTAACGGGCCTAAGGCCCGTACCCCCACCTAATGTGGGGGCAAGAGGACAGGCCGTAAGCGGCCATATAAACTGGGGCCTTCTGTGGCAGGCTAGCGATGCGGTACAAACCCATCAATATACCCTTTTTTTAGGATACCGATCAATCGACTACTGGCGTATCATCCGGCGGTGGGTACCAGGAAAAAAGTTTGACAGTTTAGCTGCCCACTCCAAAAATAGACAGTAGTACGGGCCTGGTAGAAATAACTGCAAGAGCTATATCACGCTTGTAGCGAGACTAACTTCCGTCTCGCCTAAGGGCTTCCCGTGATCTATACAGTACTGAGCATGCCTGTTGCTTAGCTATCGCTTTCTCGCTGCGTTTTGGTCGTGCAAATATTTTTCCATTATTTTTTATTTTTCTTCCTATATTTTTATCTCTTCATTTGTTTTTTTTGCATTTTTTTTGTTTATTCCGTTTTTAGTGGCCTTTTTTTTTTCTTCGGGTTTCCTTTTACCGGTTTCTCTGTTTCTATTTGTTTTCTCTATTTTCTTCAGTTTTCTTGTTTCTTTCTTAGTTTTCATCCGTATTCTTCTTTGTTATTTGGTTTTGTTTTTCTTGGTTATATTCGATTTTTCATGGATTTTCATGGTATTCCTGTAAACTTTTTGTTTTCTTCGTTTTTAGGTGTTGTTTTGTTCTTTATTTCGTTCCTTTGTTTGTTCACTGCTTGTTTTTCTTTTTTTACCACATGTCCACATTTTTATCCATATATGTACATTTTCCTTATATGTATGAATTATTTTTTATACATGATAAAATAATTTAAAATACATGGCTAATTATTTAAAAAACACAACTTGTATTTTTAGTATATATCACTTTTTAAAATATATGATTAAAATTTCTATATACATAATAAATATTTTTCAAAATCTAATTTTTATGTTTATTGTATATGTTTACATTTTGTAATAGATGATTAACATTTTTCCAATTGTGTGCTTGGTAACTAATTTTTTCATACATATTGTAATTTTTTCGTATATATCAGGCACATTTTCTTATACAAGGTTAAAATTTTGAAAATATATCATTAATATTTTTTGATACATGATCTCCATTTTGTAGAATTTATATTTTATGCTCAATTTTTTAACACCCGTTATATGTTTTGGGAATACAATAGGAATATGATTTGTACAATATTAATATATTTTAAATAGATGATTCACATTTTTTCAAATGACTGATTGACATTTAAAAAATACATGTTCATCTTTTTCATATACATTATTTTTTTGTATACATGAGAAATACTTTTCTATATTCATTTATTTTTTTTACAAATGCCAGGTTAACATTTTTCAAATGTTTTAACAGATTGTTTTTTATGATAGATATATTCAGAATATTTGAAAGTTTAAACCAAGAAAGAAAACTGGAGAAAGGTGGGAAAAATTGTGTGGTTATAGTCTCTCGTGACCTGGGCCGGTCCAGTTTTGTGTTCCCTCAAGCGAGGGCTGCCCTAATTAACACGTCAAGCGATCATTTCCTGTGGGCTGAGAGTGTGCCACTTGACGTGTTTTCAACCGACATTACGTGTCACGTGCAGGGAGCCCCTTCCTGAAATAAAATCGGTACGCGTATTCGTGCTTTAGTTATTTTTTTGGAGAGGGGGGCTTTGCATGAAAAAAGTGTTTTTTTTGCTCCACGAGGGGCATATAATCCTTTCTCGTCGAGTCATAGATTTGCTTCCGCGAGGGGTACAACTATGCCTTTCAAGAAAAACAACACTTTCTTTTGCTTCTGCAAAAGGCATATATTTTTTTTGTGGAGGCATAGGCTTATTTCCATAAGAGAGAAAAATGTGTTTTTTCTTTCACAAGAGGCATAGATTTACTCTTGTGAGAGACACAGCCTCTCGGAAAAAATGTATTGTTTTCTTCATCAATGAGCGGACGTGTTTGCTTTCACAAGAGGCACTTTTTTTTGGCTTTCATGAGAGGCACATATTTGCTTCTCATAGAGACACTTATTTAGTTTCTAACTATGGTTTCTTCTGCTGTTTTTTCAGGTTTTATTCCTGAAAAACAAACTTCATCGAAACCTACTAACTTCGGCTCTAGTTTTGAGATCTTGACACGAGAAATCCAATGATAAAGATGGTTTGGAATTTGGACACACGGTTCAAGAGATAAATATTTTAAAAATAAATCAAATGATGATGAAACTGGTTCAGGATTTGAAAGCACGGTTCAGGAAAAACTTATGAAAAGATGGGAGTGATCTTTTCAAGGACCTTTAATTGGTGATTTCGTCTCAACGCATCCTCGCCATGTTTCTCAAATTTCCTAAGGCCTCATTTGGTTAAGGGGGATTGGGGAGGTTTAGAGAGGAAAATCCCCGGGAGGGTCAGAAACCCCACAAATCCTCGGGCGCCCATTTGATAGGAGGGGTTTGCTTAGCCCAATCCCCTCTGTTCCCCTTCAATTCCTTCCTATCCATGTGTTTCAAAACCCTCCTGGAGGGACTAGTGGAAGCAAAGCCCCGGGGATTTGAGAGGATTGGGTGGAAGAAAGGGATTCACCCAATCCCCTGAAATCCCTCCCTCTCAAAACCTCCCAAATTCCCCTTAACCAAACGAGGCCTAAGCAGGCCCGTCCCACTTCGTTACTTCTCTACTCCTCGTATCCTAACCCTAATACAGGTCCATGATGGCAAAAAAAACTCCATTTTAGAGGCTCCAAATTTCACATCCAACAATCGCTTGCTTAAAAAAAGGGTCACCAACCATCAAAAATGTTTTATTGAACCATGGTTCAGCCGAACCTACGCTCGACACCATTGATTTCTGAACACTGTTCATAAGAATCGATACATGGTTGATTAAAAAATACATGACATAAAATGTTTGCATGTTAAACAATGCATGACATGAAGTGCTCGATGGATTTGGCATGCATGACGTGAATCCACATGTAAAAGGATGTTAAATCGTCTGACGTGGAGCATTGGTTCGGCTGAACCATGGTCCTAAATCACGCCTCTCCCAACCACTGCCCCTTGTCTTGCGTCCTCTTCCGGAACGGGATCTCCCAACTCCGGCACTAGCAACTTCCCTTGTCTCTTCGAGCCTCGCATAACTGAATAGACCGAACCGAATATTGCGTCTATACGGGTCCTTTCATCACTTCGTGCAGTGACAAGTTTGATTCTCGTTTAATCTTCTCCCAGAAACCGAATGAACCGAACCAAAGATTTCCTCCACCTTCTTATTTTCTTTATTCTTCCATTTTATCTATCAGTTTCATCAATTTTTATTCATGCTCATAATTGTTTTTTCCTTTCCCATGTTCTTGTGTGAAAAGGTGATTTTGTATATGCCATGAACACTTTCTATAACTATGTGAACAAATGTTTAATTTTTTGAACCTATGGATATTTTCCTTTTTATCTTCTCTTTTATTTTTAATTTCTTTCCATTTCAAAAATACAATGATATTTTTCAAATACATGTTCAATATTTTCAAACACGCATTAAACATATTTCAGATACACGTCGATCATTTTTTGAATATGTGTTGAAAATTCTTCGAACACGCATTGAACTTTTTATACATGTTGAATGTTTTCAAATAAAAGTTGAATATTTTTTGAATACGTGTTGGAACATTTGTCAAATGCATGATGATTTTTTCAACACACAGGTCAAACTTTTTTCTAAGTACACGATGATTCTTTAAACACTTTAAACTTTTCTGTAAACACATGATGAATATTTTTAATGCACAATGATCATTTGTCTAACACGATGAATATTTTTCTAAATACAAGGTAAACATTTATTTTAAATACGTGATAAACATGTTTTTATCACCCATTTTTAAGCATACGATGGACAATCTTGAAAACACTTTAAGAAATTATAGAAAATTCTTCTAAAATGTTCCAAACCTATTTTGATAGACGGTTTCCGAAGATAAAGGAGAAATAAAAGAGAGAAAGAGAAAAGGAACAAAACAGTAAGGAACGTACATTAGTACGCTTATGACGGCACACACTCTGTTTTGCATTGGGCCTGGCCCATTTAAAGGGGGGGTGCTGAGGTATGCATGCTTCTATCTCGCTGAAGGCGAAGATGTAGGACCGTCCCAAACGACAAACCTTTGCGACCTCTATCAGCCCCTAGTTTCCGCCACCAAGTTTCTCCCCCACGTCCTTGCATCAATCCCTTTCCTCTTCCCCGTCTAGCGGCCTCATCGGTGGCAAGAGGAGTAGGACCCGTCTATTCGTTATATTTTCTAGTGACATAGATGAGGTGGTGACGACGCGGCATGTTGGAATAATGTTTCCCCGGTCACTCCCTACCTGGACGACGTCTAATCTGACGCTAACAAGGGCTTAGAAGGGTTTGTCTCTCCAGATATGTTGGCAATCTTCAGATATTGGCAAATTGGTGTGTCCTTAAGAGCATCTACAGTCGGACCCTTCATACCTCCCTCAAAGGCAGGCCATCCGGTCATCGATCGGTCACAAAAAATCGACCCAGCCGCCTCCTTCAAACGGGCCTCAAATGCCCGGGTTGACTGACACCCCTCATATCCAGCCCAAGTATGGGGCGGATATGGGGGAGCCCGGACACGCCCAGGCACGCCCGCCACATCGGCGTGACAATATGGCCCCATGTGGACTCGTCCGAAAACCCGACAGTCCAACGGGCGCCTTGACCGCCGCCGTGGGGCGCCGCTACGGCTCGTCGCCCGAGGCCATAGCCGACTATTTAAGCCAGCCGCCGTCCCCTAGGCCTAGCACATCCACCTCTTCCCTCCCTCCGCCGCTACCCGAGCCTGTCAGCCATGCCCCCATGCCGCCGCCACTACATGATCCAGCATAGTCTATGGCTTCTTGAGCAAGCCTGAATCTGGAAGGCCGCGGGCTACCTCTGGATTCAGAGGAAGATTTCAAGAAGAATAAGGAGGAAGAGGAGGAGGGGCAGGAGCCGACGTAGGAGGCGTCGCCGCTAGGTGTGGGGGAGGACCAACATGAGACGGCGAAGGAGGCGCCACCGCTGGATGTGGGGGAGGAGGAGGCACCAGCTATGGAGGAGGACGTGGATCTATGACCGGAGTAGCAGGCCATCCTAAACTCCGTCCTCCCGGAGTCGGCTGTGGAGGCCAGGCGTCTTCATCGGCAATAGATGAAAGCGACCCGGGCTATGACGAAGGCGGCGCGGGCTCCAACGGTGCTGGCTCAGGCTCCGGCGCAGGCGACTCAGGGCATCTCCGACGATGACGAAGATTAGTATAGTACATAATACGTAGGTTATATATTCTGCATGCTTTTGCATGAACCTAGGGGGTCAAATATGAGATAGTTGGCTATGGGCGGACATATTTAAGGTGTGATCGATCAGTGTCCGCGAATGCCTCCGAACGGGTCCACGGACGTTTGAGGGACCGGATTTGAAGATCCGACTGTAGATGCTCTAAGGAGTGCAATTGGATGATCATTGGTGTGGTGCGTCCTTAAGGACCGCAATTGGATGATCGTTGGTGTGACGACTTAGACATCTTTTTATGTGTTGCTCTGCGGGATGGTCGTCCGGTGTCTCCACCCCTCTAGACCGGTGGTGATGGATTACAAGCCCTTTTTACATGAGGTGATACTCCAACCGATGTTTCTTCAATGACTTTTAAATCTCGTCTCAAGGGGGAGTGGTTATTGCCGTTTTAAAACGTACTATCATGAAGACGTTTGGAGGTGTCTCTGTTCTTTATTGCCGGTCTAGCGCAATTTTCAATCTTTATATTTTGTAGTGTAATTTCATTTTGTATTAATTGATCTGGACACAGATGTCTTTTTATTGTATCGCCTATTTTTTTGCTCTGATATAAGATGCCTTTTGGGTATCTCTTTACAGAAATCTCGACATTTCGTACGCGCGCACGCGCACACACACACACATATGTGTGTATATCGAAGGCCTCACAATCAATTGAGGTCTTCAATTGTAATTTGGTCACCCAATTTTGATCGAATCAACAATCTTTTTTACTTAATTGAGGCTTTAATTTAAAATTGGATCATCCGATTTTGATCGGGTCAACTATTTATCAAAGAGCTCTCCTACTAATTTATTTTAAGTCTTCATGTTTCCTAAGTTTAAACTCTTTCATTTGATGGAGGTATTTAATTTTGAATTTGGTTTACAGTTTTGATCGGGTAAACAGTTTTTTAAACCAATCAGCAGTAGCCTATAAAAATAAATTAACCCCTTGTAGACTCATGTCACCATAAAAAAACGCCATCATGTGATATTATAGCCGAATAAAGTACACACAACCAGCGATAAAAAATATCCCCATATAAATATGGATTAATTAGCGAATAACACAGAATCACATCAGAAAAGGCCCATCAAATAACCACATTATAAATGAAAATAAAACACATTCCACCGTCTTTCTCACCGGCCAAACTAAATACTCCATCAATTTCATTTTAGATGAATGGAAGGCCGTATTAAAAGGCCACAACGTAATGGGATCAATGGATCATGAGTCTTCTACACGGCCCGTAGACAATGACAATATTCAGATTACAAGTTCTAGTTCCCCTAGAAAATATTACAAGTTCTAGCTAAAAAACAAAATGCAAATGCTGTGAGAAAGCATCACCGCTTGGTCCAAAAGCTTAAACTCCATGAGGTTCGAGAATGCCTATGATTAGGCCCTCCTTTAACACACGTCAACCAAACATGCATGCCTTCAAGTGAGAATGCAGTGACGGATGTAGATGAAAGTACAATCAACTGATTATTGTCATGTAGAAAGAGACTTCCCCAGAACCCAGACCAGATGATATATTCTAGCCAGCGAAACGCATTTGCTCGGTGGAAAGGATGAGACAGGGGCTAGAAAGTAGCAGCTTGCTAGTTCAGGAAATGGGTGGCGGGGGGCAAGACTCTTTGATTCTTTCTCCAGTTCAGACGCATTTGGGTTCGATCATGTGCTGAAACCTCACGTTGACCCATGACGAGCGCTGGCTTGTTCTCTAGAAATTCCTCTGCGAGCAGACACCGCGTGACCCCAGTTGACACCCTGGCTAAGTGGCTGGTGACGTTCAGACAGAGGATCCTTGGAAGTTTTGGTTGAGAAGTTTGACTAATAGCAGCTCCCTTTCATGCCCCTGGCATCTAGACCATCAGCCGGTTTGGCAAACGCAGAAGAAATCTTCATTGTGGCTTTGGTGGCGATGTAGTAGAGCAGGGGATTTCTGTCTAAAAAGGAGTCCAAAGTTTGGCTGTTTTTGACATTCCGCACCAGATATGTCAGGTCCTGATGAGGTCCAACACCGGCTCTTTCCAGCCTTTTTTACATAGTTCATGTGCCGAACGAACCCTTGCCCGAGCTAAGTTTGACGAATTCCCACATCCATCTCAAGTATATACATATACATGCACATGTCACGCATGAATGAAGTATGAAAATCATGTGTTTCGTGTTTTTGATCGTGTGACATATCAATACATACAGATGTTCTATAAGGAATTTAATTAATTACAGACGTGTAGCTGGAGTAGCTCAGTTGGTTAGAGCGTGTGGCTGTTAACCACAAGGTCGGAGGTTCGAGCCCTCCTTCTAGCGCATTTTTTAATTTTGACGTTCGAGCCCTCCTTCTAGCGCATTTTTGCAGATCTGGTGGAATATTTTTTGGAGCTTCAATCTTGACTATAAATTTAGCCACTAAAATTTATATTATATGTACCGAAAATTATGCTATTACATTTGTATACGAAAGAACTATTTAGTGGCAATTTCTTAAAGTTAGGTTCAAGTTGTGGCTACTACGCTCCTTCTAACGGGGTTTTTTAACATAAAATTTTCCCCTCCGACTAAGAAAAGAAGGAGCAGAAGTTTTTAAGTTTCAAATTTGACTATAAATGCAGCCTCTAAAATGTGGGTTATATGTAACGAAAGCTATATGATTACATTCGTGTACGAAAGAATTTTTCAATAGTAAAATACTTTTTATTAGGTACAAGTTGTGATTAGTAGCTCCTTCTAGTGTTTTTATTAATATTATTTCCTCCGACTATAAAAAAAAAGCGCACAAGTTTTTTAAGATTCAAGTTTGAGCATAAACACAGTTGATTATATGTAATGAAAATCATACCATTACATTTGTATCCAAAATAATTTCAATGCTAAAATTTTGAAATTAGGTTCAACGTGTGATTGGTACGCTCATTTGGCCTGTTTGAAACATGTGAGTGGACCTTATTTTGGGACAACGACAAGAGTTGGGTGGGCGCCAGGGAAGGACGCAGATCGGCGGCGGCAGGGCGTGCAAGAGTGAAGTGAGGAAGAAAGGAGTGAGGATAAAAGGAGTTTGTGGGTGAAGCCATGCCAGGCCGACCTGGTGACAATCTAGACATCTCTTAATCCTCTCCTTTATTTGGCATTCATACGTTTTTTTGTGGGGGTAAAAATAGGGGTTTTTGACTGACTAAATTGTTTAGGTCGGAGTAGGAGAGCCCGTAAGAGGCCCGGTTTAGTCCGGATTATCCGTTCCAAACAAGTAGGGTAGAAGTAGCTAGGGGGAGCCCACCAGAGATTTCCTTAGATTCTTTGGTTCTTTGTCCAGTTCATACACATTTGGTTTAGACCTCAGGTTGACCCATGATGAGCGCTTGTTATTTCTTTAAAAGTTCCTCTGTGAGGAGACACTAACCGGCCCCAGTTGACACCCTGGCTATGTACAGACAGAAAAATCTTTGGAAATTTGTGTGAAAAACTTTGAC
Organism: Hordeum vulgare subsp. vulgare; assembly: GCF_904849725.1. Lineage (NCBI taxonomy): Eukaryota > Viridiplantae > Streptophyta > Magnoliopsida > Poales > Poaceae > Hordeum > Hordeum vulgare. The sequence goes on from NC_058518.1 coordinate 32,717,917, forward strand.
TAGAAGCAGCTCCTTTTCATTCCTGTGGCATCTAGACCATCAGCTGGTTTGGCAAATGGTGGCAAAATAGTCAATGTGTCGTGGCGATGTGGCTGAGCAGGGGATTTTTGGCTAAAATGAGCATTCAGTTGTTTACAGTACAGCTTCAGCTGTTCTGACATTCTGCACAACATTCCAAGTTGCGCGCACATTGTCGTACTAGCTAATTAGTACTCCTATGTTAGGTCCAACATCAGTTCTTGCCAACATTTTTCCAGATTCACGTGTTTGAATAAACCATTAACAAATTTGGATTAAATATATTTCCTTATCATATCAGGAATAGATATGCACGCATCATGCATGAAATAATTACTTCCACCGATCCAATTAATTATTGCTCGAGTGGCAAGAGTGCGGTTGTGTGCCTTGCTAGACCAAAGTTCGAATCCTTGGAATGGAATTTATTTCATGGAATTAAACTTGGTGTCTCACAGTTCCTTCTTAATAATAATGCCGCGGGTTTCCTCCCCCGCTGATCTATTTTTTAAACAAACGACGACAATTAATATAGATTGGAGGTTGTAAGAGACCAAAGTTATACTAAAATAGAGATAATCTCTTATTTACTAATTGGAGACACCTTTCATGATCTTTCATTAATCCATATCATCAAAATTAGTTCAACCGTTAGATTGTGTAATTTACGATCAGGATAAAAGAAAACTTACTAGATGATGTCCCCCTATAGAAAATTGCATGTGACACGTTCAAGTCCTACATTAGAAACAAGGAAAGCCTCACGTATAAAAAGAGGGAAAGCCTCACGTACAACAAAAAAGAAAAATATTAGTGAAAAAAAACAGGGAAGCCTCACCCCTCACGTATTTAAAAAAGGATGCATCATCTCTAAAAAAAAGCAGGAGCCATACGTAGCTGCAAGTTAAATATGGAGTTAGAAAATTCCATCCATAGAATTAACTAATGGTGAAAAAATATCCGTTGGATGATGCGCCTACATTTCCTCTTCCATCCACGTGAGAGATGAGGACTCTAATAGCTTTTTTTATAAGAGGATTCTAATCTCTTTCCGTGTTCTTCCACAATAAAAATTATAAATAGAGAACGACATACATCTAATACTCACCGCATGCTACTTAGATTCCGGTCCTTAAGAAGCCAGCCTCTACATCTAATTCGCTGGAGGACAAATTGCCTCCTGTTCTCAACACATTCCACGTGCGGCTGCACCAGCCAAGGCGTTAATAAACACACCATTGCCCGACGAGGTGAAGTGCTGAGAACGCCCATAACGAGTACTGCATATGGCAGCTTCGTGAGTTTCTTTGGTCACGTACATACGTGGCGATCGACTGCATCCATTGGTTCTAGATGCAGGAAAATGTAATTGTCAAAGTAAATTTCATCTGCGTGTATATACTAACCACCTGGAGGTTTGATTATTATCTTGTGTGTGCTTTAGATTTTGGTTTGGAAATTTCGTCACTTAATTTACTGCTTTTTGCATGAAGCAGGCATATGGTTGCTGGTGAGAACTATGAAGCTGCTATATTTGGTTGGTTCATGTATCTGGCTGCTTCATGTGGGATTTGGTGATACATCGACACAAAGTATGATAATTACAATCCTATTAAGGAACAAAACTAAGCCTTCCACACGTATTATCTGTGAGAAAGATCGCATGCACACATAGAATTAGGTATGGGTGTCCCAGTTAAAGATAACTAGAACCCATACATCTTCTTCAAATTTAATCAATAATAAAAATTAAAAACATATCATCTATCACATGTAGTTGAAGAGAAAAATTATTATAGTCGCATTTCGTGGTATAAATGGGTTCAGTATCACATCTATCCAGACATAAGTGCATGGGTCCACTATTTATCATGAGGGGGAATGAATGCCCTCATGTACTCCCAACAAAACATTTTGCATGGATATATTATGTTAATATGACAATATGACATGAGATTATAAATGTAAATTTGTGACCATGTCATGCTTAGTGTCTCTAAACCATAATACAAAACTCCACCATAATTTATGAGAAAAACGGCAACAAATTATACATCCACCAAATAGTTTATTGGCAACACTATAGCCACCTATATAGTGGCAACCTTTATAAAACTGGATAAAAAAAATATCACAGACAGATTTGTCACACAATTGATTATTGGAAAAGGTATGCATGCACACAATACATTCACAAGTGGATAAAGTCGTTTAACTCAACTTTTTAAGTATAAAATAATAAAATCAATGCTTCTACAGTGATCAAAATAGCGTCCCAAATATCCCTACTTTCAAATAAAAAAATCACTAGCCCGTGCAGGTGCACGGGTTTGACGACTAGTTAATATGAATGGGAGGAATGCAAGCAGATGGAGTATACGAAATACAAAACCAAATCTTTTATTTTAGTTTTTGAGAAACTGGTTGATGTACAAAATTTACTGTCACAGAAATGCTTGCTTATAAGGTAACAAAGCCGAAAACCATTGAAAAAGCGTCCACACACACAACTCTAACATTGATTCTACTTGCAAAACTTAATTAGGCAGAGATCCTCACGCGGGATGGCTGCCACATTTCGATACGCTAGTACTTCTACTCCTTTGCAGCCGAAGCACATGCAAGTAACCAATTTTTCTTTAAAAGGAGGATGACCCCCGAGACGATTCATGTAATTATTTTATTAATTATTTATAAAGTTCTTATAAAATAATACATTACTATATATAAAGATATCATCTTAATAACATATGTCGTTACTTCAATTCGTTTGATGAAAGGGTGTCGAGCAGAATACCAAATAGACGTGGCACCAATAACTAACATCTAAAGTCGAAGGCCCTAACCAAGCCTCTTGTCGGATCCGGTTGACACACCGGCCCGACGCATTCACAGTGGTTGTTGTCGTCGTCGTCTTTCACTTATCCATCATCAGGACATACCGACGCATTGTCCTTGCCATGCCTGCGGTTGACGCCACCACGGAGCCATACAACGCCACCTCCCTTCGCATGTCCATCATCATACACCCGTTGCCAAGTTCCTGCTGCGCCACGCCGTCGAGACTCCACATGGTCGATGCGTGACATGAAAATCCGCTCCACTGTTAAAACCGTCCTCTGGTCCCTCGAGCCAATGCACACCTCCAAAAATGATGCCTCCAAAGAGGGAACGACACAAGAGCGCTGCCATCATCCAATCAACTGATTAAGGGTTTCCCCGGAAGGTAGCAGAGGAGTTGGGAGTTTCACATCGATCATGCCTTCATGAAGAAAACGATGTCAAGGGCGTCACCATCACCAGCTCCGGCCACGGCCGAAGACCAAGTTTTTACCGGATACGTCGCAAGAACTTCCAACCGACCAGCTCTGCTCTGCAAAAACTAAAATGAAATGGTAAGAAAATAATATAAGAAATCATCTTAGAACAAAATCATAGTCGGTTCTTTAAGAGAGCCGACTATGAAATATCCATGTCACAAGCGGTTTCTTTTAACTCCTTTACGACACATTCACAGTTGGCTACAATCAAAGGTCATGACATCTTTTTTTCTTTGATAAAAGGCGCTTTTATTATCTAAAAATGTAGCATTAAGAGGATACGAAGTATTATGAGTAACATCCGTCCACTACATGACTAAAATGCACACAAGCAATCCTGAAGAGTACGTCAGAAAAAAGAAACAAAACCGACAAAGCGACAACAATAGAGCGTCATACTCACACTATGCCTATGTCAAAAATGGTGGTTGTCGGACGTTATGCTGCCACTCGTGGGAAAAAACCCTCCATAGTCACCTGCTCCAAACGCGTACACACCGCCTTCAACATGTTGGAGGAATGTTGCATGGGAAACAAAAAATTTCCTACGCTCACCAATATCAATCTAGGATATGCACTTCTACGAGAGGAGAGATTGTATCTACGTATCCTTGTAGATCGCTAAGCGGAAGAGTTAAAAAACGTGGTTGATGTAGTGGTACGTCTTCGCGATCCTACCACAATCCGTCCCACGAACTCCCGGTTGAGCACCGAACGGACATCACCTCCGCTTTCAGCTTGATGACGTCTCCACCTCCTTGATCCAGCAAGCGAAGGCGAAGTGGTAGATGAGTTCCCCAACAGCGCAACGGCGTGGCGGTGGCGGTGGAGTATCTGTCCCCAAGTAGTTGTCCCGGTGAATGGTACCTCTTCGTGCTTCCACGGCAGGGGTTCATCCTACGCTCCCGAGGAGCCGAGCTGTCACCTCCTAAGATCAAAAACACAACCAGACGAAAGCACGAGAGAAAAACAATGAGTACACGATAGCAAGACACAAAGATGGTCGAGAAAGAGATGATGAACAAGAAGAAATCCTGTGCAAAGGCTAGCCCACGGCGGTAGTACCGCTGACAGGGGTGGTACTACCTCTTATGAGCGGTAGTACCGCCCGGACGAGCGGTAGTACCGCTTAGGGCAGAGACCATGGGGTAAAAACCACCACAGGTTACATCCGGTACTACATGGATTCCTTCACCACAAAATTTCTAAAAGATCAACATATCTGAACTCTAGCCATCATCCACACCCCTCACATGCCGCGAATCGGAGGCAAAAAGACATAGATACATCTCATATTGTCCAAGACCTAGATCTGAGAAATAGACCAAATGAGAAGAAGAACGGGGACAAAACCGGTATCCAATACAAGAGGAGGGGTGGAGAACGATTCCACCGGTTGAAATCGTGAACGGGTGGCCGAAAATGGAGATAGGGGGCGGCCACGGGAGCCTTGGGGTCGCCTGGAGAGATACAACCACGAGGAGTCAGGATGAAAGTGTATGGGGAGAGTAAACCGCCCCTGCGCGGCCCCATACCCCCCCTTGGAGAAGTCTAAGCAGTAGTACCTCTTCCCGCCGGTAGTACCGCCCAAGGGTAGTACCGCTGCGACAAGCGGTACTACCTCTTATTGTCGCTAGTACTGTTGGGGCAGCGATAGTACCGCTCGAGATGACCCAAAAATCAGAAAAATTGAAACCACCATGATGTAAAAGATATAAAGTCATGTCAAGGGGATGAGTTCACTCCAAATTGTAAAAGAAACAAGAGAGAGACAACTTGGAGTGAAACCGACAATCATGAGAAGTTCCTGTGATACAAGTGACATATGGAGGGGGCGGTGGCCGAAGCCACCTATGTTGGAGTTAGTAGGTATGGCACCGCGAATATTTTTACCTTGGGCCCAAGACTATAACTCGTCGTTTAAGCACAAGTGTCATCGATGATGACTAATGTGAATGATCAGATCATTTTATGCATAATAGGGGAGGGAGAGTTCATTGAGAGAACAACACTCCCCCTACATCCATGCCTACAACTAGACAAAATAAAATGATGAGAGTGGTGTGGTGTGCCTAGTTTCAATCCACATTGCTCAAATCAATGATATTTAGCTCCCGCCTTAACTCGCAAAACCTTGATTCAGTCAAAGGCTTCGTGAAGATATCTGCAAGCTGATCATTAGTGTTGAGGTAAATGAGGTCAATCTCCCCGTGCTTGATGTGCTCCTCGATGAAGTGGTGACAATATTGATGTGCTTCATCTTGCAATGTTGAACCGGGATGGAGATTGAGATATCACTAATATTATCACAATAAAGAGGCACTTTGTCAAAAGTGACACATTAATCCTTTAAAGTTTGCCTCATCCAAAGAAACTAAGCAGAACAACTTGAGTGGTGACCCCTCTCTGTAAGTTGCCGTAGACATTCTCCAGTGCATGAGCATTATTTTTGAGCCTCTTGGCATTCTTGGCCGCATGTCTTTCTTGAATTTCCTCACGGTAAGCTGAGGAGCCTATTTGAGACTTTTACCGCCTTTGCGGGTTTACCCTTGATCTTGAGCTTGGTTTTGTTCTTGACCTTGCTCTTGATCTTGGACTAGGTCTTGACATTGACACTAGTAGGAAAAACCTTATAGGTAGGACCGTGTTAGTAGCGCTGGAATATAACACGTGCTGCTGCTACTTAGTAGTAGCGCTGGCTCTGCCAAGCGCTACTGCTAAGGCCTTAGCAGTAGCGCTGGAATTGTAAAAAACGCTACTGCTAAACGAGACCCAATGAGCCCACCGACGGTAGCAGTAGTAGCAGTGCACCCTTGTGAAAAGTGCTACTACTAAGTAGAATATTAGTAGCGGTCAGCAGGAATCAGCGCTACTGCTATTCGGCCCCACTTATCAGAAACGCTACCCCAGAAAAGAACTACTACTAAGAACAATAGTAGTAGCGCCCTTTGCAAAGCAGCGCTACTGCTACGCGTGGCTGGTGGCAGCTTTTAACCCACACACCCCTTCTCTCCCCCTTCCCCCCCCTTTGCCCTCTCCTCTCCTTTCTCCTCTCCTCTCTCTAAGTTATTTGTCCACCATTGTTGCCCTTCCTATTTCTTCCTTCTACGTTTCTTCTCTCCCCATTAATGCCCCTCCATCCTAATTCTCCTCCATAAATGACCTCTTCTAACTCTATCTTCCACATTTATTTGGCTTTCCCTCCTTCCATACATATAGGTCTAGCTAGATCATCTCTCTCTCTCCCTCTCCACTAGTTAGCTAGAGTCATCTCTCATCACGACAACTAGATATAGCTATTTATTTAGCGGTGCACAATCTCTCTCGAGATATAGGTGAGTAAAAAGTTGTGTATTTCAATAATGGGGATATGTTTGTTTGCGATATGAAGCGATTTCTATGAGTGACATGCCCCGTGAGTTGCTTATGTTTTGCCGAAATGTCGATTTATTTCCGTTTCGGTGAATTTCGAGCAAACTCGATATGTCATATTTTTAGGCAAGGTCATGCCAAATTTGTATATGACTTTGATGCATGCATGCATTTTGTTTTTCACCCTTTTGCTTGTTATACCATGCAGTCATGAAGGTGAGTGGAAGGAAGGTGGAGCGATACTTGCAATCCGCGGTGATGGACATGTATGCAAATAAACGGACTAGGATTAGATGTCCGTGTACAAGATGCAAAGAAGGAGTAATTTTGGACCCTTTTGATCGTGGAAGTTTGAAGGTCCACCTGGTGATCAATGGTTTCATGGAGGGATATACTCGGTGGATAAGTGAAGATGATGATGAGGATGTCCACATGGCAGGGAATTACGACATGAGACTAGACGAAGAGATGACCGATCGACACGAAGACGATGGTGCCGGACACGTCGGCGGGGAAGAGTTTGAACACGACGGTGGGGAAGAGTCCGGACACGGCGGTGGGGCAGAGTCTGTACATGGAGGAGAAGAGGCGATGGACACACCGCAATCTTTGACGCTACTAAGTTCAGTCGTTCAGGACCCTCATGTTCGAGACCTCCTTCGCAAGAGTACGACTAGCGACAGAGTTGCTTCTAGAGAGGAGGTCAAGCTGGTGCAACTTGAAGTAGACTCGACGACTCCATTATATGACGGTTGCGATCCTGAGGTGACCCGCTTGAGTTTCACGCTCGAACTTCTAAAGACGAAGGCCAAAAACATATGGACAAACAAAAGCCTCGATGAACATTTGAAGTATCTACATAATATAGTTCTTCCCGCGGGGAACCTGTGTCCTACTAGTGTCGAGGAGGCCAAGAAAATTGCTTGCCCTCTTGATTTTCCGCACATTAGATAACACACATGCATCAACGATTACATCATTTATCAAGGGGAGCGTTGGTGAACGTCACATGGGAAACATAATTTTTCCTACGCACAGATAAGATGTATCCATGGTGATGAACATCTACGAGAGGAGATATTGGATCCACATACCCTTGTAGATCGCTAAGAGGAAGCGTATATAACACGGTTGATTTAGTGGAACATCTCCGGGATCCAAATCGCAGCCCGTCCCGCGCTCTCATTACGAGCCGTCCTGCGATCCCATCATGATCCATCCGATCTAGTACCGAACGGACGACACCTCCGCGTTAAGCACACATACAACTCGATGACGATCACCGCCTTCTTGATCTAGCAAAAGGGGCGGAGAGGTAGATGAGTTCTCCAGCACGACGGCGTGGTGGTGGTGGTGAATTAATCCAACAGGGCTTCGCCAAGCTATGCCAGACTAATCTAGACGAGGGAGATGATCTATGGAGGAGAGGGAAGCACGTGGCTATTTTCTGGTTTTTGCTAGCCCCAAAACCTCCACTATATATAGGAGGAAGAGGAGGGATGTCGGCCTTGCCTCCTCCTCCAAGGAGAGGTTCGACCGGGCCAACAAGGGAGGAGAGTCTTCCTCCAATTCAGTTTGATGGAGGACTCCCTTCCTAGTTGGTTTCCTCCTTCCCTTTTTCCTTTTTTCTTTTCCTTTTTTCTTTTCCTTTTTGCTAGTTGGCCAAAATAGGCCCTCTTGGGTGCGTGGCCCCTCCCGGTAAAACCCCGGAACCCATTCGTCACTCCTCATACTTTACCGATAATGCCCGAAAACTTTCAGGAAGCCAAATGCAGCATTCCTATATATCAATCTTTATCTACGAACCATTGCGGAGCTCCTCGTGATGTCCGGGATCTCAGCTGGGAATCCTAACAACTTTCGGTCACCAACATACATAACTCAATAATAATGAAACATCACCGAACCTTAAGTGTGCAGACCCCGCGGGTTCGAGATGTAGACATGACCTGAGACACTCTCCGGTTAATAACAAATAGCGGGACCTGGATGCCCATGTTGGCTCCTACATATTCTGCGAAGATCTTTATCGATTGAACCTCTATGTCATGGATTCAGTTAATCCTGTATGTCGTTCCCTTTGTCCATCGGTATGTTACTTGCCCGAGATTCGATCATCGGCATCTCTATCCTAGTTCAATCTCGTTACCGGCAAGCCTCTTTAATCATTACGTAATACAAGATCCCGTGACTAATTTCTTAGTTACATTGCTTGCAAGGCTTGTTGTGATATTGTATTACCGAGTGGGCCCTGAGATACCTCTGTCACACGGAGTGTCAAATCCGAGTCTTGATTCACGCCAACCCAACAGACAACTTCGGAGATACCTGTAGAGCACCTTTATAGTCACCCAGTTACGTTGTGATGTTTGATACACACAAGGTATTCGTCCGGTGTTCGGGAGTTGCATGGTCTCATGGTCATAGGAACAAATACTTTGACATGCAGAAAACAGTAGCAATAAACTGACACGATCACATGCTACGTTCATAGTTTGGGTCTTGTCCATCACATCATTCTCCTAATGTTGTGATCCCATTATCAAACGACATCTCATGTCTATGGCCAGGAAACCTTGACCATCTTTGATCATCGAGCTAGCTAGTCCTTCAGAGGCTCACTAGGGACAGTGTGTTGTCTATGTACACACACATGTATTTGAGTTTTCAATCAGTACAATTCTAGCATAGATAATAAATCATTATCATGAACAAGGAAATATAATAATAACCAATTTATTATTGCCTCTAGGGCATATTTACAATAGGGAGCACGCAGAAAAAACCACGTGTCGAGTGTGCAATGCTTCTTGATACAAGAAGGCATGAAAGAAAGCTCCTCAGAAAGATGTATGGTACTTTTCGATCACTCCCCGTGTGTAGCAGTATTTCGCAGATCCTAAGGAAGCAAAGGTCATGCACTGACACGAGGAGAGGACGAAGCCCGGTGATGGAGATTATACGAAGATGAGACACCTCGCATATGCTAGCCAGTGGAGAGCATTCAATGCCGAATATGGATTTTTCGGAGAAGATGCAAGGAACGTCATGCTTGGTGCGAGTACCGATGGCATGAATCCGTTTGGAAACCAAAGAACCAACCACAACACATGGCCCGTCTTTGTATGGATGTACAACCTCCCCCCATGGAAGTGTGATACGTCTCCAACGTATCTATAATTTTTGATGGTTTCATGCTATTATCTTATCAAACTTTGGATGTTTTGTATGCCTTATATACATATTTTGGGAATAAATTATTAACTCAGTGCCAAGTGCCAGTTCCTGTTTTTTCCATGTTTTTGACCACTTTTAGAGGAGGATTTTAAACGGAGTCCAAACGGAACGAAACTGACAAAAAGATTTCTTCCGAAACAGAAAAAGATCGGGAAGCCTGAGAATCAGGGCAGGAGGTCACCATGGACCCCACAAGCCCCCTAGCCACGGTGGGGGGGGGGGCCTCCCAGGCTTGTGGGCTCCCTGGGCCTCCTCTTCTCTAGGTCTTTCGCCTATAAATTCCCTAAAATCCTAGAAAAAAATGAGGAGATCATCGAAAGTACTTTTCCGCCGCCCCAAGCTTCTGTCTCCGCAAGATCCCATCTGGGGAACGTTCTGGTGCCCTGCCGGACGGGGGATTCGGATACGGAGGGCTTCTTCATCAACACCATGACCTCTCCGATGATGCGTTAGTAGTTCACCATAGACCTACGGGTCCATAGCTAGTAGCTAGATGGCTTCTTCTCTCTCTTGGATCTTCAATACAAATTTCTCCATGATCTTCATGGAGATCTATCCGATGTAATCTTCTTTTGCGGTGTGTTTGCCGAGATCCGATGAATTGTGGATTTATGATCAGATTATCTATGAATCTTATTTGAGTTTCTTCTGATCTCTCTTATGCATGATTTCATATCCTTGTAATTCTCTTCGAGTTGTGGGTTTTGTTTGTCCAACTAGATCTATGATTCTTGCAATGGGCGAAGTGCTTGGTTTTGGGTTCATACCATGCGGTGACCTCACCCAGTGATAGAAGGGGTAGCGAGGCACGCATCGTGTTGTTGCCATCAAGGGTAAAAAGATGGGGTTTTCATCATTGGTTTGAGATTATCCCTCTACATCATGTCATCTTGCTTAAAGCGTTACTCTATTCGTCATGAACTCAATACACTAGATGCATGCTGGATAGCGGTCGATGTGTGGAGTAATAGTAGTAGATGCAGAAAGTATCGGTCTACTTGTCTCGGACGTGATGCCTATATGTATGATCATTGCCTTAGATATCGTGACAGGGGCGACAGGGGCGGCAGTGGGGGCGGCAGGGGCGATAGGGGCGGCGACGCGACGGGGGCGGCGGCCATTACAGAGAGAGGGTCGTGCGGGGTGGGGAGAGAGAGAGAGGGGCGCGCGGGGTGACCGTTACAGAGAGAGAGAGGGGCGGGGTGGGGGGGGGAAGGAGCCGTTAACGGTGTTAGAGCATTGCCGTCTGCCGGCGGACGGCAAAGAGTCTAGACTCTTTGCCGTCTGCCTCCGGACTCTTTGCCGTCCGCTAGCAGACGGCAAAGGTCCAACTCCAGTTTGACCTAGCCACCCCGCGGTCAGGTGGGCCTATCTATATGTTTGCCGTCTGCCTCTGGACTCTTTGCCGTCCGCTAGCAGACGACAAAGATGTGACAGATGGCAAAAAGACTGTATGCCATCAGCCTCTGCTTTGCCGTCTATTTTGCTGAAGCTGACGACAAAGACACTCTTTGCCATCAGCTAGCAGACGGCAAAGACTAGGCAGATGGCAAAAAACTGTTTTCCAGTAGTGCATGACTTTGCGCGGTTCTATCAATTGCTTGACAATAATTTGTTCATCCATCGTAATATTTGCTATTTTGAGAGAAGCCTCTAGTGAACACTATGGCCCCCGGGTCTACTCCACAACATATTTTCAGCCTTACTCTTTTACTTCGTTGCACTTTCCGCCTTCAGATCTCACTTTGCAATCAATCTTGAAGGGATTGACAACCCCTTTATAGCGTTGGGTGCAAGCTCTTTTGTGTTTGTGCAGGTACTCCGGACTTGACAAGATTCTCCTACTGGATTGATACCTTGGTTCTCAAACTGAGGGAAATACTTACTGCTCCTGTGCTACATCGCCCTTTCCTCTTCAAGGGAAAAACCAACGCAAGCTCAAGAGACGACAGAAGATCTCTGTTGCCGTAGCAGAAGAATTTCTGGCGCCGTTGCTGGGGAGGATCAATTCAAGAACTCATCCAAGTAAGTGTCGCAAACTCATCTCTTCCATTTACTTTTTTGCCTCTCGTTTTCCTCTCCCCCACTTATGAAAACAAAAATTTACAAAAAAATCTTTGCCTTTTTCGTTTGCCTTTTTTCGTTCGCCCTTTCTTTCGCTTGCTTTCTGTTGGCTTGTGTGCTATGTGCCTTCAATATGCTTGCATCTTCGCTTGCTGAAAATCTATTGATATGGATCCTCATCCACTTGCTAATCTCTTTAAGAGATCCACTAATGTTGATCCAATTGCTAGTGAGTTGAGTGCACTTGACTTTCCCTATTGAGTTTTGCTAGAGATGCGTGAATCTGGAAATCGTGATGAAGAAATTTATGAAGTGATTCACGAGGGCTCCTTGAATGAAAACCATGATTGCAATGGTTTCACTATAAATCCTATTAGTGTCAATCATGCTAAAAATATGCAAAACCCTAAGCTTGGGGATGCTAGTTTTGCTATGTCCACTACTTGTTGCAATGATCATGATTATGATGTTTGCAATAAGATTGAAAGTGGGATTGGAGAAGTCATGACTTTAGTTGATGATAATCCCACTATTTTTGAAGAGCGTCAACTTTGCATGCATGTGGATCATGAAAAGAATATACTTTGTGATAGCTATATTGTTGAATTTGATTATGATCCCACATGTAATTGCTATGAGAGAGGAAAATATTGTGGTAGAAACTTTCATGTTACCAAATTACCTCTCGTTATGTTGAGATTGCTATTGTCGCTTTCTTCTTCCTTGCATTTGGTAACTATTGGTTGTCTTGCCAATTTTTTTCCAATAAAACGCCTATGCATAGGAAGTATGTTAGACTTGGATGTGATTTTCACATGTTTCATGATTCTCTCTTCGTGTCCAATTGCTATCTTTGAAGTGAGCATCATTGAATTATCAATGCCTAGCTAAGGGTGTTAAACAATAGCGCTTGTTGGGAGGCAACCCAATGAATTTATCTTTTTCTTTCTGTTTTGTTGCGTCCACACCATCATAATTCTGTTATGATAGTGTCTTTTGTGTTTCTTTTTGTGTTTGAGCCAAGCAAAACCTTCATGACTAGTCTTGGTGATGGTTGTTTGATCCTGCTGGAAAAAGACAGAAACTTTTCACTCACGAGATTATTTTTCATTTTTATTCAGAAAGAGCTTTTGAGTTGATTCTTTTTGCTGCTGGTTGATATGCCTTTTCCCACGCAGTCGTAATTTTTCAGAATTTGTGAGGTACCATAAGTATACGAAGTATACAGATTGCTATAGACTGGTCTGTTTTTGACAGATTCTGTTTTTGTTGAGTTGGTTGCTTGTTTTGATGAAACTATGGATAGTATCGGGGGGTACTAGCCATGGAAAAGTGAGAATACAGTAATCTAATACCAATATAAATAGGAATCAAGATTGCTACAGTACCTAAAGTGGTGGTGGTTTGTTTTCTTGTGCTAATGTTATCACGAGTTTCTGTTTAAGTTTTGTGTTGTGAAGTTTTCAAGTTTTGGGTGATGTTCTCATGGACAAAGAGATAAGGAGTGGAAAGGGCTCAAGCTAGGGGGTTCCCAAGGCATCCCAAGCCAAATTCAAGGATACCAAAAATCCTAAGCTTGGGGATGCCCCGGGAAGGCATCCCCTCTTTCGTCTTCAATCCATCGGTAACATTACTTGGAGCTATATTTTTATTCACCACATGATATGTGTTTTGCTTGGAGCGCCTTGTATCTTAGGAGTCTTTTCTTTTTGTTGTGTCACAATCATCCTTGCTGCACACCTTTAGAGAGAGACATGCACTCATCGTGATTTTGCTAGAATGCTCGTTGTGCTTCACTTATATCTTTTGAGCTAGATAATTTTGCTCTATGTGCTTCACTTAGATCTTTTAGAGCACGACCGTGCATGACTTGGTAGTTGGCTTATGCTATGAAAGTAGTCCCAAAGGTTATAGGTACGCAAAGAGGATACAAAAACTTCCATCTTCATGTGCATTGAGTAGAAAGAGAAGTTTTGATTCCTCTCAATTAGTTTTGAGACGTGGATTTGGTAATACTAAGAGTTATGTTAGTAGGGTGTTGTGAATCTAGAAATACTTGTGTTGAAGTTAGTGATTCCCGTAGCATGCATGTATGGTGAACCGCTATGTTAGGAAGTCGGAGCATAATTGATCTATTGATTGTCATCCTTTGTGTTGAGGTCGGGATCGCGCGATGGTTAACACCTACCAACCCTTCCCCTAGGAGTATGCGTTTAGCACTTTGTTTCTATTACTAATAAAAACTTTCGCAACAAGTATGTGAGTTCTTCATGACTAATGTGAGTCCATGGTATAGATGCACTTTCACCTTCCACCATTGCTAGCCTCTCTAGTGCTGCGCAATTCTCGCGGGTACACAAACCCACCAAATGCCTTCCTCAAAAGAGCCACCATATCTACCTACTATGGCATTTTCATAGCCATTCCGAGATATATTGCCATGCAACTCCCACCGTTCCGTCTCATGACTTGTGCCGTCACTCTCATATTGCCATTGCATGTCGTAAGATAGCTAGCGAGATGTTTCAACGTCATACGCCAAGTTAGATCGTTGCACATCCCGGTACACTCCCGGAGGCATTTCCTATAGAGTCATTTCTAAGCTTTGAGCTGTGAGTAAATAAAAGTGTGATGATCATCGTTATTAGAGCATTGTCCCATGTGAGGAAATAAAAAAGAAGAAGAGGACAAAGAGCCCAAATAAAAAAAAGAAAAAAAGAAGCGAAAAAAGAGGCCTAAGAGCCCAAATAAAAAAAGGAGAGAAAAAGAGAGAAGGGACAACGCTACTATCTTTTTCCACACTTGTGCTTCATAATAGCACCATGTTCTTCATGATTGAGAGCCTCTCGTTTCGTCACCACCATATGCTAGTGGGAATCTTCATTATATAACTTGGCTTGTATTTTCCAATGATGGGCTTCCTCAAAATTTCCCTAGGTCTTCATGAGCAAGCAAGTTGGATGCACACCCACTAGTTTACCTTTTGAGCTTTCAGATACTTATAGCTCTAGTGCATCCTTTGTATGGCAATCCCTACTCATTCACATTGATATCTATTAATGGGCATCTCCATAGCCTTTTGATATGCCGAGTCAATGTGACCATCTCCTCCTTTTTGTCTCACAACCCCCACCACACTCTATTCCACCTATAGTGCTATATCCATGGCTCACGCTCATGTATTGCATGATAGTTATAAAAAGTTTGAGAAAGTAAGAGTGCGAAAACAATTACTTGGCCAATACCGGGGTTGTGCATGATTTACATTAGTTGTGTGAGGATGATGGAGCATAGCCAGACTATATGATTTTGTAGGGATAACTTTCTTTGGCCTTGTTATTTTGAAAGTTCATGATTACCTTGCTAGTTTGCTTGAAGTATTATTGTTTTCATGTCAATAGTAAACTATTGTTTTGAATCTTACGGATCTGAACATTCATGTCACATGAAATAAGTTGTAAAGGACAACTATGCTAGGTAGCATTCCACATCAAAAATTCATTCTTTATCACTTCCCTACTCGAGGACGAGCATGAGTTAAGCTTGGGATGCTTGATACGTCTCCAACATATCTATAATTTTTGATGGTTTCATGCTATTATCTTGTCAAACTTTGGATGTTTTGTATGCCTTTTATATTTTTTTTGGGACTAACTTGCCAGTTCCTGTTTTTTCCATGTTTTTGACCCCTTTCAGAGGAGGATTTTAAACGGAGTCCAAACGGGACGAAACTGCCAAAAAGATTTTTTTCGGAACAGAAAAAGATTGGGAAGCCTGAGAATCAGGGCAGGAGGTCACCAGGGACCCCACAAGCCCCCTAGCTACGGCCAGGAGGGGGCGGGGGCGCCTCCCAGGCTTGTGGGATCCCTGGGCCTCCTCTACCCTAGGTCTTTCGCCTATAAATTCCCTAAAATCCCACAAAAAATGAGGAGATCATCGAAAGTACTTTTCCGCTGCCGCAAGCTTCTGTCTCCGCAATATCCCATCTGGGGCGCGTTCTGGTGCCCTGTCGGGGGGGGGATTCGGATATGGAGGGCTTCTTCATCAACACCATGACCTCTCCGATGATGCGTGAGTAGTTCACCATAGACCTACGGGTCCATAGCTAGTAGCTAGATGGCTTCTTCTCTCTCTTGGATCTTCAATACAAATTTCTCCATGATCTTCATGGAGATCTATCCGATGTAATCTTCTTTTGCGGTGTGTTTGCCGAGATCCGATGAATTGTGGATTTATGATCAGATTATCTATGAATCTTATTTGAGTTTCTTCTGATCTCTCTTATGCATGATTTCATATCCTTGTAATTCTCTTCGAGTTGTGGGTTTTGTTTGGCCAACTAGATCTATGATTCTTGGAACGGGAGAAGTACTTGATTTTGGGTTCGTACCGTGCGGTGACCTCACCCAGTGACAGAAGGGGTAGCGAGGCACGCATCGTGTTGTTGCCATCAAGGGTAAAAAGATGGGGTTTTCATCATTGGTTTGAGATTATCCCTCTACATCATGTCATCTTGCTTAAAGCGTTACTCTATTCGTCATGAACTCAATACACTAGATGCATGCTGGATAGCGGTCGATGTGTGGAGTAATAGTAGTAGAAGCAGAAATTATCGGTCTACTTGTCTCGGACGTGATGCCTATATGTATGATCATTGCCTTAGATATCGTCATGACTTTGCGCGGTTCTATCAATTGCTCGACAGTAATTTGTTTACCCACAGTAATATTTGCTATTTTGAGAGAAGCCTCTAGTGAACACTATGGCCCCTAGATCTACTCCACACCATATTTTCAGCCTTACTCTTTTACTTCGTTGCACTTTCCGCCTTCAGATCTCACTTTGCAATCAATCTTGAAGGGATTGACAACCGCTTTATAGCGTTGGATGCAAGCTCTTTTGTGTTTGTGCACGTACTCTGGACTTGACGAGATTCTCCTACTGGATTGATACCTTGGTTCTCAAACTGAGGGAAATACTTACTGCTCCTGTGCTGCATTGCCCTTTCCTCTTCAAGGGAAAAACCAACGCAAGCTCAAGAGACGACATAAGATCTCTGTCGCCGTAGCAAAGTGCATGAAGACAAAATACATACGCATGAGCAGGCTCATTCAAGGACCAACACAACCGGGAATAGTATTAGCCTGTATATGGGTTTCTTAAAGAGGAGCTAGACACGTTATGGAAATTGCCGGTCAAGACATGGGACGCTAGCAAAAGAGATTATTTCTATATGAGAGTTGCGCTGATGACGACGGTGAACGACTATCTCGGTTACAGGTACACCTCAGGCCAGGTGTGCCACGGATACTGCGGATGCACGAGGTATATGGATGATACAACATATCAGCAGCTTACGTCAACGAAAGATGGCGGGTCTGGTAAAATCATGTACATGGGGCATCGTAGATGGATCGTAAAAGGATGACCCGTGGAGAAAATGTGGAGATCTATTCAATGGTTTGGCTGAGCATCGAGGACCTCCTTGTAAGAGGAGCGACGCGAAAATCAACGAGGTGTCAAATAACTGGGAACAGTGCCCCGCGCCGTGAAAGATTGAAAAGGCGTCGGAGCCGCTGTTGAAGGTATGGAAAACGAGGTTTGTTTCGTGGGACTTGGAGTACTGGCCCAATCACGACACACTTCATTGCCTTGATAAAATGCATATCATGAAGAATGTCCTCGAGAGCTTGCTTGGCACACTGATGAACATGCTGGAGAAGACCAAGGATGGGCCAAAGGCAAGGAAAGACTTGGAAGATTTGGAGATCAGGAGGGATCTCCACATGCCCCATAAAAAGTCGACGGAGGAGACAGACACGGAGACGATGGCGGGGCCAAGGGGAAGAAAAGTCAACAAGAAGGAGGAGAACTGTTGCCCCCTTCTTACTTCACCTTAAGTCCGAAGGAGATCGATCAATGCATGAAGTGCCTTACGGGAATCAAAGTCAGTTCCGGTTACTCTGGGAAGATAAGAAGATTTCTAGACCCCAAGAAGAAAAGGTTCAGCGAGATGAAATCTCATGACTATCATGTGATGATGATGCAGATACTCCGTGTTGCCATTAGAGGGATAATGGACAAGCACGTACATGAGACACTTACTAGTCTCTGTAACTTCTTCGACGTTATCTCTCGAAAGTCCATCGGTGTGAAGCAGCTTCGAAGGCTACAGGAAGAGATCATTGTAATACTATGTGAGCTTGAGATGTACTTCCCGCCTGCATTCTTTGACGTCATGGTGAATCTGTGTGTCCACATCATGGACGACATCATCGACCTCGGGCCGACATTCCTTCACAGCGTGATGTCGTTCGAGAGGATGAATGGGGTCATCAAAGTATTCGTTCGTAACATGTCCCGTCCCGAGGGGAGCATCGTCCAAGGGTATCTGAACCAAGAGTGCATCTCCTTTTGCGAGAATTATATAGGCAAAGAAGACCCTGCTGTTGGTTTGCCTGTCAACAAGCACCATGGGAGGCTCGGAGGAGAAGGTCACAACAACGGTCAGAGGGAATTGCATGTGGACTACTCGGATCGACGAGACGACTTTGACATGGCTAACTTAGTAGTTCTACAACACCTAGATGTGGTAGATGATTATCTGAAACTACACAATGAAATCATCGCAAAGAAGTACCGTCATACGGGGATGCGCACGGCGGACGACGAAGTTAATCTAGAGCACAACACCACTTTCATGCATTGGTTCAAAGAGCAAGTTCGTGCTAATCCCCCGGAAAAGGGCAGTGCGGACGGGTTTCTCGTACATGTCTTAGCACATGGCCCCGGACCCAAACTCGCGTCCTATGAGGCATACGATATCAGCGGGTACACGTTCTACACCGAGGTCAAAGACATGGAAAGTGATTACCAGAACTCAGGTGTGACGATTGAATGCGTCACCGACTCCAACGACACAACTTAAAGATTATATGGAAGGGTCAAAAAGATCTGGGAGCTCAACTACGGTGGAATGCATGATGTGACAATGTTCCGTGTCAGGTGGGCTAAGGCCGTCGTAAGAGAAATTAAGTATTTCACTACCATGTCTATACCCGACGCGAAGAGCGCTACCGTAAACGTTAACATCATCGCCAAAACTGAGCTATGGATACACGCTAAGCACGTGACACAATGCTTTTTCATAACTGACCCGACCAATCCTAGTCGTGTTGTCGTAAGGATAGGCAAAAGGAACATCGTCGGAATGGATGGAGTCGCCAACGAGAAAGACTATGACCAATACGGCAACCCAACGAGGGAAGATGACGATGACGACGAAACATACATGAAAAGAAGAATCAAGACTACATTACCTAAGAAAGATCGTACTCCATGGTGCCGGAAAATAAGAATCAAGACAACGAACAAGAAAAGGAAGAAGCTCAATGTGAAACGTCTTCGACGTAGCTGAGAAATAATCATTTATATATATATGTATTTATTTTGTGTACGAGACAACACATGGTTTGAGTAATATTCACGCAGTGTGGGAAGGAGTCGTTCTCGTTGACTGCGTGCAAGGCCGTCAGTATAAAAAAAAAACAAAAGGGTGAAAGCAATACAAAAGAAAAAGGAAAGTAAATAGAAACGAAAAGGAAAATAATAAAAATAAAATAAAAATAAAAAAGAAAATAATAAAGAAAAATAAAAAGAAAATAATAAAGAAAAATAATAAAGAAAAGTAAAAAAGAAAATAAAAAATAAAAATAAAAAATAAAATAATCCAAGAAATAAAGAAAAGGAAGTTAGCAGTAGCGCTCGATTAGTATTCGCGCTACTGCTAAGTTAACAGTAGCGCTCGTACAAATCGAGCGCTACTACTATATGTCCTATAGCAGTTAACAGTAGCGCTGGATCAGCACCAGCGCCACTTCTAAGTTAGCAGTAGCGCTAGCGCTACTGGTACCTGCTCTATAGTAGTTAACCGCGCCCCTTCTCTCTCCCCTCTCCCCCACTCCTCTCTATCACCGTCGACGCTCTACCCGAGGCCCTCGACTTCCTCCACGTGCCGCAGCCTCCTCCATGCACCGAGCCCCCTCCAAGCGTCGCCTCCTCCTCCACGCGCCGGCCCCCCTTCAGGCGTCGATGTTAGCACGTTGGCGGGAGACTATCTTGACTTGATCTTCCCCAACAATGGCGTGAGAAATTCCTTTTGATGTCTGCTATAACTACGTCGGTATTTCCCCAAAGAGGAAGGGATGACGTAGTATAGCGACGGTAGGTATTTTCCTCGGTGATGAGACCAAGGTTATCGAACCAGTAGGAGAACCTCCCCACACCACGTAAATAGCACTTGCACACAAATAACAAATACTCGCAACCTCACGTGTTAAAGGGGTTGTCAATCCCTTTCGGTTACGACGCCTCAAGATAGGCAAATAACGTGAGGTAAAAGTGGTAGATAGCATAAATAGATCGCGGAACAAATAAATTGCACCAATGTATTTTTGTATTTTTTGGTTTAATAGATGTGAAAATAAAAGCAAAGGAAAATAGATTGCAAAGGCAAATATGATGAAAAGAGACCCGGGGCCGTAGGTTTCACTAGTGGCTTCTCTCGAGAAAAATAGCAAACCGTGGCAAAACAATTACTCTTGGGAAATTGATAGAACTTCAAATAATCATGACGATATCCAGGAAATGATCATTATATAGGCATCACGTCCAAGATTAGTAGACCGACTCCTGTCTACATCTATTATTATTACTCCACATATCGACCGCTATCCAGCATGCATCTAGTGTATTAAGTTCATGGAAAAACGGAGTAATGCAGTAAGAACGATGAGATGATGTCGACAAGATCTATTTATGTAGAAATATACCCCATCTTGTTATCCTTAATAGCAACGATACATACATGTCGTTTCCTTTTCTGTCGCTGGGATCAAGCACGGTAAGATCGAACCCATCACAAAGCACCTCTTCCCATTGCAAGATAAATAGATCAAGTTGGCCAAACAAAACCAAAATATCGGAGAAGAAATACGAGGCTATAATCAATCACATATATAAGAGATCAAAGAAGACTCAAAAAACATTCATGGATCAAAACATAGATTTGATCATAAACTCAAAGTTCATCGGATCCCAACAGACACACCGCAAAAAGACTTACATCATATGGATCTCCAAGAGACCATTGTATTGATAATCAAGAGAGAGAGAGAGAGAGGAAGCCATCTAGCTACTAACTACGGACTCGTATGTCTACAAAGAATTACTCACGCATTATCGGAGAGGCACCAATGGACATGATGAACCCCTCTGTGATGGTGTCTAGATTGGATCTGGTGTTTCTGGACTCTGCGGCGGCTGGAATTGATTTTTGTCCCCCTCTTTAGGGTTTCTGGAATATTGGGGTATTTATAGAGCAAAGAGGCGGTGCGGGAGGCCAACGAGCAGGGCACAACCCACCAGGGCGCTCCTAGGACCCCAGGCGCGCCTTGGTGGGTTGTGCTCCCATCGGAGCTCCCCTGAGGTGCGTTCCTGGCCCACTGGATGTCTTCAGGCCCCAAAAAAATCCACAAAAAGTTTCACTCCATTTGGACTCCGTTTGGTATTGATTTCCTGCGATGTAAAAAACATGCAGAAAAGAGCAATTGGCACTGGGCACTATGTCAATAGGTTAGTACCAAAAAATGATATAAAATAAATATAAAATGATTGTAAAGCATCCAAGAATGATAATATAATAGCATGGAACAATAAAAATTTATAGATACGTTGGAGACGTACCAGCATCCCCAAGCTTAATTCCTGCTCGTCATCGAGTAGGTAAGTGACAAAAACAGAATTTTTGATGTAGAATGGTGCCTAACATGTTCATCACATTTCTTTTCTTTATAGCATGGACATTTGGACTTTTATATGGTTCAAAGCATAGTCTAGTTTTGACATGAAGACTTTAATACTCTAGCATACCAACAAGCAACCATGTCTTTCAAAATATCAACACTACATCAAGTTATCCCTAGCCCATTATGCTCAATCATTGATCCATTCATGAAACACATTGGAATATTAGCTACACCCAATACTAAAATACAATCATAGTGCCCCTTATTTGGTGCTTTATGAGATAATATGGAGACTCAAATCCAAAATAAAAATTGCATAAGTAATAGAAAGGCCCTTCGTAGAGGGAAGTAGGGATTTGTAGAGGTGCGAGAGCTCAAAGCGAAAATTGAGAGATAAAAACATTTTGGGAGGCATACTCTTCCCACCAATGAAAACGACTTAGAGCTCCCAACACTTTCCATGCTAGATACATCATAGGCGGTTCCCAGACAGAAAATAAAGTTTATTCCTTTTTCCACAATTACTTTCACTTTCCATGGCTTGTCCGTATCCATGGTGCCCTCCATACCAACACTTTCCAAGGAATTTATTGTTTGACAACAAAAAGTAAATTCATTTTTTAATTTCGGGACTAGAAATCCCTAATACCTTTGTCGTACTCTCGTGCAATGACAAGTGAATAAACACTCATCATGAGAATAACACATCTAACATGGAAAATATTGTCCATCCCTCACGGCCTCACGAGCAGTAGAGCACACAAAAAAAAATTTATTTTGAAAGTTAGAGATGGCACGTGCAAATTTTCTTAGAACGACATGGAAACACCGCATATAGGTAGGTATAGTGGACTCATATGGCTAAACTGGTTTAAAGGGTTTTGGATGCACAAGTAGTGATCATACCTAGTGCAAAATGAAGGCTGGCAAAAAGATTGAGAAGCGACCAACCAAGAAACAAAAAATCTCGTACCCAAGCATTAAGCATAAGTAACACCGAATAATGCACCACAAGTAGGATATAAATTTCATTGCATAACTATTGACTTTCGTGCTTGCATAGGGAATCACAAACCTTAACATCAATATTCTTACTAAAGCACAATTACTCACCAACATGACTCACATATCATATGGTCATATCTCAAAACCATTACTAAGAATCAAGTTTATTTTCTCCCATGATCTTCATGGAAGTTTTTATTATATCCTCCTTGGATATCTATCACTTTGGGACTATTTTCATATGTTGCTTTTGATAAGCTCAAACAAATATAAGTGAAGAATATGAGCATGATTTTTGTTTCTCTCAAAATAATCTAAGTGAAGCAAGAGAGAATTTCTTAAAATTTTACTAACTCCCAAATAAATCTAAGTGAAGCATGAGAGCATTTCTTCAAAAATAACAAAGCATACGTGCTCAAAAAGATATAAGTGAAGTACTAGAGCAAATCCATGGCTCTAAAAATTTAAATGAAGCATAGGAGCAAGCATAGCATAGTTTTTGGATCTCTCAAAAAGGTGTGTCCAGTAAGGATTCAAGACTTAAAACACAAAGAAAAACAAGCAAAGACTCATATCATACAAGACGCTCCAAGCAAAAATCATAATATGTGACGAATAAAAATATTGTTTCAAGTAAAATACCGATGGTTGTTAGAAGAAAGAGGGGATGCCACTCGGGGGCATCCCCAAGCTTAGTTGCTTGCTAATTCTTGAATATTATCTTGGGGTTCCTCGGGCATCCCCAAGATTAGCCTTTTGCTAATCCTTATCCCTTCATCCATCGTAAGATCACCCAAAACTTGAAAACTTCAATCACACAAAACTCAACAAAACCTTCGTGAGATCCATTAGTATAAGAAGCAAACCACTACTATAAGTACTGTTGCAAACCTATTAATATTTTATTTTTTGCATTATATAGACTGTATTCCAACTTTTTTATGGCAAAAAATCAACAGAGAAAACCATAGAATCATCAAAATAAGCACACAACGCAAAGAAAACAGAATCTGTCAAAAACGGAACAGTCTGTAGCAATCTGACTACTTCGAATACTTCTGTAACTCCAAAAATTCTGAAAAATTAGGACAACATTGATAATTTGTTTATTAATATTCTGCAAAATGAGTCAACTCAAAATAACTCCTCTGTTAAAAATTGAAAATAATTTTGTCAGTGAAAAAGTTTCTATTTTTCAACAAGATCAAATCAACTTTCACGCAAATCATCCCAAAGGCCTTGGTTGGCACAAACACTAATTCAAACCAGAAAAACCCATATAACCACAGGTATAATTGCGTATTTTATTGAAAACAGGAAGACAACCAAAAAGCAAAAAGATACAAGTTGGGTTGCCTCCCAAAAAGCGCTATCGTTTTATGCCCCTAGCTAGGCATAATGCGTAGGATCTAAGTGTTTTCCTCGGTAATCTTTGCGCTTTCCTAATTTTCATATGGTTGATAAGGGTCTTCTCAAATCCGGGAGGCTCTTTGCGCTTTCCTAAATTTTTTGGAAAAGAAACCATCTTGAGATCTAAAATATCCAACCGTTTATTGCAAAGGCTAATCAAAGTGTTCATACGATTGATACTACCATTGAGATATTTGTGAGGTTCATTATATTTTTGCGATTCAACCAGATGCTTATGCAAATCACCAAGTTTGTCCAAAATTTGGACTCCCTCTTAAGTGAAAGAGAACCCTTTATTTTGTGGTGGAACTCCCAAAATCCCTTCTAAAATTTCATAGGCAACATTAACATCAAGCTGAATAAAATTCCCTTTCGCGGCAAAATCCAAGAGTTGTCTATGATGCAAAGCCAATCCTACGTAAAAAAAATTAAGCAATTTTTTTGCATCTCCCTTTAGATTGCAAACATGATAAGACTCCATAAGCCTATACCAATCATCTTTCAAATTTTCTCCTTGTCTTTGTTTGAAGTATAGAACTTCAAAAATCTGGTAACAAAGGAGGAGCGTTCAAACTAGCCATTGTGACGAGAAAACAAGAACATAAATAGATCTGACGAGAAAATGGTGAACAAAAAAGAGGGAGAATAAAACAACAATTTTTTGTGAAGAATGGGGAGAGGAAAACGAGAGGCAAATGGCAAATAATGTAAATTGCGAGGAGATGAGATTTTTGATTAGGAACCTGGTTGATGTTGAAGATCCTCCCCGGCAACGGCGCCAGAAATTGGCACGTTGGCGGGAGACTATCTTGACTTGATCTTCCCCGGCAATGGTGCCAGAAATTCCTTTTGATGTCCGCTAGAACTATGTCGGTATTTCCCCAAAGAGGAAGGGATGATGCAGTATAGCGACGGTAGGTATTTCCCTCAGTGATGAAACCAAGGTTATTGAAGCAGTAGGAGAACCTCCTCACACCACGTAAACAACACCTGCACACAAATAACAAATACTCACAACCCGACGTGATAAAGGGGTTGTCAATCCCTTTCGGGTACGACGCCTCAAGATAGACAAATAACGTGAGGTAAAAGTGGTAGATAGGATAAATAAATCACGGAACAAATAAGTTGCAGAAAGGTATTTTTGTATTTTCGGTTTAATAGATCTGAAAATAAAAGCAAAGGAAAATAGATCACAAAGGCAAATATTATGAAAAGAGATCCGGGGGCCGTAGGATCCACTAGTGGCTTCTCTCGAGAAAAATAGCAAACGGTGGGAAAACAATTACCGCTGGGCAATTGATAGAACTTCAAATAATCATGACGATATCCACGCAATGATCATTATATAGGCATCACGTCCAAGATTAGTAGACCAACTCCTGCCTCCATCTACTACTATTACTCCACACATCGACCGCTATCCAACATGCATCTACTGTATTAAGTTCATGGAAAAACGGGGTAATGGAATAAGAACAATGACATGATGTAGACATGATCTATTTATGTAGAAATAGACCCCATCTTGTTATCCTTAATAGCAACGATACATACGTGTCGTTTCCCTTTCTGTCACTTGGATCAAGCACCGTAAGATCGAACCCATCACAAAGCACCTCTTCCCATTGCAAGATAAATAGATCAAGTTGGCCAAACAAAACCCAAATATCAAAGAAGAAATACGAGGCTATAATCAATCACGCATATAAGAGATCAAAGAATACTAAAATAACTTTCATGGATAAAAACATAGATCTGATCATAAACTCAAAGTTCATCGGATCCCAACAAACGACCGCAAAAAGACTTACATCATATGGATCTCCAAGAAACCATTGTATTGATAATCAAAAGAGAGAGAGGAAGCCATCTAGCTACTAACTACGGACCCGTAGGT
This sequence comes from Hordeum vulgare subsp. vulgare, assembly GCF_904849725.1. Lineage (NCBI taxonomy): Eukaryota > Viridiplantae > Streptophyta > Magnoliopsida > Poales > Poaceae > Hordeum > Hordeum vulgare. Next base: position 32,744,049 of record NC_058518.1, read on the forward strand.
CTACAAAGAACTACTCATGCATCATCGGAGAGACATCAATGGCCATGATGAACCCCTCCGTGATGGTGTCTAGATTGGATCTGGTGTTTCTGGACTCTGCGGCGGCTGGAATTGATTTTCGTCCCCCTCTTTAGGGTTTCTGGAATATTGCGTTATTTATAGAGCAAAGAGGCGGTGCGGGAGGCCAACGAGGAGGGCACAACCCACCAGGGCGCGCCTGGGCCCCCAACATGCCTTGGTGGGTTGTGCTCCCATCGGAGCTCCCCTCAGGTGCGTTCCTGGCCCACTGGATGTCTTTTGGCCCAAATAAATCCACAAAAAGTTTCGCTGCGTTTGGACTCCGTTTGATATTGATTTCCTGCGATGTAAAAAACATGCATAAAAGAGCAACTAGCACTGGGCACTATGTCAATAGGTTAGTACCCAAAAATAATATAAAATGACTATAAAATGATTGTAACATCCTAGAACGATAATATAACATCATGAAAGAATCAAAAATTATATATACGTTGGAGATGTATCAGCCGTCTCCTCCGCGCGCCGCCCACCTCCAGGTGTCGCTGCTTCCTCCACGTGTCGGCCCCTCGAGGTTAGTCCCTCGCCGCTCATGCCCTCCTCTCCCCTCCCTTGCCGGACTCACCCCTACCCTCCCCTGTCGGACTCACCCCTACCCTCCCCTGCTGGGCTCGCCCCTCCCCTCCCTTGCCGGTGATGCCCCCGCTTGTCGGTGGGTGGGGGAGCACCCTGCACCGCCGCAGGATAGAGCTTGCCCCAATGGTGGGGTTAGTGGTGGATCGCCCCTCCCCTCTCATGTCGGGTTCTCCTCTCCCCTCTCCTAAATCTAGGTTGTTTCCGATTACAAAAAGTTTATATTACTTCAGTAGGCGCTATATTTTCTAACTGCATGCACTACGTTATAGAAAGGAAGGAGAATATTATATATTTTATCATAATATTTTTCATATACGAAATACAGTTTGGAATTTGGACTTAAACATATATAGTGTATTAATCTGAAAATTATATGTAGTTGCTTTGAATCCAAAGCTTGTTTCCTTTTCTCTTGAAAATTCATGTAACTGTACAAAAGATCACGCTAGAAAACATTATATTAAGATTTGATTAAAATTTTAAGTTTATGTCTTCATATTTAGGTTATGTTAATAGTTAAGCGCACTCATGCATAAGGTAAAAACACTCAAGAAGGAAATAGTCGAGTTGGTCGGGAGGGAGGAAGGCTTCCACGGATGGTGCCCACAAGTCATCAAACCCTAAAAAAACTAAATATTCATATCTGCTAAAACTCATGAGCAAGATCTCACGGATAAACAAACACCTCATGGGAGAAAGAAACAAGACCTCCACAAAACAGGCTGCATGTCCTCAACATTGTGGCTTGCCAACCATCATGGAGCTAGCTTGTAGGAGCAAACATCACTAGTTGGTGTAATGTGGTTTAACATAAACTACAACTTGGTGTTGTCCTTTATCCAGTTACCTTTGGTGTGTAAGACCCATTCTAATTCTTTATTTGCTCAATACACATAAATGCCACGCCTTCACAAGAGACATTAGTCACATAACTTGTTATCGATAGGAACATAAATAACCACCATTATGATTTACAATTTTTTTAATCGATGGGAATATGTATCATTAGCATTTTCATTGTTTGAACTATATAGTAGATGTGATAACATGGTTGAAGGTAACAATTAGTTTTAAATGTAACCATAAAAATCATTAATACCATTCAACGATCATGCATTTTGCATGTATCTTGTCAGAATTTAACATGTATAATAAAGTTAAATTCTGATAAAATAGTAGAATTTTAGAGTTTAGAAGAACACTACATAAGCCCAAAATGTTTGTTTGGCATATAATCAATTCAAAAGAGACGACAGGAAAACTTTAAATGATAGTGTACCTAGGATCTATTAACACTCTAGGTTATCTTGGGATGTTAGCAATGCCATTTTAGCATTGAACAGGAAATATTGCTGCAAAGCAGGTACTTATGAAAATTTGGTGAGAAACCAAGAATTGATTTTGTTTTTTGTTTTGTTTTGAAGAAGGTATTGTTGTTAATTAAACAAGACATATCTCATCTCAAACAGTTTTGACTCACAAGTGACATTACATGCCGCATAATCTCTTTAGGGTAAAGAGGAAGGTATTGCTATTAATTAAGTACTCCATTCAGTAATGTTGGTCATTTCTGCCATGGTCATGAGAATCAAAAATATCCTCAGTTAATCATCATTTCCTTCTCTTAATCCAATGTGCCCTCTTTTTTCTTGCTAAGTTTGTGTTAATTCATCATATATTAATTATCAAATGCAATAAAAGAATTTTTTTGCTTGCTAAGTTTGTGTTAATTCTCACTTTTTCTTGCTAAGTTTGTGCTAAGTTTTTCCAAAATGTCCAAGAGGCCTATGTTTTACTAGAATGTTGATTCATTTCCCGTCCGGCAAATTTCAGGCGCTCCATATGTCCACTTTTTTAGCAAAGGTCATGCCGAAAATTTCCGTGAATTTTGGCATGACTTGTGCTAGAAACTAGGACATACCGAGTGCCTGGGAATTGCCGGAAAGGGGAATGAATCAACATTCCGACCAAATATAGGCCCCTTTTTATTATTCATGTTATTCGGTCGAGAATTAAACTATTATACTTAAATACTCGTAGGAAATTAATATGTCCGATGAAGCCGGGGGTTCTGTTCGCCTCGAACAAGACCAATTTGAGGAAGAAAATCTTTATTTAAATTACCTGGATGAACATCAGATGCGGATGCAGGGTGGCAGTGAGACCAACCCCGACACCGACATTGGCATCGACAGCGACAGTGGCACCGACACCAAGACCAGCGATGATGCTGACGTAGCCGGTGAAGGACCGAAGCCGAAGAGGGCAAGAAAACCAAACGAGCTCGGCACCAGAAAATTGTGGTCACGGCGATGCACCCCACGAAATTAGAGCCAACGGCACCGGAGGAAGCATGCAAGTGCTAAGGCAATCAACTAGGATGCATCCTCACGGAAATCGCCAACATCAACAATGTAAAGTTAAGGCAGCTACCTGATGACCCACAAGTGTAGGGGATCTATTGTAGTCCTGTCGATATGTAAGAGTGTCGAACCCAACGAGGAGCAGAAGGATCTGACAAGTGGTTTTCAGCAAGGTAATCTCTGCAAGCACTGAAATTATCGGTAACAGATAGTTGTGTGGAAAGATGATTCGTAGCAAATAGCAAGTAACCAGTAGAAATAGTAACAAAGGTGCAGCAAAGTGGCCCAATCCCTTTTGTAGCAAGGGACAAGCCTGGACAAATTCTTATAGGAGGTAAAGCGCTCCTGAGGACACATGGGAATTTCTGCCAAGCTAGTTTTCATCATGTTCATATGATTCACGTTCGCTACTTTGATAGTTTGATATGTGGGTGGACCGGTGCTTGGGTGCTGCCCTTACTTGGACAAACCTCACACTTGTGATTAACCCCTCTCGCAAGCATCCGCAACTATGAAAGAAGAATTAAGACAAAGTCTAACCATAGCATTAAACTAGTGGATCCAAATCATCCCCTTACGAAGCAACGCATAAGCTAGGGTTTAAGCTTCTGTCACTCTAGCAACCCATCATCTACTTACTACTTCCCAATGCCTTCCTCTAGGCCCAAATAATGGTGAAGTGTTATGTAGTCGACGTTCACATAACACCACTAGAGGAAAAACAACATACAACGCATCAAAATATCGAACGAATTCCAAATTCACATGACTTATCTCATGTCCTCAGGAACAAAAGTGACTACTCACAAAGCATAATAATATTCATGACCAGAGAGGTATTGAATAGCATCAAGGATCTGGACATATAATCTTCCACTGAGTAATCCAACTAGCATCAACTACAAAGAGTAATTAACACTACTAGCAACCTTACAAGTACCAATCGGAGTTGCGAGACGGAGATTGGTTACAAGAGATGAACTAGGGTTTGGAGATGAGATGGTGTTGATGAAGATGATGATGGTGATGAGACCCCTCCGATGAGAGGAGTGTTGGTCATGACGATGGCGACGATTTCCCCCTCAGGGAGGGAAGTTTCCTCGGGAGGACGGCCCTGCGGGAGCTCTATATTGGTTCTGCTCAAGTTCCGCCTCGTGGAGGCGGCGATTCCTCCCGAAAGCCTCCTCTTGATTTTTTCTAGAACGGAACTCTCCTTATAGCAAAAGAGGGGAGCCAGAGGGCCAATAGGGAGCCCACAAGCCCCCTAGGCGTGGCCAGGGGGGTAGGTCGCGCCTAGAAGGCTTGTGGCCTCCTAGTGGCTCCCCTTTGGTACTTCTTCCGCCCAATATTTTTTATAAATTCCAAAATAGTTCCTCGTTGATTTTCATGGCTTTTGGTGTTGCACAAAATATGTATCTCAAACTCGCTCCTTTTTCAGGCTAGAATTCCAGCTGCCGGCATTCTCCCTCTTCATATAAACCTTGCAAAATAAGAGAAAAAAGGCATAAGTATTGTACCATGAAGTGTAATAACAACCCATAAAGCGATAAATATCAACATAAAAGCATGATGCAAAATGGACGTATCAACTCCCCCAAGCTTAGACTTCGCTTGTCCTCAAGCGGAAACCAAGATCAATAAATATGCCCACATGTTTAGAGAAAGAGGTGTCGACAAAGTAGACTACGGACATGCAGGCATCATGATCGTAGTTAGAACAACAATATCATCATATAATCTCTAATGCTAAAGTGATAATTCCTTCACAAAGTAAAGTATGGATCAAGAACCTTATTGTGAATTAACAACCAATAGGCTTTAGTCATTGAAGCAATTGCAATTTATCATAACATCGGAAAGAGTCAAATAAGAACTTGTAAAGCAAATCCACATACTCAATCATCCTTTCGTCTCCTACAATTGTTAAAACTGACGCGGTACTCATGAGATCAAAGTTTTAGTTGGACATAGAAAAAGATAGGGGCTTATAGTTTCGCCTCCCAACTACTTACCTCAAGGGTAATGTCAACAATAATAATTCATGAGTACTTACTTCCAAGTTGACATATGAATATAGATCTTTCCCTAGCATATGACGTTAGCCAAGATAAAGGCGAAATAAGGAATTGGTGTAGATCACCATGACTCTTTCAAGGAAAAAAAAGTAAAGGTACAAGATAGGCCCTTCGCAGAGGGAAGCAGAGGTTGTCATGCGCTTTTGAGGTTTGGATGTGTGTCCTCTTAGTGTGAAAGAACGTCACTTTATATTGCCTCCTGTGATAAAGAACTTTATTATGCAGTCTGTCGCTTTTATGTCTTCCTCATCACAGGTTCTTACAAAGCTTATTTTCCACACAGTAATAGATCATACATATTTAGGGAGCAATTTTTATTGCTTGAACCGATGACAACTTACTTGAGGGATCTTATTAAATCCATAGGTAGGTATGGTGGACTCTCATGGCAAAACTAGGTTGAAGGTTTATGGATGCACAAGTAGTATCTCTACTTGGTGCAGAAGTTTTGGCTGATATGAGGTGGAAGCAAGCGTCACATGCTAAGGGATCTCTAGTCATATAACATTGTTCGGAACCAAGCAAACATAATTCATTATGTTGTCTTCCTTGTCCAACATCTACTTCTAAGCATGCAATAGTTTAGTGAGTGTTCAAAATCATAGATGGTGTCAAAGATGATATATTTATATGTGAACCTCTCTTTCCTTATTACTTCCTATTAATTACAACAATGACCAAGGTCTACATTTGTCCACCCGCAACAAGTCTCAATCAACATTATTTTTATATGTGAAGCCATCACTTCTCATAAGATCATTACATGATCTTTCATGCTTTTGTTCTTCCATCATTCTTTTCTTTCAGATCATGGCATGAAGCAAGGCCCTTAACTAAAACACTCCTTATTATATGACTCACGAACTCGAATACATCGGGGGTGACACAAAGCAAAACTGAAGCCTAAAACACTAAGAACTTTATTTTACTAGAGAAAGATAAAACCAAAAAGGATCGAACTAAAAAAAGGTAAAGGAAAAATATGTGATGGTGATACGATACCGGGGTAACTCCCCCAAGCTTGGCACAAGCCAAGGGGGTTGCCCATACCCGTGCTTAATTGTCTTCCTTCGGAGGTGATGGTGGTGGAGTTGTTTTGACTTTTGATTCCAAGAGGGCCATCAATCTTTGATTTATACCTTGGAGCTCTGTGATATATTTCTCCAACAAAACAACTTCACGAGTGAGATACGTATTACAAACACGAGTTATTTCACATAATCTCAAGAGCTCGATCAAGGATGGAGGTAAAAGGTGGAGGTATGGTTGAAGAAAATCCTCTTCCTCAGCTTCTTCCTTGTTGAGCACACATTGCCCTTCGTCCAACGCCGGATTCTTCTCCTTACTTTTGCCCTTAGTTTCTTTAGGTAGCCTTTCCTTGACCTCCCTGACCTCCAATCTTTTCAGATCAACATTTACTTTTTCAAAGACTTGAGGGAGATCGTTCTCCCCTACAGATTCCTCAGAGGACATCTTGCTCGAAATCTGCGGCAGAAACAGGCTCAAAATGAAAACAGAGGAAAATTGCGTGATACGAGGGTCAGACCTTTCGGGAGAATATATAATGATTTTTTACCGACCAGAAGGAGTACTCCGCAAGAAAACAAAGTCCGGGAGGCACACGAGGTGGTCACAAGCCCCCCACGCGCGGCCGGGGGATGGCCCGCGCCTGGCAGGCTTGTGGCCTCCTCGTGCGCTTTCCGGACTACTTTAAATTTTTCTAATTTTCTAAAAATTCCAAAACAGAGAAAAAATCCTACTGGAAAAGTTTTGGAGTCGCTTTACTTACCGAATCACATACCTCTTCGTTTTCGGAGTCGAAATTAGGCTGATAAATATCCCTTATGTACTCCTCCGGAGTTATGGTATTGATAACATTGCTTTCAACATTTATGGGAGTACCTCAGATATAATGCTTGATCCTTTGCCCATTTACCACTCTCAGAAAATTACCTTCTGTGTTGTTGATCTCTATGGCACCGGAACGATATACTTCCTCAACAATGTAAGGACCTTCCCATTTAGAGAGAAGCTTGCGTGCAAAAAATCTTAAAAGAGAATTATATAGGAAGACATAATCACCTACATCGAACTCATGTTTTTGTATCCTTTTATCATGCCACCTCTTAACCTTTTCTTTAAACAACTTGGCATTTTCATATGCCTGAGCCCTCCATTCATCATGTGAGCTAATATCAAATAACCTCTTCTCACCAGCAAGTTTGAAATCAAAGTTGAGCTCTTTGATTGCCCAATAAGCCTTATGCTCTAGCTCAAGAGGTACATGACATGCTTTACCGTAAACCATTTTGTACGGAGACATGCCCATGGGATTCTTATAAGCAGTTCTATAAGCCCACAGTGCATCATCAAGCTTCTTAGACCAATTCTTTCTAGACCTATTGACAGTCTTTTGCAGAATTAGTTTAATCTCTCTATTACTTAGCTCTACTTGACCACTGGACTGAGGATGATAGGGGGATGCAATTCTATGTTTGACATTGTACTTAGCAAGAGTTTTACGAAAAGCACCATGAATAAAATGTGAACCACCATGAGTCATTAGATATCTAGGGACTCCAAATATAGGGAAAATAACTTCTTTAAGCATCCTGATAGAGGTTTTGTGATCAGCACTACTAGCTGGGATAGCTTTTACCCACTTAGTAACGTAATCAACAACAACTAGGATATGAGTATACCCATTGGATTTTGGAAAAGGTCCCATATAATCAAAGCCCCAAACATCAAATGGATCAATGACAAGTGAATAATTCATAGGCATTTCCTGACGTTTATTGATATTACCTATTCTTTGACATTCGTCACAAGACAAGACAAACTTACGGGCATCCTTGAAGAGAGTTAGCCAATAGAAACCTAATTGCAATACCTTGTGTGTAGTTCTATCTCCCGCATGGTGTCTGATGACCCACAAGTATAGGAGATCAGTCGTAGTCCTTTCGATAAGTAAGAGTGTCGAACCCAACGAGGAGCAGAAGGATCTGACAAGTGGTTTTCAGCAAGGTAAAATCTGCACGCACTGAAATTGTCGGTAACAAGTGATTGTGTGGTGAGATGATTCGTAGCAAGCAACAAGTAACAAAAGTAGCAACGGTGCAGCAAAGTGGCCCAATCCCTTTTGTAGAAAGGGACAAGCCTGGACAAAGTCTTATAGGAGGAAAAACGCTCCCGAGGACACACGGGAATTTCTGTCATGCTAGTTTATCATGTTCATATGATTCGCGTTCGTTACTTTGATACTTTGATATGTGGGTGGACCGGCACTTGGGTACTGCCCTTACTTGGACAAGCATACCACTTATGATTAACCCCTCTCGCAAGCATCCGCACCTACGAAAGAAGAATTAAGACGAAGTCTAACCATAGCATTAAACTAGTGGATCCAAATCAGCCCCTTACGAAGCAACACATAAACTAGGGTTTAAGCTTCTTTCACTCTAGCAACCCATCGTCTACTTACTACCTCCCAATGCCTTTCTCTAGGCCCAAATGATGGTGAAGTGTTATGTATTCGACGTTCACATAACACCACTAGAGGAAAAACAACATACAACATATCAAAATATCGAACGAATACCTAATTCACACGACTACTATTAGCATGACTTATCCCATGTCCTCAGGAACAAAAGTAACTACTCACAAAGCATAATCATATTCATGACCAGAGGGGTAATGAGTAGCATCCAGGATCTGAACATAAACTCTTCCACCAAGTAATCCAACTAACATCAACTACAAAGAGTAATCAACACTACTAGCAACCTTACAAGTACCAATTGGAGTCGCGAGACGGAGATTGGTTACAAGTGATGAACTAGGGTTTGGAGATGAGATGGTGCTGATGAAGATGTTGATGGTGACGAGTCCCCTCCGATGAGTGGAGTGTTGGTGATGATGATGGCGACGATTTCCCCCTCCGGGAGGGAAGTTTCCCCGGCAGGATCGTCCTGCTGGAGCTCTAGATTGGTTCTGCACAAGTTCCACCTCGTGGCGGCGGCGAAACCACGAAAAAGCTCCTCCCTTATATTTTCCTGGACGAAACCCTTCATATAGCAAAAGAGGTGGGCCAGTGGGCGAGTGGGCTTCCCACAAGCCCTCATGGCGCGGCCTGGGGGGTGGTCGCGCTGTGCAGGCTTGTGGGCACCCCTTGGTGCCCCTCCGGCACTTCTTCGGCCCAGTATTTTTGATAAATCAGGAAAATAAGCCTCATTGATTTTTATGGCGTTTGGAGTTGCGCAAAATAGGTATCTCAACTTTGTTCCACTTTCAGGCCAGAATTCCAGTTGCCGGCATTCTCCCTCTTCATGTAAACCTTGCAAAATAAGAGAGAAAAGGCATAAGTATTGTACCATGAAGTGAACTAACAGCCCAAGAAGTGATAAATATCAACATGAAAACATGATGCAAAATGGACGTATCAACTCCCCCAAGCTTAGACCTCGCTTGTCCTCAAGCGAAAGTCTAGCTCAATAAATATGTCCACATGTTTAGGGAGAGAGGTGTCGACAAAACAAGATACGAACATGCATACATCATGATCAAGATCAGAACAACAATACCAACATATAATCTCTCATGCTAAAGTGATAATTCCTTCACAAAGTAAAGCATGGATCAAGAACCTTACCGAGAAGTAACAACCGATAGCCTTTAGCCATTGAAGCAATTGAAATTTATCACAACATCAGAAAGAGTCAAATAAGAGCTTGTAAAGCAAATCCACATACTCAATCATTATTTTGTTCTCTACAATTGCTACAACTCACGTGGTACTCATGAGATCAAAGTTTCAGCTGGACAGAGAGAAAGATAGGGGCTTACAGTTTTGCCTCCCAACTGCTTACCTCAAGGGTAATGTCAACAATAATAATTCATAAATGCCTACCTCCAAGTTGACATATGAATATAGATCTTTCCGAAGCATATGACGTTAGCCAAGATAAAAGCGAAATAAGGAATTGGTGAAGATCACCATGACTCTTTCAAGGACAAAAAGTAAAGGTATAAGATAGGCCCTTCGCAGAGGGAAGCAAAGGTTGTCATGCGCTTTTGAGGTTTGGATGCGTGTCCTCTTAGTGCGGAGGAACGTCACTTTATATTGCCTCCTGTGATAAAGAACTTTATTATGCAGTCTGTCGCTTTTATGTCTTCCTCATCACAGGTTCGTATAAAGCTTATTTTCCACACACTAATAGATCATACATATTAGAGAGCAATTTTTATTGCTTGCACCGATGACAACTTACTTGAGGGATCTTATTCAATCCATAGGTAGGTATGGTGGACTCACATGGTAAAACTGGGTTGAAGGTTTATGGATGCACAAGTAGTATCTCTACTTGGTGCGGGAGTTTTGGCTAACATGAGGTGGAAGCAATTGTCACATGCTAAGGGATCTCTAATCATATAACATTGTTCAGAGCCAAGCAAACACAATTCATTATGTTGTCTTCCTTGTCCAACATCTACTTCTAGGCATGCAATAGTTTAGTGAGTGTTCACAATCATAGATGATGTCAGAGATGATATATTTATATGTGAACCTCTCCTTCTTTATCACTTCCTATTAATTGCAACAATGACCAAGGTCTACGTTTGCCTACCCTCAACAAGTTTCAATCCTCATTCTTTTTATATGTGAAGCCATCACTTCCCATAAGATCATTACATGATCTTTCATGCTTTTGTTCTATTTTCACTCTTTTGATCATGGCAAGAGGCAAAGCCCTTCAACTAAGACACTCTTTATTATATGGCTCACGGGCTCGAATACATCGGGGGTGACACAAAGCAAAACTCAAGACTAAAACACTAAGACTTTTAAACTACTAGAGAAAGAGAAAGAAAACTAAAAAGTAAAACTAAAACAAAGGTAAAGGCTAAAGATGTGATGGTGATACGATACCGGGGCAACTCCCCCAAGCTTGGCACAAGCCAAGGGGATTGCCCATACCAATACTCAGTTGTCTTCCTTTGGTGGTTGAGACATCTCCATCGTATCTACTTTTCCAAACTCTTTTGCCCTTGTTTTGGACTATAATTTGCACGATTTGAATGGAACTAACCTGGACTGACGCTGCTTTCAGCAGAATTGCCTTGGTGTTATTTTTTTGCAGAAATCAAAGTTCTCCAAACGTCCTGAAAATTTACGGGGAGCAGTTTTGGAAAATAAGAAAAATATCTGCGCCAAGTTCCACCTCAGGGGGTGGGCCAGTGGGCCACAAGCCCTGGCTCCACCACCACCCCCTGGTGGCGGTGGGCAGGCTTGTGGGGCCCACACAGCTCTGCCACCCCCAATTCCAGATCTATAAGATCCCTTTCGTCCCAGAAAAAATAAAAACAGAAGTTTTCGTTGCGTTTACGATACGGAGGCACCACCACCACCTGTTCTTCATCTGGAGGGCAGATCTGGAGTCCGTCTTGGGCTCCGAAGAGGGGAAATCGTCGCTATCGTCACCATCAACCTTCTTCCCTCTCCAATTCCATGAAGCTCTTCGTCGTTCGTGAGTAATCTATTCGTAGGCTCGCTGGGCGGTGATGAGTAGGATGAGATCTATCATGTAATCGAGTTAGTTTTGATGGGGATTGATCCCTAGTATCCACTATGTTCTGAGATTGATGTTGCTACTACTTTGCCATGCTTAATGCTTGTCACTAGGGCCCGAGTGCCATGATTTCATATCTGAAATTATTATGTTGTCACCAATATATGTGTGTTTTAGATCCGATCTTGCAAGTTGTAGTTACCTACTATGTGTTATGATCCGGCAACCCAGGAGTGACAATAACCGGAACGACTCCCGGTGATGACCATAGTTTGAGGAGTTCATGTGTTCACCAAGTGCTAATGCGTTGGTCCGGTTCTTTATTAAAAGGAGAACCTTAATATCCCGTAGTTTCCTTTTGGACCCCGCTACCACAGGAGGGATGGACAATAGATGTCATGCAAGTTCTTTTCCCTAAGCACGTATGACGACACACGGAATGCATGCCTACATCGCATTGACGAACGGGAGCTAGCCACATATCTCTCCATGTTATAGCTGTTGCATGATGAATATCATCCAAACAAATCACCGACCCATTTCCTACGAGTTTGTCCTACTACTGTTACTTGTTTTGCTCTGCTGCTGCTACTACTGTTGCTACTGCTGTTACTTGTCTTGCTCTGCTGCTGCTACTACTGTTGCTACTGCCATTACTTGTCTTGCTCTGCTACTACTGTTGCTACTGCTGTTACTTGTCTTGCTCTGTTTCTATTTTGCTACTACTGTCGCTTGCTGCTGTTGCTACTTGCTACTGCTGTCACTAATTTTGTTCCTTGACACTGCTATTACTCATTACACTGCTGCTACCTGCTACAATACTCTTTCACTGGACGTTGACGGGAACTGACAATTTCCGTCGACGGGCAACTTGGCGCCATTGATACAATCATTAGGAATAGTGTGCCGTCAACAGATCGTTTCTGACACCGTTGTTATCATATTACTTTGCTATTACTACTGTGCTTGCAGATACTAATCTTTCAGATGTGGTTGAATCTGACATGTTGAGCTGCTAATACTCAAGAGTATCCTCTCACCTCCTGTCTGGTAAACCAACAAATTGGGTCGAATACTCTACCCTCGAAAACTGCTGCGATCCCATGCGCTTGTGGGCCGTCAACAACATTCTTCTAGTTTCGATTGCCGGAGAGTGCTAGCAGCATTCTTCTTGTGCCGTTGCAAAGGGGAAGAACAGTTGGCATCAAGTATTTTTCTGGCGCTGTTGTCGGGGAGGTATTCCTATATTCTCTGAGTCACTTGGGATTTATATTTGCTGATCACTATGAAGAATCTGAAGGACCGAAGACCAAAGTCTTGCCCTCAACTACGAGGGGAGGTAAGGAATTGCCATGTAGCTCTCCACTTGATTCACCTTCAATTATGAGTAAGTTTGCGACATCACCTCCTGCTAGAAATCTTGATATGTCGCCTGTGCTTGATGATGCTTATGATGCTACTGCTAGAGATGCTATGCTTGATACTGCTTTTCCTGATGATGCTAGAGATGCTATTTTGCCTGATGATACTATGCTTGATACTATGCCTGATACTGCTAGAGATACTATGCCTGATGATGCTATGCTTGATACTACTAGAGATACTCCTTTGCCTGATGTTCCACTAGGGGTATTCCTTGATGCTCATATTGCTAGACTTACTGCCAATGCTCGTGATGCTTCTGAAACTGCCGATACTATTGAGATAGAACCTGCTTTTGCTCCTGCTAGATCTGGCTCTCCTAGATATGAATTGCCTGATATACCTGAGGGTTACGTTATGGAGGGAGAGATAGCTGAGGATTTTTCTTGCGTGTAAGGATGCCTATGACGCTGAGAAATTACTTCTCAAGTGGAAGGAAAAAATCTCGGGAAGCTAGGATGAAAAATGACCTGAAGTTTCCCAGTTCGCCTATCTTTATCACCGATAAGGATTATGAATTCTCCGTCGATCCTGAGATAATCTCTCTAGTCGAATCTGATCCTTTTCACGGTTATGTGTCTGAGACGGTCATACCCCATCTTGCCAAACTGCACGAAATAGCCAACCTTTTCACTAATGAGGAGAAGATCTGCCACTACTATATCCTTAAGCTGTTTCCTTTCTCTCTAAAGGATGATGCTAAAGCCTAGTTCACCTCTCTTGCTCTTGGATGTGTGCGTAGTCCCCAGGAGATGGTCTATTACTTCTGTGAGAAATATTTCCCTACCCATAAGAAGCAAGCTACCTTGCAGGAAATATACAACTTTGCTCAATTCCAAGAAGAGAGTCTTCCACAAGCTTGGGGGAGGCTCGTCCAGCTACAAAATGCTTTGCCTGATCACGCTCTTAAGAAGAATGAGATACTTGATATCCTCTATAACGGACTTACCGATGCCTCTAGAGACCACCTAGATAGTTGTGCCAATTGTGTTTTTAGGGAACGAACTGTAGAACAAGCTGAGACCCTACTGAATAAAATCTTGATGAACGATAATGCTTGGACTATTCCTGAACCACCTCCTAAGCCAACTCCGAAGAAAAGAGGTATTCTATTCCTCAGTCCCGAAGATATGCAAGAAGCCAAGAAATCCATGCAAGAGAAAGGCATTAGATGTGAAGATGTCAAAAATCTACCACCTATCAAAGAGATCCATGGTCTCGATAACCCGATACAGGTAGTAGAAGTGAATTCTCTGCGTAGGTTTGATGAGAGTGATATTCCTTTTGATAAACCTGCTAGCCTATGCTTTGATGAATTTGACAACTTTGTTGCCAAACAACAGAGTTTGAATGATTATGTTAGCAGACATTTGGAACAAAGTACTCGTATGCTTAGCCATTTAAGTGCTTGTGTAGACAGAAATGTCAATGATCTGAAGCTTCTGAGTAAACATGCCTCTATGATTACTACTCAGGTAGAACAAGTACTTAAAGCTCAGAATGACCTGCTCAATGAATTAAATGACAACTCTGTCAGAGTCATTACTAGAGGAGGCAAAATGACTCAGTAACCTTTGTATCCTCAAGGTCATCCTAAGATAATTGATCAAGATTCTCAAGAAATCAATGCTGATACACCTAGTCATCCTAAGGAGAAGAAGAAGGATGATAGAAACCTGCATGCCAGTTCACCAAATACTGTCACACCTGAAGAACCTAATGATATTTCTACGTCTGATGCAGAAACACAATCTGGTGATGAACATGAACCTGGTGACAATATGGACAGTGATGTTCATAATAATGCTCAACCTAGCAATGATGAGGATGTGGAGACTAAAGCTACGGTTAATCCTGATAACCCACAACCTAAGAAGTACGATAAGAATGACTTCACTGCTAGGAAGCATGGTAAAGAAAGAGAGCCATGGGTTCAGAGACCTATGCCCTTTCCTCCTAAGCCATCCAAGAAAAAGGATGATGAGCACTTTGAGCGCTTCGTTGAGATGATAAGACCCGTCTTTCTGCAGATGCGGTTAACTGATATGCTCAAGATGTCTCCATATGCCAAGTACATGAAAGATATCGTGACTAATAAACGGAAGATACCAGATCTTGAGATCTCCACCATGCTTGCCAATTACACTTTTAAGGGTGGAACTCCTAAGAAACTTGGTGATCCCGGAGTGCCTACTATACTTTGCTCCATTAAAGGAAACTATGTAAGAACTGCCTTATGTGACCTTGGAGCCGGTGTTAGTGTTATGCCGCTCTCTCTTTATCATAGACTTGAGTTGGATAAGTTGACACCCAGTGAAATTTCTTTGCAAATGGCCGACAAATTAACTGCTTTCCCTATCGGCATTTGCGAGGATGTGCCTGTTGTGGTTGCTAACACCACGATCTTAACATACTTTCTTTTCTTGGATATTCCCGAGGACGACGCCATGGCTGTCATCCTCGGAAGACCCTTTTTAAACACTGCAGGGGCTGTTATAGATTGCAACAAAGGCAATGTCACTTTCCATGTCAACGGTAATGAGCACACCGTGCACTTTCCGAAGAAACGATATCAAGTACATTGCATCAATGCTGTCGAAAAGACTTCATCGATTCTTATTGGGAGCTTTGAATGCCCTACTCCTCGTGTCAAGATAAAGTATGATTTGCTTGTTGGGGAAATACATATCCCCATTGAGGTGACTTAGTGGCTATTCAAAAATTCTCCGATCTCTCTTGCGATTCGAGAAGGTTTTGTCATAAGGACTTGATCAATCCCATTGACGGATTTCTTTCGATGACCATGAAACGGATGAATCAAAGAGTCACATACCTCTGTTTTGAGTTTTCATTTTCTGTTGCTTAGAAGAAAAATGATAGAATTAGTTTAGTTTTTCCCAGTTTTCTGTTTTAGCGTCCTGGAGAAAAATACCTCGAAAATAAATTTCTCCGATGGTCCTGATTATTTAGTATGTTTTTTTTGTGGAATTTTTGAAAATTTCTAGGCCTCAGAGCTGGCCTGGGGGCCAGACCAGTGGGCCACAAGCCCTGCCACCGCCACCTACCCCCCTGGTGGCGGGGTGCAAGCTTGTGGGGCCCACAAGCACCCCCTCCACTCATTCTAGCTCTCAGCCTCTTCTTCCACCTCCAGAAAAAATTGTTTCGCAGCTCAAACCCATGTTCTTGCTCATTTGGCTGTGATTTTCGATCTCCTTGCTCAAAACACCATTCTCCGAACCGTTTTGGGGAAATTACTCCTTCGTAAGTGACTCCTCCATTGGTCCAATTAGTTTTTGCTCTAGTGCTTTATCCTTCGCGTATTCTTGCTACCTTGGTGACCCTGTTCTTGAGCTAGAAATGTTGATTTTAGTTGGTCCCAAGTAGTTTTAGCGCATGATACGGTCTCTAGGCACTAGTAGGAGTAGTTGCTACAAGTTGGGTTAATGCTTATTCACTTTTCTTTCGAAGTCTCTAAAAATTTCGGAATTTTTCAGAGCTAGAAAAAGGAAAAGATGAGGAGGTTCTTGAGAGGCTCTTCAAGCCGTAACCCCAAGGAGGATGAGAAGAACCACCCCAAGTACGTAGTCCCTCGAGTCACAGAAGTTCGAGCGTGCGAGTGGCCAAGTGATGAATTTTTGCGCACCGCCGGACTTTATGAAGACTTTTATTACTTGGTGGAGAACGCAGGTCTTACTGCGTTTGTTGAAGATAAGTGCCCACAATACCTCCTCCTCACCAATATTTTCATTCAAAGCTTCAACTTTTATCCGAGGAAGAATCTTCCCATGGTTGAGTTCATGATATACGATGTTCCCCAGTGCATGACGCTGCAGGACTTTTGCAATGTATGCAAATTACCTTATGTTGGGGATATCCGTGACCCTCGTCCACGGGACTTGGAGGATTTCATTGGTTCTATTGCTGTTGGAGAGGAGAGAGGAGTGTCTCGCGCTAGAATTGCTAGCATACATTTTCCTGTGCTTCGGTACTTCTCACTATTTGTGGGAAAATGTTTGATTGGCCGTGGGGAGGCTGGATCACTTAGTTCTTCAGACCTTGCTGTTTTGCACGAAGGCCTTTATAACGATAAGACTTATAGCTTGGGCGCTATAGTAGCTCAACGGTTGAACCTGAACCGTTCCAAGGGTGTCGTCTATGGAGGTATCTACGCTACCCGTCTTGCCAGACACTTTGAGATACCCATTATACTGGGAGAGGAAGGAGAGATGCTTCTCCCTGAGAGATATCTCGATTATGACAGCATGGTTCGCCATGATTTTCTGGATAGAGATGCTAGTAGACGGATGATTTATAACCTGGTGTTTAGTGAGGGTACTCGAGAGACTATTACTTTGCCTGCTCCTTCTTTGTTTGATCTTCATGCAGGCAGGTACACTATTATGCCCGCGGACATCTACGCATATTGGGGCTTAGCCCAACCACAGGCGCCCGTGCCCGAGCCGCCAGTCGAGTACCAGACGTCAGTTTATCAGTGGGAGCCAGAGGAGCTCACACAGTAGTGGCATCCACAGTCTGCTCCGGAGTATCCTAGAGCTGGTTATTTCCCACCTTGGGAGTAGACCCAGCTAGGCCAAAAGCCTAAGCTTGGAGGAGTACGTGTTCTCACCGACTTTACATTCATGCTTATGCTTTCACTTTGTTAGCCGGTGTTTACACTTTGCCACTGTATTATCCATGCTAGTTTATTTTCGTTTTCTTGTTTTCTTGTTTTGTGTCCTTTTGAGAAAACCCAAAAAGATTTTTCTTTCTTCCTTTGGTTGTTGGGAGCTTTCCCATGTAAATAGTTTTCTTTTTCTTTGTGTCAAGGTAGAAGATATTGGTTACAATGTTTACTGGTTCTTGCATGCTTACCTGTTTAGCTTTCAAAGAGCCATATTACTTTGTCTTCTCCTTTGTGGTTGCATGCAGATTCAGCTTAGTCCAATGCGCTTATTATCGTTTTCATCGTTTGATCGTGCAAATGAAAGGCAACAATGATGATAGATGATGAAGTGACTGAGACTGAAAAGCTGGTATGAACTCTATCTATTTTGTTTTTGTAAATATGACTAGCTTGTCAACCCAGATTTAGCTTTGTTGTGAGAGAACCATGTTTGCAATGACAACTTGGAGATCATAGTTTCTGATGCCATGCTTATTTAGCTGAGAGCTTATAATGGTTTGTCTTGAATGCCAACATAAATTTTGAGATGACTATGATGTAGTATGATAGGATGGTATTCTCCTTTGAATGTTTCAAGTGGCTTGACTTGGCGCATGTTCATGCATGTAGTTGAAACAAAATCAACATAGCCTCGATAATGTTCGTGTTCATGGTGATTTATATCCTGTTCATGCTTGCATTTAATGTTAGTCAAACTCATTGCATCTTGATGATTGTTGTCGCTCTCTAGTTGGTCGCTTCCCAGTCTTTTGCTAGCCTTCACTTGTACTAAGCGGAATACTGCTTGCGCATCCACTTCCATAAACCCAAAAGTTTTTCCATGAGAGTCCACCATACCTACCTATTTGCGGTATCTACCTGCCGTTCCAAGTAAATTTGCATGTGCCATTCTCTAAACCTTCAAGAAATAATCTGTTTTGCATGCCCGAACCGCTCATGTGGTGACAGAGGGCTATTGGTATCTTCCATGCTAGGAGTGTTATCCTCGACATGTGTTTATTCACTGTCATTCACGAGAAAGGGGCCGGTAATTGGAATGCCCATGTGCTTATTTAGCTGAGAGCTTATAATGGTTTGTCTTGAATGCCAACATAAATTTTGAGATGACTATGATGTAGTATGATAGGATGGTATTCTCCTTTGAATGTTTCAAGTGGCTTGACTTGGCGCATGTTCATGCATGTAGTTGAAACAAAATCAACATAGCCTCTATGATGTTCGTGTTCATGGTGATTTATATCCTTTTCATGCTTGCATTTAATGTTAGTCAAACTCATTGCATCTTGATGATTGTTGTCGCTCTCTAGTTGGTCGCTTCCCAGTCTTTTGCTAGCCTTCACTTGTACTAAGCGGAATACTACTTGTGCATCCACTTCCATAAACCCAAAGTTTTTCCATGAGAGTCCACCATACCTACCTATTTGCGATATCTACCTGCCGTTCCAAGTAAATTTGCATGTGCCATTCTCTAAACCTTCAAGAAATAATCTGTTTTGCATGCCCGAACCGCTCATGTGGTGACAGAGGTCTATTGGTATCTTCCATGCTAGGAGTGTTATCCTCGACATGTGGTTATTCACTGTCATTCACGAGAAAGGGGCCGGTAATTGGAATGCCCATAGTTCCACGCTTAAATCGAAAACATAACTATGAAACAAGACTCCCCCCGGATTGATGTTAGTATGGACGGTACCCGAGGATTCGGCTAGCCGTGGAGTGTGATTGATTGGTGGTGGGGGAGTTAAAACTTTACTTTTCTGTTTGGAACCGCCTATAGCATGAGTAGCATGGAAGATATTGAGAACTCTTGGTCACTGCGTTGACAATGAAAGCATGCCACCCAAAGTTATTATCTCTGTTTTCAAAGCTTGAGCTCTGGCACCTCTGCAAATCAATGCTTCCCTCTACGAAGGGCCTGTCTATTCATTTTCCTGTTGAGTCATCCTCTTCTTATTTAAGCACCAATTAGAGAGCACCTCTGTCATTTTTATGCTTTGCTTTTGATTGATATTGAGTATGACTATGACTGGATCTTCGTCGCTATGAATTACAATGTTTAGTCAGCCCTTGATCTTTGAAAGTGCTCTGAATTCATGTTTTGCGGTCTCAGAAAGAGCTAGCGAGATACCACCTATTCATATTGCTTCATGCTTGTTTTGATTGAAGTGTTGGTATTTGAAACTCATTATAATTTGCTCGTTAGCTGATTTTTCCATTGATATTAGTTTACCGTGAGACCTTTGTGTCATTTGCTTATGTGGTTAACTTGTGATCTTGCTGAAATTCTGGTTATGAGTTATACATAGTTGCAACAACAAGATCAAACAGAGTTTGTCAAAGTTTTTCTTTCTCTCTCAGTTTGTCAACTGAGTCGCTTGAGGACAAGCAAGGTTTTAAGCTTGGGGGAGTTGATACGTCTCCATCGTATCTACTTTTCCAAACTCTTTTGCCCTTGTTTTGGACTATAATTTGCATGATTTGAATGGAACTAACCTGGACTGACGCTGTTTTCAGCAGAATTGCCTTGGTGTTATTTTTGTGCAGAAAACAAAGTTCTCCAAACATCCTGAAAATTTACAGGGAGCAGTTTTGGAAAATAAGAAAAATATCTGCGCCAAGTTCCACCTCAAGGGGTGGGCCAGTGGGCCACAAGCCCTGGCTCCGCCACCACCCCCCTGGTGGCGGTGGTCAGGCTTGTGAGGCCCACACGGCTCTGCCGCCCCCAATTCCATCTCTATAAGATCCCTTTCGTCCCAGAAAAATAAAAAGAGAAGTTTTCGCTACGTTTACGATACGGAGGCGCCGCCACCACCTGTTCTTCATGTGGAGGGCAGATCTGGAGTCCGTCTTGGGCTCCGGAGAGGGGAAATCGTCGCCATCATCATCAACCTTCTTCCCTCTCCAATTCCATGAAGCTCTTCGTCGTTCGTGAGTAATCTATTTGTAGGCTCGCTGGGCGGTGATGAGTAGGATGAGATCTATCATGTAATCGAGTTAGTTTTGATGGGGATTGATCCCTAGTATCCACTATGTTATGAGATTGATGTTGCTACTATTTTTCCATGCTTAATGCTTGTCACTAGGGCCCGAGTGCCATGATTTCAGATCTGAAATTATTATGTTGTCACCAATATATGTGTGTTTTAGATCCGATCTTGCAAGTTGTAGTTACCTACTATGGGTTATGATCCGGCAACCCCGGAGTGACAATAGCCGGAACCACTCCCGGTGATGACCATAGTTTGAGGAGTTCATGTGTTCACCAAGTGCTAATGCGTTGGTCCGGTTCTTTATTAAAAGGAGAACCTTAATATCCCGTAGTTTCCTTTTGGACCCCGCTGCCACGGGAGGGATGGACAATAGTTGTCATGCAAGTTCTTTTCCCTAAGCACGTATGATGACACACAGAATGCATGCCTACATCACATTGACGAACGGGAGTTAGCCACATATCTCTCCGTGTTATAACTGTTGCATGATGAATATCATCCAAACAAATCACCGACCCATTGCCTACGAGTTTGTCCTATTGCCGTTACTTGTTTTGCTCTGCTGCTGCTACTACTGTTGCTACTGCTGTTACTTGTCTTGCTCTGCTGCTGCTACTACTATTGCTACTACCGCTACTTGTCTTGCTCTGCTGCTACTGTTGCTACTGCTCTTACTTGTCTTGCTCTGTTGCTACTGTTGCTACTACTGTCGCTTGCTACCGTTGCTACTTGCTACTGCTGTCACTACTGCTGTTCCTTGCCACTGCTATTACTCGTTACACTACTGCTACCTGCTACAATACTCTTTCACTGGACGTTGACGGGAACTGACAATTTCCGTCGACGGGCAACTTGGCGCCATTGATACAATCACTAGGAATAGTGTGCCGTCAATAGATCGTTTCTGACAACGTTGTTATCATATTACTTTGTTGATACTACTGTGCTTGTAGATACCAATATTTTAGGTGTGGTTGAATCTGACATATTCAGCTGCTAATACTCGAGAGTATCCTCTCACCTCCTGTGTGGTAAACCAACAAATTGGGTCGAATACTCTACCCTCGAAAACTGCTGCGATCCCATGCGCTTGTGGGCCGTCAACAACATTCTTCTAGTTTTGATTGCCGGAGAGTGCTAGCAGCATACTTCTTGTGCCGTTGCAAAGGGTAAGAACAGTTGGCATCAGTGGTGGAGGTGGAGGAGTTGTTTCAATCTTTGACTCCAAGAGGGCCATTAATCTTTGATTTATACCTTGGAGATCTGCGATATGTTTTTCCAGCAAAACAACTTCACGAGTGAGATAAGTATTGCGAACACGAGTTGTTTCAAAAAACCTCAAGAGTTCAATCAAAGATGGAGATAGTAGGTGGAGGTAGGGTTGGAGGAAAGCCATTTCTTCAACTTCTTCCTTGTTAAGTACATATTGCACTTCATCCCATGCCTGATCGTTCTCCTTAGCTTTGCCCTTTATTTCTTTAGGTAGCCCTTCCTTAGCCTCCATGACCTCCATCCTTTTTAGATCATCATGAATTTCTCCATATATTTGACGGAGATTGTTGTCCCCAACAGATTCCTGGGATGACATCTTGTTCTAAATCTGCGGCAGAAAATAGGCTCGAAACGAAAAACAGAAGAGATCTGCCTGATGCAGGGGTCAGACCAAATGGAAGTATATATAATGATTTTTTTCAGACCAGAAGGAGTACCCTGCACAAAAACGGAGTCCGGGAGGCGCACGAGGTGGCCACAAGCCCTCACGGCGGGGCCAAGGGGTGGGCCCGCGCCGTGCAGGCTTGTCGCCTCCTCACGCACTTTCCGGACTACTTCCAATTTTTGTATTTTTTCAAATATTCCAAAATGGAGAAAATTTCCTACTGGAAATGTTTTGGACTCTGTTTTCTTACCGAATCACATACCTCTTCGTTTTCGGAGTCTGAAACAGGCTGATAAATATCCCTTAGGTATTCTTCCGGAGTTATAGTATTGATGATATTGCTTTCAACATTTATGGGAGTACCTGAGATATAATGCTTGATTCTCTGCCCATTTACAACTCTCGGACAATTACCTTCCGTGTTGTTAATCTTGATAGCACCAGAACGATATACTTCCTCAACAACATAGGGACCTTCCCATTTAGAGAGATGCTTGTCTGCAAAGAATCTTAAACGAGAGTTATATAGCAAGACATAATCACCTACATTGAACTCACGCTTTTGTATCCTCTTATCATGCCACGTCTTAACCTTCTCTTTGAATAGCTTGGCATTCTCATATGCCTGGGTTCTCCACTCATCAAGCGAGCTAATATCAAATAACCTCTTGTCACCGGCAAGTTTGAAATCAAAGTTGAGCTCTTTGATTGCCCAATAAGCTTTATGTTCTAGCTCAAGAGGTAAATGACATGCTTTCCCATACACCATTTTGTACGGAGACATGCCCATGGGATTCTTATAGGCAGTTCTATAAGCCCACAGGGCATCATCGAGCTTCTTAGACCAATTCTTTCTAGACCCGTTGACAGTCTTTTGCAGAATCAGTTAAATCTCTCTATTACTTAGCTCTACTTGACCACTGGACTGAGGGTGGTAGGGATACACAATTCTATGGTTGACATCGTACTTAGCGAGCGTTTTACGAAAAGCACCGTGAATGAAGTGTGAATCATGTCGGTCATTAGATATCTAGGGACTCCAAATCTAGGGAAGATAACTTCTTTAAGCATCCTGATAGAAGTGTTGTGATCAGCACTACTAGTGGGGATAGCTTCTACCCACTTAGTGACATAATCAACAACAACTAAGATGTGAGTATACCCATTAGATTTTGGAAAAAGGTCCCATATAATCAAAGCCCCAAACATCAAATGGTTCAATGAAAAGTGAATAGTTCATAGGCATTTCCTGACGTTTACCAATATTTCCTACTCTTTGACATTCGTCACAAGACAAGGCAAACTTACGGGCATCCTTGAAGAGAGTGGGCCAATAGAAACCTGATTGCAATACCTTGTGTGCAGTTCTATCTCCCGCGTGGTGTCCTCCGTAGGCCTCAGAGTGACACTTCTGTAGGATCTGTCCCTGTTCATGTTCAGGAACACAACGTCTAATAACACCATCTACTCCTTCCTTATAAAGGTGAGTATCATCCCAAAAGTAATGTCTCAAGTCAAAGAAGAATTTCTTCTTTTGCTGGTATGTGAAACTAGGTGGTATGTATTTGGCAACGATATAGTTTGCATAATCAGCATACCACGGTGCACTACGTGAAGCATTGATGACATTCAATTGCTCATCGGGAAAACTATCATCAATAGGTTGTGGGTCATCAAGAACGTTCTCCAACCTAGACAAGTTATCTGCTACTGGGTTATCAGCACCCTTTCTGTCGACAACGTGCAAATCAAATTTTTGTAGCAAGAGAACCCATCTGATAAGTCTAGGTTTAGCGTCTTTCTTCTCCATGAGGTGCTTCACAGCAGCATGATCAGTGTGAATAGTGACTTTGGACTCAACTATGTAAGACCTGAACTTTTCACATGCAAACACGAATGCTGAAAACTCCTTCTCCGTAGTAGCATAGTTTCTTTGGGCACTGTCTAGAGTTTTACTAGCATAGTGAATAACATTCAACTTCTTATCAACTCTTTGCCCTAGAACAACACCAACAGCATAATCTCTAGCGTCACACATGATCTCAAAAGGTAAGTTCCAATCAGGTGGTTGAACAATAGGCCCAGTTATCAAGGCCTTCTTCAGTATTTCGAAGGCTTCCTCACAATCATCGTCAAAAACAAAAGGAATATCTTTTTGCAAGAGATTGGTAAGAGGCCTAGAAATCTTAGAGAAGTCTTTAATGAACCTTCTATAGAAACCAGCATGACCAAGGAAACTTCTTATACCTTTGATATCTGTAGGGCATGGCATTTTCTCGATCGCATCAACCTTAGCCTTATCGACTTCAATACCTCTTTCAGAAATTTTATGTCCTAAGACGATGCCTTAATTAACCATAAAGTGGCACTTCTCCCAATTCAAGACAAGATTGGTATCTTTACATCTCTCCAAAACTCGATCAAGATTACTAAGGCAATCATCAAAAGAAGACCCGTAAACGGAGAAGTCATCCATGAAAACCTCAACAATCTTTTCACAGAAGTCAGAGAATATAGCCATCATACATCTTTGAAAGGTGGCAGGTGCATTACATAAGCCAAAAGGCATACGTCTGTAAGAAAAGTTACCTAAAGGGCAGGTGAAAGTTGTTTTCTCCTGATCAGATTGTGCAACAGGTATTTGGGAGAAACCAGAATAACCATCTAGAAAGCAGTAGTGTGTGTGTTTAGACAGTCTTTCTAGCATTTGGTCGATAAAAGGCAAAAGGTAATGATCTTTCCTAGTGGCTTTATTCAATTTTATAAAATCGATCACCATCCTATAGCCAGTAATAATCCTCTGTGGGATCAATTCATCCTTATCATTTGGGACAACGGTAATACCTCCCTTCTTAGGGACGCAATGCACCGGACTCACCCAATCACTATGAGCAACAGTATAGATAATACCTGCTTCCAGGAGCTTTAGTATTTCTTTTCTTGCTACCACTTTCATCTTAGGATTTATTCTCCGTTGATGATCGGCAACTGGTTTGGAATCAGGATCGGTTTTAATCTTGTGCTGGCATAGAGTGGGACTAATGCCCTTAAGATCATCAAGAGTATATCCAATAGCAGCAAGATGCTTCCTCAGAGTTTTTAATAACTTCTTTTCTTCATGCTCTGAAAGGCTAGCACTAATTATAACAGGATATATCTCTTTTTCATCGAGATAAGCATACTTAAGAGTATCAGGTAACTACTTCAGCTCAAACACAGGATCACCCTTTGGTGGCGGTGGATCTCCAAGCAGTTCAACAGGTAAATTATTCTTAAGGATAGGATGTTGTTCAAAGATAACTCTATCTATCTCATTCCTTTCATCCATATGCATATCATTTTCATGCTCAAGCAATTATTGTTCTAAAGGATCAGTAGGAGGCATAGCAATAGAAGCTAGGGAAATAATTTCATCCTTACTAGGCAACTCTTTTTCATGGGGTTGTCTACCAAACTTGGAGAAATTGAACTCATGTGACACACCTTCAAAGCCAACAGTGACAGTTTGCTTCTCACATTCAATATGAGCATTGAGAGTATTGAGGAAAGGTCTACCAAATATGATGGGACAAAAGCTATCTTGTGTGGTAGCAAGAACGAGAAAATCAACAGGATACTTCGTTTTACCACACAAGACTTCAACATCCCTAACAACTCCCAAAGGGCAGATAGTATCTCATTTGGCAAGCTGAATAGTGGCATCAATAGGTTCCATCTCAACAAGTGCAATATCGTATTTAATTTCATCATATAAGGATTGAGGTATTGCACTAACACTAGCACCCACGTCACATAAACCATGATAACAATGATCTCCTATCTCAACAGAAACAACAGGCGTGCCAACAACATGCCTATGTTTGTCTCTAGCGTGAGGTTTAGCAATTCTAGCAGCATCTTCACAGAAGTGAATATCATGTCCCTCAACATCGTCGGACAGGAGATCTTTGATAATAGCAATGCTAGGTTCAACTCTAATTTGCTGAGGGGGTGTAGGTTTTCTAATGTAGACCCTACGTATCACAGTTGAAGCTTTAGAATGATCCTTTACCCTAACAGGGAAAGGTGGTTTCTCAATGTAAGCACTTGGAACAATAGGATCATTATAAGCGATGATTTTCTCTTCAACTGGATTGGGTTTAACTACATTGACTTCTAAGGGACGATGATATTTAAACCACTTCTCTTTAGGGAGATCAATATGAGCAGCAAATGATTCACACAGTGAAGCTACTATCTCAGAGTCAAGTCCATATTTAGCGCTAAAATCACAAAAAGTATTTGTTTCAACAAAGGATTTAACGCAATCGAACTTAAGATTCATACCTGAGTCCTTACCTTCATCAAACTCCCAATCTTAAGAGTTGCGTTTAATTCTTTCCAATAAATTCCATTTGAAGTCAATATCTCTCTTCATAAAAGAACCAGTACAAGAAGTGTCAAGCATGGTGTGATTATCATGAGAAAGCCGAGCATAGAAGTTCTGAATGATAATTTCTCTCGAGAGCTCATGGTTGGGGCATGAATATAAAATTGATTTAAGCCTCCCCAAAGCTTGAACTATACTTTCTCTGTCACGAGGCAAAAAATTATAAATATAATTCCGATCACGATGTACTAAATGCATAGGATAAAACCTTTGATGAAATTCCAATTTCAATCGGTTGTAGTTCCATGATCTAGTATCATCACATAGCCTACACCATGTCAATTCTTTATCCCTCAAAGATAAGGGAAATACCTTATTCTTGAACTCATCCTCCGGCAAACCTGCAAGCTTAAATAAACCACAAACTTCATCTATATAAATTAGATGCAAGTCGGGGTGTGATGTTCCATCTCTTGTAAAAGGATTAGCCACCAGTTTCTCAAGCATACCCGAAGGAAATTCATAGCAAATAGTTTCAGTAGGTGGAGCAGGTTGAGGAGCAACTCCTTGTGCTTCTGTTCGAGGTGAAGATACCCCGAACAAGCTCCTCAAAGGATTAGTTTCCATAGTGACAAGTGACAATAAATTTCAGCACACTATATAAATGTTTCCTTACCAAATTCCACTTACCAAAGGCGCTTCACTCCCCGGAAATGGTGCCAGAAAAGAGTCTTGATGACCCACAAGTGCAGGGGATCTATGGTAGTCCTTTCTATAAGTAAGAGTGTCGAACCCAACGAGGAGCAGAAGGATCTGACAAGTGGTTTTCAACAAGGTAATCTCTGCAAGCACTGAAATTATCGGTAACAGATAGTTGTGTGGAAAGATGATTCGTTGCAAATAGCAAGTAACCAGTAGCAAAAAGGTGCAGCAAAGTGGCCCAATATCTTTTGTAGCAAGGGACAATCTGGACAAACTCTTATAGGAGGTAAAGTGCTCCCGAGGACACATGGGAATTTGTGTCAAACTAGTTTTCATCATGTTCATATGATTCGCGTTCGCTACTTTGATAGTTTGATATGTGGGTGGACCCGTGCTTGGGTGCTGCCCTTACTTGGACAAACCTCCCACTTATGATTAACCCCTCTCGCAAGAATCCGCAACTATGAAAGAAGAATTAAGACAAAGTCTAACCATAACATTAAACTAGTGGATCCAAATCAGCCCCTTACGAAGCAACGCATAAACTAGGGTTTAAGCTTCTGTCAATCTAGCAACCCATCATCTACATACTACTTCCCAATGACTTCCTCTAGGACCAAATAATGGTGAAGTGTTATGTAGTCGATGTTCAAATAACACCACTAGAGGAAAAACAACATACAACGCATCAAAATATTGAACGAATACCAAATTCACATGACTACTTATAGCATGACTTATCCCATGTCCTCAGGAACAAAAGTGACTACTCACAAAGCATAATCATATTCATGACCAGAGAGGTATTGAATAGCATCAAGGATATGAACATATAATCTTCCACGGAGTAATCCAACTAGCATCAACTACAAAGAGTAATTAACACTACTAGCAACCTTACAAGTACCAACCGAAGTCGCGAGACAGAGATTGGTTACAAGAGATGAACTAGGGTTTGGAGATGAGATGGTGCTGATGAAGATGTTGATGGTGATGAGTCCCCTCCGATGAGAGGAGTGTTGGTGATGACGATGGCGATGATTTCCCCCTCCGGGAGGGAAGTTTCCCTGGCAGGACGGCCTTGCCGGAGCTCTAGATTGGTTCTGCTCAAGTTCCGCCTCGTGGCAGCGGCGATTCTTCCCGAAAGCCTCCTCTTGATTTTTTGTGGAACGAAACCCTCCTTATAGCAAAAGAGGGGAGCGAGAGGGCCAACAGGGAGCCCACAAGCCCCCTAGGCGCGACCAGGGGGTAGGCCGTGGCTAGCAGGCTTATGGCCTCCTGGTGGCTCCCCTCTGGTACTTCTTCGGCCCAGTATTTTTTACAAATTCCAAAATAATTCCTCGTTGATTTTCACGGCATTTGGAGTTGCGCAGAATAGGTATCTCTAACTTGCTCCTTTTCAGGCAGAATTCCTGCTGTCGGCATTCTCCCTCTTCATATAAACCTTGCAAAATAAGAGAGAAAAGGCATAAGTATTGTACTGTGAAGTGTAAGAACAACCCATAAAGTGATAAATATCAACATAAAATTATGATGCAAAATGGGCATATCACTACCACATATGGAGCACACGCTCCTAATGAAGTTGCGCAATAGGTTCTTGTTCCCCGGGCGGACTAAAAAAACTTCCGTGGGATGACGAACCCATGATAAAGATAAACAACAAGCCAATGGTGATGTTGACCAATGCCTTATCCGCCCGGAAAGTAAGGGTGAAAAAAGCGATTGCGAAGAATAAACCGTGGTCCGAGATTCATGCCGACAATCCGACACTAATGGAAGAGGACTTCGAAAAATTCAAGGATACTTACGCTACAGAAGAAGTCTAGAAAAAATTAGAGAAAATGAAGGAGCTCCAGGCGAGGAACACGCCTTCCCACTACCTTGGAAGTCGTGGTTACGAGGGGAAGAGGCACGTGTGGGACAAGGAAGACACCGAACGTGAAAGTCACGGAATCCCAGACCCCTTCGCGGAGTTCACCGACCCACGGGAGCATGTATGGATTAGGGTCGGGCACAAGTGGGACCCCATCAATAAGAACTTTTACACGGACGTGAACACGACGGATTTCATGAGACTACTGATAATTGTTGTATTACCACCTTATATTAATTAGTTTCCAATCAATTCGACAACAAGTTTTGTCACATTTGTAAACCATCCATGTTCCTTTTGTAGAAAGAGTAGCACCAAAAGCCAGCCAAAAGCGACATGTCATCTCTGTCATTGGTGAATCCCAAGTGGGACAACCCGTTCAACCAGGCCCTGAACATACTGAAAAATGTCTCGGTGGAGAAACCTCTGTCATATGGACGTGTGCACAGCGTCAGAGATGGCGCCTTGTGGAAGAAGTGCTACCACGAGAAGCCAGAGGAAAAAAGGTAGAGACAAATGCTTAATCAACTAACCATCGATGAGAAGGTCGCGCTTGTGGTCGATAAGAGGCAAGCTGAGACCAAAGAAGAGTTTGTCGAGGTAGTCAAAGATAGGGTCAATTTGGGTGTGGCAGCTAGCTTGGTCAAATTGGTTATAGCAGGTTTTGATTGGTCGAAGAGGAATCCAAAAAAAGGGTGATGACCCACAAGTATAGGGGATCTATCGTAGTCCTTTCGATAAGTAAGATTTTCAAACCCAACGAGGAGCAGAGGGATCTGACAAGTGGTTTTCAGCAAGGTAATATCTGCAAGCATTGAAATTGTCGGTAACAAGTAGTTGTGTGACAAGATGATTCGTAGCAAGCAACAAGTAACAAAAGTAGCAACGATGTAGCAAAGTGGCCCAATCCCTTTTGTAGCAAGGGACAAGCCTCGACAAAGTCTTATAGGAGGAAAAACGCTCCCGAGGACACATGGGAATTTCTGTCAAGCTAGTTTTCATCATGTTCATATGATTCGCGTTCGTTACTTTGATAGTTTGATATGTGGGTGGACCGGCTCTTGGGTACTGCCCTTACTTGGACAAGCATCCCACTTATGATTAACCCCTCTCGCAAGCATCCGCAACTATGAAAGAATAATTAAGACAAAGTCTAACCATAGCATTAAACTAGTGGATCCAAATCAGCCCCTTACGAAGCAACGCATAAACTAGGGTTTAAGCTTCTGTCACTCTAGCAACCCATCATCTACTTACTACTTCCCAATGCCTTCCTCTTGGACCAAATAATGGTGAAGTGTTATGTAGTCGACGTCCACATAACACCACTAGAGGAAAAACAACATCCAACACATCAAAATATTGAACGAATACCAAATTCACACGACTACTTATAGCATGACTTATCCCATGTCCTCAGGAACAAAAGTAACTACTCACAAAGCATAATCATATTCATGACGAGAGAGGTAATGAGTAGCATCAAATATCTGAACATATAATCTTCCACGGAGTAATCCAACTAGCATCAACTACAAAGAGTAATTAACACTAGTAGCAACCTTATAAGTACCAATCGGAGTCGCGAGAAGGAGATTGGTCACAAGAGATGAACTAGGGTTTGGAGATGAGATGGTGCTGATGAAGATGTTGATGGTGATGAGTCCCCTCCGATGAGAGGAGTGTTGGTGATGACGATGGCGACGATTTCCCCCTCCGGGAGGGAAGTTTCCTCGACTGGATCGTCCTGCCGAAGCTCTAGATTGGTTCTGCTCAAGTTCCGCCTCGTGGCGGCAGCGAATCCTCTGAAAAGCCTCCTCTTGATTTTCCAGACCGAAACCCTTCTTGTAGAAAAAGGGGGGAGCCAGCGGGCCAAGTGGGAGCCCACAAGCCCCCTAGGCGCAGTATTTTTTATAAATCCCAAAAAATCAACGTTGATTTTCACGACTTTTGGAGTTGCGCAGAATAGGCATCTGAAAATTGCTCCTTTTTCAGGCCAGAATTCCAGCTGCCTGCATTCTCCCTCTTCATGTAAACTTGCAAAATAAGAGAGAAAAGGCATAAGTATTGTACCGCAAAGTGTAATAACAACCCAAAAAGCAATAAATATCAACATGAAAGCATGATGCGAAATGGACGTATCAACTCCCCCAAGCTTAGACCTAGCTTGTCCTCAAGCGAAATCCGAGATCAATAAACATGCCCACATGTTTAGGGAGAGAGGTGTCGACAAAACAAGATACGAACATGTAGGCATCATGATCATGATGAGAACAACAATACCATCATATCAACTCTTATGCTAAAGTGACAATTCCTTCACAAAGTAAAGTATGGATCAAGAACCTTACCGAGAAGCAACAACTGATAGCCTTTAGTCATTGAAGCAATTGCAATTTATCACAACATCGGAAAGAGTCAAATAAGAGCTTGTAAAGCAAATCGACATACTCAATCATCTTTTCGTTCTCTACAATTGCTACAACTCATGTGGTACTCATGAGATCAAAGTTTCAGTTTGACACAGAGAAAGATAGGGGCTTATAGTTTCGCCTCCCAACCATTTACCTCACGGGTAATGTCAACAATAATAATTCATGAATACTTACTTCCAAGTTGACATATGAATATAGATCTTTCCCTAGCATATGACGTTAGCCAAGATAAAGGCGAAATAAGGAATTGGTGAAGATCTCCATGACTCTTTCAAGGGAAAAAAGTAAAGATACAAGATAGGCCCTTCGTAGAGGGAAGCATAGGTTGTCATGCGCTTTTGAGGTTTGGATGTGTGTCCTCTTAGTGCGGAGGAACGTCACTTTATATTGCCTCCTGTGATAAAGAACTTTATTATGCAGTCTGTCGCTTTTATGTCTTCCTCATCACAGGTTCGTACAAAGCTTATTTTACACACACTAATAGACAATACATAATAGGGAGCAATTTTTATTGCTTGCACCGATGACAACTTACTTGAGGGATCTTATTCAATCCGTAGGTAGGTATGGTGGACTCTCATGCAAAACTGGGTTGAAGGTTTATGGATGCACAAGTAGTATCTCTACTTGGTGCGGGAGTTTTGGTTAATATGAGGTGGAAGCAATCGTCACATGCTAAAGGATCTCTAGTCATATAACATTGTTTGGAACCAAGCAAACACAATTCATTATGTTGTCTTCCTTGTCCAACATCTACTTCTAAGCATGCAATAGTTTAGTGAGTGTTCACAATCATAGATGGTGTCAAAGATGATATATTTATATGTGAACCTCTCCTTCTTTATCACTTCCTATTAGTTGCAACAATGACCAATGTCTACGTTTGTCTACCCTCAGCAAGTTTCAATCATCATTTATCTATCTATTATATACTTAAAACGATAGAAAACGAACGGTACTGATTTGTCAGTCTAAAACTAAAGATGTATCAAAGGCCAAGATTATAGGCAAGTAATACACGCCCAAAGAAAAACTAGCAACCAGGATTATAGGCAAGTAATACATGCCCAAAAAAACAAGCAATAGGCAAGTAATACACGCCCAAGAAAAAATAGCAGATGGACACGTGACCATGCAGAAAAAGGGACACATGTAAAACCAGAATAATTATAGGCAAGTAAAACATGCCCACAAGAACTAGCAATAGGCAAGTAATACACGTCAAAGAAAAAACATATCGGTAGGCAAGTAATATACGTCTCACGTACTTTTTTAGGTGACGTCTCACGTACTAACAAGTCTACCATGACACATGCAATCTGAATCCAAGATAGACACGTGACCATGCAAAAAAAGGGACACATATAAAACTAGAATAATTAGGTCTTTTCAAGAGAAGAATAAAACTTACATGCATTGCAAAAATGAAGTCACGTGTCTCCCTAAATACACTTACATGCATGAACTGGTAAATCCAGAAGGAATTATAAAGAGAAAGCGTAGCCTCCTCTCTCTCACTAAAAAGAAATAACGATGTAGTGCTTCGAAGACTCTTCAAGGATTGCTTGGTTGGCATGGAGTGCTTGCCGGAGACGGAGACATCAGGCAGATCAGAGTTCCGGGTTGCTAGGAAGAAGAATTGTGCTAGAGTGATTGTGCGATACATCGTGATGGGCTTGATCCTCGAGGCCGTCCAAATTGTGATTGCAAGCACCGTACACCATGCAAGACCTGGCCAGGTCGTCGTGCATGGACGCATGGTCTCCTTGGTTGGCATGAAGTGAAATAGGTTGGGCGCGTATTTACGGCGGGAGTGCTTGCCGGCGACGGAGACAACAATCACATTAGAGTTTTGAATCCTAAGAAGAAGCACATTGGGCATAGTGACACTGAGATACATCGCCATGATTTTGATCGCAAGCACAACACACCATATGCAAGACGTGCCCAGGTCGTCGGCCACGACCACATGGTCGCCGACATAGATTGCGCCGGAGAAGATGCACCAGTCGGATAACTGAGTTCTTCTATTGGCGATCATTCAGAACCTTCCTCAGCCTCTGCCAGAACTATGGGCAGAACATGTTGCTGCATGCCTAGGATAATATGTAGTACAACGTGCGTGTCTGTGTTGTTGGTGGTTGCAGCTCCTTCTGTTCGATGGGAGCACCGATGATTCTGCAAGGAAGATTAGGATTTATTGTCAAGGTGAATCACATAGCTACACATGCTTGATTGCTTCACACAAGCATACACAAAGTCCTATCATCATATAGGAAACTTATAGCGCGTACAATCTACATCCATCCACATAGGCTAAACTAATTTGCTACATTTGATTATCATAGGCCATATTATAGTGTTAAAGACTATGTTTTAAAGATTAAGAATGCACAATTCAACGGCCTTGGGAGGTAATCGGCTAGCACACTACTCATGTTGTATATGGATACAACTGCCATATGTTGTACACTAAATCAAAACATATAGGAAAGAAAAAACCATGCAATTAAAAAACTCTTACGTGCAATGAAATCATTGATGATGTCCGCAGCCGCCTAATGCATATGTTTATTTGATTAAAAAAATATAAACGCAAGTGCATTTTTTACATAGATCACCCTATCTAATTAGCCATCCACATAAATGTATGAATGTTGATTGAGAAATATGATTATAGTCAAACTATTCTACCATTGGCTATCAACATCCATATGAAAAAAAGTTTGATTAAGTAAAAGTAGCATCATTTATCTTTCACGTGACTTTTCTATATAACTGTAGTTATATCTTGGTGGAAGCATATTCATATAAAAATAATAAGCTTGAAGTTGCGTACTCAGGATCATCTCAAATTTTCTAGAAAATACAAGTCATGGGTTTTTAAATGAAACTAATCCTAGAATTCCAAGAGAAAAATGTAATATAAATTAAGAAAATCATTTAATTTGACATCGTATCTTGAGCAATACGTAAAAGCATTAGCATAGTATGCTTGGAATGTATCCACATGCATGTGTTTGGAATTAAAAGAAGAGGGTTAAAATAATATAATGTTACCACACATAAGCAATACAAATTGGTTGTCACTAGCGACATCATTGTCATAAAAGGTATAGAAGTGGTAGAGTGAAAATAACAAATGAATATGTGCATATAAAAAAATCATTTATAAGGTGCGCATGAGACGTGTAGGACGAGTCATGTATGGAAAATGTGTGAGTTATTTTAGGTGTCATAAAAACTAAAAGTTATTACAAATAACATGGGTGGAGTAAAACGATGATAATTAATGATGGGAGTGTCAATGTTATATCGTTTTAGCATTTTTGTTTGAGCATCCGCCAATGATTATAGTGCATTAGGTAAGCATGGATAGATAAAATTATAGAAAGATGTACATGCATGTCAAATCTTCTCAATGCATGCGATTCCACATATGGATAACATGACAAATGGTTTATATATGAATCATAAATGATTAAATTTGATACCTGGTGATGTATGATTTGTCAAATGATTTAAAAGAATCATCATACTAAATTTGATACCTGATAATTTGTAATTCAACAATGCGAAGAAAAGTGTCGACTAAGGAGACTGAGTTTGATCATACTTTCTAGCTTTGGATATAAATATAGAAAAGAAGACATGATTTGTCAAGTGAAAGTATTTCATTTTGTATGTTATGGTTCTTTTTTTATATTTACACTTATTGTGGCCAGAAACGCAAGATTTCAAATAAATAAGTTATATATAACAATAGGTATAAAATCTAGCCGCGCGATTGCGCGGGTGACCCTGCTAGTTCTTTTTATATGTGAAGCCATTACTTCCTATAAGATCATTACATGATCTTTCATGCTTTTGTTCTTTTCTCATCCTTTTGATCATGGCATGAGGCAAGGCCCTTAACTAAGACACTCTTTATTATATGGCTCACGAGCTCGAATACATCGGGGGTGACACAAAGCAAAAATCAAGCCTAAAACACTAAGACCTTTAATATACTAGAGAAAGAGAAAATTGAAAAGGAACAAACTAAAACAAAGGTAAAGGCAAAAGATGTGATGGTGATACGATAGCGGGGCAACTCCCCCAAGCTTGGCACAAGCCAAGGGGATTGCCCATACCCGTGCTTAGTTGTCTTCCTTTGGAGGTGATGGTGGTGGAGTTGTTGCAGAGGCCTTGACCTTGTTTAATTTCCACTTGAGCATAAAATTCTGCTCCCTCAGATCATCATTTTCCTCTTCAAGCCTTAGCACCCTTTGGCATAATTCCTGCTTACTCTCCTGCAAGAAACAAGAAGGGATAAACAGAGTCTTAGGCTTCTTCCTTGAGCCAGGGAGGCTCGACTTCTTGAACTCCACATGGGTGTTTCCAGGTGGAGGTAGAGGAGCCTCCTCCTCATCGGAGCTTGTTCCTTCCTTCCCCTTGGGTTCATAATCTTCTTCCTCATCAGTGGCCCAGCCATAATGATCCAAGTCCCCATAGACCTTGGGTTTAGCAAGGTAATCATCCACATAGCTCTCCCCCTCTGAATCCTGAGAAGACATCTTGACCTAAATGTGCGACAGAAAATAGGTTCAAAACGAAAACAGAGGAAATTCACGTGATACGAGGGTCAGACCTTACGGGAGAATATATAATGATTTTTTTCAAACAGAAGGAGTACTCCGCAAGAAAACGGAGTCCGGGAGGCACATGAGGTGGCCACAAGCCCCCCAGGCGCGACCAGGGGGTGGCCCGCGCCTCGCAGGCTTGTCGCCTCCTCGTGCGCTTTCTGTACTACTTCCAATTTTTCTATTTTTCTAAATATTCCAAAACAGAGAAAAATTCCTACTGGAAAAGTTTTGGAGTCTGTTTACTTACCGAATCGCATACCTCTTCGTTTTCTGATAAATATCCCTTAGGTATTCCTCCGGAGTTATGGTATTGATAATATTGCTTTCAACATTTATGGGAGTACCTGAGATATAATGCTTGATTCTCTGCCCATTTACCACTCTCGGACAATTACCTTCCGTGTTGTTGATCTTGATAGCATCGGAACGATATACTTCCTCAACAATATAGGGACCTTCCCATTTAGAGAGAAGCTTGCGTGCAAAAAATCTTAAACGATAATTATATAGCAAGACATAATCACCTACATTGAACTCACACTTTTGTATCCTTTTATCGTGCCACCTCTTAACCTTTTGTTTGAACAACCTCGCATTCTCATATGCCTGAGTTCTCCATTCATCAAGCGAGCTAATGTCAAATAACCTCTTCTCACCAGCAAGTTTGAAATCAAAGTTGAGCTCTTTGATTGCCCAATAAGCTTTATGCTCTAGCTCAAGAGGTAAATGACATGCTTTACCGTACACAATTTTGTACGGAGACATGCCCATGTGATTCTTATAGGCATTTCTATAAGCGCATAGTGCATCATCGAGCTTCTTAGACCAATTCTTTCTAGACCTGTTGACAGTCTTTTGCAAAATTAGTTCAATCTCTCTATTGCTTAGCTCTACTTGACCACTGGACTGAGGGTGATAGGGAGACGCAATTCTATGGTTGACATCGTACTTAGCAAGTGTTTTACGGAAAGCACCATGAATGAAATGTGAACCACCGTCGGTCATTAGATATCTAGGGACTCCAAATATAGGGAAAATAACTTCTTTAAGCATCCTGATAGAGGTGTTGTGATCAACACTACTAGTTGGGATAGCTTCTACCCACTTAGTGACGTAATCAACAACAACTAGGATATGAGTATACCCGTTGGATTTTGGAAAAGGTCCCATATAATCAAAGCCCCAGACATCAAATGGTTCAATGACAAGTGAATAGTTCATAGGCATTTCCTGACGTTTACCAATATTACCTATTCTTTGACATTCGTCACAAGACAAGACAAACTTACGGGCATCCTTGAAGAGAGTGGTCCAATAGAAACCTGATTGCAATACCTTGTGTGCAGTTCTATCTCCCGCATGGTGTCCTCCGTAGGTCTCGGAGTGACACTTCGGTACGATCTGTCCCTGTTCATGTTCAGGTACACAACGTCTAATAACACCATCTACTCCTTCCTTATAAAGGTGAGGATCATCCCAAAAGTAATGTCTCAAATCAAAGAAGAATTTCTTCTTTTGCTGGTATGTGAAACTTGTGGTATATATTTGGCAATGATAAAGTTTGCATAATCAGCATACCACGGTGCACTACGGGAAGTATTGATGACATTCAGTTGCTCATCAGGAAAGCTATCATCAATAGGTTGTGGGTCATCAAGAACGTTCTCCAACCTAGACAAGTTATCTGCTACTCGGTTATCAGCACCCTTTCTGTCGACAACATGCAAATCAAATTCTTGTAGCAAGAGAACCCATCTGATAAGTCTAGGTTTAGCGTCCTTCTTCTCCATGAGGTACTTAATGGCAGCGTGATCAGTGTGAATAGTGACTTTGGAATCAACTATGGAAGACCTAAACTTTTCACATGCAAACATGACTGCTAAAAATTCCTTTTCCGTAGTAGCATAGTTTCTTTGGGCACTGTCTAGAGTTTTACTAGCATAGTGAATAAAATTTAACTTCTTATCAAGTCTTTGCCCTTGGACAACACCAACAGCATAATCACTAGCATCACACATGATTTCAAATGGTAAGTTCGAATCAGGTGGTTGAACTATAGGTGCAGTTATCAAGGCCTTCATAAGTATTTCGAAGGCTTCCTCACAATCATCGTAAAAAACAAAAGGAATATCATTTTGCAAGAGATTGGTAAGAGGCCTAGAAATCTTAGAGAAGTCTTTAATAAACCTTCTATAGAAACCAGCATGACCAAGGAAACTTCTTATACCTTTGATATCTGTGGGGTATGGCATTTTCTCGATTGCATCAACCTTACCCTTATCGAATTTGATACCTCTTTCAGAAATTTTATGTCCTAAGACGATGCCTTCATTAACCATAAAGTGTCACTTCTCCCAATTCAAGACAAGATTGGTGTCTTTACATCTCTGCAAGACTCGATCAAGGTTGCTGAGGAAATCATCAAAGGAAGACCCGTAAACGGAGAAGTCATCCATGAAAACCTCAACAATCTTTTCACAAAAGTCAGAGAATATAGCCATCATACATCTTTGAAAGGTGGCAATCGCATTACATAAGCCAAAAGGCATACGTCTATAAGCAAAGGTACCGAAAGGGCAGGTGAAAGTGGTTTTCTCCTGATCAGATTATGCAACTGGTATTTGGGAGAAACCAGAATAACCGTCTAGAAAGCAGAAGTGTGTGTGTTTAGACAGTCTTTCTAGCATTTGGTCGATAAAAGGCAAAGGGTAATGATCTTTCCTAGTGGCTTTATTCAATTTCCTAAAATCGATCACCATCCTATATCCAGTAATAATCCTCTGTGGGATCAATTCATCCTTATCACTAGGGACAACGGTAATACCTCCCTTATTAGGGACGCAATGCACCAGACTCACCCAATCACTATGAGCAACATGATAGATAATACTTGCTTCTAGTAGCTTTAGTATTTCTTTTCTTACTACCTCTTTCATCTTAGGATTTAATCTCCTTTGATGATCAGCAACTGGTTTGGAATCAGGATCGGTTTTAATCTTGTGCTGGCATAGAGTGGGACTAATGCCCTTAAGATCATCAATAGTATATCCAATAGCAGCACGGTGCTTCCTCAGAGTTTTTAGTAACTTCTTTTCTTCATGCTCTGAGAGGCTAGCACTAATAATGACAGGATATATCTCTTTTTCATCAAGATAAGCATACTTAAGAGTATCAGGCAACTGTTTAAGCTCGAACACAGGATCACCCTTTGGTTGGTTGGATCCCCAAGGAGTTCAACAGGCAAATTATTCTTAAGGATAGGATATTGTTCTAAAACAACTCTATCTATCTCATCCCTTTCATCCATATGCATATCATTTTCATGCTCAAGAAAGTATTGCTCTAAAGGATCAGTAGGAGGCACGAAAATAGGAGCTAAGGCAATAGTTTCATCCTTACTAGGCAACTCTTTTTCATGAGTTTGTGTACCAAACTTGGAGAAATTGAACTCATGTGACACGCCTTCAAAGCCAACAGTGACAGTTTGCTTCACACAGTCAATATGAGCATTGACAGTATTGAGAAAAGGTCTACCAAATATGATGGGACAAACGCTATCTTGTGTGGTAGCAAGAAAGAGGAAATCAGCAGGATACTTCGTTTTACCACACAAGACTTCAACATCCCTAACAATTCCCACAGGGCAGATAGTATCTCTATTGGCAAGCTGAATAGTGACATCAATGGGTTCTATCACGACATGTGCAATCTCGTCTTTAATTTCATCATATAAGGATTGAGGTATTGCACTAACACTAGCACCCACGTCACATAAACCATGATAACAATGATCTCTTATCTTAACAGAAACAACAGGCGTGCCAACAACAGGCCTATGTTTGTCTCTAGCATGAGGTTTAGCAATTCTAGCAGCATCTTCACATAAGTGAATATTATGGCCATCAACATTGCCGGACAGGAGATCTTTGATAATAGCAACGCTAGGTTCAACTCTAATTTCCTCAAGGGGTGTAGGTGTTCTAATGTAGCCTCTACGTATCACAGTTGAAGCTTTAGAATGATCCTTTATCCTAACTGGGAAAGGTGGTTTCTCAATGTAAGCACTGGGAACAACATGATCATTATAGGCAATGACTCTCTCTTCAACTGGATTGGGTTTAACTACATTGACTTCTAAGGGAGGATGATATTTAAACCACTTCTCTTTGGGGAGATCAATATGAGCAGCAAATGATTCACACAATGAAGCTACTATCTCAGAGTCAAGTCCATACTTAGCGCTAAAATCACAAAAAGTATTTGTTTCAACGAAAGATTTAACGCAATCAAACTTGAAATTCATACCTGACTCCTTACCTTCATCAAGCTCCCAATCTTCAGAGTCGCGTTTAATTCTCTGCAATAAATTCCATTTGAAGTCAATATCTCTCTTCATAAAAGAGTTGGTACAAGAAGTGTCAAGCATGGTGCGATCATCATGAGAAAGCCGAGCATAGAAGTTCTGAATGATAATTTCTCTCGAGAGCTCATGGTTAGGGCATGAATATAACATTGATTTAAGCCTCCCCCAAGATTGAGCGATGCTTTCTCTGTCATGAGGCCAAAAATTATAAATATAATTCCGATCGCGATGTACTAAATGCATAGGATAAAAGTTTTGATGAAATTTCAATTTCAACCGATTGTAGTCCCATGATCCAGTATCGTCACATAGCCTATACCATGTCAATGCCTTATCCCTCAAAGATAAGGGGAAGACCTTCTT
Organism: Hordeum vulgare subsp. vulgare; assembly: GCF_904849725.1. Classification (NCBI taxonomy): domain Eukaryota; kingdom Viridiplantae; phylum Streptophyta; class Magnoliopsida; order Poales; family Poaceae; genus Hordeum; species Hordeum vulgare. The sequence continues at coordinate 32,785,199 of NC_058518.1, forward strand.
CTTGACCTCATCCTCGGGCAAACCTGCAACTTAAATAAACCAAAAACTTCATCTACATAGATTAGATGCAAGTCTAGATGTGATGTTGCATCTCCTGTAAAAGGATTAGCGAGCAGTTTCTCAAGCATACCCGAAGGAAATTCAAAGGAAATATTTTCAGTAGGTGCAGCAGGTTGAGGAGAAACTCTTTGTGCTTCCGTTCGAGGTGAAGATACCCCGAACATGCCCCTCAAAGGATTAGTTTCCATAGTGACAAGTGACAATAAATTTCAGCACACTATATAAATGTTTCCTTACCAAGTTCCACTTAGCAAAGGCGCTTCACTCCCCGGCAACGGTGCAGAAAAGAGTCTTGATGACCCACAAGTATAGGGGATCTATCGTACTCCTTTTGATAAGTAAGAGTGTCGAACCCAACGAGGAGCAGAAGGATCTGACAAGTGGTTTGCAGCAAGGTAATATCTGCAAGCACTGAAATTGTCGGTAACAAGTAGTTGTGTGACAAGATGATTTGTAGCAAGAAACAAGTAACAAGAGTAGAAATGGTGCAGCAAAGTGGCCCAATCCCTTTTGTAGCAAGGGACAAGCCTCGGCAAAGTCTTATAGGAGGAAAAACGCTCCCGAGGACACATGGGAATTTCTGTCAAGCTAGTTTTCATCATGTTCATATGATTCACATTCGTTACTTTGATAGTTTGATATGTGGGTGGACCGGCGCTTGGGTACTACCCTTACTTGGACAAGCATCCCACTTATGATTAACCCCTGTCGCAAGTATCCGCAACTACGAAAGAAGAATTAAGACAAAGTCGAACCGTAGCATTAAACTAGTGGATCCAAATCAGCCCCTTACGAAGCAACACATAAACTAGGGTTTAAGCTTCTGTCACTCTAGCAACCCATCATCTACTTACTACTTCCCAATGCCTTCCTCTAGGCCCAAATAATGGTGAAGTGTTATGTAGTCGACGTTCATATAACACCACTAGAGGAAAAACAACATACAACACATCAAAATATCGAACGAATACAAAATTCACACGACTACTTATAGCATGACTTATCCCATGTCCTCAGGAACAAAAGTAACTACTCACAAAGCATAATCATATTCATGACCATAGAGGTAATGAGTAGCATCAAAGATCTGAACATAAACTCTTCCACCAAGTAATCCAACTAGCATCAACTACAAATTGTAATTAACACTACTAGCAACCTTACAAGTACCAATCGGAGTTTGGTTACAAGAGATGAACTAGGGTTTGGAGATGAGATGGTGCTGATGAAGATGTTGATGGTGATGAGTCCCCTCCGATGAGAAGAGTGCTGGTGATGACGATGGCAGTGATTTCCCCCTCCGGGAGGGAAGTTTCCCCGGCAGGATCGTCCTGTTGGAGCTCTAGATTGGTTCTGCTCAAGTTCTGCCTCGTGGCGGCGGCAAATCCTCCGAAAAGCCTCCTCTTGATTTTCTCCAGACCGAAAGCCTTCTTGTAGAAAAAGGGGGGAGCCAGAGGGCCAAGTGGGAGCCCACAAGCCCCCTAGGCGCGCCCAGGGGGGAGGCCGCGCCTAGCAGGCTTGTGGCCTCCTGCCGGCACCAGAAAAATGCTTCGTTGACGGGAGGTGAGTGCCGCTTACCTAGCCTCCCCGGCAACGGCGCCAGAAAATAGCTTGATGTCTACTACGCAACCTTCTCCTTGTAGACGTTGTTGGGCCTCCAAGTGCAGAGGGTTGTAGGACAGTAGCAATTTTCCCTCAAGTGGGTGACCTAAGGTTTATCAATCCGCGGGAGGCGTAGGATGAAGATGGTCTCTCTCAAGCAACCCTGCAACCAAATAACAAAGAGTCTCTTGTGTCCCCAACACACCCAACACAATGGTAAGTTGTATAGGTGCACTAGTTCGGCGAAGAGATGGTGAAACAAGTGCAATATGGATGGTAGATATAGGTTTTTGTAATCTGAAATTACAAAAACAACAAGGCAACTAGTAACAAAAGTCAGCACGAACGGTATTGCAATGCGTGGAAACAAGGCCTAGGGTTCATACTTTCACTAGTGAAGTTCTCTCAACAATGATAACATAATTGGATCATATAACTAGCCCTCAACATGCAACAAAGAGTCACTCCAAAGTCACTAATAGCGGAGAGCAAATGAAGAGATTATTGTCGGGTTCGAAACTGTTGGGGAACGTCGCATGGGAAACAAAATTTTTCCTACGCGATGAAGACCTATCATGGTGATGTCCATCTACGAGAGGGGATTTCCGATCTACGTACCCTTGTAGATCGCACAGCAGAAGCGTTAAGAAACGCGGTTGATGCAGTGGAACGTCCTCATGTCCCTTGATCCGCCCCGCGAACCGCCCCGTGATCCGTCCCACGATCTAGTGCCGAACGGACGGCACCTCCGCGTTCAGCACACGTACAGCTCGACGATGATCTCGGCCTTCTTGATCCAGCAAGAGAGATGGAGAGGTAGATGAGTTCTACGGCAGCGTGACGGCGCTCCGGAGGTTGGTGGTGATCTAATCTCAGCAGGGCTCCGCCCGAGCTCCGCAGAAACGCGATCTAGAGGTAAAACCGTGGAGATATGTGGTCGGGCTGCCGTGGCAAAGTTGTCTCAAATCAGCCCTAAAACCTCCGTATATATAGGTGGGAGAGGGGGGGCTTGCCTTGAGGCTCAAGGAGCCCCAAGGGGGTCGGCCGAGCCAAGGGGGGAGTCCTCCCCTTCCAAACCGAATCCAACTAGGTTTGGAAGGAGGAGTCCTTCCCCTTTTTCCCACCTCCTCTTTTTTTTCTCTTTGATTTTCTTCCAATGGCGCATAGGGCCTTCTTGGGCTGTCCCACCAGCCCACTAAGGGCTGGTGCGCCACTCCCAAGGCCTATGGGATTCCCCGGGGTGGGTTCCCCCCCCCCGGTGAACATCCGGAACCCATTCGTCATTCTCGGTACATTCCCGGTAACTCCGAAAACCTTCCGGTAATCAAATGAGGTCATCCTATATATCAATCTTCGTTTCTGGACCATTCCGGAAACCCTCGTGATGTCCGTGATTTCATCCGGGACTCCGAACAACATTCGGTAACCAACCATATAACTCAAATACGCATAAAACAACGTCGAACCTTAAGTGTGCACACCCTGCGGGTTCGAGAACTATGTAGACATGACCCGAGTGACTCCTCGGTCAATATCCAATAGCGGGACCTGTATGCCCATATTGGATCCCACATATTCTACGAAGATCTTATCGTTTGAACCTCAGTGCCAAGGATTCATATAATCCCGTATGTCATTCCCTTTGTCCTTCGGTATGTTACTTGCCCGAGATTCGATCGTCAGTATCCGCATACCTATTTCTATCTCGTTTACCGGCAAGTCTCTTTACTCGTTCCATAATACAAGATCCCGCAACTTACACTAAGTCACATTGCTTGCAAGGCTTGTGTGTGCTATTGTATTACTGAGTGGGCCCCGAGATACCTCTCCGTCACACGGAGTGACAAATCCTAGTCTCGATCCATACTAACTCAACGAATACCTTCGGAGATACCTGTAGAGCATCTTTATAGTCACCCAGTTACGTTGCGACGTTTGACACACACGAAGCATTCCTCCGGTGTCAGTGAGTTATATGATCTCATGGTCATAGGAACAAATACTTGACACGCAGAAAACAGTAGCAACAAAATGACACGATCAACATGCTACGTCTATTAGGTTGGGTCTAGTCCATCACATGATTCTCCTAATGATGTGATCCCGTTATCAAGTAACAACACTTGCCTATGGCCAGGAAACCTTGACCATCTTTGATCAACGAGCTAGTCAACTAGAGGCTTACTAGGGACAATGTTTTGTCTATGTATCCACACAAGTATTGTGTTTCCAATCAATACAATTATAGCATGGATAATAAACGATTATCATGAACAAAGAAATATAATAATAACTAATTATTATTGCCTCTAGGGTATATTTCCAACAGTCTCCCACTTGCACTAGAGTCAATAATCTAGTTCACATCACCATGTGATTTCAACGAATCCAACACCCATATAGTTCTGGGGTCTGATCACGTCTTGCTCGTGAGAGAGGTTTTAGTCAACGGTTCTGAAACTTCCAGATCCGTGCGTTCTTTACAAATCTTTATGTCATCTTATAGATGCTGCTACTATGTGCTATTCGGAAATGCTCCAAATATCTACTCTACTATACGAATCCGTTTCACTACTCATAGTTATTCGGATTAGTGTCAAAGCTTGCATCCACGTAACCCTTTACGACAAACTCTTTAACCACCTCCATAATCGAGAAAAATTCCTTAGTCTATTTAGTTACTAAGGATAACTTTGACCGCTGATCAGTGATTCAATCCTGGATCACTTTGTGTACCTCTTAACTAACTTGCTGCAAGGCACACATCAGGTGCGGTACTCAGCATGGCATACTTTAGAGTCTACGGCTAAGGCATAGAAGACGACCCTCGTCTATTCTCTTTATTCTGCCGGGGTCGGGTTTTGAGTCTTACTCAAATTCACACCTCACAACGCAACCAAGAACTCCTTCTTTGCTGATCTATTTTGAACTCCTTCAAAAACTTGTCAAGGCATGCATCTTGTTGAAACTTCCATTAAGCGCTTTCGATCTATCTCCATAGATCTTTGATGCTCAACGTTCAAGTAGCGCAATCCAGGTACTCCTTTGAAAACTCCTTTCAAACAACCTTGTATGATTTACAGAAATTCTACATTACTTCTGATCCACAATATGTCAACCACATATACCAATCAGAAATTCTATAGTGCTCCCACTCACTTCTTTGGAAATACAAGTTTCTCATAAACCTTGTACAAACCCAAAATCTTTGATCATCTCATCAAAGTGTATATTCCAACTCCGAGATGCTCGCACCAGTCCACTGAAGGATCGCTGGAGCTTGCATACTTGCTAGTATCTTTAGGATCGACAAAACCTCCTGATTGTATCATATACAATGTTTGCTCAAGGAAACCGTCGAGGAAACAATGTTTTGACATCCTATGTGCAATATTTCATAAATAATGCAACAACTACTAACATAATTCTAACAGACTTTTAACATCGCTACGAGTGAGAAAGTCTCATCATAGTCAACTGTTTGATCTTGTCGGAAACATCTTTGCGACAAGTCGAGCTTTTCTTAATAGTGACTTATCACCATCGTCGTCTGTCTTCCTTTTAAAGATCCATCTTTACTCAATAGTCTTATGACCATCAAGTAGTTCTTCCAAAGTCTATACTTTGTTGTCATACATGGATCCTCTCTCAGATTTCATGGCTTCCAGCCATTTGTCGGAATCCGGGCCCACCATTGCTTTCTCCATAACTCGTAGGTTCACTCTTGCTCAACAACATGACCTCCAAGACAGGGTTAAAGTACCACTCTCCAGTAGTACGCGACCTTGTCAACCTACAAGGTTTGTAGTAACTTGATCCGATGCTCGATGATCACCATCATCAGCTTTCACTTTAATTGGTGTAGGCGTCACAGGAACAATTTCCTGCGCCCTGCTACACACTGGTTAAAGTGATGGTTCAATAACCTCATCAAGTTCCACCACCCTCCCACTCAATTCTTTCTAGAGAAACCTTTCCTCGAGAAAGGATCCGTTTCTAGAAACAAACACTTTGCTTTCGGATCTGAGATAGGAGATGTACCCAACTGTTTTGGATATCCTATGAAGATGCATTTATCCGCTTTGGGTTCGAGCTTATCAGACTGAAACTTTTTCACATAAGTGTCGAAGCCCCAAACTTTCAAGAAACGGCAGTTTAGATTTCTCTAAACCTCAATCTATACTGTTTCATCTCAACGGAAATACGCGGTGTCCTATTTAAAGTGAATGCGGTTGTCTCTAATGCATAACCCATAAACGATAGTAGTAATTCGATAAGAGACATCATAGCATGCACCATACCAAATAGAGCGTGGCTATGACGTTCAGACACATCATCACACTATGATGTTCCAGGTGGCATGAACTGCGAAACAATTTCCACATTGTCTTAACTGCGTACCAAAGCTCGTAACTTAGATATTCATTTCTATGATCATATCGTAGACAGTTTATCCTCTTGTTATGACGAACTTCACTCTGAAACAGAATTGAACTTTTCAATATTTCAGACTTGTGATTCATTAAGTAAATACTCTTGTATCTACTCAAATCGTCATTGAAGTAAGAACATAATGATATCCACTGCGTGCCTCAGCACCCATTGGACTGCATACATTAAAATGTATCACTTCCAACAAGTTACTATCTTGTTTCATCTCAATGAAAACAAGGCCTTGCTCATGTAGTATGATTTGCATGTCACTAGTGATTCAAAATCAAGTGAGTATAAAGATCCATCAACATGGAGCCTCTTCATGCAATTTATACCAACATGACTCAAGAGGCAGTGCCACAAGTAAGTGGTACTATCATCATTACCTCGTATCTTTTGGCACCAATATCATGAACATGTGTATCACTACGATCGAGATTCAATAAACCATTGAAGGTGATTATTCAAGTAAATAGAGTAACCATTATTCTCTTTAAATGAATAATCGTATTGCAATAAACACGATCCAATCATGTTCATGCTTAACGCAAGCACCAAATAACAATTATTTAGGTTTAACACCAATCCCGATGGTAGAGGGAGCGTGCGATGTTTGATCATATCAACCTTGGAAACACTTCCAACACGTATCGTCACCTCGCCTTTAGCTAGTCTCCGTTTATGCCGTAGCTTTCATTTCATGCTACTAATCACTTAGCAACCGAACTGGTATCCAATACCCTCGTGCTACTAGGAGTACTAGTAAAGTACACATCAACATCATGTATATCAAATATACTTCTTTCGAGTTTTGCCAGCCTTCTTATCTACCAAGTATCTAGAGTTGCTCCACCTCAGTTATTGTTCCCCTCATTACAGAAGCACTTAGTCTCGGGTTTGGGTTTAATCTTGGGTCTCTTCATTAGTGCAACAACGGTTTTGCCGTTTCACGAAGTATCCCTTCTAGCCCTTTCCTTTCTTGAAACTTAGTGGTTTTACTAACCATCAACTATTGATGCTCCTTCTTGATTTCTACTTTCGCAGTGTCAAACATCGCGAATCACTCAAGGATCATTGTATCTATCCTTGATATGTTATAGTTCATCACGAAGCTCTCACAGCTTGGTGGCAGTGACTTTGGAGAACCATCACTATCTCATATGGAAGATTAACTCCCACTTGATTCAAGCGATTGTCGTACTCAGACAATCTGAGCACACACTCAACGATTGAGCTTTTCTCCTTTACTTTGTGGACAAAGAATCTTGTCGGAGGTCTCGTACCTCTTAACAAGGGCACAAGCATGAAATCACAATTTCATCTCTTTAGAACATCACTTATGTTCCATGACGTTTCAAAACGTCTTCGGCGCCTTGCTTCTAAGCCATTAAGTATTTTGCACTGAACTATTGTGTAGTCATCAGAAATGTGTATGTCGGATTTTCACAGCATCCACAGACGATGCTCGAGGTGCAGCACACTGTGTGGTGCATTAAGGACATAAGCCTTCTGCGCAGCAACGAGGACAATCCTCTGCAAAGTTTGCTACTATCAACTTTCAACTAAATTTTCTCTAGGAACATATAAAAAACAGTAGAGCTATAGTGCAAGCTACATCGTAATTCGCAAAGACCATTAGACTATGTTCATGACAATTAGTTCAATTAATCATATTACTTAAGAACTCCCACTCAAAAAGTACATCTCTCTAGTCATTTGAGTGGTACATGATCCAAATCCACTATCTCAAGTCCGATCATCATGTGAGTCGAGAATAGTTTCAGTGGTAAGCATCTCTATGCTAATCATATCAACTATACGATTCATGCTCGACCTTTCGGTCTCATGTGTTCCGAGGCCATGTCTGCACATGCTAGGCTCGTCAAGCTTAACCCGAGTGTTCCGCGTGTGCAACTGTTTTGCACCCGTTGTATGTGAACATTGAGTCTATCACACCCGATCATCACGTGGTGTCTCGAAATGAAGAACTGTCGCAACAGTGCACAGTCAAGGAGAACACAATTTCGTCTTGAAATTTTAGTGAGAGATCACCTCATAATGCTACCGTCGTTCTAAGCAAGATAAGGTGCATAAAGGATTAACATCACATGCAATTCATAAGTGACATGATATGGCCATCATCATGTGCTTCTTGATCTCCATCATGAAAGCACCGGCACGATCTTCTTGTCACCGGCGTCACACCATGATCTCCATCAACGTGTCTCCATCGGGGTTGTCGTGCTACTCATGCTATTACTACTAAAGGTACGCCCTAGAAATATAGTAAACGCATCTGCAAGCACAAACGTTAGTTTAAAGACAACCCTATGGCTCCTGCCGGTTGTCGTACCATCGACGTGCAAGTCGATATTAACAATTACAACATGATCATCTCATACATCCAATATATCACATCACATCATTGGCCATATCACATCACAAGCATACCCTGCAAAAACAAGTTAGACGTCCTCTAATTGTTGTTGCATGTTTTACGTGGTGACCATGGGTATCTAGTAGGATCGCATCTTACTTACGAAAACACCACAACGGAGATATATGAATTGCTATTTAACCTCATCCAACGACCTCCTCGGTCAATTCTGATTCAACTAAAGTTGGAGAAACCGACACCCGCCAGTCATCTTTGAGCAACGGAGTTACTCGTAGCGATGAAACCAGTCTCTCGTAAGCGTACGAGTAATGTCGGTCCGAGCCGCTTCGATCCAACAACACCGCGGAATCAAGAAAAGATTAAGGAGGGCAGCAAGACGCACATCACCACCCACAAAAACTTTTGTGTTCTACTCGAGATTACATCTATGCATGAACCTAGCTCATGATGCCACTGTTGAGGAACGTCGCATGGGAAACAAAAAATTTCCTACGCGCACGAAGACCTATCATGGTGATGTCCATCTACGACAGGGGATTTCCGATCTACGTACCCTTGTAGATCGCACAGCAGAAGCGTTAAGAAATGCGGTTGATGTAGTGGAATGTCCTCACGTCCCTCGATCCGCCCCGCGAACCGTCCTGCGATCTGTCCCACGATCTAGTGCCGAACGGACGGCACCTCTGCGTTCAGCACACGTACAGCTCGACGATGATCTCGGCCTTCTTGATCCAGCAAAAGAGATGGAGAGGTAGATGAGTTCTCCGGCAGCCTGACGGCGCTCCAGAGGTTGGTGGTGATCTAATCTTAGCAGGGCTTCGCCCGAGCTCCGCAGAAACGCGATCTAGAGGTAAAACCATGGAGATATGTGGTCGGGCTGCCGTGGCAAAGTTGTCTCAAATCAGCCCTAAAACCTCCGTATATATAGGTGGGAGAGGGGGGCCTTGCCTTGAGGCTCAAGGAGCCCCAAGGGGGTCGGCCGAGCCAAGGGGGGGGGAGTCCTCCCCTTCCAAACCGAATCCAACTAGGTTTGGAAGGAGGAATCCTTCCCCTTTTTCCCACCTCCTCTTTTTTTTCTCTTTGATTTTCTTCCTATGGCGCATAGGGCCTTCTTGGGCTGTCCCACCAGCCCACTAAGGGCTGGTGCACCACTCCAAAGGCCTATGGGCTTCCCCGGGCTGGGTTGCCCCCCCTGGTGAACACCCGGAACCCATTCGTCATTCCCGATACATTCCCGGTAACTCCGAAAACCTTTCGGTAATCAAATGAGGTCATCCTATATATTAATCTTCGTTTCCGGACCATTCCAGAAACCCTCGTGACGTCCGTGATCTCATCCGGGACTCCGAACAACATTCGGTAACCAATCATATAACTCAAATACGTATAAAACAACGTCGAACCTTAAGTGTGCAGACCCTGCGGGTTCGAGAACTATGTAGAGATGACCCGAGTGACTCCTCGGTCAATATCCAATAGCGGGACCTGGATGCCCATATTGGATCCCACATATTCTACGAAGATCTTATCGTTTGAACCTCAGTGCCAAGGATTCATATAATCCCGTATGTCATTCCCTTTGTCCTTCGGTATGTTATTTGCCCGAGATTCGATCGTCAGTATCCGCATACCTATTTCTATCTCGTTTACCGGCAAGTCTCTTTACTCGTTACGTAATACAAGATCCCGCAACTTACACTAAGTCACATTGCTTCCAAGGCTTGTGTGTGATATTGTATTACCGAGTGGGCCCCGAGATACCTCTCCGTCACACGGAGTGACAAATCCCAGTCTCGATCCATACTAACTCAACGAACACCTTCAGAGATACCTGTAGAGCATCTTTATAGTCACCCAGTTACGTTGCGACGTTCGACACACACAAAGCATTCCTCCGGTGTCAGTGAGTTATATGATCTCATGGTCATAGGAACAAATACTTGACACGCAGAAAACAGTAGCAACAAAATGACACGATCAACATGCTACGTCTATTAGTTTGGGTCAAGTCCATCACATGAGTCTCCTAATGATGTGATCCCGTTATCAAGTAACAACACTTGCCTATGGCCATGAAACCTTGACCATCTTTGATCAACGAGCTAGTCAACTAGAGGCTTACTAGGGACAGTGTTTTGTCTATGTATCCACACAAGTATTGTGTTTCCAATCAATACAATTATAGCATGGATAATAAACAATTATCATGAACAAAGAAATATAATAATAACTAATTATTATTGCCTCTAGGGCATATTTCCAACAGAAACCACCATAAAGTTATTCTTTCTGATCGATCTATTCAAGAGTTCGTACTAGAATAACACCTTAAGATACATATCAACCAAGACCCTAATGTCACGTAGATACTCCATTGTCACCTCAAGTATCCGTGGGCATGATTATACGATATGCATCACACAATCTCAAAATCATCTATTCAACCAACACATAGGACTTCAAAGAGTGCCCCGAAGTTTCTACGGGAGAGTCAAAACGTGTGCCAACCCCTATGCATAGGTTCCCAATGTCACGAACCCGCAAGTTGATCACCAAAACATACATCGAGTACTCACATGAATCCACGTGTGCCAACCCATATGCATGGGTTCCCTAATGTCACAAACCCGCAAGTTAATCACAGCAGATAGACACGTGCAAGACATACATCAAGTGTTCTCAAAGACTCAATCCTATAAGATAACTTCAAAGGGGAAACTCAATCCATTACAAGAAGGGAGAGGGGGAAGAACATCATAAGATCCAACTATAGTAGCAAAGCCCATGGTACATCGAGATCAAGACATCTCAAGAACACGAGAGAGAGAGAGATCAAACACATAACTACTGGTACATACCCTCAGCCCCGAGGGAGAACTACTCCCTCCTCGTCATGGAGATCGTCGGGATGATGAAGATGGCCACCGGAGATGAATTCCCCCTCTGACAGGTTGCCGGAACGGGCTCCAGATTGGTTTTTGGTGGCTACAGAGGCTTGCGGCGGTGGAACTCCCGATCTAGATTTCTTTCTAGAGGTTTCCGTATTTATAAGACCAGATGGCGTCGAGAATAAGTCAGGGGGACCCACGAGGGAGTCACAAGCCCTTGGGGCGCAGCCAGGGGGTGGGGGTGCCTCCCAGGCTTGTGGCTTCCTCGGGACTCTTCTCCGGTATCTTTTTCTTCCGGTATTTTTGATATTTTCCAGAACAAATCTTTTCGGGGATTTTCTTCCGTTCGGACTTTGTTTCAAAATCTCCTCTGAAAGGGGTCAAAAACATGTAAAAAACAGGAACTGGCACTTGGCACTGAGTTAATAAGTTAGTCCCAAAAAATATATAAAAGGCATACAAAACATCCAAAGTTTGACAAGATAATAGCATGGAACCATAAAAATTTATAGATACATTGGAGACGTATCAGCCCCCGTGCATCCCCTTCTCTATCAACAATCATCAGTTCGTTCATCTCTATGCTATATTTTTACCACTTCATATGTCATGTGCTATGCTTGGAGCCTCCCGCTATTTGATTTTTAGTTTGTTTTAGTTTGGCTTGTTGTTCATAAGAATTCGGAACCTATCCTACCTTGTTTGGGAGACACACACGCTCCATTCTACTCTAGAACACAAGATAAGTTTTCATGCTTATCTTTTTTGTGTGTTCTTCATCTTTTCGTAGCTACTCTCATGCTTAGCTCTTAGTTTTCATGCTTATCTTTTTAAGAGCTATTATTTAGGTTGATTTTGGAACTCTCTTGAGTTATCATGCTTATCTTGTTTAGAGAGTTGGCTCGTTGCACTGAGTTGTGTGTCTTGCATGAGTAGGTCATTGAGGTTGCTATTTAAGTAAAGTAGTAACTTGCAATAGTTTTGAGGTATTGATTTGAGTAATATTTGGACTATTGGTGCCAAGAGCTGTAGCCTATTAGTGATAGGTTTCGTATTTTGGGAAATCCGTGTGTTTTTCAAAAACTAAAATTAGTTGAGAACTCTGGCTACCAAATTGATCGCTAACCTCTGGAGGGGATGGAATATATAGAGTATCCTCGCATTACCATGAGTCGAGGATGCGCAAGGATAACCAAACCCCCAAACACTCCTCCTCGGGGTACTTGTCTCTTTGTGAATTTCCTAACTAGATAGAGAGTTACTGATAATAAGTGTATGAGTTCTTCGGACTAGTGTGAGTATTCGATTGTTGGCACTTCCACCATCCATATTTTGCTAGCCTCTTCGGCACCGTGCATTGCCCTTTCTCACATTAAGAGTTGGTGCAAACTCTGTCGGTGCATCCCAACCCATGACATGATACGCTCTATCATACATAAGCCTCATTATATCTTTCTTCAAAACAGACACCATACCTACCTATTAAGGCATTTCCATAGCCTTTCCGAGATACATTGCCATGCAACATCCACCATCTCATGACTTGATATTCATGTCATACATGCTTTTGCTTGATCTAGAGCCGCATGCTAGTTGGGCCTTGCCCTCATTACTGCTACATGACGCGCTAATATCATTGCATATCCTGCTACACTGGCAGAGGCATACATTTGCATACATCATGATAGTTTTCACTTGTCTTTATGTTGAGTACTTCTTATAAAGTGTGATCATTTTCCTTTTTATTCATGTAAAACATAGATTGTTGCCCTTTAGTGAGGAAAAGATCCCACAGTGGACAAAAAAAGATCGCAAAGAGGACAAATGAGTGATAAAAAGAAAGAGCCAAAGAGGCCATAAAAATAAACAGAAAAATAAAAAAGAAAAAAAGGAAATAAAAAGAGAGAAGGGGGCAACACTACTATTCATTTTGAAAGATCCACACTTGTGCTCCATTGCTATATTGGTACTATATAGAGATTATCATTCATGCATAACTATGTGGGGACCCTTACACTATAGAACTTGGTTTGCATATTCCAATGATGAGCCTCCTCAAATGAGCTCTAGGTCTTCATGAGCAAAAAAGTTGGATGCACCCCTACTAGTTCCATTGGAGAGCTTACCTTAGCTCATATGTGCATCCGTTACATGGCAATCCCTACTCAACACATCATATTTATCATTTGGCTTTGTCTCGCCTATGGTTGTCCTCATTGATGTGAGCCTTTCACATATTTTTGTCTTCCTTCCCCATAATTATTCTATTTTCCATCCTAAGTGCCAACATATCTTGCTTACACTCATCCATTGCATGAGTGCTCAAAGTCGAAAGGGAGAGGATCATTTTGATTTGTGTCTGACTAGTGGTCTGGGGATGAGTCAAAATACGATTCCGAAGGAGACCAAGTGTGAAAATTTTAGTAGATTCAGTTCTCAATTAAAAAATATATATTTTATAATCTCAACCCATCTCCCACTTCTTGCACACAAACACCATTTGGAGACATTCGAGTCATGGACAGCGAGAGATCTTGCACCTTTATGTTCTTACTTTGCTAGATTCAATACTAGATATAGACTCTTGCTTTTTATTGTATTGACTTGAATTGCATATATCACTTGCTTTACTTTAAAGTTCTTATATGTGTGTTAGCATGTCACTGCTACTTCTTGAGCTTGCGTTGGTTTTTCCCTTGAAGAGGAAAGGGTGGTGCAGCACAGTAGCAGTAAGTATTTCGCTCAGTTTGAGAACCCAGGTATCAATCCAGTAGGAGTATCAAGCCAAGTCTCCAGAGTACCTGCGCAAAAACAACAAACTTGCACCCAATGCTACAAAGGGGTTGTCAATCCCTTCACGATTGATTGCAAGGTGAGATCTGAAGGCGGAAAGTGAAGTAGACCCGGGGGCCATAGTGTTCAGTAGAGGCTTCTCTCATATAGCAAATATTACGGTGGGTGAACGAATTACTGTCGAGCAATTGATAGAACCGCGCAAAGTCATGACGATATCTAAGGCAATGATCATACATATAGGCATCACGTCCGAGACAGATAGACCGATACTTTCTGCATCTACTACTATTACTCCACACATCGACCGCTATCTAGCATGCATCTAGTGTATTGAGTTCATGACAAACAAAGTAACACTTTAAGCAAGATGATATGATGTAGAGGGATAAATTCATGCAATAGATATAAACCCATCTTTTTACCCTTGATGGCAACAACACGATGTGTGCCTCGCTACCCCTTCTATCACTGGGTGAGGTCACCGCACGGTATGAACCCAAAACCAAGCACTTATCCCATTGCAAGAATCATAGATCAAGTTGGCCAAACAAAACCCACAACTCGAAGAGAATTACAAGGATATGAAATCATTCAGATAAGAGATCAGAAGAAACTCAAATAAGATTCATAGATAATCTGATCATAAATCCACAATTCATCGGATCTCGAAAAATACACCGCAAAAGAAGATTACATCGGATAGATCTCCATGAAGATCATGGAGAACTTTGTATTAAAGATCCAAGAGAGAGAAGAAGCCATCTAGCTACTAGCTATGTACCCGAAGGTCTATGGTGAGCTACTCACGCATCATCAGAGAGGCAATGGTGTTGATGAAGAAGCCCTCCGTGTCCGAATCCCCCTCCGACAGGGCACCAGAACGTGCCCCAGATGGGATCTTGCGAAGACAGAAGCTTGCGGCGGCGGAAAAGTATTTTCTGCTGGAATTATGCCCTAGAGGCAATAATAAATATAGTTATTATTATAATTCCTGTATCAAGATAATCGTTTATTATCCATGCTATAATTGTATTGAATGAAGACTTATATACATGTGTGGATACATAGACAAACCACTGTCCCTAGCTAGCCTCTAGTTGGCTAGCCAGTTGATCAAAGATAGTCAGGGTCTTCTGATTATATACAAGGTGCTGTTGTTTGATAACTGGATCACGTCATTAGGAGAATCACGTGATGGACTAGACCCAAACTAATAGACGTAGCATATTGATCGTGTAATTTTGTTGCTGATGTTTTCTGCGTGTCAAGTATTTGTTCCTATGACCATGCGATCATATAACTCACTGACACCGAGGAATGCTTTGTGTGTATCAAACGTCGCAACGTAACTGGGTCACTATAAAGATGCTCTACAGGTATATCCGAAGGTGTTCGTTGAGTTAGTATGGATCGAGACTGGGATTTGTCACTCCGTGTGACAGAGAGGTATCTCGGGGCCCACTCGGTAATACAACATCACACACAAGCCTTGCAAGCAATGTGACTTAGTGTAAGTTGTGGGATCTTGTATTACGGAACGAGTAAAGAGACTTGCCAGTAAACGAGATTGAAATAGGTATGCGGATACTGACGATCGAATCTCCGGCAAGTAACATACCGAAGGACAAAGGGAATGACATACGGGATTATATGAATCCTTGGCACTGAGGTTCAAACGATAAGATCTTCGTAGAATATGTGGGATCCAATATGGGCATCCAGGTCCCGCTATTGGATATTGACCGAGGAGTCACTCGGGTCATGTCTGCATAGTTCTCGAACCCGCAGGGTCTGCACACTTAAGGTTCGACGTTGTTTTATGCGTATTTGAGTTATATGGTTGGTTAACGAATGTTGTTCGGAGTCCCGGATGAGATCACGGACGTCACGAGGGTTTCCGGAATGGTCCGGAAACGAAGATTGATATATAGGATGACCTCATTTGATTACCTGAAGGTTTTCGAAGTTACCGGGAATGTGCCGGGAATGATGAATGGGTTCCGGTTGTTCACCGGGGGGGGGGGGGGGGGGGGCAACCCACCCCGGGGAAGCCCATAGGCCTTGGGGGTGGCACACCAGCCCTTGGTGGGCTGGTGGGACAGCCCAAGAAGGCCCTATGCGCCAAAGGATGAGAAATCAAAGAGAAAGGGAAAAAAAGGGGAGGTGGGAAAGGAGAGAAGGACTCCACCGTCCAAGCCTAGTTGGATTCGGTTTGGAAGGGGAGGACTTTCCCCCTTGGCTCGGCCGACCCCCTTGGGGCTCCTTGAGCCTCAAGGCAAGGCCCCCCCTCTCCCACCTATATATACAGAGGTTTTAGGGCTGATTTGAGACAACTTTTGGAACGGCAGCCCGACCACATACCTCCACGGTTTTTCCTCTAGATCGCGTTTCTGCCGAGCTCGGACGGAGCCCTGCCGAGATCAGATCACCACCAACCTCCGGAGCACCGTCACGCTGCCGAAGAACTCATCTACCTCTCCGTCTCTGTTGCTGGATCAAGAAGGCCGAGATCATCGTCGATTTGTACGTGTGCTGAACGCGGAGGTGCCGTCCGTTCGCCACTAGATCGTGGTACGGATCGCGGGACGGTTCGCGGGGCGGATCGAGGGACGTGAGGACGTTCCACTACATCAACCGCGTTCACTAACGCTTCTGCTGTGTGATCTACAAGGGTACGTAGATCGGAAATCCCCTCTCGTAGATGGACATCACCATGATAGGTCTTCGTGCGCGTAGGAAAATTTTTGTTTCCCATGCGACGTTCCCCTACAGTGGCATCATGAGCTAGGTTCATGCGTAGATGTCTTCTCGAGTAGAACACAAAAGTTTTTGTGGGCGGTGATGTGCATTTTGCTGCCCTCCTTAGTCTTTTCTTGATTCCGCGGTATTGTTGGATTGAAGCGGCTTGGACCGACATTACTCGTACGCTTACGAGAGACTGGTTTCATCGCTAGAGTAAACCCGTTGCTCAAAGATGACTGGCAAGTGTCGGTTTCTCCAACTTTAGTTGAATCGGATTTGACCGAGGAGGTCCTTGTATAAGGTTAAATAGCAATTCATATATCTCCATTGTGGTGTTTGCGTAAGTAAGATGCGATCCTAATAGATACCCATGGTCACCACGTAAAACATGCAACAACAAAATTAGAGGACGTCTAACTTGTTTTTGCAGGGTATGCTTGTGATGTGATATGGCCAACGATGTGATGTGATATATTGGATGTATGAGATGATCATGTTGTAATAGATAATATCGACTTGCACGTCGATGGTACGGCAACCGGCAGGAGCCATAGGGTTGTCTTTAAACTAACGTTTGTGCTTGCAGATGCATTTACTATTTTGCTAGGATGTAGCTTTAGTAGTAATAGCATGAGTAGCACGACAACCCCGATGGCGACACGTTGAAGAAGATCATGGTGTGGCGCCGGTGACAAGAAGATCATGCTGGTGCTTTGGTGATGGAGATCAAGGAGCACGTGATGATGGCCATATCATGTCACTTATGAATTTCATGTGATCTTAATCCTTTTATGCACCTTATTTTGCTTAGAACGACGGTAGCATTATGAGGTGATCTCTCACTAAAATTTCAAGACAAAATTGTGTTCTCCCCGACTGTGCACCGTTGCTACAGTTTGTCGTTTCGAGACACCATGTGATGATCGGGTGTGATAGACTCAACGTTCACATACAACGGGTGCAAAACAGTTGCACACGCGGAACACTCGGGTTAAGCTTGACGAGCCTAGCATGTGCAGACATGGCCTCGGAACACATGAGACCGAAAGGTCGATCATGAATCATATAGTTGATATGATTAGCATAAGGATGCTTACCACTGAAACTATACTCAACTCACGTGATGATCGGACTTGAGCTAGTGTAAGTGGGTCATGAACCACTCAAATGACTAGAGAGATGTACTTTTTGAGTGGGAGTTTAGCAAGTAATTTGATTAAGTTAAACTCTAATTATCTTGAACATAGTCTAAGTCCACTTTGAATATATTTGTGTTGTAGATCATGGCTCACGCGACAGTCACCCTGAATTTTAATACGTTCCTAGAGAAAGCTAAGTTGAAAGATGATGGAAGCAACTTTGTAGACTGGGCTCGTAATCTTAAGTTGATCCTACAAGCTGGGAAGAAGGATTATGTCCTCAATGCTGCGCTAGGAGATGAACCACCCGCTACGGCTGACCAGGATGTTAAGAACGCTTGGTTAACACGTAAGGAGGACTACTCAGTAGTTCAATGTGCAGTCTTGTATGGCTTAGAACCGGGACTTCAACGTCGCTTTGAGCGTCATGGAGAATATGAGATGTTCCAGGAGTTGAAGTTCTTCTTTTAGAAGAACGCCCGGATCGAGAGGTATGAGACCTCCGATAAATTCTATGCTTGTAAGATGGAGGAGAATTCGTCTGTCAGTGAACATGTGCTCAAAATGTCTGGGTACTCAAACCGTCTAGCTGAGCTGGGGATTGAACTCCCGCAAGAGGCTATCACTGACAGAATCCTTCAATCACTGCCGCCAAGCTATAAGGGCTTTGTGTTGAACTACAACATGCAAGGGATGAACAAGTCACCCGGCGAGTTGTTTGCGATGCTGAAAGTCGCAGAGTCCGAACTCCAGAAAGAGCATCAAGTGTTGATGGTGAATAAGACCACTAGTTTCAAGAGAAACGGCAAAGGCAAGAAGGGTAATTCAAAGAAGAGCGGCAAGCCTGTTGCCAATCCGACGAAGAAACCCAAAGCTGGACCTAAGCCTGAAACAGAGTGCTACTATTGCAAGGGTATGGGTCACTGGAAGCGCAACTGCCCCAAGTATCTGGCTGATAAGAAGGCGGCCAAAGAAAAATCAGGTATATTTGATAGACATGTTATTGATGTGTACTTAACCAGCTCTCGTAGTAGTGCCTGGATATTCGATACCGGTTCTGTTTCTCATATTTGCAACTCCAAACAGGAACTGCGGAATAGACGAAGGCTGGCGAAAGATGAAGGGACGATGCGCGTAGGAAATGGTTCCAAGGTTGATGCAATCGCCGTCGGCACAGTTTCACTTCAGTTACCATGAGGATTAGTTATGAACTTGAATCATTGTTATTTAGTGCCTGCGTTAAGCATGAACATTATATCTGGATCTTGTTTATTGCGAGACGGTTACTCTTTTAAGTCAGAGAATAATGGTTGTTCTATTTCTATGAGTAACATCTTTTATGGTCATGCACCCAATGTGAGAGGATTGTTCATATTGAATCTTGATAGTGATACACACATACATAACATTGAGACCAAAAGAATTAGAGTTAACAATGATAGCGCCATATTTTTGTGGCACTGCCGCTTAGGTCATATTGGTGTAAAGCGCATGAAGAAACTCCATGCCTATGGACTTTCGGAGTCACTTGACTTTGATTCACTTGACACGTGCGAACCATGCCTCATGGGCAAGATGACTAAAACTCCGTTCTCCGGAACAATGGAGCGTGCCAGTGACTTGTTGGAAATCATACATACCGATGTGTGCGGTCCAATGAGCGTAGAGGCACGCGGCGGATATCGTTATTTTCTCACCTTCACTAACGATTTGAGTAGATATGGTTATGTCTACTTAATGAAGCACAAGTCTGAAACACTTGAAAAGTTCAAGCAATTTCAGAGTGAAGTTGAAAATCATCGTAACAAGAAGATCAAGTTCCTACGGTCTGATCGTGGGGGTGAATATCTGAGTTTCGAGTTTGGTGCTCACTTATGACAATGTGGAATTGTTTCACAGTTGACACCGCCTGGAACACTGTAACATCCCAAATTTTGGAATGTAAAAATAATTATTAGATTGTTTGTTTGTTTGCTTGAGTGATTGAAACTTGTGTGAAATTTGAAACTTTTCAAAAACTTTTGAATGAGAGGGAATAAAATGACTTTCCCCTTTCTCTGGTGAATTCAAATTCATCCACTAAAAATCAGTGAGAGAAGATAACATGACTTCTTCTACTATAAAGATTTAGAAAGGGTGGATTTGAAAACTAATAAAAGATTTCCTATATGGATTTCATTTTCATAGTTGATCTTATTGTTATTTCAAGGTTTATTTGGAGTCATATATTAAAAATATGAGAGGAGGAACATGACCCTCCAAACTAGGGGCAATTTTGTTGAAAGATATTTGAACCCTAAAACTTAGGGGGTCTTTTGAAAAATATTTGCAAAAGGAAAATAAAATCCTTTAGGCATTTTCTGAAAAAAAAATTGAAGTATTTATTTTTGTCGTGGAAAAATGTTAAACAAATTCTATATTTTCTGCTGATAATTTTGGTATATAACATGCCCATATTTGGAATTGTTTTGATTGCCTAAATCTTCCTTTTACCTTCCTGTTTTTAATTAAAAGGAAAATCTTCCTATATTAGGAAAATCGCCACAGGCCCAATAGGAAGGTTTGGGCCCGATCCCCTTTCTTCTTCCCGTGATCGTCTCCTTCCTTCTACGTTCCATGAACTTCCCATCCATGGTGGGCGCACCGGATCCGCCGCGATCTCCCTCCCCTTGCCTCTTGGAGCACGCCCGAGGCCGCCTATAAAACCCTCAGCGCCTCCTCTCTCAATTTTTCCCTTTCCCCAACCCCATCTCCCCTGCCGCGTCGCCCCACCCAAACCTCGCCGGAACCAAACTCTGAGAGCTTGCTGCTTCCCCTGCCGCACCACCCCACTACTCCTGCCGCCGCAAGGAACCTTCCCCACCCCACCGCACCCCGTTTCTCCCCCCAAAACCCGCCGCACCTCCCTCCACCTCGCCCCTGCAGGACCCCCTCGCCGGAGCCCCTGCCCAGGACGAGCCAATAGCTCTCTACATGAGCTCTCCATCGCCCCCCTCGCCAGGAGCACGCCATCCCCTCCGAGGAGCCGGATCCCCCTCCTCCGGCACCCCACCCCCGCCCGCGACCTTCCCCATCGCCGGAGCTGCCCACCTCACCGGCCACCTCGCCGGAGATACTCCCAGCCACGGTAAGCTTTGTCTCCCCCCTCTGTCTATCCTAGATTTATTTCCCTCCGTTAGATCGTGTATATGTGGATTTGATTAGAACTTGCATAACTCTTCGGTTCTTTTAAAAGAACCGGCGGTTGTTTTTATTTAATTAGTTAGCCAACGTGGTTTGTTTACTTTGCAAGCGTCCTCTGTTTAGGACTGCAGCGCTCACCCTACTAGCCACTCAGGACGCGCCACGTGGACCCCTGTTCGCTAGGTTAGATTTTTCTTTTCTGTTTTTAGTTTTAAAAACAGAACCAGTTCTGTTTTTATTTCCTTTATAACTTTTATTCTAGAGATCCAATGGAGTTGATTCTTTTTCCAGTAGATCAAAATTTTTCTGTAGTTTTTAAAAACATATAATTTGTCTATGTTTGAAATTTGCAAATTTGAATTAGATCAGATTTAGTTTAAACCTTGTTTTGCTTATTTCAGGAGTTTAAAAATAGCTTTTAATTTGATTCCTTTTGCTACTGATCACTAGTAATCTTAGTTACAGTGGTAAAAATTTCAGATTTATTTGAGTATTTTAGCTCATTGTTTCTTGTGAAACAATTTCTGTTTCACCTCTTTTTAGGATAATGGTATTACTTTTTCTATAATTGTTTTTAAATTATTTTCTTTTATATTTCAGAAATATTATGTTTTCTTTCTGTTAGTTAACAGTAGGTTCGCAACAAGTTTTGATTTTATTTTTATTTGTTATTATGAAATCAATTTTAGTTCCTTAGTAACTTGCAATTGGTTTCTCCACTGTTTCAAATCCCGTTTGGAAATACTTTCAAATAGTTTTGTGAAAAATACTTTATTTTATCTTAGCTAAATTTATATCTTAGTTCCCTGTTATTATTTTTCCGTCAGACAGAAACTAGTTAGTGTTTGATGTAGTAGAAGACTCCCTAGTCTTATTTGAAGTTTCCTTCGGATTCCTATTCGCTCTCTCTTTTGTTTTGATTGCTAGAATGATTGCTAGTATGAGTGCTTATGTGAATATTATGTTTGATTATATAGATTTCATCGGAGAGTGACGAATAGTTCTATCACGTATTTCCCGAGAACGAAAATTCTTCTTCGGCAACATCACCAGGCAAGTCACTTTGATCATACCTATCACCTATGTTTTATGCATCGTAGTTCTACCATCCTATGCCCAATTGCATGCTGACTAGGTACTTGGAAATTATGGGTACATATTGTAGTATCATGTGGTAGGCACCCAACAACCCCGATACTTGGCCCCGGGACGACAAATTTCATATTGCTATGCTTGAGTAGACGGGATTTCGGTTGAGTGCATAACACGAGTGATGCGAGGTTGATTAAATAATCAAGACCGGTTAAGACAAGATTTTCAAGACCTCGGATGCAATGCAACTCTGGGTGAAGGACGGTTGATCGGCTCCCTGGAGAAACCAGTGGATGACCCGGGATGCTGGAGACGGCCATGACATCCTGCGGAAAGCTTCACCCAGGCTCAAAGAGACGGACGGATATTTTCAAGACCCAAGGCTTACCTGCACAGCCACAAGTCATTATGGGCTCTGGCTTGGTTGGACAACGCGGCGACTCTGGACAGGCGGTGCTAGCAGATGTAGAAGAACGGTAGGAATGGATGGGCACCAACAGGGATTCAGAGGGACCCGTTGAAAGACCATGTTTTGATCATCCGGTCTTCAAACACCCTGAAGTGCGAGGACATACACGGAGCCGATCAAATCTTGTGGGGAACGTGTGCAAAACTCTGCAGAGTACTCAAACCTAATCGATTAGCCGTGTCCACGGTCATGGACAACTTGAGCCAAAGGAACTGAAGTTATCTGAAATTCTCAACACAAATAATAATATTGATGTGGGAATTATTGACAACTCGGGTATGAGAATTGGTTGGCGGAACCATCTCGTTAACAACAAACAATGTAGTAACATTTTGCTTTTAAGCCTCTCTTGATGTAGGAGAAAACTTGCTTTTCGCTAAAAACTTATAGCCCCACCTGCCGTATATGCATATAGTATAGTTGATTACTTTTCACCCCTGTCTTATGTGACTTGCCGGCATATTAAATATGCTGACCTACATGGCTGCAATTTATTATGTTGCAGATATTTTTCTTCGACGAGTAAGAGTACGATTCAGGGTTACAGTCTACACTCAACTTGCCATTGGTGTTTATTGGGACTCCACTCCCTTGACTTCTTCCGCTGAGATATTTAAGGTATATATCAGTTTTACGCTATTTACATGTGATTGCACTTTGATATATACACTGATGTATTGTGTGTGCCAGCATACTGATCCAGGGATGGCACAGTTACACAGAGGCTTGACTCGTTTTGAGTCGGGTCGCTACAAACACCACAGCGTAATGGTGTGTCCGAACGTCGTAATCGTACTTTATTAGAGATGGTGCGATCTATGATGTCTCTTACCGATTTGCCGTTATCATTTTGGGGTTATGCATTAGACACAACTGCATTCACTTTAAATAGGGCACCATCAAAATCCGTTGAGATGACACCATACGAACTGTGGTATGGCAAAAGGCCAAAGTTGTCGTTTCTTAAAGTTTGGGGATGTGATGCTTATGTCAAAAAGCTTCAGCCTGAAAAGCTGGAACCCAAAGCGGAAAAGTACATCTTCATAGGTTACCCAAAAGAGACAGTTGGGTACACCTTCTATCTCAAATCCGAGGGCAAAGTGTTTGTTGCTAAAAACGGAGCTTTTCTCGAGAAGGAGTTTCTCTCGAGAGAATTGAGTGGGAGGAAGATAGAACTTGATGAGGTTGTCGAACCTCTCATCCCTCTAGATGGTGGCGCAGGGCAAGGGGAAACCTGTGTCGTTGCGACGCCGGTTGAGGAGGAAGTTAATGATGATGATAATGAAACTCCGGTTCAAGTTCCTGTCGAACCACGTAGGTCGACGAGACCACGTTCTGCTCCAGAGTGGTACGGTAATCCCGTTTTGTCAATCATGTTGTTAGACAACAATGAACCTGCAAATTATGAAGAAGCAATGGTGGGCCCAAATTCCAACAAATGGCTGGAGGCCATGAAGTCCGAGATAGGATCCATGTATGAAAACAAAGTGCGGACTTTGGAAGTACTACCTGAGGGTCGCAAGGCTATTCAGAACAAATGGATCTTTAAGAAGAAGACGGATGTTGAAGGCAATGTGACCGTTTATAAAGCTCGACTTGTGGCAAAGGGTTTTTCACCAGTTCAAGGAGTTGACTACGATGAGACATTCTCACCCGTAGCGATGCTTAAGTCCGTCAGAATCATGTTAGCAATAGCTGCATTTTTCGATTATGAAATCTGGCAGATGGATGTCAAAACGGCGTTCCTTAACGGTTTCCTTAAGGAAGAGTTGTATATGATGCAACCCGAAGGTTTTGTCGATCCTAAGAATGCTAACAAGGTATGCAAGCTCCAGCGATCCATTTATGGACTAGTGCAAGCATCTCGGAGTTGGAACAAACATTTTGATGAGGTGATCAAAGCATTTGGGTTTATACAAGTGGTTGGAGAATCTTGTATTTACAAGAAAGTGAGTGGGAGCTCTGTGGCGTTTCTATTATTATATGTGGATGACTTATTGCTGATTGGAAACAACGTAGAGTTTTTGGAGAGCATAAAGGATTACTTGAATAAAAGTTTCTCTATGAAGGACCTAGGAGAAGCTGCTTACATTCTAGGCATTAAGATCTACAGGGATAGATCGAAATGCATAATAGGACTTTCACAAAGCACATACCTTGATAAAGTTTTGAAGAGGTTCAAAATGGAACACTCCAAGAAAGGGTTCTTGCCGGTTTTACAAGGTACAAGATTGAGTAAGACTCAGTGCCCAGCAACTGATAAAGATAGAGAGCATATGAGCACCGTCCCCTATGCTTCAGCCATAGGATCTATCATGTATGAAATGATGTGCACTAGACCGGACGTTAGCCTGGCCATAAGTATGGCAGGCAGGTTCCAGAATAATCCAGGAGTGGATCACTGGACGGCGGTCAAGAATATCCTAAAGTACCTCAAAAGGACTAAGGAGATGTTTCTCGTGTATGAAGGTGACGAAGAGCTCGCCGTAAAGGGTTACGTCGATGCAAGCTTTGACACAGATCCGGACGACTCTAAGTCATAGACCGGATACGTATTTATTCTTAATGGGGGTGTGGTAAGCTGGTGCAGTTCCAAGCAAAGCGTCGTAGAAGATTCTACATGTGAAGCGGAGTACATGGCTGCCTCCGAGGCGGCTAAGGAGGGTGTCTGGATGAAGAAGTTCATGACGGATCTTGGAGTGGTGCCAAGCGCACTGAATCCAATAACCTTGTTCTGTGACAACACGGGTGCCATTGCCTTAGCAAAGGAACCACGGTTTCACAAGAAGACGAGACACATCAAGCGACGCTTCAACCTCATCCGCAACTACGTCGAAGGGGAGGACGTAAATATATGCAAAGTGCACACGGATCTGAATGTAGCAGACCCGCTAACTAAACCTCTTCCAGGGGCAAAGCATGATCAACACCAGAACTGTATGGGTGTTAGATTTATTACAATGTAATTCGCATGATGATGTGAGGGCTAGATTATTGACTCTAGTGCAAGTGGGAGACTGTTGGAATTATGCCCTAGAGGCAATAATAAATATAGTTATTATTATAATTCCTGTATCAAGATAATCGTTTATTATCCATGCTATAATTGTATTGAATGAAGACTTATATACATGTGTGGATACATAGACAAAACACTGTCCCTAGCAAGCCTCTAGTTGGCTAGCCAGCTGATCAAAGATAGTCAGGGTCTTCTGATTATATACAAGGTGTTGTTGTTTGATAACTGGATCACGTCATTAGGAGAATCACGTGATGGACTAGACCCAAACTAATAGACGTAGCATATTGATCGTGTCATTTTGTTGCTGATGTTTTCTGCGTGTCAAGTATTTGTTCCTATGACCATGAGATCATATAACTCACTGACACCGGAGGAATGCTTTGTGTGTATCAAACGTCGCAACATAACTGGGTGACTATAAAGATGCTCTACAGGTATATCCGAAGGTGTTCGTTGAGTTAGTATGGATTGAGACTGGGATTTGTCACTCCGTGTGACGGAGAGGTATCTCGAGGCCCACTCGATAATACAACATCACACACAAGCCTTGCAAGCAATGTGACTTAGTGTAAGTTGCGGGATCGTGCATTACGATACGAGTAAAGAGACTTGCCGGTAAACGAGATTGAAATAGGTATGCGGATACTGACGATCGAATCTCGGGCAAGTAACATACCAAAGGACAAAGGGAATGACATAAGGGATTATATGAATCCTTGGCACTGAGGTTCAAATGAGAATATCTTCGTAGAATATGTAGGATCCACTATTGGATATTGACCGAGGAGTCACTCGGGTCATGTCTGCATAGTTCTCGAACCCGCAGGGTCTGCACACTTAAGGTTCGATGTTGTTTTATGCGTATTTGAGTTATATGGTTGGTTACTGAATGTTGTTCGGAGTCGCGGATGAGATCACGGACATCACGAGGGTTTCCGGAATGGTCGGGAAACGAAGATTGATATATAGGATGACCTCATTTGATTACCGGAAGGTTTTCGGAGTTACCGGGAATGTGCCGGGAATGACGAATGGGTTCCGGGTGTTCACCGGGGGGGGCAACCCACCCCGGGGAAGCCCATAGGCCTTGGGGGTGGCACACCAGCCCTTGGTGGGCTGGTGGGACAGCCCAAGAAGGCCCTATGCGCCAAAGGATAAGAAATCAAAGAGAAAGGGAAAAAAAGGGGAGGTGGGAAAGGAGAGGACTCCACCTTCCAAACCTAGTTGGATTCGGTTTGGAAGGGGAGGACTTTCCCCCTTGGCTCGGTCGACCCCCTTGGGGCTCCTTGAGCCTCAAGGCAAGCCCCCCCTCTCCCACCTATATATACAGAGGTTTTAGGTCTGATTTGAGACAACTTTTTCCATGGCAGCCCGACCACATACCTCCACGGTTTTTCCTCTAGATCGCGTTCCTGCAGAGTTCGGGCGGAGCCCTGCCGAGATCAGATCACCACCAACCTCCGGAGCACCGTCATGCTGTCGAAGAACTCATCTACCTCTCCATCCTTCTTGCTGGATCAAGAAGGCCGAGATCATCGTCGAGCTGTACGTGTGCTGAACGCGGAGGTGCCGTCCGTTCGGCACTAGATCGTGGGACGGATCGCAGGACGGTTCGCGGGGCGGATCGAGGGACGTGAGGACGTTCCACTACATCAACCGCGTTCACTAACGCTTCTGCTGTGCGATCTACAAGGGTACGTAGATCGGAAATCCCCTCTCATAGATGGACATCACCATGATAGGTCTTCGTGCGCGTAGGAAATTATTTTTTTCCCATGCGACGCTCCCCTACATTTTCGTGGCTCTCTGCCGTGGTTTTAGATTTTTCGGGGATTTATAGGCGGAAGAAGTAGGGCAGAGGAGACACAGGGGGCCCACAAGCCTGCTGGGCGCCCCAGGCCGCGGCTAGGGGGCTTGTGGCCTCCCCTGGCGCCCTCTGCCTTGGTTCTCAAGCTCCCTGCGTATCTTCTACTCCGGAAAAAATCTTTTCGGAGGTTTTATTCCGTTTGGACTCTGTTTAGTATTCTCCTCATAAAAAGGTCAAAAACACGGAAAAAACAGGAACTGGCACTTGGCACTGAGTTAATAAGTTAGTCCCAAAAAAGATATAAAAGGCATACAAAACATCCAAAGTTTGACAAGATAATAACATGGAACCATAAAAAATTATAGATACGTTGGAGACGTATCAAGCATCCCCAAGCTTAACTCCTGCTCGTCCTCGAGTAGGTAAGTGATAAAGACTGAATTTTTGATGTGGAATGCTACCTAGCATATTTGTTCTTTGTAAATTCTTTTATGTAACATGAATGTTCAGATCCGTAAGGTTCAAAACAATAGTTTGCTATTGACATGAAAACAATAATACGTCAAGCAAACTAGCAAGGTAATCATGAACTTTCCAAATAACAAGGCCAAAGAAAGTTATCCCTACAAAATCATATAGTCTGGCTATGCTCCATCATCCCCACACAACGAATTTAAATCATGCACAAGCCCGGTATTGGCCAAGTAATTGTTTGCGCACTCTTACTTTCTCAAACCTTTTTCAACTCTCACGCAATACATGAGCGTGAGCCATGGATATATCACTATAGGTGGAATGGAGTGTGGTGGAGGTTGTGAGGCAAAAAGGAGGAGATGGTCACATCGACTCGGCGTATCAAAGGGCTATGGATATGCCCATCAATAGATATCAATGTGAAAGAGTAGGGATTAGCATGCAATGGATGCACTTAGAGCTATAAGTATGTGAAAGCTCAAAAGGAGAACTAGTGGGTGTGCATCCAACTTGCTTGCTCATGAAGACCTAGGGAAATTTTGAGGAAGCCCATCATTGGAATATACAAGCCAAGTAGCATAATGAAGATTCCCACTAGTATATGGTGGTGACAAAACAAGAGACTCTCAACCATGAAGAACATGGTGCTAATATGAAGCACAAGTGTGGAAAAATATAGTAGCATTGTCCCTTCTCTCTTTTTTGTTTGAGCTCTTTGGCCTCTTTCCATATCTTTTTTTTGTGTGGGCAACTTTGGCCTCTTTTTTTATTTCCTCACATGGGACAATGCTCTAGTAATGATGATCATCACACTTTCATTTACTCACAGCTCAATGCTTAGAACGATGATGACTCTATAGGAAATGCCTCCGGCAGTGTACCGGGATTTGCAACGATCTAGCTTGGCGTATGACGTTGAAACATCTCGCTAGCTATCTTACGATCATGCAATGGCAATATGTAAATGACGGCACAAGTCATGAGACGGAACGGTGGGAGTTGCATGGCAATATATCTCAGAATGGCTATGAAAAGGCCATGATAGGTAGGTATGGTGGTTGTTTTGAGGAAGGTCTATGGTGGTTTTGTGTACCGGCGAAAGTTGCGCCGCACTAGAGAGGCTAGAAATGGTGGAAGGTGAAAGTGCATATATACCGTGGACTCACATTAGTCATGAAGAACTCACATACTTATTGCGAAAGTTTTTTTTAGTAATCAAAACAAAGTGCTAAACGCATACTCCTAGGGGAAGGGTATTTAGGTGTTAACCATCGCGTGATCCCGACCGCAAAACAAAGGATGACAATCAATAAATCAATTATGCTCCGACTTCCTAACATAGTGGTTCACCATACGTGCATGTTACAGGAATCACTAACTTCAACACAAGTATTTCTAGATTCACAACACCCTACTAACATGACTCTTAATATTACCAAATCCATGGCTCAAAACTAATTGAGAGGAATCAAACTTCTATTTCTAATCAATGCACAAGAATATGGAAGTTTTATTGTATCCTCTTTGGATGCCTATCATCTTTAGGACTACTTTCATTGCACAAACCAACTACCAAGTTACTCAGAGAGAGCACTCTCAAAAATATATAAGTGAAGATCGAGAGTTCTTATTTCTCCAAAATATGACACCGCCGTGCTCTAAAAGATCTAAGTGAAGCACTCAGAGCAAAGTTATCTAGCTCAAAAGATATAAGTGAAGCACATGTGAGCTAAATTACATAACTCAAAAGATATAAGCGAAGCTCAATGAGTATTCTAGCAAATTCACGATGAGTGCATGTCTCTCTCAGAAGGTGTGTGCTACGGCAACAAAAGACCTTCCCTGGCAACGGCGTCAGGAATCCTTCTGCTACGGGCTACGCCTATAGGGACTTCCTTGGCAAATATGCAAAGGATTCCCCTGCGGCCTTGGAGCCTTGCGTTGGTGTTCCCTTGAAGACGAAAGGGTGATGTAGCACAGCGGCGGTAAGTATTTCCCTCAGTTTGAGAACCAAGATATCAATCCAGTACGAGGATCGAGTCAAGTCACAAGTACCTGCACAAACACAAAGAGCTTGCACCCAACGCTATGAAGGGGTTGTCAATCCCTTATAGATTGTTTGCAAAGTGAGAACTGAAAGCAAAAAGTAAACAAAGTAAAGTAAAAGTAGAAGTGGAGATGATAGTTGTGAATAGACCAGGGGGCCGTAGTGTTCACTAGTGACTTCTCTCATGAAAGAAAGTAGACGGTGGGTGAACGAATTACTGTCGAGCAATTGATAGAACCACGGAAAGTCATGACGTTATCTATGGCAATGATCATATCTATAGGCA
The DNA here is from genome assembly GCF_904849725.1 of Hordeum vulgare subsp. vulgare. Taxonomy (NCBI): domain Eukaryota; kingdom Viridiplantae; phylum Streptophyta; class Magnoliopsida; order Poales; family Poaceae; genus Hordeum; species Hordeum vulgare. Next base: position 32,815,638 of record NC_058518.1, read on the forward strand.
TCACGTCCAAAACAAGTATACCGATACTTTCTGCATCTACTACTATTACTCCACACATTGACCGCTATCCATCATGCATCTAGTGTATTGAGTTCATAAGAACAGAGTAACGCCTTAAGCAAGATGACATGATGTAGATGGACAATCTCAAATCTATGATGAAAGCCCATCTTGTTACCCTTGATGTCAACAACACGATGCGTGCCTTGCTGCCCCTTTTGTCACTGGGAAAGGTCACCGCACGGTATGAACCCAAAACCAAGCACTTCTCCCAGTGCAAGAATCATAGATCTAGTTGGCCAAACAAAACCCAAGACTCGGAGAGACTTACAAGGATATCAAATCATGGATATAAGAAATCAGCAAAGACTCAAATATAATTCATAGATAATCTGATCACAAATCCACAATTCATCAGATCTCGACAAACACACCGCCAAAGAGGATTACATCGCATAGATCTCCATGAAGATCATGGAGAACTTTGTATTGAAGATCCAAGAGAGAGAAGAAGCCATCTAGCTACTAACTACGGACCCATAGGTCGGAAGTGGACTACTCACGAGTCATTGGAGAGGAGATGATGTTGATGTAGAAGCCCTCCAACTCCAAAGTCCCCTCCAGCAGGGCACCGGGAAGGGTCTCTAGATGAGGTCTCGCGGAAACGGAAGCTTGAGGCGGTGGAAAAGTGTTTTCCTGGATGCCCTGATTTTTTCTGGGATTTTAGGGAATATATAGGCCAAAGAGCTAGGGTAGGGGAGCGCCAGGGAGGCCACAAGCTTGGTCGCCACGGGCCCCCCTGGCCGCGGCGTCGGGGCTTGTGGGCTCCCTGTGGGCCTCCTGCCATGGCCCTCAAGTCCCTCGATCTTCTTCTGTTCTGGAAAAAATTATTTCGAGGATTTAATTCCCTTTGGACTCCGTTCCAAAATCAGATCTGAAAAGAGTCAAAAACACAGAAAAAACAGGAACTGGCAGTTGGCACTGAATTAATAAGTTAGTCCCAAAAAAGATATAAAAGGTATATAAAACATCCAAAGTTGACAAGATAACAGCATGAAACCATGAAAAATTATAGATACGTTTGAGATGTATCAGTGTGCAGCAAGGATGATTGTGACACAACAAAATTAAAAGACTCCTATAATACACGACGCTCCAAGCAAAACACATATCATGTGGTGAATAAAATTATAGCTCCGAGTAATGTTACCGATGGAATTAAGACGAAAGAGGGGATGCCTTCCCGGGGCATCCCCAAGCTTAGTCTTTTTGGTGTCCTTTAATTTGTCTTGGGATGCCTTGGGCATCCCCAAGCTTGATCTCTTTCCACCCTTTTGTTGGGGAACGTCGCATGGGAAACAAAATTTTCCTACGCGCACGAAAACCTATCATGGTGATGTCCATCTACGAGAGGGGATGTTTGATCTACGTACCCTTGTAGACCGTACAGCAGAAGCGTTAGTGAACGCGGTTGATGTAGTGGAACGTCCTCACGTCCCTCGATCCGCCCCGCGAACCGTCCCACGATCAGTCCCACGATCTAGTGCCGAACGGACGGCACCTACGCGTTCAGCACACGAAGAGCTCGACGATGATCTCGGCCTTCTTGATCCAGCAAGAGAGACGGAGAGGTAGAAGAGTTCTCCGGCAGCGTGACGGTGCTCCGGAGGTTGGTGATGATCTTATCTCGGCAGGGCTCCGCCCGAGCTCCGCATAAACGCGATCTAGAGGTAAAACCGTGGAGATATGTGGTCGGGCTGCCGTGGCAAAAGTTGTCTCAAATCAGCCCTAAAACCTCCGTATATATAGGGGGAGGAGGGGGAGCCTTGCCTTGGGGTCCAAGGACTCCCTAGGGGGTCGGCCGAGCCAAGGGGGGCAACCCTCCCCTTCCAAACCGAATCCAACTAGGTTTGGAAGGAGGAGTCCTTCCCCTTTTTCCCACCTCCTCTTTTTTTTCTCTTTGATTTTCTTCCTATGGTGCATAGGGCCTTCTTGGGCTGTCCCACAAGCCCACTAAGGGCTGGTGCGCCACCCCCAAGGCCTATGGGCTTCCCCGGGGTGGGTTGCCCCCCCCCCCGGTGAACACCCGGAACCCATTCGTCATTCCCGGTACATTCCCGGTAACTCCGAAAAATTTCCAGTAATCAAATGAGGTCATCCTATATATCAATCTTCGTTTCCGGACCATTCCAGAAACCCTCGTGACGTCCGTGATCTCATCCGGGACTCCGAACAACATTCGGTAACCAACCATATAACTCAAATACGCATAAAACAACGTCGAACCTTAAGTGTGCAGACCCTGCGGGTTCGAGAACTATGTAGACATGACCCGAGAGACTCCTCGGTCAATATCGACCTAGATGCCCATATTGGATCCTACATATTCTACGAAGATCTTATCGTTTGAACCTCAGTGCCAAGGATTCATATAATCCCGTATGTCATTCCCTTTGTCCTTCGGTATGTTACTTGCCCGAGATTCGATCGTCAGTATCCGCATACCTATTTCAATCTCGTTTACCGGCAAGTCTCTTTACTCGTTCCGCAATACAAGATCCCGCAACTTACACTAAGTCACATCGCTTGCAAGTCTTGTGTGTGATGTTGTATTACCGAGTGGGCCCCGAGATACCTCTCCGTCACACGGAGTGACAAATCCCAGTCTCGATCCATACTAACTCAACGAACACCTTTGGAGATACCTGTAGAGCATCTTTATAGTCACCCAGTTACGTTGCGACGTTTGATACACACAAAGTATTCCTCCGGTGTCAGTGAGTTATATGATCTCATGGTCATAGGAACAAATACTTGACACGCAGAAAACAGTAGCAACAAAATGACACGATCAACATGCTATGTCTATTAGTTTGGGTCTAGTCCATCACGTGATTCTCCTAATGACGTGATCCAGTTATCAAGCAACAACACCTTGTTCATAATCACAAGACACTGACTATCATTGATCAACTGGCTATCCAACTAGAGGCTTGCTAGGGACAGTGTTTTGTCTATGTATCCACACATGTATATAAGTCTTCATTCAATACAATTATAGCATGGACAACAAACGATTATCTTGATACAGGAATTATAATAATAACTATATTTATTATTGCCTCTAGGGCATAATTCCAACATCTTTATCCCTTTGTCCATGAGAACATCACCCAAAACTTGAGAACTTCACAACACAAAACTTAAACAGAAACTCGTGATATCATTAGCACAAGAAAACAAACTACCACCTCTTTAGGTACTGTAGAAAACTTGATTTTTATTTATATTGGTGTTAGATACTGTATTCTCACTTTTCCATGGCTAGTACCCCCCGACACTATCCATAGTTTCATCAAAATAAGCAATCAACACAACGAAAACAGAATCTGTGAAAAATAGACTAGTCTGTAGCAATCTTTATACTTCGTATACTTATTATATCTCAAAAATTCTGAACATTTACGACAATTTGGGCAATTGGCATATCAACCAGCAGCAAAAAGAATAAACGCAAAAGCTCTTTCTGGATAAAAATGAAAAATAATTTCATGAGCGAGAAGTTTCTGTCTTTTTCCACCAAGATCAAACAACCATCACCAAACTAGTCATGAAGGTTTTACTTGGCTCAAACACAAAAAGAAACACAAAAAACACAATAATAACAGAATTATGATGGTGTGGACGCAACAAAACAGAAAGCAAAAAAACAAAGATAAATTCATTGGGTTGCCTCCCAACAAGCGCTATTGTTTAACGCCCTTAGCTAGGCATAAGGTGAAAGAATCACGTATCGTCGTCTTTGGTACTCAAACCATAAGTAGCCCTCATCATGGATTCATAAGGCAATCTTATTTTTTTTCTAGGAAAATGTTCCATGCCCTTCTGTAATGGAAATTTAAATCTAATATTCCCTTCCTTCATATCGATGACAACACCAATAGTCCTTAGGAAAGGTCTACCAAGAATGATAGGACATGTAGGATTGCAATCAATATCAAGCACAATGAAGTCTACGGGTACATAGTTCCTATTTGCAATAATAAGAACATCATTGATCCTTCCCATAGGTTTCTTAACACTAGAATCCGCAAGATGCAAATTAAGAGAGCACTCATCAATCTCATTGAAACCTAGAACATCACATAAAGACTTTGGAATCGCGGAAACACTAGCACCCAAATCACACAAAGCATTGCATTCATAGTTTTTGATCTTGATTTTGATAGTAGGTTTCCCAGTCATCATGAAGTTTTCTAGGAATAGAAACTTCCAATTCAATTTTCTCTTCAAGAGATTTCATCATAGCATCGACGATATGATCGGTAAAGGCCTTGTTTTGGCTATAAGCGTGTGGAGAGTTTAGCGTGGATTGCATCAAGGAAATACATTCAATCAAAGAGCAACTATCATAATTGAATTCCTTGAAATCCAAAGTAGTAGTTTCATTACTACTCGGAGTTTTGATATCCTCTACTCCACTTTCAATGCTTTTAGCATCAAGATAGATAGACTCCGAATCATTGGGGCGTTTTTCAACCAAAGTGGATTCATATCCAGCCCCGTCATCATTAGGTTTGGCACTAGAAAACAAGGATTCAATGGGAGTCACACCAAGCACTTTAAGATCTTCGTGATTCTCATCACGAGAACACGCCTTTTTAAGCCATTCATGTCTAGCACGAATTTGGGTGGTTCTTTCTTTACTCTCATTCATGGAAACACGCATAGCTTTCAAACTTTCATCCATATTGATCTTGGGAGGAGCACATCTAACTTTTAAAGCATCAATATCAACAGACATTCTATCAACGCTCCTAGCCAAATCATCAATTTTGAGTAGTTTTTCTTCTATGGACGCATTGAAAATCTTTTGCGAGTTGCTAAACTCTTTAATATTACTCTCTAGATCAGAGGGTAATTTATTGTAATTTCCGTGAGCATTGTTGTAGGAGTTGCCAAAGTTATTAGAGGGATTACTAGGAAAAGGCCTAGGAATATAGTTTCCTCTAAAAGCATTTTTGTTGCAAAAATTATTCCTACCAACAAAATTAACATCCAAGCTTTCATTGCTACTCTCAATCAAGGAAGACAAGGGCATATCATTTGGATCTAAAGGAGCACCTTTACTAGCAAAACAATTTCATTAACTCATCCATCTTAGCACTCAACGAGTTAATTTTGTCTATAGCGTGTACTTTTTTACTAGTAGGTGACCTTTCAGTGTGCTACTGAGAATAGTTTGTCATGATATTGTCTAGGAGTTTTGTGGCATCTCCAAATGTGATTTCCTTGAAAGTTCCACCGGAGGCGGAGTCCAAGATATTTCTAGAAGCAAAATTCAAACCAGCATAGAAGATTTGTATAATCATCCAAAGACTCAAGCCATGAGCGGGACAATTTCTAATCATCAATTTCATTCTCTCCCAAGATTGTGCAACATGTTCATGATCTAGTTGCTTAAAATTCATGATATCATTACGGAGAGAGATAATCATAGCAGGTGGAAAATACTTGGATATATAAGCATCTTTGCACTTGTTCCAAGAATCAATACTATTTTTGGGCAAAGATGAAAACCAAGTTTTTGCTCGATCTCGCAATGAGAACAGAAATAGCTTCAATTTAATCACATCATTATCCACATCTTTCTTCTTTTGCATATCGCATAACTCAATGAAGGTATTAAGATGGGATGCGGCATCTTCACTAGGAAGGCCAGAGAATTGCTCTTTCATAACAAGATTCAGCAAAGCAGCATTGATTTCATATGATTCCGCACTAGTGGCGGGAGCAATAGGAGTACTAATAAAATCATTATTATTAGTATTCGAGAAGTCACAAAGTTTGGTGTTTTCAGTCATGGTGACTTCAGCAAGCACACGAGCACACAAGCGAACAGAAAGCAAGCGAAAGAAAAGGGCGAACGAAAAAGGCAAATATTTTTGTAAATTTTTGTTTTTCAGTAGTGGGGGAGAGGAAAACGAGAGGAAAAAAATTAAATGCAAGAGATGAGTTTAAGACGGTTACTTGGATAAGCTTCACTTGATGCTCCCCGGCAACGACGCCAGAAATTGGCACGTTGACGGGAGACTATTCTTGATTTGATCATCCTCCCCGGCAACGGCGCCATAAATTCTTCTTGCTACCTCTTGAGCTTGCGTTGGTTTTTTTTTCCTTGAAGAGGAAATGGTGATGCAGCACAGTAGCAGTAAGTATTTCCCTCAGTTTGAGAAGCAAGGTATCAATCCAGTAGGAGTATCAAGCCAAGTCTTGAGAATACCTGCGCAAAAACAGCAAACTTGCACACAACGCTGCAAAGGGGTTGTCAATCCCTTCATGATTGATTGCAAGGTGAGAACTGAAGGCGGAAGGTGCAACAAAGTAAAAGTGTAGGTCTGAAAATATGATGTGAAGTAGACCCGGGGGCCATAGTGTTCACTAGAGGCTTCTCTCATGATAGCAAATATTACGATGGGTGAACGAATTACTGTCGAGCAATTGATAGAACCGCGCAAAGTTATGATGATATCTAAGGCAATGATCATACATATAGGCATCACGTCCGAGACAAGTAGACCATACTTTCTAAATCTACTACTATTACTCCACACATCGACCGCTATCCAGCATGCATCTAGTGTACTGAGTTCATCACAAACAGTGTAACGCCTTAAGCAAGATGACATGATGTAGAGGGATAAATTCATGCAATAGATATAAACCCCATCTTTTTACCCTTGATGGCAACAACATGATGCGTGCCTTGCTACCCCTTCTATCACTGAGTGAGGTCACCGCACGGTATGAACCCAAAACCAACAACTTCTCCCATTGCAAGAATCATAGATCAAGTTGGCCAAACAAAACCCACAACTCGAAGAGAATTACAAGGATATGAAATCATGCATATAAGAGATCAGAAGAAACTCAAATAAGATTCATAGATAATCTGATCATAAATCCACAATTCATCGGATCTCGACAAACACACCGCAAAAGAAGATTACATCGGATAGATCTCCATGAAGATCATGGAGAACTTTGTATTGAAGATCCAAGAGAGAGAAGAAGTCATCTAGATACTAGCTATGGACCCGAAGGTCTATGGTGAACTACTCACGCATCATCGGAGAGGCAATGGTGTTGATTAAGAAGCCCTCCGTGTCTGAATCCCCCCTCCGCGAGGGCACCAGGACGTGCCCCAGATGGGATCTTGCGGAGACAGAACCTTGCGGCGGCGGAAAAGTATTTTTTTTTGGCTCTCTGTCGTGGTTTTGGATTTTTGGGGATTTATAGGCGGAAGAAGTAGGACAGAGGAGCCACAGGGGGCCCACAAGCCTGCTAGGCGCAGCCCCCCAGGCCCCGCCTAGGGGGCTTGTGGCCTCCCCTAGCGCCCCCTGCCTTGGTTCTCAAGCTCCCTACGTATCTTCTGCTCTGGAAAAAATCTTTTTGGAGGTTTTATTACGTCGGGACTCCTTTTAATATTCTCATCTGAAAAAGGTCAAAAACACGGAAAAAACTGGAACTAGCACTTGGTACTGAGTTAATAAGTTAATCTCAAAAAAGATATAAAAGGCATACAAAACATCCAAAGTTTGACAAGATAATAGCATGGAACCATAAAAAAATATAGATATGTTGGAGACGTATCAGTCACCACAAAAATTATTGTGTTATCATTTATCAACTCGAGGACGAGCATAAATTAAGCTTGGGGATGTTGATACGTCCCAAACGTATCTATAATTTCTGCTTGTTCCATGATCTTTTGGGTGACATTGTTCTATGTTTTGCTACATTTTTACACATATTTGGACTAACCTACTAACTCAATGCACCCAGTGCGAGTTTCTGTCTGCTGATGTCTATTTGCAGGGGCCGCGCCAGGAGGTCGCCTGGGTGGGTCCCACCTCCTCCGATGCCCTTCTTTGGCCTATATTTAGAGTCCCGATAGGAAACCCTCACAAACTTTCTGGAATCGCGAATTTCTCCATCATTCCGCCGCCGCAGCGCTTCCGAGATCGGGAGCGTCAGGAGACCTCTTCCCGGCACCCTGCCGGAGGGAGGATTGACCTTCGGGAGCTTCTCCACCACAATGGATGCTTCCCGGACGGGTCGTGAGTAGTCCTCCTTGGACCAGGAGTCAATGACCAGTAGCTATGTGATGTCTTCTCTCCAATCTTGTGCTTCAATTGTTAGTCCTTGTGAGCTGCCCTACATGATCAAGGCATCTATGTAATTCTCTTGCCATTGCTATGCTCATTTTGTTGGGATCCGATGGATTATGAGATTATGTTCAGATTGTTATGAGTTATATATTTCATTATCATTTCATATTATGTTCCTTAGTGATTCATGCATGTTCTCCGTTGTTTTTATTGCTTTGGACAAGTAGCATATTGTAACTCCAAGAGGGAGCATTATGCATGATTGTGGGTTCGGGCCCCTCGATGTCTAGGTTGAGTGACAGAAACATGAAACTAGGGGATGTGCTTGTTGCCACCAGGGAGAAAACAATGGTGCTTGTGACCACGGTTGCAAGGATTGTTTACCTTACACATAGTTCGTTAATGCAGTTGTCCGTTGCTTTGATTTTAAACTTTGGGTGGGGCTCGCAACTTAATACCGGAGAGATGTTCTGGATAGATATCTCAAGGTGGATGATTAGTAAGTAGATGCTGATGAGTAAAGGGTCTACTTGGCTTGGCGTACTGCCCATTACTATTGAACCTCGAACTATCAAGGAGCATAATTAGCATTGCGGTGCGATCATAATTCTGTCAATTGCCCAACTGTAATTTGTTTACCCAAGCATAGTTTTTTATCGTCTTTTGGGAGAGATACGTCACTAGTGAACATCATGTGACTCCGGTCCATATCACCATCACTGTTTACACCTGCATCATATACCGCTTTCATTTACTTTTCCGTTGCAATCACTATTACCTTCCCGCTTGTGTTTTGATCCTTTGCAAACTACAAGGCCGGAGAGATTGACAACCTCTCTGTACTCGTTGGGAGCCAAGTTATTTGTTGTGTGTGCAGGTCCACGTCTACTGCTCGCGCTAGGGTGGAAGACACCTACTTGTTGAGCCTAGGAGTCCTCCTGGTTCGATAAACCTTACGGTCTCCGTGTAAGGGAAATTTGCTGTTGACTACATCTCCACCTTCCACTTGGGGTAACCAATGAGGGGTGAGAAGTATATCCATCAACTCGTCATCAAAAGGTCATTAAGATCCTTTTCACCTTCGATGCATGTCACAAGGCCTTTATCAAGCTGTCCTTTTAATTTGGTGTTCTCCTCCACAAGATGTGCATGCTCACAACAGGGGTTAGTAGCATGGACATTATCAATTAACACAAATTGAGAGCAAGTGCATATTTCCTTAGTGAGTTTCACTTTTAGTTGAGCATGAGACCCTTTCAAAGAGACATGAGTAATCTTCAAGACCTTGTGAGCCTTGTCAAGTGTTACAAGATCTTCCTTGAGTATAACATGGTCAAGCCCAAGTGCACCCTTTTCGGATTGAAGCGCATGGGTAAGAACAAGAGCATGATCAAGATCTTTCTTTTACTTAGCAAGGTCATGGTTATGTGACTCCTCAAGAGTCAAACGAAGTCCTTGCTCTTCTTCAAGAGCAATAGAAAGATCCACAATCTCATCGGCATAGTCATGACTATGACCTTGTAATGTAGAGATAGTTTCTTCATGAGATTCAATGAGGTCATTAGCCTCTCCTAGTTGTTCCAAGAGAGAAACAAAATGCTTCTTGGATTTACCCTTGAGTTTTCTCATGAATTTATCAAAGTATTTTTCCTTCTCCTCTACCTCTTCCTTTTAATCACCACAAATAGAGGTAATGGAAATGGTAGCATTGAGATTGGAAGTTTTAATGTTGGATGTTACCTTGTTGGATGCCTTGGCCATAAGGCACTTGGCAACGCGGTTTTCGTTTGGGGCGTTGAAGAGGGACACCTTGCTTGGAGAAGGGGATGCAACGGCCATGCTGGCCATCCCCATCACTTCACCACTAGCATCATCATCATCATCCTCATCGGAGAGATACTCCTCTTAAGCCATCGACACTTTTTGATGCTTGTTCTTGAATAAGTTGTTCTTGTTGGGGAAGGGCTTGGCTTTGTCTTTCCGAATAAGTTTGCCACCATTGTCTTCCCTCTTCTCATAAGGACAATCAGCCACAAAGTGACTCACATTGCCACGGTTGTAGCAAGTCCTCACACGTTGCTTTCCTTTGGGCCCATTTGATTTGTTCTTGGAGAAATTTGGCTTTGAGTTTGTCTTGTTCCCCCAAAACTGTCTTGACGCAAGAGCAATATGATCATGATAAGCATACTTGGTGTCTTCGGGGCACAATTCCTCTTCTTCTTCCTCTTCTTCCTCCAATTCAGCATTGGCCTTCAAGGCAAGGTTGGGAGAGTCTTTTCTTGATCGTTGAACATGAGCAAGAGCATTGTCAGCGGTCTTGTTCAATATGTTCATGGCAATGAACTCATCCAACACATCGACTGAAGACAAGGAGTGAAAGTCTCGCATGTGATGGATGACGAAGGACATGGATTTTGTTGAAGGGCATGATAGCCTTGAGAAACTTACGTTTGATCTAATTTTCATCCACATCCTTCCTTCCATGATCTTGAAGAACGACAACAATAGTCGTCACCCTTCAGTATAGCTCACGAGGATCTTCATCCTCAATCATAATGAATTCATCAGCCTCATCAAGTATCACTTCATAGTTTGACCATTGAATACTAGAACTTACCTTGTACATGGAAATGATGTGTTCCCAACAATCTTTGGCATGAGCAAAGGGACGCAAATGTGCAAGATCTTCAATGGGAACAACTGCTTGGGGGATGAACACGACTGGATGATTGAGATGATTGTCAACCTCTTCTCTTGGAGTGGGGTTTCTTGGATCATGAGGTTAGTAGCCTTGATCCATGATTCTCAAAAGTTGTGTTGAGTTGTGATTAAAATGAGCCCTTCTACGAAAAACCCAGTTAGCAAAATCATTCTTAACAAGCTTTGGTGGAGGACGAAGATTAATAATATGCGGTGGGTGGACCGGTCCTTCATAGACCATGGTAGGAGGAACCGAGGCAAAGGCATTTGCCCCACTTGTTCCTTGAGACGATTTATCTTTTTAACTACTAGCATTTTCCTTTTTAGAATTGGCCCCCGTGTCCAAAGTTGTTGGATTAGCCACCAACAAAGGGTTGGTAGAAGATTTGTAAATATCAAGGAAATCTTTAAGCATATTCTTGACTTCGATATCCACTAAGGATTTAAATGTGGACATGACCTCATTTAATTCCTCTCGGGTGACCGAGTTCGCGCAGCTCCCTCGGGCACCTCCTCAACCCGGTCCTCGTTGCCAGCCATACTCTTTGGGTGGTGACACCCTTAATAAAGAGACGAGGATCTCGTACCAAGTGAAAGGATCGATATGGTTGACTAGAGGGGAGTGAGTAGGCAACTAACAAATTTTTAAACATTTCTTTAAACAAATTAGGTTTTTATGTCTATGCACGCTTCTATTCTTGTAGACTATGTTGGGCCTCCAAGCGCAGAGGTTTGTAGGACAGTGGCAATTTCGCTCAAGTGGATGACCTAAGGTTTATCAAACTCGGGGAAGTAGAGGTTGAAGATGGTCTCTCTCAAGCAACCCTGCAATTAAGAAACGAGAAGTCTCTTGTATCCCCAACACACCTAATACAATGGTAAATTGTATAGGTGCACTAGTTCGGCGAAGAGATGGTAAAATATGGGTGATAGGTGTGGCAAAGCAAGGTAATATAAATCTCAAATAAAAATGGCAGCTAGGTGGGAAGTGACAAAAGTGAGCATAAACGGTGTAACAATGGTGAGAAACAAGGCCTAGGCTTCATACTTTCACTAGTGGCAACTCCCAACAACATTAACATCGTCTAATCATGTGATATTTCCACTAAAACATGCAATGGAGACGTACTCAGAGGTCATTCCTTTGTGATCAAGAGAGGACGAGAATTATGTAGGGCTAAAAAAGCACACCTCAGAGTTCATAGTTCTCTCTATGGATTTCCCAATGTCACCGCGACCATCTAAAGAGAGTACCACAATCACCACAACGTATCTCAAGGATAGTCAAAGACAAGCACCAAGAGACTCTCAATCTTCAATCAATTCACAAAAGAGGAAATCACTCATGAAAATATTCTTCTAATCCATGTCCAATAGACCGCTGTCACCATGGTTTCGGGGATTATACTAGATCAGATCAAGTGAGTACATCAATCCAATACATAGAAGAAGGGGAAACATCGTAGGATCACCCTAGATTAACATAGCCCATGATCACAATCAAGATCACATCATGAGAGAGAGAATTAACCACATAGCTATTGTAGAAGACCTCAGTCCCGAGGAGGAACTACTCCCGCTTCATGGAGGGAGGAAGCAACGTCGATGGAGATGAATCCGGGGGCACTTTCCCGTCCCGACAGGGTGCCGGCACAGGAATTCTGGTCCCCCAAAACTTGTTGGCGATGGCGGTGGAGATCGGAATTGCTTCTGGAGAAAATGGTTCCGGAATCAGCGTTTCCTCCACACGGGTAAAAATAGGAGCCAAGGTAGGGCACTAGAGGAGGTGGGGCCCACCCAGGCAACCCGCGGGCGCGACCAAGGGCCAGGCCGCGCAGGGAGGCCGCCTGGGCAGCCCTTGGCTCCCCTCTGGCCCACCTTTGGTGCTCCGGAAGCTTCCGTCACGCTGATTTTTATATATTTTTTCTCGGGATTTTTGGGGCTCTGTTAATTTGGGTAAAAGCCCCTACAAAAAAGACATTAGCAGACAAAAACTGGCATTGGGTGCACTGAGTTAGTAGGTTAGTCCAAATATGTGTAAAAAGATATAAAAGTGTAGCAAAAATATGACAATGTCACCAAAAAGATCATGGAACAAGCAGAATTATAGATATGTTTGGGACGTATGAACATCCCCAAGCTTAATTCCTACTCGTCCTCAAGTAGGTAAATGATAACACAATAATTTCTGTGGTGACATGCTAACACACATATAAGAACTTCATAGTAAAGCAAGTAAGATATGCAATTCAAGTCAAGACAATAACAAGCAAGAATCTATATTTAGTATTGAAATTAGCAAAGTAAGAACATAAAGGTGGAAGAGCTCTCGCTATCCGTGACTCGAATGTCTCCAAATGGTGTTTGCGTGCAAGAAGTGGGAGATGGGTTGAGAGTATAAAATATTTTTTAATTGAGAACTCAATCTACTAAACTTCACACTTGGTCTCCTTCGGAATCTTATTTTGACTCATCCCTAGACCACTAGTGAGGCACAAGTCAAAATGATCCTCTCCCTTTCAACTTTTAGCAGTCATGCAATGGATCAGCGCAAGCAAGATATGTTGGCACTTAGGATGGAAAATATAATAATGATGGGGAAGGAAGAAAAAAGGTGTGAAAGGCTCACATCAATGCGGATAACCATAGGCGAGAGAAAGCCAAATGATAGATATGATGTGAGGAGTAGGGATTGCCATGCAATGGCTGCACATATGAGCTAAGGTAAGCTCTCCAATGGAACTAGTGGGGCGCATCCATCTTGCTTGCACATGAATACCTAGAGCTCATTTGAGGAGGCTCATCATTGGAATATACGAGCCAAGTTCAAGGGTCCCCACGTTGTTATGCATGAATGATAATCGGTATGTAGTAAAAATGTAGCAATGGAGTACGAGCGTGGATATTTCAAAAGGAATAGTAGTGTTGCCCCCTTCTCTCTTTGTATTTCTATTTTTTGTTTTCCCTTTTTTTGTGGTCTCTTTGGCTCTTTATATTTACCTCTCATTTGTCCTCTTTGGGATCTTTTAATTTGTCCTCTTTGGGATCTTTTCCTCACTTAAGGGAAACACTCTATATTTTACAAGAATAAAAAGAAGATCTTCACACTTTATAAGAAGTACTCAACATAAAGATAAATTAAAACTATCATTATGTATGCAAATGTATGCCTCTCCCAGTGTAGCTGGATATGCAATGATACTAGTGGGTCATGTAGCGATGATAAGGGCAAAGAACCAACTAGCATGCGGCTCCTCGGTCAAGCAAAATCATGTATGACATGAAGATCAAGTCATGAGATGGTGGATGTTGCATGGCAATGTATCTCGGAAAGGCTATGGAAATGCCTTAATAGGTAGGTATGATGGGTGTTTCGAGGAAAGATATAATGAGGCTTATGATGACAGAGTGTATCATGTCAAGGGTTTGGATGCACCGGCGAAGTTTGCACCAACTCTCAAGATGAGATAGGGCAATGCACAGTACCGAAGAGGCTAGCAAAATATGGATGGTGGAAGTGCCAACAATCGAATACTCACATTAGTCCGAAGAACTCATACACTTATTATCGGTAACTCTCTATCTAGTCAGGAAATTCACAATGAGACAAGTACCCCGAGGAGGAGTGTTTGGGGGTTTGGTTATCGTTGTGCATCCTTGACCCATGGTTACGTGAGGGTACTCTATATATTCCAACCCCTCCAGAGGTTAGCGATCAATCTAGTAGCTACAGTTCTCAACTAATTTTTAATTTTTGAAAACACAAGGATTTCCCAAAATACGACACCTATCACTAATAGGCTCAAGCTCTTGGCACCAATAGTCCAAACATTACTCAAATCAATACCTCAAAACTATTGCAAGTTACTACTATACTTAAATAGCAACCTCAATTACGTACTCATGCAAGAAACACAACTCAGTGCAACAGGCCAACTATCCAATTGTATAGAGAATACTGTCAAACAAATTCAGATCAAAAAGATGACCTGGTGATTTTTGGTGAATTTGTCCGTCAAGCAGACAAAATCTGTTTCTGAACAACATGTCACAACTTTTGAACTTTCTTGCAATCGGAGGCTAAAACTTGGCACGAAGCTTAAAAAGAAATATACAATGATGTTGCTACAGTAGTAACACACATCAAGACCACTAAAATCTGAAATTAAAAACTCAAAGTAAAGATAAGAAGGGTTGTCTCCCTAGAGCTCTTTCTTTATAGCCATAAAGATAGGCTTAAGATTTTAATGACACTCTCGTAGGAATAAGAGTTGTAGAACAAAAGAGAGCATCAAGAAGCAAATACCAAACTCATTTAAGTCTAACATGCTTCCTATGCATAGGAATATTGCAATAGAATAATTCATTGAAGCACAAAGCAATAAGCATAAGAAGGAAAAACAAGTGCAGCTTCAAAACCTTCAACATAAAGAGAGGGAACTTGATATTATTGAAATATCTATAAGCATATGTTCCCTTCTCATAATAATGTTCAGTGAGATCATGAATAAACTCAACAATATAAGTATCACATAAAGCATTGTTACCATGATCCACATGCAAAAAGGTACTCTTATTCTCCACATAAGCATAATCTTTCTCATTGGTAATAGTGGGAGTAGGGCTATCATAAACAACCTGAACACTATGGATTAATTGTGTATTGGGGAGATGGTGTTCAGCAAGGGAGTAATTCCCTCCATGATTACGACAAGTTTCATATGGATAATTTCCCCTTATGTCATAGGTATCTTTACAATCACTATAGATAGGAGTTATAACATCATCATGGTAGAGAAGAGCATTATCATTGGTAGCAACTATATTTGTAAACATGTTGTCTTTATTCTTACTAGCAAAAGAATTACCAATTATCACATCACTAATGGGTAAAAGACTTGCAATCCTATCATCCCCAAGCTTAGAGCTTTCCATATCATCATTTTCAAAGTTGACACCAAAAAGATTTTCAAGATCATAAGTAGCATTATCATCATCTTCCCAATCACAATAAGTAACATGCATATCATAATCAAAATCATCTTCAATATTACCTACGGACTTATCATCAAGATAATAAAAATCAAGCTCACCATCCTCCATAATTTATTTCTTTTAGGATAAAAGTTGATGCAAGAAATATGCTCAGGCTAGGTTGATACACATTCTTCTTCCTTCTTGTTCCTCTTCCTCCTCTTCTTTTTATTATTCTTCACCTTAGGAGGGAGTAGTTGGAGAGGAAGCTTCTCCAAATATTCTGGCCTATCATTAGAAACAATAGGGGAAACTTGGGAGAAACTCTCCTTTTTATTAGTGCAAACATAACAGATATTTTTATGCTTTGGTAAAGTTCCCTCCTTTCTAATCTTACTTATGCAATCATTTTCATGGAAATTAACAACACAATAGAGATGTCATTTTTGCAAAGTGTTGTTTATTTCTAAGTCATTATCATCTAGCCGAGAAGTTTTTTCTGATAACTCTTCACACATCAAAAATAACATGAGTTCATCATAAAGATCAGAAGTGATCATGTTATCACACAACTGGTTAACAGTTATGTTTTGAAAGTTCATGCCTTGAAAATTAAAGTGGCCCTCTATACCACAAACTTCACAAGTAAAAGGATAAAGGTCACACAATTCTCTAGAAATTTCATTTAAATATCTAACCCAAGTGATTGTTCTTTCATGCTAATGGTGCTTACAATACTTCTCTTCTTCAATCATAGGCCTTTCACAAGGTCTATCCACTCCACAAAAATTAGCATGCTTATATAAAACTTCATTTTCAGGAATTGGATCATGCATGTTGCAATTATCATTAGCAATTTCATTTTCTTTGCAAATCTCTTTAAAAGGTTCATGATGATTGATCCAATTCTCCTTAGGTATATTAAGATATGAAGTAGTAGATTTGAGGAAATCAACAAGGAGGTGAGAATCAAGCCCAAACTTAGCACTAAACTTATTAAAACTTGAAGTTTCAACAAAAGCCTTAATGCAATCATACTCATAATTTATACGTGACTCTTTATCTTTGTCGATCTCCCAATCTTCAGTATTGCGTTGAATTCTTTCAAGGAGTTCCCATTTAGCACCAATCCTTTCGTCTGTGAAAGAACCCATAGAGGAAGCATCGAGCCAGTCTTTATCCTGTCGAGAGAGCCTCGCATAGAAATTAGTAATAATCATATCTTTGAGGAGCCCATGGTTAGGACATTTTAGCATTAAAGTTTTCAGTCTCCCCCAACCTTGAGATATGCTCTCTCGTCATGCGGATAGAAATTATAAACATAATTCCTATTATCATGGGCTTCATGATGAGGATAAAACTTGGAGTAAAAGAGAGACTGAATCTCTTCCCAATTCCGTAGGTGAGAATCATCTAGTAGGCTATACCATTCCAATGCTTTTCCTTTCAGTGACAAGGCAAATAATTTCCTCATGACTCCATCTCTTGTCAAACCTGAAACCTTAAACAACTCAAAAAGTTCTGTAAGTTTCAATAAATGATCACTAGGACTGACTATTCCATCTCCTGCATAACAATCCTTCCTAATTATTTCAATTATACCAAGTGGTATTTTGAATGGGATACATTCAGTAGGTGGAGGAGACTTCTCTACCACGGGTGTGGTAAAGCGGCCTTCCCCAAGCAGTGAACTAAGAGTGAAGTTTTCCATAAGCCTAACTAGTGAAAATAAAAACCAGAAACGAAAAGATTTAATTATAAGATCTAAAGATATACCTTCAAGCACTCACCTCCCCGGCAACAGCGCCAGAAATAGCTTGATGTCTACTCACGCTTCTATTCTTGTAGACTATGTTGGGCCTCCAAGCGCAGAGGTTTGTAGGACATCAGCAATTCCCTCAAGTGGATGACCTAAGGTTTATCGAACTCAGGGAAGTAGAGGTTGAAGATGGTCTCTCTCAAGCAACCCTGCAATTAAAAACGAGAAGTCTCTTGTGTCCCCAACAAACCTAATACAATGGTAAATTGTATAGGTGCACTAGTTCGGCGAAGAGATGGTAAAATATGGGTGATAGGTGTGGCAAAGCAAGGTAATATAAATCTGAAATAAAAATGGAAGCAAGGTAGCATGTGACAAAAGTGAGCATAAATGGTGTAACAATGGTGAGAAACAAGGCCTAGGCTTCATACTTTCACTAGTGGCAACTCCCAACAACATTAACATAGTCTAATCACATTATATTTCCAATAAACATGCAATGGAGACGTACTCGAAGGTCATTCCTTTGTGATCAAGAGAGGACGAGAATTATGTAGGGCTACAAAAGCACACTTCAGAGTTCATAGTTCTCTCTGTGGATTTCCCAATGTCACCGCGACCATCCAAAGAGAGTACCACAATCATCACAACGTATCTCAAGGATAGTCAAAGACAAGCACCAAGAGACTCTCAATCTTCAATCAATTCACAAAAGAGGAAATCACTCATGAAAATATTCTTCTAATCTATGTACAATAGACCTCTGTCACCATGGTCTGGGGGATTATACTAGATAAGATCAAGTGAGTACATCAATCCAATACATAGAAGAAGGGCAAACATCATAGGATCACACTAGATTAACATAGCCCATGATCACAATCAAGATCACATCATGAGAGAGAGAATTAGCCACATAGCTAATGTAGAAGACCTCAGCCCCGAGGAGGAACTACTCATGCTTCATGGAGGGAGGAAGCAACGTCGATGGAGATGAATCCGGGGGCACTTCCTCATCCCGGAAGGGTTCCGTCACAGGAATTCTAGTCCCCCGAAACTTGTTGGCGATGGCGGCGAAGATCAGAATTGCTTCTGGAGAAAAGGTTTCTGGAATCAGTGTTTCCTCCACAAGGGTAAAAATAGGAGCCAAGGTAGGGCACCAGAGGAAGTGGGGCCCACCCAGGCGACTTGTGGGTGCGGCCAGGGACCTGGCCGCGCAGGGAGGCCGCCTGGGCAGCCCCTGGCTCCCCTCTGGCCCACCTTTGGTGCTCCGGAAGCTTCCTTCATGTTGATTTTTATCTATTTTTCTCGGGATTTTTGGGGCTCTAGAAATTTGGGTAAAAGCCCCTGCAAAAAAGACATCAGCAGACAGAAAGTGGCACTGGGTGCACTGAGTTAGTAGGTCAGTCCAAATATGTGTAACAAGATATAAAAGTGTAGCAAAACATATAACAATGTCACCCAAAAGATCATGGAACAAGCAGAAATTATAGATACGTTTGGGACGTATCAGGTTTAGCAACAAATAGGTTGTCTAGATATGCAACTAAGTGAGTAACCTATATGATGTTAACAACAACAATAATAAGCAAGAAGTAAATACAAGTAAAGGTAAGAAATAACCACAACTGGAACCGATGAAGACGAGGATGTGTTTCCTCAGTTCCTTCCCTCTGAGGGGAAGTATGTCTCCGTGGGAGCGGTGTGGAGGCACAATGCTCCCCAAGATGCCACTAAGGACACCGTATTCTCCTCACGCCCTCATACATTGTGAGGTGTCGTGATTCCACTAAGTGGTGCCCTTTAAGGAGGCGACCGAACCTTTACAAACAAGGTTGGGGCAATCTCCACAACTTAGTTGGAGGCTCCCAACAAGACCACGAAGCTTCACCACAATGGAATATGGCTTCGAGGTGACCTCAACCGTCTAGGGTGCTCAAATACCCAAGAGTAACAAGATCTATGAGGGATTAGTGGGGGAATCAAATTTCTCTTGGTGGAAGTGTAGATCGAGGCCCTCTCAACCAAACCCTAGAATATCAAGAAGTTTGGTTTGCTAGGGAGAGAGATCGGGCTAAAATGAAGCTTGGAGCAACAATGGAGCTTAGGGGGCAAAAGGTAGGGTTCTCAAGGAAGAGGAACCCCTTTATATAGTGGTAGAGGGAATCTGCCCGTTACCCACCCCCATGTGCACGAGCTAGAGCGGTACTACTGCTCCTGGGAGCAGTAGTACTGATGATAAGAGGTAGTGCCACTCAGGGGAGCGGTACTACCGCTCAGGCAGAGGGAGGTCGAGCCAGAACCGAGGCAGAGCAGCTAGTACTGCCCGGAGTGGTAGTAACAAGTGGTAGTACGGGCAGTACTACCGCCTAGTACTACCGCAAAACCCACCCACAAAAGTGCTCGCAATTATGAGGAGCAGTACAGGTCAGCGGCACCAGCAGAACGCTACCGCTGTGAGCGGTACTACCGCCGGTCGGGCGGTACTACTGGTGATAAGAGGTAGTACTGCTCCTATGAGCGATACTACTGCTTGGAAATTGCATGGCAGGGTTTTGGCAGGGTAGAAAGCTCCATCAAAGAGGAAAAGGGGCGAGGGGAAAGTGTACGTGATGATTCCACCTAGACTTTACCAAAGTGGATCTCCTCTTAATAGTATGGATTTTCCTATGACTCAAGTCCACTTACAATGAAGCGTAAGAGAGAAAACCGTCTTCACACAAAACACCGAGCGGCAAGAATCGTCTTTCTGCAAAACGAGGAAATACCTGAAAGGCTTATCACACACGATTAGTCCACAGAAGTATCATCATCAATTAACAAAACTACTAGGGTAGAAATATGCCCTTACACTACCGTTTAGCGATAAAGTAAAGCATTACATAGCGCTTAATGATTGACACGCAAGTCATACAATAGTTAAGGACAACCCTATGGCTCCTACTGGTTGCCATACGCATCGACATGCAAGTCGATATTAACTATTATGACATGATCATCTCATACATGAAATACATATCATCATGTCTTTGACCATATCATATCACAACATACCCTGCAAAAACAAGTTAGACATCCTCTAATTTGTTGTTGCATGTTTTACGTGGCTGCTATGGGTATCTAGCAAGAACGCTTCTTACCTATGCAAAACCACAACGGTGATATGCAAGTTGCTATTTAACCTTCTACAAGGACCGCCTTTGTTGAATTCGATTCAACTAAGGTGGGAGAGATAGACACTCGCCAGCCATCTTATGCAACTAAGTTACATGTTAGTTGATGGAACCAGTCTCTCGTACGTGGATGAGTAAAATTGGTCTGGGCCGCTTCATCCCACAATACCGCTGAATCTACAAAAGACTAAGGAGGGAAGCAACGTGAATATCAGCACCCACAAACTCCTGTGCGTACTACTCGTGATGTGATCTACTCATAGACCTAGCTCATGATGCCACTGTTGGGGAACATTGCATGGGAAACAAAAAAAATCCTACGCTCACCAAGATCAATCTAGGAGATGCACATCTATGAGAGGGGAGATTGTATCTTCATACCCTTGCAGATTGCTAAGCGGAAGCATTAAAGAACGTGGTTGATGTAGTGGTGCATCTTCGCGATCGTGTCATGGTCTGTCCCACAAACTCCCGGTTGAGCACCGAACGGACATCACCTCCGCGTTCAGCACACATCTAGCTTGATGATGTCTCCGCCTTCTCGATCCAGCAAGCGAGGGCGGAGTGGTATATGAGTTCCCCGGTAGCATGAGGGTGTGGTGGTTTTGGTGGAGTAGCTATCCCGGAGGGCTTTGCCAAACAACAATGAGAAAACTAGAGGAGGAGACTGCTACTGTGACAATAGACCTTCCTCGGCAACGGCGCCAGAAAAATGATGCTACTGTGACAACAGACCTTCCCCGGCAAAGGCGCCAGAAGAATGTTGTTGAAGAGTCCCTCACTTGATGCCTTCGCGACAACAGAGCCAGAACTTGTCCCAGTTTCTCAACAATTAGCAATTGTCTTGCAATGGCCCACCAGCACGTGGGTTCGCGGCAGTTTTCGAGGGTAGAGTATTCGACCCAAATTTGTTGATTCTCTAGTCAGGAGGTGAGAGGATACTTTCGGGTATTAGCAGCTGAATGTATCAGATTCAACCACACCTGAAAGATTAGTATCTGCAAGAAAAGTATCAGCAGCAAAGTAGGATGATAACAACGGTGTCAAAAACGATCTGTTGACGGCAGACTATTCCTAACAGTCGTATCAATGGCGCCAGAAGTTGCCCGTTGATGGAAATTGTCTTTTCCCGTCAACGCTGAGCGAACCAGAATTGTAGCAGGTAGTATCAGCAGTGTAACGAGTAACAACAGTAGCAAGGAATAGCAGTAGTGACAGCAGTAGAAAGTAGCAGCAGTAGCAAGCGACAGTAGTAACAGCAGTAGCAAGTAGCAACAGTAGTAACAGCAGCAGAGCAAAACAAGTAAAGTAACAGCAGCAGTGGGACAAACTCGTAGGCAATGGGTCGGTGATTCGTTTGGATGACATTCATCATGTAACAGTCATAACACGGAGAGATATGTGGCTAGCGCACGTTCGTCAATGTGATGTAGGCATGCATTCCGTGTGTAGTCATACATGCTTAGGGAAAAGAACTTGCATGACATCTATTGTCCATCCCTCCCGTGGCAGCGGGGTCCAAAAGCATACTACGGAATATTAAGGTTCTCCTTTTAATAAAGAACCAGAACAACGCATTAGCACTTGGTGAACACATGAACTCCTCAAACTATGGTCATCACCGGGAGTGGTTCCGGTTATTGTCACTCCAGTGTTGCTGGGTCATAACACATAGTAGGTAACTACAACTTGCAAGATCAGATCTAAAACACACATATATTGGTGACAACATAATAATTTCAGATCTAAAATCATGGCACTCGGGCCCTAGTGACAAGCATTAAGCATGGCAAAGTAGTAGCAACATCAATCTCAGAACATAGTAGATACCAGGGATCAATCCCCGTCAAAACTAACTCAATTACATGATAGATCTCATCCTACTCATCACCGCCCAGCGAGCCTATGAATAGATTACTCACGAACGATGAAGAGCTTCATGGAATTGGAGAGGGAAGAAGGTTGATGATGACGATGGCGACGATTTCCCCTCTCCTGAGCCCAAAACGGACTCCAGATCTGTCCTCCAGATGAAGAACAGGATGTGGCGGCGCCTCTGTATCGCAAACGCGATGAAATCTTCTCTTCTGATTTTTTTCTGGGCGAAAGTGAATTTATAGAGCTGAGTTTGGGGGCGGCAGAGCCACGTGGGCCCCACAAGCTTGGTTGCCGCGGCCGGGGGGTGGCCGCGGCAACAGGGCTTGTGGCCCACTGGCCCATCCCCTCTGGTGGATCTTTGCACACGTATTTTTCATATTTTCCAGAAAAATTCTCCGTAAATTTTCAGGACGTTCTGAGAACTTTCATTTCTGCACAAAAACTACACCATGGCAATTCTGCTGAAAACAACGTTAGTCCGGGTTAGTTCCATTCAAATCATGCAAATTAGAGTCCAAAACAAGGGCAAAAGAGTTTGGAAAAGTAGATACGACGGAGACGTATCAGAGACGATCTAGAGGGAGAGGGAGGGGTTGTGTCGTGGAGTGTGTATTTCTGCATCCGTCCTTCCCTTCATATATATATAGGAGGAGGGGGCGGCCGACTCGGCCTAGGGTTCCGCTTCAACGGGGCCTGCGGCCAAGGGGTGGGTCGGCAACCCTAGGATGCCTTGCCACCCAAGGCAAGGGTGGTCGGCCGCTTGTGGGCTTAGCCCTCCACCTCCTTACATCATGGGCCTTGGTGGGAGGGGAGGCCGGCCCACCAAGGGCTGGTGCGCACCCTTAGCCCATGGGCCCCTCCGGGGCAGGTGGACCCCTGGAATGCTTCGCATTCCCACCACATAATCGGTATATTTCACAACCTTTCCGAACCTCGAATACCAACTTCCTGCATCTTGCAAGCATAGAACTTATCAGAGGTCTCATACCTCTCGATCCGGGTATATTTTTCAAAAATAAACTTCAACTCGTGGAACATCTCATATGCTCCATGACGTTCAAAATGTATTTGAAGTTGAAGTCCCGGTTCTAAGCCATGCAAGACTGCACACTGAACTATTCAGTAGTCATCACAACACGTCTGCCGGACATTCATAACACTTTCAGACGACTCTGGAGGGGGTGCCGCACCAAGCGGTGCATCAAGGACATAATACTTTTGGGAAACCATGAGGACAATCCTTAGATTACGGGCCCAGTCTATAAATTTACTTCCATCATCTTTCAGATTGGCTTTTTCTAGGAACGCATTGAAATTCAGGGGTGCTACTACTCGAGACATTGATCTACAACATAATTTTGCAAAGATTACTGAGACTATTGTTCAGGATAATGAATTTACTTAATCATATTACTAAAAATTCCCACTCAAATTGACATCCATCTAGTCATTCGAGTGATACATGATCCAAATTCACCAACCCAAGTCCGATCATCACGTGAGATGAGGTGGTTTCAATGGTGAACATCTTCATGTTGATCATACCTACTACATGACTCATGTTCGACCTTTTGGTCTCTTGTGTTCCGAGGCCATGTGTGTACATGCTAGGCTCATCAAGTTTAACCCGAGTGTTCCTCATGTGCAAAACTGGCTTGCACCCATTGTATGTGAACGTAGAGTCTATCACACTCGATCATCACCTGGTGCTTCAAAATCACAAACTTTCACAACGTTGCACACCTGGGGAGAACACAATTTTCTCTTCAAATTTTAGTGAGGGATCACTTTATAATGCTACCATCATCCTAAGGAAAACAGGTGCATAAAAGGATTAACAACACATGCAAATCATAAGTGACATGATATGGCTATGATCTTGAGCTTTTGATGTCCATCTCCTAAGCACCGGCATGATCTCCATCGTCACCAGCATAACATCATGATCTCCATCATCGTGTTTCGATCAGGGTTGTGGCGCCAACCATGCTTCTACTACGATTGCTACCATTTAGCGATAAATTAAAGCATTACATAGCGCTTAATGATTGACACGCATGTCATACAATAGTTAAAGACAACCCTATGGCTCCTACTAGTTGCCATACGCATCGACATGCAAGTAGATATTAACTATTATGACACGATCATCTCATACGTCAAATACATATCATCGTGTCTTTGACCATATCATATCACAACATACCCTGCAAAAACAAGTTAGACATCCTCTAATTTGTTGTTGCATGTTTTACGTGGCTGCTATGGGTATCTAGCAAGAACGCTTCTTACCTACGCAAAACCACAATGGTGATATGCAAGTTGCTATTTAACCTTCTACAAGGACCGCCTTCGTCGAATCCGATTCAACTAAGGTGGGAGAGATAGACACCCGCCAGCCATCTTATGCAACTATGTTACATGTGAGTCAATGGAACCAGTCTCTCGTACGTGGACGAGTAAAGTTGGTCTTAGCCTCTTCATCCTACAATACCGCCAAATCTAGAAAATACTAAGGAGGGAAGTGATGTCAGTTGTGCTTCCCTGGCAACGGCACCAGGAATAGTCGTGTCAACGGCACCACGAATCCTTCTGCTGCGGTTACGCCTTAAGGGACTTCCTAGGAAAATATGCAAAGGATTTCCCCCATGGCCTTGGAGCCTTGCGTTGGTGTTCCCTCGAAGCGGAAAGGGTTATGTAGCACAGCGGTGGTAAGTATTTCCCTCAGTTTGAGAACCAACGTATCAATCCAGTGGAGGAGTATCACAAGATCCTGCACAAACACAAAGAACCTGCTCCCAACGCTATGAAGAGGTTGTCAATCCCTTATAGATTGTTTGCCAAGTGAGAACTGAAAGCAACAAAGTAACAAAGCAAAGTAAAAGCAGAGGTGTAAACGATAGATGTGAATAGACCCGGGGACCGTAGTGTTTACTAGTGGCTTCTCTCATGAAAGCAAGTAGACGGTGGGTGAACAAATTACTATCGAGCAATTGATAGGACTGCGCAAAGTCGTGACGTGATCTATGGCAAAGATTATATCTATAGGCATCACGTCGAAAACATCTAGTGTATTAAGTCCAAAAGAACAAAGTAACGCCTTAAGCAAGATGACATGATGTAGATGGACAATCTCATATCAACGACAGATCCCATCTTGTTACCCTTGATGGAAACTACTTAATGTGTGCCTTGCTGCCCCTACTGTCACTGGGAAAGGTCACCACATGGTAGAACCCAAAACCAAGCAGTTCTCCCATTGCAATAATCATAGATCTAGTTGGCCAAACAAAACCCAAGACTCGGAGAGACTTACAAGGATATCAAATCATGCATATAAGAAATCAGCAAAGACTCAAATATATATCATAGATAATCTGATAACAAATCCACTATTCATCGGATCTCGACAAACACACCGCCAAAGAAGATTACATCGGATAGATCTCCATGAAGATCATGGAGAACTTTGTATTGAAGATCCAAGAGAGAGAAGAAGCCATCTAGCTACTAACTACGGACCCGTAGGTCTAAAGTGAACTACTCATGAGTCATTAGAGGGGTGATGATGATGATGAATAAGCCCTCCAACTCCAAAGTCCCCTCCGGCAGGGCGCCGGGAAGGGTCTCCAGATGAGATCTCGCGGAAACGGAAGCTTGCGGCGGTGGAAAAGTATTTTCATGGCTCCCCTAATTTTTTGTTGTATTTTAGGGAATATATAGGCCAAAGATCTAGGTCAGGGGGCGCTCAGGGAGGCCACAAGCCCTGCCACCGCCGCCTCCCCCCTAGTGGCGGAGTGGGGCTTGTGGGCTCCCTGGAGCCCTCCTGGCTTGGCCCACAGGCCCCCTGATCTTCTCCCGTTCGGGAAAAAATCATTTCGGGGATTTTATTCCGTTTGTACTCCGTTCCAAAATCAGATCTGAAAAGAGCCAAAAACACAGAAAAAACAGGAACTGGCACTTGGCACTGAATTAATAAGTTAGTCCCAAAAAAGATATAAAAGGTACATAAAACATCCAAAGATGACAAGATAACAGCGTGAAACCATACAAAATTATAGATACATTTGAGACGTATCAGGAAGCAATCTGAATATCAACACCCACAAACTCCTTTGTGTTCTACTCAGGATGTCATCTACTCATAGACCTAGCTCATGATGCGACTGTTGGGTAACGCTGCACGGGAAACATAAAAATTCCTATGCTCACCAAGACCAATCTAGGACATGCACATCTACGAGAGGAGAGATTGTATCTACATGCTCTTGTATATTGCTAAGAGGAAGCGTTAAGGAACGCGGTTGATGTAGTGGTACGTCTTCGCGATCCTATCACGGTCCGTCCCACGAACTCCTGGTTGAGCACCGAACGGACAACACCTCCATGTTCAGCACACGTGCATCTTGATGTTGTATCCGACCCCTCGATCCAGCAAGCGAGGGCGGAGTGGTAGATGAGTTCTGCAGCAGCACGAAGACTTGGTGGTGGTGGTGGAGTAGCTGTCCCAGCAAGGCCTTGCCAAGCAACACCGAGAAAACTAGAGGAGGTGACGATCTAGAGGAAGAGGCAGGGGCTGCGTTGTGGCGTGTGTGTTTCTGCAGCCCTCCCTCCCCTCACATATATATAGGAGGAGGGGTGGCCGACTCGGCCTAGGGTTCCCCCCTCAAGGAGGGTGGTGGCCAAGGGGTGGGGGCGGCAGCCCTAGGGTGCCTTGCCACCCAAGGCAGGGGTGGCGAACTACTTGTGGGCTTAGCCCTCCACCTCCTTGCCGCATGGGCCTTGGTGGGAGGGGCAGCCAACCCACCAGGGGCTGGTGCGCACCATCTCACAGCCCATGGGCCGCTCCGGGGCAGGTGGACCCTCCCGGTGGACACGTGGAACACTTCCGGCATTCCCGTCACATAATTGGTAAGTTTGAGAACCTTTTCGAACCTCGAATACCAACTTCCTATATATCAATCTTTACCTCTGGACCATTCCGGAGCTCCTCGTGACATGTGGGGTCTCATCCGGGACACTGAACAACTTTTTGTTAACACCATAGATAACTCATTAATACTAAATCATCACCGAACCTTAAGTGTGTAGACCCTGCGGGTTCAAGAACTATGCAGATATGACCGACACACTCTCCGGTAAATAACCAATAGCGGGACCTAGGTGCCCATATTGGCTCCTACATATTCTACAAAGATCTTTATCGGTCGAACAACGATCTCACGGATTCAATCAATCACGTATACTGCTCCCTTTGTCCATCGGTATGTTACTTGCCCGAGAATCACTCGTCGGTATCTCCGTACCTAGTTCAATCTCATTGCCCGCAAGTCTCTTTACACGTTCTGTAATACAAGATCCCGTTTCTAACTCTTTAGTTACATTGCTTGCAAGCTTGTTGTGATGTTGAATTACCGAGTGGGCCCTGAATTACCTCTCTGTCACACGAAGTGACAAATCCGAGTCTTGATCCATGCCAACTCAACAAACACCCTCAGAGATACATGTACATCACCTTTATAGTCACCCAGTTACGTTGCAACGTTTGATACACAAAAGGTACTCCTATGGTGTCAGTGAGTTACATGATCTCATGGTCATAGGAACAAATACTTGACATGCAGAAAACAATAGCAATAAACTGGCATGATCATATGCTACGTTCATTGTTTGGTTCTTGTCCATCACATCATTCTTCTAATGATGTGATCCCGTTATCAATTGATAACTCATGTCTATGGTCAGGAAACCTTGACCATATTTCCGTTATCAATTGATAACTCATGTCTATGGTCAGGAAACCTTGACCATCTTTGATCAACGAGCAAGTCCTTTAGAGGATCACTAGGGACAGTGTGTTGTCTATTATCCACATATGTATTTGAGTTTTCAATCAATACAATTCTAACATGGATAATAAATGACTATCATCAACTAGGAAATATAATAATAACGACTTTATTATTGCCTCTAGGGCATATTTCCAACAGAACAATGGTTTTTACTCCGTTTGTTGTAGCATAGACCACGTATGAAGCGAGTGCGTATGTCGAAAAATAACCTATAGAGGAAAAGCATTTTTGTTACTAAGGACCAAATCATTTCTTCACAGCCATAGCGACCACATTAAGGCATATGCTCCCATCCTTATTAGTGTTTCGAACCTATTTAGAATATCGTCCAACCAATGGCCAAAAATATTGGTAAAACTTGTGGGAGAATACGAATTTGATGTTATTTGGATGATTCAACATGTAGAACGTGCAAACTACATTGAAAAAAGAGGTGTTTGATTGTCTCGTCATAAGTATAAAAACAACAGTTCTTACTCCCTCGCCAGTTGTGTTGTGTGAGGTTTTCTTTGGTTAACACAACTCCCCAATATACAACAAGAAGATTTTGACTTTAGCGGAACCATCGACTATCATAGTTTCTTATTATTATTCACTCGTACCTCATAATGGGTGAGTGCACGGTCCATAAAGTCTACTTCAAAAGACCCCTATGTAGTAAAGTTCCAACGAAACACATCTCGACCTTGTGTCAAGTTAATCAAATCCAACCTAGATAATAGATTATGCCATGATGAATGTCGGGGCCCAATCAAATCCCGTCTGAACAAATTATTTGACGGGGATGAACTAAGCACTTGTGCAATAGTATTATTCGTGTCGTGAGCAATGATGTACAAAGATGAATATTGTTCTCGAAGACTCGCATTGGTTAGCCAGATGTCTTCCTAGAAATGAATCTCTGGCCCATCCTTTATCGCAAAAGACCCAATGTGTAAGAGATGTTTATGTGTCGCCTTTAGGCCAACCCAAAAGTGTGAGTGTATAGGTTTCTAATATGCTCGAGACAACTCATTTGGCTTAAATACTTGTTGCACACCATGCTTTGGCAAACACTGATACGTCTCCAATGTATATACTTTTCCAAACTCTTTTGCCCTTGTTTTGGACTATAATTTGCATGATTTGAATGGAACTAACCTAGACTGACGCTGTTTTCAACAGAATTGCCTTGGTGTTATTTTTGTGCATAAATCAAAGTTCTCCAAACGTCTTGAAAATTTACGGGGAGCAGTTTTGGAAAATATCAAAAATATCTACGCCAAGTTCCACCTCAGGGAGTGGGTCAGTGGGCCACAATCCCCTGCTCTGCCACCACCCCCTGGTGGCGGTGGGCAGGCTTGTGGAGCCCACAGGCACCTGCCGCCCCCAACTCCAGCTCTATAAGTTCTCTTTCGTCCCAGAAAAAATAAAAAGAGAAGTTTTCGTCGCGTTTTCGATAAGGAGGCGCCACCACCACCTTTTCTTCATCTGGAGGGCAGATCTAAAGTCCGTACTGGGCTCCGGAGAGGGGAAATCGTCGCCATCGTCATCATCAACCTTCCTCCGTCTCTCATTCCATGAAGCTCTTCGTCGTTCATGAGTAATCTATTCGTAGGCTCGCTCGGCGGTGATGAGTAGGATGAGATCTATTATGTAATCGAGTTAGTTTTGATGGGGATTGATCCCTAGTATCCACTATGTTCTGATATTTGATGTTGCTACTACTTTGCCATGCTTAATGCTTGTCACTAGGGCCCGAGTGCCATGATTTCAGGTCTGAAATTATTATGTTGTCACCAATATATGTGTGTTTTAGATCCGATCTTGCAAGTTATAGTTACCTACTATGTGTTATGATCCGGCAACCCCGGAGTGACAATAACAGGAACCACTCCCGATGATGACCATAGTTTGAGGAGTTCATGTGTTCACCAAGTGCTAATGCGTTGGTCCGGTTCTTTATTAAAAGGAGAACCTTAATATCCCGTAGTTTCCTTTTGGACCCCGCTGCCACGGGAGGGATGGACAATAGATGTCATGCAGGTTCTTTTCCCTAAGCACGTATGATGACACACGGAATACATGCCTACATCACATTGACGAACGGGAGCTAGCCACATATCTCTCCGTGTTATAGCTGTTGCATGATGAATATCATCCAAACAAATCACCGACCCATTGCCTACGAGTTTGTCCTACTGCTGCTACTACTGTTGGTACTGTTGTTACTTGTCTTGCTCTGCTGCTGCTACTACTACTGTTGTTACTGCTGTTACTTGTCTTGCTCTGCTGCTACTACTGTTGCTACTACTGTCGCTTGCTACTGTTGCTACTTGCTACTGTTGTTCCTTGCCACTGCTATTGCTCGTTACACTGCTGCTACATGCTACACTGTTTATTCGCCTGACCGTTGACGGAATTGACAACTTCCGTCAACGCGGCAACGGAAGCGCCATTGATACAATCGCTAGAAATAGTCTGCCGTCAACAGATCGTTTCTGACACCGTTGTTATCATATTACTTTGCTGTTACTACTGTGCTTGCAGATACTAATCTTTCACGTGTGGTTGAATCCGACAAATTCAGCTGCTAATACTTGAGAGTATACTCTCACCTCCCGACGTGCAAACCAACAAATTGGGTCAAATACTCTACCCTCGAAAACTGCTGCGTACCCACGCGTTGGTGGGCCATCAACAACATTCTTCCAGTTTCATTGTCGGGGAGTGCTATCAGCATTTTTCTGGCGCCGTTGTTGGGGAGGTATTGCTATATTCTCTGAGTCACTTGGGATTTATATCTGCTGATCACTATGAAGAATCTGAAGGATCCGAAGACCAAAGTCTTGCCCTCAACTACGAGGGGAGGTAAGGAATTGCCATCTAGCTCTGCACTTGATTCACCTTCAGTTATGAGTAAGTTTGCGACATCACCTCCTGCTAGAAATCTTGATATGTCGCCTGTGCTTGATGATGCTAGTGATACTACTGCTAGAGATGCTATGCTTGATACTATGCCTGGTGATACTATGCTTGATACTATGCTTGATACTGCTAGAGATGTTATGCTTGATACTATGCCTAATATTGCTACAGATGCTATGCCTGATACTGCTTTGCCTGATGATGCTAGAGAAGCTATTTTGCCTGATGATGCTATGCTTGATACTGCTAGAGATACTCCTTTGCCTGATGTTCCACTAGGAGTGTTCCTTGATGCTCATATTGCTAGAGTTACTGCCAATGCTCGTGATGCTTCTCAAACTACCGATACTATTGAGATACAACCTGCTTTTGCTCCTGCTAGATCTAGCTCTCCTAGATATGAATTGCCTGATATACCTGAGGGTTATGTTAAGGAGGGAGAGATAGCTGAGGATTTTTCTTGCGTGTAAGGATGCCTATGACGCTGAGAAATTAATTCTCAAGTGGAAGGAAAAATCTCGTGAAGCTAGGATGAAAAATGACCCGAAGTTTGCCACTTCGCCTATCTTTGTCACCGATAAGGATTATGAATTCTTTGTCGACCCTGATATAATCTCTCTAGTCGAATCTGATCCTTTTCATGGTTATGAGTCTGAGACGGTCATAGCCCATCTTGCCAAACTATCCGAAATAGCCAACCTTTTCAATAATGAGGAGAAGATCCGCCACTACTATATCCTTAAGTTGTTTCCTTTCTCTCTAAAGGATGATGCTAAAGCCTGGTTCACCTCTCTTGATCCTGGATGTGTGCGTAGTCCCTAGGAGATGGTCTATTACTTCTGTGAGAAATATTTCCCTGCCCATAAGAAGCAAGCTACCTTGCAGGAAATATACAACTTTGCTCAAGTCCAAGAAGAGAGTCTTCACAAGCTTGGGGAGGCTCGTCCATATACAGAATGCTTTGCCTGATCACCCTCTTAAGAAGAACGAGATACTTGATATCCTCTATAATGGACTTATTGATGCCTCTAGAGACCACCTAGATAGTTGTGTCGGTTGTGTTTTTAGGGAACGAACTGTAGAAGAAGCTGAGACCCTACTGAATAACCTCTTGATCAACGATAATGCGACTATTCCCGAACCACCTCCTAAGCCAACTCCTAAGAAAAGAGCTATTCTATTCCTCAGTCCCGAAGATATGCAAGAAGCCAAGAAATCTATGCAAGAGAAAGGCATTAGATCTGAAGATGTCAAAAATCTACCACCTATCAAAGAGATCCATGGTCTCGATAACCCGGTACAGGTAGTAGAAGTGATTTCTCTACGTAGGTTTGATGAGAGTGATATTCCTTTTGATAAACCTACTAGCCTATGCTTTGATGAATTTGACAACTTTGTTGCCAAACAACAGAGTTTCAGTAATTATGTTAGCAGACATTTGGAACAAAGTACTTGTATGCTTAGCCATTTAAGTGCTCGTGTAGAAAGAAATGTCAATGATCTGAAGCTCCTAAGTAAACATGCCTCTATGATTACTACTCAGGTAGAACAAGTACTTAAAGCTCAGAATGACCTGCTCAGTGAATTAAATGACAACTCTGTCAGTGTCATTACTAGAGGAGGCAAAATGACTCAGGAACCTTTGTATACTGAAGGTCATCACCTTTGTATACTGAAGGTCATCCTAAGAGAATTGATCAAGATTCTCAAGGAATCAATGCTGATACACCCAGTCATCCTAAGGAGAACAAGAAGGATGATAGAAACCTACATGCCAGTTCACCAAATACTGTCACACTTGAAGAACCTAATGATATTTCTGCGTCTGATGTAGAAACACAATCTGGTGATGAACATGAACTTGGTGACAATATGGACAGTGATGTTCATAATAATGCTCAACGTAGCAATGATGAGGATGTGGATATTGAACCTACGGTTAATCCTGATAATCCACAACCTAAGAAATACGATAAGAATGACTTCACTGCTAGGAAGCATGGTAAAGAAAGAGAGCCATGGGTTCAGAGACCTATGCCCTTTCCTCCTAAGCCATCCAAGAAAAAGGATGATGAGGATTTTGAGCGCTTCGTTGAGATGATAAGACCCATCTTTCTGCAGATGCGGTTAACTGATATGCTCAAAATGTCTGTGTATGCCAAGTACATGAAAGATATCGTGACTAATAAATGGAAGATACCAGATCTTGAGATCTCCACCATGCTTGCCAATTACACTTTTAAAGGTGGAACTCCTAAGAAACTTGGTGATCCCGGAGTACCCACTATACCTTGCTCCATTAAAGGAAACTACATAAGAACTGCCTTATGTGACCTTGGAGCCGGTGTTAGTGTTATGCCTCTCTCTCTTTATCGTAGACTTGAGTTGGGTAAGTTGACGCCCACTGAAATTTCTCTGCAAATGGCCGACAAACCAACTGCTTTCCCTATCGGCATTTGCGAGGATGTGCCTGTTGTGGTTGCTAACACCACTATCTTAACAGACTTTGTTATCTTGGATATTCCCGAGGATGATGCCATGGTTGTCATCCTCGGAAGACCCTTTTTAAACACTGCAGGGGCTGTTATAGATTGCAACAAAGGCAATGCCACTTTCCATGTCAATGGTAATGAGCACACAGTGTACTTTCCGAAGAAACGATATCAAGTACATTGCATCAATGCTATCGAAAAGACTTCATCGATTCTTATTGGGAGCTTTGATTGCCCTATTCCTCGTGTAAGGTGAAGTATGATTTGCTTGTTGGGGAGATACATATCCCCATTGAGGTGACTTAGTGGCTATTCGAAAATTCTCCGTTCTCTCTTGCGATTCTAGAAGGTTTTGTCATAAGGACTTGATCAATCCCATTGATGGATTTCTTTCAATGACCATGAAATGGATGAATCAAAGAGTCACATAACTCTGTTTTAAAGCTTTCAATTTCTGTTGCTTAGAAGAAAAATGATAGAATTAGTTTAGCTTTTCATGTTTTCTGTTTGAGCGTCCCGGAGAAAAATACCTTGAAAATAAAAGTCCTCCGATGGTCCTGAAAATTTAGTATGATTTTTCTGGATTTTCTGAAAATTACTGGGCCTGAGAGCTGGCCTAGGGGCCAGACCAGTGGGCCACAAGCCCTGCCACCGCCACCCACCCCCTGGTGGCGGAGTGCAAGCTTGTGGGGCCCACAGCGACCCCCTCCACTCGTTCCACCTCCCAGCCTCTTCTTCCACCTCTAGAAAAAATTGTTTCGCAGCTCAAACCCGTGTTCTTGCTCATTTGGCTATGATTTTCGATCTCCTTGCTCAAAGCACCATTCTCCGAACCGTTTTGGGGAAATTACTCCTTCGTAAGTGACTCCTCCATTGGTCCAATTAGTTTTTGCTCTAGTGCTTTATCTTTCGCGTATTCTTGTCACCTTGGTGACCCTTTTCTTGAGATAGAAAGGTTGATTTTAGCTGGTCCCAAGTAGTTTTAGCGCGTGATACGGTCTCTAGGCACTAGTAGGAGTAGTTGCTACAAATTGGGTTAATCTTTATTCACTTTTCTTTCGAAGTCTCTAAAAATTTCAGAATTTTTTAGAGCTAGAAAAAGGAAAAGACGAAGAGGTTCTTGAGAGTCTCTTCAAGCCGTAACCCCAAGGAGGATGAGAAGAACCACCCCAAGTACGTAGTCCCTCGAGTCACAGAAGTTCGAGCATCCGAGTGGCCAAGTGATGAATTTTTGCGCGCCGCCGGACTTTATGAAGACTTTTATTACTCGGTGGAGAACGCAGGTCTTACTGCGTTCTTTGAAGATAAGTGCTCACAATACCTCCTCCTCACCAACATTTTCGTTCAAAGCTTCAACTTTTATCCGAGGAAGAATCCTCCCATGGTTGAGTTCATGATATACGACATCCACCAGTGCATGACACTACATGATTTTTGCAATGTATGCAAATTGCCTTATGTTGGGGATATCCGTGACCCTCGTCCACGGGACTTGGAGGATTTCATTGGTTCTATTGCTGTTGGAGAGGAGAGACGAGTGTCTCGCGCTAGAATTGCTAGCATACATTTTCCTGTGCTTCGGTACTTCTCACTATTTGTGGGAAAATGTTTGATTGGCCATTGGGAGGCTGCATCACTTAGTTCTCCAGAGCTTGCGGTTTTGCGCGAAGGCCTTTATAACAATAAGACTTACAGCCTAGGTGCTATATTGGCCCAGCGGTTGAACATCAACCGTTCCAAGGGTGTCATCTATGGAGGTATCTACGCTACCCGTCTTGCCAGACACTTTGAGATACCCATTAGACTAGGAGAGGAAGGAGAGATGCTTCTCCCTGAGAAATATCTGGATTATGACAGCATGGTTCGCCATCATTTTCTGGATAGAGATGCTAGTAGACGGATGATTTATAACCTGGTATTTAGTCAGGGTACTCGAGACACTATTACTTTGCCTGCTCCTTCTTTGTTCGATCTTCATGCAGGCAGGTACACTATTATGCCCGCGGACATCTACGCATCTTGGGGCTTGGCCCAACCACAGGCGCTCGTGCCCGAGCCGCCAGTCGAGTACCAGACGCCAGTTTATCAGTGGGAGCCAGAGGAGCTCACACAGCAGTGGCATCCACAGTCTGCTCCGGAGTATCCTGGAGCTGGTTATTTCCCACCTTGGGAGTAGACCAACCTAGGCCAAAAGCCTAAGCTTGGGGGAGTACGTGTTCTCACCGACTTTACATTCATGCTTATGCTTTCACTTTGTTAGCCGGTGTTTACACTTTGCCACTGTATTATCCATGCTAGTTTACTTTTGTTTTCTTTTTTTCTTGTTTTGTGTCCTTTTGAGAAAACCAAAAAAGATTTTTCTTTCTTCTTTTGCTTGTTGGGAGCTTTCCTGTGTAAATAGTTTTCTTTTTCTTTGGGTCAAGGTAGAAGATATTGGTTCCAATGCTTAGTGGTTCTTGCATGCTTACCTGTTTAGCTTTCAAAAGAGCCATATTACTTTGTCTTCTCCTTTGTGCTTGCCTGCAGATTCAACTTAGTCCAATGCACAAGCACTCTTATTATTGTTCACATCGTTCGATCGTGCAAATGAAAGGCGGCAATGATGATATATGTTGAAGTGAGTGAGACTGAAAAGCTGGTTTGAACTCTATCCATTTTATTTTTGTAAATATGACTAGCTTGTCGACCGAGATTTAGCTTTGTTGTGAGAGAACCATGTTTGCAATGACAACTTACAGATCATAGTTTCTGATGCCATGCTTATTTTGCTGAGAGCTTATAATGGTTTGTCTTGAATGCGAGCATAGATTTTGAGATGACTATGATGTAGTATGATAGGATGGTATTCTCCTTTGAATGTTTCAAGTGGCTTGACTTGGCGCATGTTCATGCATGTACTTGAAACAAAATCAACATAGCCTCTATGATCTTTGTGTTCATGGTGATTTATATCCTGTTCATGCTTGCATTAAATGTTAGTCAAACTCATTGCATCTTGATGACTGTTGTTGCTCTCTAGTTGGTCGCTTCCCAGTCTTTTGCTAGCCTTCACTTGTACTAAGCGGAATACTGCTTGTTCATCCACCTCCATAAACCCAAAAGTTTTTCCATGAGAGTCCACCATACCTACCTATTTGCGGTATCTACCTGCCATTCCAAGTACATTTGCATGTGCCACTCTCTAAACCTTCAAGAAATAATCTGTTTTGCATGCCCGAACCGCTCATGTGGTGACAGGGGGCTATTGGTATCTTCCATGCTAGGAGTGTTATCCTCGACATGTGTTTATTCACTATCATTCACGAGAAAGGGGCCAGTAATTGGAATGCCCGGTTCCACGCTTAAATCGAAAACATAACTTTAAAACAAGACTCCCCCCGGATTGATGTTAGTATGGACGGTACCCGAGGATTCGGCTAGCCATGGAGTGTGATTGATTGGTGGTGGGGGAGTTAAAACTTTACTTTTCTGTTTGGGAACCGCCTATACCATGAGTAGCATGGAAGATATTGAGAACTCTTGGTCATTGCGTTGACAATGAAAGCATGCCACCCAAAATTATTATCTCTGTTTTCAAAGCTTGAGTTGTAACACCTCTGCAAATCAATGCTTCCCTCTGCGAAGGGCCTGTCTATTTATTTTCCTGTTGAGTCATCCTCCTCTTTTATAAGCACCAATTACAGAGCACCTCTGTCATTTTTATGCTTTGCTTTTGATTAATATTGACTATGACTATGACTGGATCTTCGTTGCTATGAATTACAATGTTTAGTCAGCCCTTGATCTTTGAAAGTGCTCTGCATTTATGTTTTGCGGTCTCACAAAGAGCTAGCGAGATACCACCTATTCATATTGCTTCATGCTTGTTTTGATTGAAGTGTTGGTATTTGAAACTCATTATTATTTGCTCGTTAGCTGATTATACCATTGATATTAGCTTACCGTGAGACCTTTGTGTCATTTGCTTATGTGGTTTAACTTGTGATCTTGCTGAAATTCTGGTTATGAGTTAGACATAGTTGGAACAACAAGATCTAAGAGAGTTTGTCAAAGTTTTTCTTTCTCTCTTAGTTTGTCAACTGAGTTGCTTGAGGACAAGCAAGGTTTTAAGCTTGGGGGAGTTGATACGTCTCCATCGTATCTACTTTAACAAACTCTTTTGCCCTTGTTTTGGACTCTAATTTGCATGATTTGAATGGAACTAACCTACTGACGTTGTTTTCAGCAGAATTGCCTTGGTGTTATTTTTGTGCAGAAATCAAAGTTCTCCAAACGTCCTGAAAATTTACGGAGAGCAATTTTGGAAAATATGAAAAATATCTGCACCAAGTTCCACCTAAGGGGGTGGGCCAGTGGGCCACAAGCCCTGGCTCCGCCACCCCCTGGTGGCGGTGAGCACGCTTGTGGGGACCAAACGGCTCTGTCGCCCTCAATTCCAGCTCTATAAGTTCACTTTCGTCCCAGAAAAAATAAAAAGAGAAGTTTTCGTCGCGTTTGCGATACGAAGGCGCCGCCACCACATGTTCTTCATCTGGAGGGCAGATCTGGAGTCCGTCTTGGGCTCCGGAGAGGGGAAATCATCGTCGTCATCATCAACCTTGTTCCCTCTCCAATTCCATGAAGCTCTTCGTCATTCGTGAGTAATCTATTCGTAGGCTCGCTGGACGGTGATGAGTAGGATGAGATCTATCATGTAATCGAGTTAGTTTTGATGGGGATTGATCCCTAGTATCCACTATGTTCTGAGATTGATGTTGCTACTACTTTGCCATGCTTAATGCTTGTCACTAGGGCCCGAGTGCCATGATTTCAGATCTGAAATTATTATGTTGTCACCAATATATGTGTGTTTTAGATCCGATCTTGCAAGTTGTAGTACCTACTATGTGTTATGATCCGGCAACCCCGGAGTGACAATAACCGGAACCACTCCCGGTGATGACCATAGTTTGAGGAGTTCATGTGTTCACCAAGTGCTAATGCGTTGGTTCGGTTCTTTATTAAAAGGAGAACCTTAGTATCCCGTAGTTTCCTTTTGGACCCCGCTGCCACGGGAGGAATGGACAATAGATGTCATGCAAGTTCTTTTCCCTAAGCACGTCTGACGACACACGGAATGCATGCATACATCACATTGACGAACTGGAGCTAGCCACATATCTCTCCGTGTTATAACTGGTGCATGATGAATATCATCCAAACAAATCACCGACCCATTGCCTACGAGTTTGTCCTACTGCTGTTGTTACTTGTCTTGCTCTGCTGCTGCTACTGCTGTTGCTGCCACTGTTACTTGTCTTGCTCTGCTGCTGTTACTACTGTTGCTACTGTTGTTACTTGTCTTGCTCTGCTGCTACTGTTGCTACTATTGTCGGTTGCTAGTGTTGCTACTTGCTACTGCTGTCACTACTGTTGTTCCTTGCCACTGCCGTTACTCGCTACTTTGTTGTTACTACTTTTCTTGCAGATACTAATCTTTCAGGTGTGGTTGAATCTGACAAATTCAGCTGCTAATACTCGAGAGTATTCTCTCACCTCATGTTTGGCGATCAACAAATTTGGGTCGAATACTCTACCCTCGAAAACTGCTACGATCCCACGTGCTGGTGGGCCGTCAACTACATTCTTCTAGTTTCGATTGCTGGAGAGTGCTAGCAGCATTCTTTTGGTGCCGTTGCAAGGGAAGGTCTGTTGTTACGGAGTCAGCATTTTTCTGGCGCCGTTTCCGGGGAAGCACAGCTGACTTCAGGCCTCATTCTTGACCTGTAGGTCATGAATTCCAAGGTGACCTTGCTCTTTCGGCCTACAAACCATGCTCCATTTGGCCAACTTGTATTTTTTATTTTCCCCGTCTCCTTGTCAAAAGTGTGTGGACCTAAAGTAGTCCAATATTTCCAAGGCCCCTTTGGGTAATTGGAAGAAATAAAGCATATAGAGAACCATATTTGTGAGGATGGAGTTAATCAAAACCAGTTGTCCCCCAATTGAAAGCAATTTTCCTTTCCAACTTCTCAATCATTTCTCTAGATGCTACTCTACATGCTTCCACTCCGCAATAGTGAGATACTGATAGTGAATCGATATTCCTAGATATCTAATCGAGAATTGCCCATGAGGGCAACCAAATAGGTCAGCTTAATTGGCCGTCACCTCAACGGCTTCTCCAAAGCAGAAGAGTTTGCTTTTATGGAAGTTAATTTTGGGACTCGACATTTGCTCAAACCTCGAAAGCAATAGTTTCAGATTTCGAGTCTTTTCCAAGTCATATTCTAAAACAATAATTGTGTCATCAGCATATTGCAGAACAGCGACGCCACCATCCATAAGGTGTGGCACTACTGCTACAATCTAGCCATCCCATTTGGCATGCTCAATCATAACAGCCAACCTGTCAGCAACAATGTTAAATAGCATCGGAGACGTGGGGTCACCCTGTTGTAATCATTTTTTGTGTGTGAAAGTAATAGCCTACATTGTCATTGACTTTCGTGACCACACTACCTTCAGTTAGGAAGTTTTGGATTCACTGACGCCATTAATAGAAGAACCTTTCATTCTTAGGGCCCATTGGAGGAAATACCATTTGACCCTGTCATATGCTTCTTCAAAGTCAATTTTGAATACTGCTCCATTCATGCTTTTACGGTGCATTTCATGCATGGTCTCATGCAGGATTACAAACCTCTCGAATATATTCCTTCCATGCATTAACACCGTTTGAGGTGGTGGGACGGCATGTTTAGCCACCGAGTTGAACCTATTCGTAGCCACTTTGATGAAAATCTTGAAGCTGACAATAAGGAGGTATTTTGGTCTGAACTCTTGGATCCGTTCGACCTCCTTAATCTTCGGCAACAATACAATCTCGCCAAATTTAAGATTGAATAGATCAAGTTGGTCGGCATGAAGACGATTGAACAATTCCAAAAGGTTAGTCTGGATGATGTTTCAGAAATTCTGGTAGAATCCTACAGGGGAAATCATGAGGCCCTAGAGCTTTGTTTTGTTCCATTTGGAATACCGCCACTCTCACCTCCTCTTCTGCGAATGATGCTATGAGGATATCGTTTTCTTCTATCTCGACTTATGGAATATCATTTGTTCGACTCCTGTCATGGGTGATGTTCCTTCAGCCGTCGCTCCAAATAGAGATTTTTAGTATTTTGTGATATACTTTTTGAGCTCTTCCTAACCTTCAATCCGCCCCTCATCTTGTTGAAAACTATAAATACATTTCTTCCTATGTCGCCCATTGGCAACCAATTGGAATTACGAGTCATTTAACCTCGTATGCCGCCGTTAGGCTAGCTGTTGCCTGCGTAGCCCTAAGTCATGCCTTTCTTTCTCTCATTCTCATACTAACATAACAATAACTGTTGACTCGTCCAACATCCCTCCATCCACCTTTGCAACAAACGCATAGCATCCTGATTGACAAGTATGAAACAATAGTTAAAATCGACCCCTTTGCATTGTTAAGTATGGTTTGTTCTTAATTCCTAGGAAATTTAGGTCCCCAAAATATCGCGGAGGCAAATATCAGATGTTTAATATCTTTTCTCCCATTCAAATATCAAGTGCATACTCCTTCTATTTTCTACTTAATTCAAATATGGTCTTATAGGGATGTTTGCCTTCTCATGTCTCTTTTTAATTTTGGGCGGGAGAAAGAACATCCCGAGATAATATAAAGGGGATCGTCGATCCAACTCAAAGAGAGATTGATAATGAAGAAGGCTTTTTTTGCGAAAGATAATGAAGACTTTGAGGAAACGAACATAGTGAAATGCATCAAGCTTCCACATCTCATTTTCTGCATACAAATAATTCAAGAGAAATAGCATAGTTCTTCATCTTGTACTTGTAATTAATGTTTTTCATTTTTTAAATATTTGTATCAACTATAATACTATTATGGACCTTTTGTCATGTTGCTTGAACGAAACAAAATAAGAAAATTAAATGCTGGTAAGACAATATATTAAAACCCTCTATAACACTAAACCTCCTAATTTTAAGAAGCTCACATTCAATTGAGGTCTCCAATTGAAACTGGATCACCCAATTTTGACCGGGTCAATAATTTCTCAAAACTATCTCATTCAATTCTTTTATATTATATAATATGCTTCCTAATTTTTAAGACCTTATAATTAATCGAGGTCTTCAATTTAGAACTCGTAAGCCTGATTTTGACGAGGTCAATAATTTCTCAAGGGCTCTCTCAATCAATTCTTTTAATTATGTATGTTTCCATTTTTGAAGTTTTCTCATTGCACTGAGATATTTAATTTTAAGTTACAATCTTGATCAGGCCAACAATTTTTAAACTAATCAGCATCAACCGGTCTATAAAAACATATCAATCCCGTGCTAAATATACGTTGGTTAACGTATAACACATAACCACATCACAAAAGGCTCATCAAATCACATCATTATAAATAAAAAACATAACATACTCCATTATCTCTCCCACACGCCAAAC
The DNA here is from genome assembly GCF_904849725.1 of Hordeum vulgare subsp. vulgare. Classification (NCBI taxonomy): domain Eukaryota; kingdom Viridiplantae; phylum Streptophyta; class Magnoliopsida; order Poales; family Poaceae; genus Hordeum; species Hordeum vulgare. The sequence continues at coordinate 32,858,032 of NC_058518.1, forward strand.
TAAATATTCCATCAGTTCAAAAATATAAAGGGCATTAGTTTTCTGAAAAATCAAACTTCTTTAACTTTCACAGAGTTCACAGCAAAAATATCGACATCCACAGTATGGAAACTCATTTCATGTTGAATCCGATTTGATATTAGGAATCTTGATATATTTCTCTACAAAAGTAGATCAAACTTAAAAGGTTTCATTTCTTAAAAATGTAATACACCTTATATTTTAAAACAGAATGAGTAATTTCTTTTAAGAAATACAATAACACCAACGACGCAATCAGTATTTATTATGGGGATGTGAGGAACTAATTAAAGATACTCTTCCTGAAAATGACATGCATTTGTGGATGTTAGAAATGCAATTTGACCTAACATCACACAAGATAATCAACCACAACTGCAGAAGAAGGCAAGGATACAACTTCCTCTCTCGATTATGACTTTTCATAACTTGTTGGAACTTCAACATGACGGAACATTTTATTCTATGAACTATTATTATTTTTGCAACAAAACAAAACAAACTCGATCTTCCTCCATCCTGAAACTCCAACAAATTCATCAAGCAGGTCAACCTTTTGGTTAACCCAGTTACCAATCAACTCCGTTAAGTAAAATTTAGCACTACTAGTAATTACACCCACGAATCATGCGTACGTAGTGGTAGCGGTTGGCCAGTTGAATGACGAGTGCGCGCCAGCTTGAGCGCGCTCATGTCCAGAGCGGCTCGTCGGCCCAGCCGACGTGCCCGGCCTGCATGATGCCGCCGCCGCCTGCCGCGCTGCCGTCGACGACGTAGAGCGCGTCCGCGGGCGCGGAGCCTACGCCAGGCGGTGCGGCGAGCTGGGACTGCGATCCTCCTCCGCCGGAGCAGTAGGCGTCCTGCGGAGGCGTGGCGGCGGCGGTGGCCACCTCGACGCAGAGCAGCGCGACGAGATGGGCGTGGTGGGCGCGGGCGGCGGCGAGCTCGGCCTGCGCTCGCGCGAGCTGCGCCTTGAGGCCGTCGACCTGCCTCTGGAGCTGGCAGATGGCGCCGGCGCTGCCGTAGACGGGGTCCCGCGCGCGCGCCGCCGCCTCGTACACCATGCTGCTCACCGCGTCCGCGCGCTGCTCCTCGGGCAGGTCCTGCAGGAGCTTGATGATGTTGCTGGCGCCGAAGACGCGGTGCGCGGTGGCGAACTTGTGGGGGTCCGTGGGCGGGAAGTAGGGCGCCAGCACGCACCGGTCCACGCACCGGCGGCGGAGGATCTTGCACGCCGCGCACGGGCTCATCACCACCGCCGTCCCCGTCGCCATTGCCGGCGGCGACGTCGGGGTCGGTGAGGAGTGCAGCGGCGCCGTGTCGCCCGACGACTCCATGTTCGGTCGCGCGAGCTCGATTCACTTCGAGCTGAGCTTTGCTAGCTGGTTGCGAAATTCTGTCGCCGTTGGTGTGGTGTATATATAGGGTGTCCATGTGGAGAAGCTAGGAGTAGCTAGAGGCTAGGTGTAGTTGGGCTGTGGACTTAACTTAATTTTATAGTCCAATAATATTAGACCTACAAAAAACTTACAAATATTTACTTAACCTTTTAAATTAATTCTTTTCTCCCCTTTGATTTTTAATGGGAGTGGGGTCCCTCATCCCCTAATTACCAATCACAAGTCTTCACATCAGTTTATACGTAAAATCTTTAAGTAAGCCTTTGTAGGTGTAGCATTACTCCTTATAGTCAAGTAAATAAAATAACACATAAGAAAGAAGAAAGAAATTCTTGAAAAGAAAAATTTACAAGGACCTTAAAGTAAGATCATAATCAGACTAAGTCGACTGAGATTTGACAAGGCTATAGTTACGGTGATTAAGAGCATCTTCAACAGGCGCTTCGACCGACACTCAAAAAACTTATATACAGTGCACGGTTAGTTTTTTTAGGGCGCCGACGAGCGTCGGCTCCAGCGGTCGCAGCATATTTAGCGCGCATGCGGCGCTCCAGCAGCCGCTGTAAATTTAACACGCGTGCGGCGCTCCAACACCCAAAACTTGTTATCGTATAGATAAAAACACATAAATGAAATATAAATAATATATTTTACATATAGATAATATATTACATATAGATAAAACTAGCTCAACAGAAAGATAATAAAACTAGTTCAGGACATAGATAACATATATACATATAAAAAACTACTCTCAGTCATCGTTGTGGATGCCGTCGGAGCTAGATAGAAATGTGTCCTTCCAACGTTCATCGTCGGAGGTGAAAATGGACGGCAAACCGGCTTCGACGGCCCCGCACTGCGATAGATCGAGTAGCTTGTGCACACGCATGTCCTGCTGCTCCGCGCGACGCCTTGCCGTCCTCTCCCCCCGGTAGGCGTTCTCGGCGACGACGTCCTCCGGGTGGCGCCGGCGCCACTCCGCCATGCGCCGCTCGTCCTCCTTGGCGACGAGCAGGCGCTGCTACTGCTGACGGTACTCTGCACGGTCTTGCTCCGTGACCAGGCGATGGGGAGGGGCGAGGTCCTACGCCTGCTCGTGTGTGTAGACGTAATGGAAATTCATCTGCGCGCGAAGCCGCCCTAGTCGCCACGCCGCCGCATGATATGCGCGGGCGGCCTCGTGCGCGGTCTCGAACGTGCCGAGGCCGAGGCAGACGTCGTCAGACCGAATCTCGGCGTAGTAGGTGTCGGAGGGGCGCACGCGGACGCCGCGGTAGCCCGACGATGAACGGCGGCGCGGCGGCATGGCGGCAGAGCGAGCGGTAGAGCAAGAATCAAGAGCGCGAGGGAGAAGCGTGTGGCTGTGTGGGTAGCCGCGTGACGGACGCGACATTTTATAGCGCGTTGAAAGCGGTGCGTCAAATCTGGCGCATGGCCGCCAGCTTTCTCTCCCACATGCATTTTTACCGCGTCTGTTGAAGCGCACGAATTCGTCCCGCGCGCTAAGAATGGTGTTTATGGCGCGTGCGTTTTTTACGGCCAGTGTTGGATATGCTCTAAGAGTTCTTGACAAACTTATTTGCTCGGTGGATTAGATTGAACATTGTCGAGCTTTGCACATCTCTAAATAAATAAACAATTCTTATTTGGAACACCTATTAATAACGAGTAGACAGTTTGCACTAGATTTTGGAGAAACACGAGTTGGCAGTTTTTATTTTGCGAAAAGGATTCAAATATATTAACAAAATTCACCGGAAATGCAAACCACTCAAACATAATAAAAAATACATTGCACTAGATTTGTGAAATTTCACAACTTTGCACCTAATTTTTTGTCTACATTTTCAAAGAATATTAAGATTCTTATTTACCTTATAGCAGGTATGAAATCCTAGTTAACGGTAAATTCCACTACAAAAATATGAGACATATAGAAGATGAGTAGGTTTTTTTATTTGTAAAATCACCGATTACGACATAGACACGCAGTTGCACGCACCACACCACACCACACAAACTCGCTCACACAACGTGTAGTGAAGATCGGAGTACTTGCGAAGGTTGACAATGTCAGGTGCCTCACTATCAAGGTGAGCGTTGTCTCCCACTGAAAAAATATGCATTAATGAGACACTAAAACGTTCAAATTGGAATATGATCCCTAGTGGACCCGAGTACACACCACCCTTCTACCCTTGGTTCTCATATTTTTGACAAATTTAATCATATCACATCCGAACTAGTGACCTTCATATATGCACGTCCTTTTGAGGTAAAATATATCATACATGTGCATATGGTATCTTGAAATATGATTTTTTTTCTTACCAAATTTTAAGGTGTTGGGAGAAAAAAAAACAACGTGCTTTTACTCGGTATCTATGTTTATTGTTTTGGTACTTAAGTATTCACATGTTGACATTATATATGTTTTTCTTGTAAATGTCAGAAATATAAGTACTTGATTAATTATCAGTATGTTTTCTTGTACTTAAAACATGGGTATGTGCCATCCTTCATGTGTATTTTTTTTTTTAAAAGTCACAGTTTTTTAAGTAATTAGATGATACCCGCACGTTGTTGTGGGAATGTTTTATAATATATTTGGTGATAATTGTTTGTATAGAACATGAAGATGTAGAGTAGTAAAATAGAAAATGATTTCCTATGTTGGTTACTGTATTATATGAATATCATAGTTGTATGTAAACTCTCATGCATGTGTTGCATGTTGAGGTGGCTTTTTATTATACATGGATGCATATTGTGGTGGGCCTTTCTCTATGCATGTTAAAGATAAGGTGGCATACTCGCATGTTGAGACAAATAGGTTAGTGGGTGCTAGCTATTTAGATATAGAAGATTAAGCCCAAATCATTATCTTCACCAACTTAGATATGGTTAAGTCGTAAAAATCGCGAGTTGCGGAGATGAGAATCGTGAAAAGCAAGAACCCAGTGGACATTGTTAGACGTTAATCCTTGTGTCGAAAAGAAACCTGGAAGATAAGTACTCCATGAGCCTTTTCCCCACCCCCGCGTCACCAACCCTAGGCGACACGGGGGGCGACCGCGCCACCAGCCTTCGGCCCTCTCACCCCTCGTCCCCTCCCTCCCGTTGCCGCCAGAGGTCCCGTCGGGCAAAGCTCGGGCAACGGCGGGGCCTTCTCACTCGCGCAATGGTGGCGAACTCCCCTCGCGGCAGTGGCGCATGGTTCCGCGGCGATTCGGCAGCATGGAGCGGTGGGATCCCGGTAGAGAGCGCGCCCCCCTGCGGCGGAGGCGCCCCTATTGCTGCGGTGGGGAACTCCGATCTCGTGCGGCCCAGATGGGCTTGGGCGAGCCGGTGGTTCTAGGTTGCGGCTACTGGCGAGCGTGGTTGAGCCTCTCAGTGTCGGCAGCATGGTGGTGCAAGCGGCCGGCTAGGCGGCGACGGGCTAGATCCTCACCGTCCAGCCCCTTTTTTGGTGGTGGTGAGACGGTGGTCAGCGCATTCCATCCTGCTGATAGCGTTTTGGCTCACCTCTCCTTGGCGGTGTGGTCAAGCTGGCTCCTTGCTGTTTTTTATGGGCGTTGGGGTCGACGGCATGGCCGGGGAAAAATCCCTGCGTGAAGCGGATACCGACGATGCCCGCATGCTCCTTCACCCCCTTGGAGGCGTCGTCATGGTGCTACCCGTACTTCCCCACCCCGAGCACTAGGGGAAACCCTAGGTCCGACCATCGGATCGGGCGATAGCGTCGCGTCTGAGTCGTTCCCTCTTGAGAGCGTCGCCTGGGTGGCTCGTGGGGCCCTTGGTATATGATGGAGTCTGTGTTAGCCGCAGCTGAATGTGTGGGCTTCCAAGGCGCCATGTACACTGTCTCGGGTGCTTCTTAGTCGACGCCTCCTTCGGTCGGTTCAGCCCCGCCGTCCACTCGCCGACTCTTAGGCGCTTATGGGTGGGCGATGCATTGTTTTGTTACTATTTGGAGTTGGAGTAGGTCTGAAGTTCTCATCTTCGGTCGTGACACGGCTTTGAAGCTCGGTGTACCCCTTCCTCGTCATGCATGATGGGAGGATGTGCAAGGCGAGTCTTGTTGCTTAGCGGTGTGGGTTGTGTTGTGATATGTGTGGCGTCGTGTTTGTATCGTGTAGCCACTTGGCATTGTATTGGCCATCTTTGGCCTCTTCTTCTATGATCTTGATACACCTTTTGCATGTATATCCTTGAAAAAAAAGATAAGTACTCCAAGATTGTTTAGTATAACATTAATCAGAAATTTTATATCTTCCATTATTTACCTACGATGTCTATAAAAGAAGTCCACAATAGCTAGCCCTACACAATCAGTGCCATCATCTTACTCACAAGAGGTAACATTAATCAATATATTAAAAATACATTGTGTGTCTCAATCAATTTGGGAGCCTCTTAAAAGAGCTCATATTCTCAATTTGCATCACATTTTTTGCATCGGATGTGATTAACCAAACTATTGTAGCAAATGTGTTGTACCAACTCGACAACATGTTTTTCTTCTTGCCACTTCTAAGCTACTTGGCGGAGCAAAATTTCGTGTTTTGACCCTTTTGGTGAAGTAAATCGAGATCTAACTTTCATTTCTAAAAAGAATCAGGATCTGACACTTTGCCTATCGCCGGACCCCATGGCGGTAGGTTATAGTAACCTAGCATCAAGGTCCCTGACGATAGGAGAAGGGGACGCGTCAGCGCGGTGCACCCCTATGCCCACATGTGCTCGCGGTAGCATATGCAACCCTACCGCCAAGGTGCATGGCGGTAGGGTGCATTTGCGCAGGCTTAGAAAATTCTGCGGTAGGGCGTGCAAGCCTACCGTTAGGGACCTTGGCGATAGGTTGCTATACCCTACCATCAGGGACCTTGGCGGTAGGAAAAGGGTCAGATCCCGATTTTTTTACAAATGAGGGCCGAATCTCGATTTACTTCAGCAAAAGGGTCAAAACACGAAATTTAGTCACTTGGCACGCCAAAGAAGCGATTAATCGGAGGATCTCCCGAGACATCCCCTCGTCCTGACCCCGCCCCTCCTGCTAGGGTTCCTTCCCCTTTCCCCGCCCGCCGCCGGCAGCCGCGCTCACCCGGCTCCCCTCCCCCAACCTCCCATGTTCCCGCCCCTGCGTCACCTCCCCGGGAGGTGGTCGGGGCGGCCCACCCCCTACTCCTCATCGCCCCCTCCTTTCCACTCCCATCGCTGCCGCCAACGAGCGCCCCAGGCCTTGGCCCGCGTGGTGTCGGCGATGGCGGGCCCATCCCGTTCCTACGCGCGTGTCTCCCCTTCTCGGGGCAGGGGAGGCGACGGTGTTACTCGGCTAGACGACGGAACGGCGACCCGGCGGCGGTGTACGGCAGCGGGTGAGGTGGCGACGTCGTTCCTTGGCGGCGAGGCAGCCTGGTGGCCCGGGGTGGCTGGCAGCCCACCCCGACCCAGTTTTGGCCATGTGGGCCTCATTTGGGCCCTAGTGGGCCAGTCCCCCGGCGCGGCTTCGATGTTTGCTGCATGGTGAGGAGGAGTAGCTCGTACGAGGGGCGGTGATGCCGACGATGTGCCTGCAGCAACGTGATGGCGAGAGCTTTCACTAGTAGAAAACAAGGCTTTGGTTCGGGCCTGGCCAACCCATTAGTCCCGGTTCTTCACGAACTGAGACCCATGGGGGGCATTAGTCCCGGTTCATGACCCCAGGGGGGCGGCCGGGGCCTCGTGGGCATTGGTCCCGGTTCGTGTGGACCCATTTGTCCCGGTTCGTCTGGACCCATTTTTGCCGGTTCTAGGCAAGAACCAGGACCAATGGATCGCGCTCCTGGACCACATCCATTGGTACCGGTTCGTGCCTTGAACCTGTTTAGAAGGCCCCGGTTTATATAACAAAAATAATCAGCAAATACTTTTCAAATGCTTTTCAATTTCATGGTCTTATAGCTCAAAATAATCAGTAAATGCAGGAAAAATAACAAATGAAATCATAAAGGGTTGTAAATTGATGATGTGGCTTTGAATGGTGCATTTTCAACACAGAAAAACTATAGAGTTAAAATAAGTTCAAAAAATGAAATCCCTTTGTAACACACGAGTTTCCGTATGAAACCCTGATACTTCGAAAGAGATTGTCCGTTTTGTACACGAAGTGCATCCAGTTTTTACCATAACCCTCTCAACTTTCTCGCACATGCTATGTGGGTGAAATGATGATACCATGCCAACTTGGAACCTTTTCAGAGTTCATTTCAAATGCTTTTCAATTTCATGGTCTTATAGCTCGAAATAATCAGTAAATGCATGAAAAATAACAAATGAAGTCATAAAGGGTTGCAAATTGATGATGTGGCTTTGAATGGTGCATTTTGAACACAAAAAAACTATGGAGTCGAATAAGTTCAAAAAATGAAACCCCATTGTAACAGACGAGTTTCCGTATGAAACCTTGATACTTCGAAACAGATTGTCCATTTTGTACACGAAGTGCATCCAGTTTTTGCCCTAACCCTCTCAATTTTCTCGCACATTCTATGTGAGTGAAATGATGATACCATGCCAACTTGGAACCTTTTCAGAGTTCATTTCAAATGCTTTTCAATTTCATGGTGTTATAGCTCAAAATAATCAGTAAATGCATGAAAAATAACAAATGAAGTCATAAAGGGTTGTAAATTGATTATGTGGCTTTGAATGGTGCATTTTGAACATAGAAAAACTATGGAATTCAAATAAGTTCAAAAAATGAAATCCCTTTCTAAGAGACAAGTTTTCGTATGAAACCCTCATTCTTCGAAAGAGATTGTCCGTTTTGTACACGAAATGCATCCAGTTTTTCCCGTAACCCTCTCAACTTTCTCGCACATGCTATGTGGGTGAAATGATGATACCATGCCAACTTGGAACCTTTTCAGAGTTCATTTCAAATGCTTTTCAATTTCATGGTCTTATAGCTCAAAATAATCAGTAAATGCATGAAAAATAACAAATGAAGTCATAAAGGGTTATAAATTGATGATGTGGCTTTGAATGGTGCATTTTGAACACAGAAAAACTATGGAGTTCAAATAAGTTTAAAAAAATGAAATCCCTTTGTAATAGACGAGTTTCCGTATGAAACCTTGATACTTCGAAAGAGATTGTCCGTTTTGTACACGAAGTGCATCCAGTTTTTGCCGTAACCCTCTCAACTTTCTCGCACATGCTATGTGGGTGAAATTATGATAACATGCCAACTTGGAACCTTTTCAGAGTTCATTTCAAATGCTTTTCAATTTCATGGTCTTATAGCTCAAAATAATCTGTAAATGCATGAAAAATAACAAATGAAGTCATAAAGGGTTGTAAATTGATTATGTGGCTTTGAATGGTGCATTTTGAACATAGAAAAACTATGGAATTCAAATAAGTTCAAAAAATGAAATCCCTTTCTAACAGACAAGTTTTCGTATGAAACCCTCATTCTTCGAAAGAGATTGTCCGTTTTGTACACGAAATGCATCCAGTTTTTCCCGTAACCCTCTCAACTTTCTCGCACATGCTATGTGGGTGAAATGATGATACCATGCCAACTTGGAACCTTTTCAGAGTTCATTTCAAATGCTTTTCAATTTCATGGTCTTATAGCTCAAAATAATCTGTAAATGCATGAAAAATAACAAATGAAGTCATAAAGGGTTGTAAATTGTTGATGTGGCTGTGAATGGTGCATTTTGAACACACAAAAACTATGGAGTTCAAATAAGTTCAAAAAAATGAAATCCCTTTGTAACAAACGAGTTTCCATATGAAACCGTGATACTTCGAAAGAGATTGTTCGTTTTGTACACGAAGTGCATCCAGTTTTTGCCGTAACCCTCTCAACTTTCTCGCACATGCTATGTGGGTGAAATGATGATAACATGCCAACTTGGAAACTTTTCAGAGTTCATTTCAAATGCTTTTCAATTTCATGGTCTTATAGCTCAAAATAATTAGTAAATTCATGAAAAATAACAAATGAAGTCATAAAGGGTTGTAAACTGATGATGTGGCTTTGAATGTTTCATTTTGAACACAGAAAAACTATGGAGTTCAAATAAGTTCAAAAAATGAAATCCCTTTGTAAGAGACGAGTTTCCGTATGAAACCCTGATACTTTAAAAGAGAGTGTCCATTTTGTACACGAAGTGCATCCAGTTTTTTCCATAACCCTCTCGACTTTCTCTCACATGCTATGTGGGTGAAATGATGATACCATGCCAACTTGGAACCTTTTCAGAGTTCATTTCAAATGCTTTTCAATTTCATGGTGTTATAGCTCAAAATAATCAGTAAATGCATGAAAAATAACAAATGAAGTCATAAAGGGTTGTAAATTGATTATGTGGCTTGGAATGGTGCATTTTGAACATAGAAAAACTATGGAATGCAAATAAGTTCAAAAAATGAAATCCCTTTCTAACAGACAAGTTTTCGTATGAAACCCTCATTCTTCGAAACAGATTGTCCGTTTTGTACACGAAATGCATCCAGTTTTTCCCGTAACCCTCTCAACTTTCTCGCACATGCTATGTGGGTGAAATGATGATACCATGCCAACTTGGAACCTTTTCAGAGTTCATTTCAAATGCTTTTCAATTTCATGGTCTTATAGCTCAAAATAATCTGTAAATGCATGAAAAATAACAAATGAAGTCATAAAGGGTTGTAAATTGTTGATGTGGCTGTGAAAGGTGCATTTTGAACACACAAAAACTATGGAGTTCAAATAAGTTCAAAAAAATGAAATCCCTTTGTAACAAACGAGTTTCCATATGAAACCGTGATACTTCGAAAGAGATTGTTCGTTTTGTACACGAAGTGCATCCAGTTTTTGCCGTAACCCTCTCAACTTTCTCGCACATGCTATGTGGGTGAAATGATGATAACATGCCAACTTGGAAACTTTTCAAAGTTCATTTCAAATGCTTTTCAATTTCATGGTCTTATAGCTCAAAATAATTAGTAAATTCATGAAAAATAACAAATGAAGTCATAAAGGGTTGTAAACTGATGATGTGGCTTTGAATGGTGCATTTTGAACACAGAAAAACTATGGAGTTCAAATAAGTTCAAAAAAATGAAATCCCTTTGTAAGAGACGAGTTTCCGTATGAAACCCTGATACTTCAAAAGAGAGTGTCCATTTTGTACACGAAGTGCATCCAGTTTTTGCCGTAACCCTCTCGACTTTCTCGCACATGCTATGTGGGTGAAATGATGATACCATGCCAACTTGGAACCTTTTCAGAGTTAATTTCAAATGCTTTTCAATTTCATCGTCTTATAGCTCAAAATAATCAGTAAATGCATGAAAAATAACAAATGAAGTCATAAAGGGTTGTAAATTGATGATGTGGCTTTCAATGGTGCATTTTGAACACAGAAAAACTATCGAGTTCAAATAAGTTCAAAAAATGAAATCCCTTTGTGACAGAAGAGTTTCCGTATGAAACCCTCATACTTCGAAAGAGATTGTCCGTTTTGTACACGAAGTGCATCCAGTTTTTGCTATAACCCTCTCAACTTTCTCGCACATGCTATGTGGGTGAAATGATGATAACATGCCAACTTAGAACCTTTTCAGAGTTCATTTCAAATGCTTTTCAATTTCATGGTCTTATAGCTCAAAATAATCAGTAAATGCATGAAAAATAACAAATGAAGTCATAAAGGGTTGTAAATTGATGATGTGGCTTTGAATGGTGCATTTTGAACACAGAAAAACTATCGAGTTCAAATAAGTTCAAAAAATGAAATCCCTTTGTGACAGAAGAGTTTCCGTATGAAACCCTCATACTTCAAAAGAGATTGTCCGTTTTGTACACGAAGTGCATCCAGTTTTTGCTGTAACCCTCTCAACTTTCTCGCACATGCTATGTGGCTGAAATGATGATAACATGCCAAATTAGAACCTTTTCAGAGTTCATTTCAAATGCTTTTCAATTTCATGGTCTTATAGCTCAAAATAATCAGTAAATGCATGAAAATTAACAAATGAAGTCATAAAGGGTTGTAAATTGATGATGTGGCTTTGAATGGTGCATTTTGAACATAGAAAAACTATGGAGTTCAAATAAGTTCAAAAAATGAAATCCCTTTGTAACAGACGAGTTTCCATATGAAACCCTGATACTTCGAACGAGATTGTTCGTTTTGTACACGAAGTGCATCCAGTTTTTGCCGTAACCCTCTCAACTTTCTCGCACATGCTATGTGGGTGAAATGATGATACCATTCCAATTTGGAACCTTTTCAGAGTTCATTTCAAATGCTTTTCAATTTCATGGTCTTATAGCTCAAAATAATCAGTAAATGCATGAAAAATAACAAATGAAGTCATAAAGGGTTTTAAATTCATGATGTGGCTTTGAATGGTGCATTTTGAACACAGAAAAACTATGAAGTTCAAATAAGTTCAAAAAAATGAAATCCCTTTGTAACAGACGAGTTTTCGTATGAAACCCTGATACTTCGAAAGAGATTGTTCATTTTGTACACAAAGTGCATACAGTTTTTGCCGTAACCCTCTCAACTTTCTCGCACATGCTATGTGGGTGAAATGATGATACCATTCCAACTTGGAACTTTTTTCAGAGTTCATTTCAAATGCTTTTCAATTTATGGTCTCATAGCTCAAAATAATCAGTAAATGCATGAAAAATAACAAATGAAGTCATAAAGGGTTGTAAATTGATGATGTGGCTTTGAATGGTGCATTTTGAACATAGAAAAACTATGGAGTTCAAATAAGTTCAAAAAAATGAAATCCCTTTGTAACAGATGAGTTTCCATATGAAACCCTCATACTTCGAAAGAGATTGTCCATTTTGTACACGAAGTGTGATGACCCACAATTATAGGGGATCGATCGTAGTCCTTTCGATAAGTAAGAGTGTCGAACCCAACGAGGAGGAGAAGGATCTGACAAGTCGTTTTCAGCATGGTAAATATTGCAACCATTGAAATTATCGGTAACAAATGATTGTGTGGTGAGATGATGCGTAGCAAGCAACAAGTCAAAAAAGTAGCAACGGTGCAGCAAAGTGGCCCATCCCTTTTGTAGCAAGGGACAAGCCTGGACAAAGTCTTATAGGAGGAAAAACGCTCCCGAGGACACACGGGAATTTCTGTCATCCTAGTTTCATCATGTTCATATGATTCGTGTTCGTTACTTTGATAGTTTGATATGTGGGTGGACCGGCGCTTGGGTACTACCCTTACTTGGACAAGCATCCCACTTATGATTAACCCCTCTCGCAAGCATCTGCAACTATGAAAGAAGAATTAAGATAAAGTCTAACCATAGCATTAAACTAGTGGATCCAAATCAGCCCCTTACGAAGCAACGCATAAACTAGGGTTTAAGCTTCTGTCACTCTAGCAACCCATCATCTACTTATTACTTACCAATGCCTTCCTCTAGGCCCAAATAATGGTGAAGTGTTATGTATTCCATGTTCACATAACACCACTAGAGGAAAAACAACATACAACACATCAAATTACCGAACGAATACCAAATTCACATGACTACTATTAGCATGACTTATCCCATGTCCTCAGGAACAAAAGTAACTACTCAAAAATCATAATCATAATCATGATCAGAGAGGTAATGAGTAGCATCAAGGATCTGAACATAAACTCTTCCACCGAATAATTCAACTAGCATCAACTACAAAGAGTAATCAACACTACTAGCAACCTTACAAGTACCAATCGGAGTCGCGAGACGGAGATTGGTTACAAGAGATGAACTAGGATTTGGAGATGAGATGGTGCTGATAAAGATGTTGATGGTGACGAGTCCCCTCCGATGAGAGGAGTGTTAGTGATGACGATGGAGACGATTTCCCCCTCCGGGAGGGAAGTTTCCCTAGCAGGATCGTCCTGCCGGAGCTCTAGATTGGTTCTGCTCAAGTTCCGCCTCGTGGTGGCGGCGAAACCACGAAAAAGCTCCTCTGTGATTTTTTCCTGGACGAAACCCTCCATATAGAAAAAGAGGGGGGCCAGTGGGCCAGTGGGCTGCCCACAAGCCCCCATGGCGCGGCCTGGGGGGTGGCCGCGCCGTGCAGGCTTGTGGGCACCCCCTGGTGCCCCTCTGGCACTTCTTCGGCCCAGTATTTTTGATAAATTGGGAAAACAATCCCCGTTGATTTTCACGGCGTTTGGAGTTGTGCAGAATAGGTATCTCAACTTTTCTCCACTTTCAGGCCAGAATTCCAGTTGCCGGTATTCTCCCTCTTCATGTAAACCTTGCAAAATAAGAGAGAAAAGGCATAAGAATAGTACCGTGAAGTGAAATAACATCCAAAGAAGCGATAAATATCAACATGAAAACGTGATGAAAATGGACGTATCAACTCCCCCAAGCTTAGACCTCGCTTGTCCTCAAGCGAAAGCCAAGCTCAATAAATATGTCCACATGTTTAGGGAGAGAGGTGTCGACAAAACAAGATACGAACATGCATGCATCATGATCATGATCAGAACAGCAATACCAACATATAATCTCTCATGCTAAAGTGATAATTCCTTCACAAAGTAAAGCATGGATCAAGAACCTTACCGAGAAGTAACAACCGATAGCCTTTAGTCATTGAAGCAATTGCAATTTATCACAACATCAGAAAGAGTCAATAAGAGCTTGTAAAGAAAATCCACATACTCAATCATTCTTTCGTTCTCTACAATTGCTACAACTCACGTGGTACTCATGAGATCAAAGTTTCAGCTGGACACACAGAAAGATAGGGGCTTATAGTTTTACCTCCCAACTTCTTACCTCAAGGGTAATGTCAACACTAATAATTCATGAATACTTACCTCCAAGTTGACATATGAATATAGATCTTTCCCAAGCATGTAACGGTAGCCAAGACAAAGGCAAAATGAGGAATTGGTGGAGATCACCATGACTCTTTCAGGGACAAAATGTAAAGGTACAAGATAGGCCCTTCGCAGAGGGAAGCAGAGGTTGTCATGCGCTTTTGAGGTTTTGATGCGTGTCCTCTTAGTGCGGAGGAACCTCACTTTATATTGCCTCCTATCATAAAGAACTTTATTATGCAGTATGTCGCTTTTATGTATTCCTCAACACAGGTTTGTATAAAGCTTATTTTACACACACTAATAGATCATACATATTGGAGAGCAATTTTTATTGCTTGCACCGATGACAACTTACTTGAGGGATCTTATTCAATCCATAGGTAGGTATGGTGGACACTCATGGCAAAACTGGTTTGAAGGTTTATGGATGCACAAGTAGTATCTCTACTTGGTGCGGGAGGTTTGGCTAATGTGAGGTGGAAGCAATCGTCACATGCTAAGGGATCTGTAATCATATAACATTGTTCAGAGCCAAGCAAACACAATTCATTACATTGTCTTCCTTTCCAACATCTACTTCTAGGCATGCAATAGTTTGGTGAGTGTTCACAATCATAGATGGTGTCAGAGATGATATATTTATATGTGAACCTCTCCTTCTTTATCACTTCCTATTAATTGCAACAATGACCAAGGTCTACGTTTTCCTACCCTCAACAAGTTTCGGTCCTCATTATTTTTATATGTGAAGCCATCACTTCCCATAAGATCATTACATGATCTTTCATGGTTTTGTTCTATTCTCACTCTTTTGATCATGGCAAGAGGCAAATCCCTTCAACTAATACACTCTTTATTATATGGCTCACGAGCAAGAATACATCGGGGGTGACACAAAGCAAAACTCAAGACTAAAACACTAAGACTTTTAAACTACTAGAGAAAGAGAAAACTGAAAAGGAAAACTAAAACAAAGGTAAAGGAAAAATATGTGATGGTGATACGATACCGGGGCAACTCCCCCAAGCTTGGCAAAAGCCAAGGGGATTGCCCATACCCATGCTCAGTTGTCTTCCTTTGGTGGTGATGGTGGTGGAGTTGTTGCAATCTTTGACTCCAAGAGGGCCATTAATCTTTGATTTATACCTTGGAGATCTGCGATATGTTTTTCCAGCAAAACAACTTCAAGAGTGAGACAAGTATTGCGAGCACGAGTTGTTTCACAAAACCTCAAGAGTTCAATCAAAGATGGAGATAGTAGGTGGAGGTAGGCTTGGAGGAAATCCACTTCTTCAACTTCTTCCTTGTTGAGCACAGATTGCACTTCGTCCCATGCCTGATCCTTCTCCTTAGCTTTGCCCTTGGTTTCTTTAGGTAGCCTTTCCTTAGCCTCCATGACCTCCATCCTTTTCAGATCAGCATGAACTTCTCCATAGATTTGACGGGGGTTGTTCTCCCCCACAGATTCCTGGGACGACATCTTGACCTAGATTTGTGGCCGAAAACAGGCTCGAAACGAAAAACAGAGGACATCTGCGTGATGCAGGGGTCAGACCAAATGGAAGTATATATAATAATTTTTTCTAGACCAGAAGGAGTCCCCTGCACGAAAACGGAGTCCGGGAGGCGCATGAGGTGGCCACAAGCCCTCACTGCGCGGCCAGGGGGTGGGCCCGCACCGTGCAGGCTTGTCGCCTCCTCGCGCACTTTCCGAACTACTTCCAATTTTTGTATTTTTTTTCAAATAATCCAAAACGGAGAAAATTTCCTACTGGAAAAGTTTTGGGCTCAGTTTTCTTACGAAACACATACCTCTTTGTTTTCGGAGTCTGAAACAGGCTGGTAAATATCCCTTAGGTATTCTTCCAGAGTTATGGTATTGACGATATTTCTTTCAACATTTATGGGAGTACCTTAGATATAATGCTTGATTCTCTGCCCATTTTGTTGGGGAACGTCGCATGGGAAACAAAAAATTTCCTACGCGCACGAAGACCTATCATGGTGATGTCCATCTACGAGAGGGGATGAGTGATCTACGTACCCTTGTAGACCGTACAACAGAAGCGTTAGAGAACGCGGTTGATGTAGTGGAACGTCCTCACGTCCCTCGATCCGCCCCGCGAACAATCCCGTGATCAGTCCCACGATCTAGTACCGAACGGACGGCACCTCCGCGTTCAGCACACGTACAGCTCGACAATGATCTCGGCCTTCTTGATCCAGCAAGAGAGACGGAGAGGTAGAAGAGTTCTCCGGCAGCGTGACGGCGCTCCGGAGGTTGGTGATGACCTTGTCTCAGCAGGGCTCCGCCCGAGCTCCGCAGAAACGCGATCTAGAGGAAAAACCGTGGAGGTATGTGGTCGGGCTGCCGTGGAAAAGTCGTCTCAAATCAGCCCTAAAACCTCCGTATATATAGGTGGGAGGGAGGGGGCCTTGCCTTGGGGCTCAAGGAGCCCCAAGGGGGTCGGCCGAGTCCAAGGGGGAGGACTCTCCCCCCCCCCCAAACCGAGTTGGACTAGGTTTGGTGGGAGGGAGTCCCCCTTCCTTCCCACCTCCTCCTTTTTTTTTCTTTCTCTCTTGATTTTCTTCTCCTTGGCGCATAGGGCACTTGTGGGCTGTCCCACCAGCCCACTAAGGGCTGGTGTGTCTCCCCCAAGGCCTATGGGCTTCCCCGGGGTGGGTTGCCCCCCCCCCCCGGTGAACTCCCGGAACCCATTCGTCATTCCCGGTAACTCCGAAAACCTTCCGGTAATCAAATGAGGTCATCCTATATATCAATCTTCGTTTTCGGACCATTCCGGAAACCCTCGTGACGTCCGTGATCTCATCCAGGACTCCGAACAACATTTGGTAACCAACCATATAACTCAAATACGCATAAAACAACGTCGAACCTTAAGTGTGCAGACCCTGCGGGTTCGAGAACTATGTAGACATGACCCGAGAGACTCCTCGGTCAATATCCAATAGCGGGACCTGGATGCCATTATTGGATCCTACATATTCTACAAAGATCTTACCGTTTGAACCTCAGTGCCAAGGATTCGTATAATCCCGTATGTCATTCCCTTTGTCCTTCGGTATGTTACTTGCCCGAGATTCGATCGTCAGTATCTGCATACCTATTTCAATCTCGTTTACCGGCAAGTCTCTTTACTCGTTCCGTAATACAAGATCCCGCAACTTACACTAAGTTATATTGCTTGCAAGGCTTGTGTGTGATGTTGTATTACCGAGTGGGCCCCGAGATACCTCTCCGTCACACGGAGTGACAAATCCCAGTCTTGATCCATACTAACTCAACTAACACCTTCGGAGATACCTGTAGAGCATCTTTATAGTCACCCAGTTACGTTGCGACATTTGATACACACAAAGCATTCCTCCGGTGTCAGTGAGTTATATGATCTCATGGTCATAGGAATAAATACTTGACCCGCAAAAAACAGTAGCAACAAAATGACATGATCCACATGCTACGTCTATTAGTTTGGGTCTAGTCAATCACGTGATTCTCCCAATGACGTGATCCAGTTATCAAGCAACAACACCTTGTTCATAATCAGAAGACACTAACTATCATCGATCAACTGGCTAGCCAACTAGAGGCATGCTAGGGACGGTGTTTTGTCTATGTATCCACACATGTAAATGAGTCTTCATTCAATACAATTATAGCATGGATAATAAACAATTATCTTGATACAGGAATTATAATAATAACCACATTTATTATTGCCTCTAGGGCATAATTCCAACAGTCTCCCACTTGCACTAGAGTCAATAATCTAGCCAGCACATCACCATGTGAATTACATTGTAATGAATCTAACACCCATACAGTTCTAGTGTCGATCATGTTTTGGCTGTGGAAGAGGTTTAGTCAGCGGATCTGCTACATTCAGATCCGTGTGCACTTTGCATATATTTACGTCCTCTTCCTCGACGTAGTCGCGAATGAGGTTGAAGCGTCGCTTGATGTGTCTGGTCTTCTTGTGAAACCGTGGTTCCTTTGCTAAGGCAATGGTACCAGTGTTGTCACAGAACAAGGTTATTGGATTCAGTGCGCTTGGCACCACTCCAAGATCCGTCATGGACTGCTTCATCCAGACACCCTCCTTAGCCGCCTCCGAGGCAGCCATGTACTCCGCTTCACATGTAGAATCTGCTACGACGCTTTGCTTGGAACTGCACCAGCTTACTGCACCCCCATTAAGAATAAATACGTATCCGGTTTGCGACTTAGAGTCGTCTGGATCTGTGTCAAAGCTTGCATCGACTTAACCTTTTACGGCGAGCTCCTCGTCACCTCCATACACGAGAAACATCTCCTTAGTCCTTTTCAGGTACTTCAGGATATTCTTGACCGCTGTCCAGTGATCCACTCCTGGATTACACTGGAACCTACCTGCCATGCTTATGGCCAGGCTAACATCCGGTCTAGTGCACAGCATCGCATACATGATAGAACCTATGGCTGAAGCATAGGGGACGGAACGCATATGCTCTCTATCTTCATCAGTTGCTGGGCACTGAGTCTTACTCAATCTTGTACCTTGTAAAACTGGCAAGAACCCTTTCTTGGACTGTTCCATTTTGAACCTTTTCAAAACTTTATCAAGGTATGTGCTTTGTGAAAGTCCTATCAGGCGTTTTGATCTATCCCTATAGATCTTAATGCCTAGAATGTAAGCAGCTTCTCCTAGGTCCTTCATAGAGAAACTTTTATTCAAGTAACCTTTTATGCTCTCCAAAAGCTCTACGTTGTTTCCAATCAGTAATATGTCATCCACATATAATATTAGAAACGCCACAGAGCTCCCACTCACTTTCTTGTAAATACAAGATTCTCCAACCACTTGTATAAACCCAAATGCTTTGATCACCTCATCAAAGCGTTTGTTCCAACTCCGAGATGCTTGCACCAGTCCATAAATGGATCGCTGGAGCTTGCACACCTTGTTAGCATTCTTAGGATCGACAAAACCTTCGGGTTGCATCATATACAACTCTTCCTTAAGGAAACTGTTAAGGAACGCCGTTTTGACATCCATCTGCCAGATTTCATAATCGAAAAATGCAGCTATTGCTAACATGATTCTGACGGACTTAAGCATCGCTACGGGTGAGAAAGTCTCATCGTAGTCAACTCCGGGAACTTGTGAAAAACCCTTTGCCACAAGTCGAGCTTTATAAACGGTCACATTACCGTCAGCGTCCGTCTTCTTCTTAAAGATCCATTTGTTCTGAATAGCCTTGCAGCCCTCAGGTAGTATCTCCAAAGTCCACACTTTGTTCTCATACATGGATCCTATCTCGGACTTCATGGCTTCTAGCCATTTGTTGGAATCTGGGCCCACCATTGCTTCTTCATAATTTGTAGGTTCATTGTTGTCTAACAACATGATTGATAAGACGGGATTACCGTACCACTCTGGAGCAGCGCGTGATCTCGTCGACCTGCGTGGTTCAACAGAAACTTGAACTGGAGTTTCATGATCATCATCATTAACTTCCTCCTCAACCGGCGTCGCAACGACAGAGGTTTCCCCTTGCCCTGCGCCACCATCCAGAGGGATGAGAGGTTCGACAACCTCGTCAAGTTCTATCTTCCTCCCACTCAATTCTCTCGAGAGAAACTCCTTCTCGAGAAAAGCTCCGTTCTTAGCAACAAACACTTTGCCCTCGGATTTGAGATAGAAGGTGTACCCAACTGTCTCTTTCGAGTAACCTATGAAGACGCACTTTTCCGCTTTGGGTTCCAGCTTTTCAGGCTGTAGCTTTTTGACATGAGCATCACATCCCCAAACTTTAAGAAACGACAACTTTGGCCTTTTGCCATACCACAGTTCGTATGGTGTCGTCTCAACGGATTTTGATGGTGCCCTTTTTAAAGTGAATGCAGCTGTTTCTAATGCATAACCCCAAAATGATAACGGCAAATCAGTAAGAGACATCATAGATCGCACCATCTCTAACAAAGTACGATTACGACGTTCGGACACACCATTACGCTGTGGTGTTCCAGGCGGTGTCAACTGTGAAACAATTCCACATTTTCTTAAGTGATCACCAAACTCGAAACTTAGATATTCGCCCCCATGATCAGACCGTAGGAACTTCATCTTCTTGTTACGATGATTTTCCACTTCACTCTGAAATTGCTTGAACTTTTCAAATGTTTCAGACTTGTGCTTCATCAAGTAGACATAACCATACCTACTCAAATCGTCAGTGAAGGTGAGAAAATAACGATATCCGCCGCGTGCCTCCACGCTCATTGGACCACACACATCGGTATGTATGATTTCCAATAAGTCACTTGCATGCTCCATTGTTCCGGAGAACGGAGTCTTAGTCATCTTGCCCATGAGGCATGGTTCGCACGTGTCAAGTGAATCAAAGTCAAGTGACTCCAAAAGTCCATCAGCATGGAGTTTCTTCATGCGCTTTACACCAATATGACCCAAGCGGCAGTGCCACAAAAATATGGTGCTATCATTGTTTACTCTAACTCTTTTGGTCTCAATGTTATGTATATGCGTATCGCTATCAAGATTCAATATGAACAATCCTCTCACATTCGGTGCATGACCATAAAAGATGTTACTCATAGAAATAGAACAACCATTATTCTCTGACTTAAAAGAGTAACCGTCTCGCAATAAACAAGATCCAGATATAATGTTCATGCTCAACGCAGGCACTAAATAACAATGATTTAAGTTCATCACTAATCCCGACGGTAGCTGAAGTGACATTGTGCCGACGGCGATTGCATCAACCTTGGAACCATTTCCTACGCGCATCGTCACTTCATCTTTCGCCAGCCTTCGTCTATTCCGCAGTTCCTGTTTCGAGTTGCAAATATGAGCAACAGAACCGGTATCGAATACCCAGGCACTACTACGAGAGCCGGTTAAGTACACATCAATAACATGTATATCAAATATACCTGATTTTTCTTTGCCCGCCTTCTTATCTGCCAGATACTTGGGGCAATTGCGCTTCCAGTGACCCATACCCTTGCAATAGTAGCACTCCGTTTCAGGCTTAGGTCCAGCCTTGGGTTTCTTCGGCGGATTGGCAACAGGCTTGCCGCTCTTCTTCGAATTGCCCTTCTTGCCTTTGCCGTTTCTCTTGAAACTAGTGGTCTTATTCACCATCAACACTTGATGCTCTTTACGGAGTTCAGACTCTGCGACTTTCAACATCGCAAACAACTCGCCGGGAGACTTGTTCATCCCTTGCATGTTGTAGTTCAACACAAAGCCTTTATAGCTTGGCGGCAGTGATTGAAGGATTCTGTCAGTGATAGCTTCTTGCGGGAGTTCAATCCCCAGCTCAGCTAGACGGTTTGAGTACCCAGACATTTTGAGCACATGTTCACTGACAGATGAGTTTTCCTCCATCTTGCAAGCATAGAATTTATTGGAGGTCTCATACCTCTCGATCCGGGCGTTCTTCTGAAAGATAAACTCCAACTCCTGGAACATCTCAAATGCTCCATGACGCTCAAAGCGACGTTGAAGTCCCGGTTCTAAGCCATACAAGACTGCACATTGAACTATTGAGTAGTCCTCCTTACGTGCTAACCAAGCGTTCTTAACATCCTGATCAGCCGTAGCGGGTGGTTCATCTCCTAGCACAGCATTAAGGACATAATCCTTCTTCCCAGCTTGTAAGATTAGCTTAAGATTACGAGCCCAGTCTACAAAGTTGCTTCCATCATCTTTCAACTTAGCTTTCTCTAGGAACGTATTAAAATTCAGGATGACTATTGCGTGAGCCATGATCTACAACACAAATATATTCAAAGTGGACTTAGACTATGTTCAAGATAATTAGAGTTCAACTTAATCAAATTATATGCTAAACTCCCACTCGAAAAGTACATCTCTCTAGTCATTTGAGTGGTTCATGATCCACTTACACTATCCCAAGTCCGATCATCATGTGAGTTGAGTATAGTTTCAGTGATAAGCATCCCTATGCTAATCATATCAACTATATGATTCATGATCGACCTTTCGGTCTCATGTGTCCCGAGGCCATGTCTGCACATGCTAGGCTCGTCAAGCTTAACCCGAGTGTTCCGCGTGTGCAACTTTTTTGCACCCGTTGTATGTGAACGTTGAGTCTATCACACCCGATCATCACGTGGTGTCTCGAAACGACGAACTGTAGCAACAGTGCACAGTCAGGGAGAACACAATTTCGTCTTGAAATTTTAGTTAGAGATCACCTCATAATGCTACCGTCGTTCTAAGCAAAATAAGGTGCATAAAAGGATTAACATCACATGCAATTCATAAGTGACATGATATGGCCATCATCACGTGCTTCTTGATCTCCATCACCAAAGCACCGGCACGATCTTCTTGTCACCGGCGCCACACCATGATCATCCATCAACGTGTTGCCATCGGGGTTGTCGTGCTACTCATGCTATTACTACCAAAGCTACATCCTAGCAAAATAGTAAACGCATCTGCAAGCACAAACATTAGTATAAAGACAACCCTATGGCTCCTGTCGGTTGCCGTACCATCGACGTGCAAGTCGATATTTCTATTACAACATGATCATCTCATACATCCAATATATCACATCACATCGTTGGCCATATCATATCACAAGCATACCCTGCAAAAACAAGTTAGACGTCCTCTAATTTTGTTGTTGCATGTTTTACGTGGTGACCAAGGGCATCTAGTAGGATCGCATCTTACTTACGCAAACACGACAACGGAGATATATGAGTTGATATTTAACCTCATCCAAGGACCTCCTCGGTCAAATCCGATTCAACTAAAGTTGGAGAAACCGTCACTTGCCAGTCATCTTTGAGCAAAGGGGGTTACTCGTAACGATGAAACCAGTCTCTCGTAAGCGTACGAGTAATGTCGGTCCAAGCCGCTTCAATCCAACAATACCGCGGAATCAAGAAAAAACTAAGGAGGGCAGCAAAACGCACATCACCGCCCACAAAAACTTTTGTGTTCTACTCGAGAAGACATCTACGCATGAACCTAGCTCTGATACCACTGTTGGGGAACGTCGCATGGGAAACAAAAATTTTCCTACGCGCACGAAGACATATCATGGTGATGTCCATCTACGAGAGGGGATCAGTGATCTACGTACCCTTGTAGACCGTACAACAGAAATGTTAGAGAATGCGGTTGATGTAGTGGAACGTCCTCACGTCCCTCGATCCGCCCCGCGAACAATCCCGCGATCAGTCCCACGATCTAGTACCGAACGGACAGCACCTCCGCGTTCAGCACACGTACAGCTCGACGATGATCTCGGCCTTCTTGATCCAGCAAGAGAGACTGAGAGGTAGAAGAGTTCTCCGGCAGCGTGACGGCGCTCCGGAGGTTGGTGATGACCTTGTCTCAGCAGGGCTCCGCCCGAGCTCCGCAGAAACGCGATCTAGAGGAAAAACCGTGGAGGTATGTGGTCGGGCTGCCGTGGAAAAGTCGTCTCAAATCAGCCCTAAAACCTCCGTATATATAGGTGGGTGGGAGGGGGCCTTGCCTTGGGGCTCAAGGAGCCCCAAGGGGGTCGGCCGAGTCCAAGGGGGAGGACTCTCCCCCCCCCCCAAACCGAGTTGGACTAGGTTTGGTGGGAGGGAGTCCCCCTTCCTTCCCACCTCCTCCTTTTTTTTCTTTCTCTCTTGATTTTCTTCTCCTTGGCGCATAGGGCACTTGTGGGCTGTCCCACCAGCCCACTAAGGGCTGGTGTGTCTCCCCCAAGGCCTATGGGCTTCCCCGGGGTGGGTTGCCCCCCCCCCCCCCCCCCGGTGAACTCCCGGAACCCATTCGTCATTCCCGGTACATTCCCGGTAACTCCGAAAACCTTCCGGTAATCAAATGAGGTCATCCTATATATCAATCTTCGTTTCCGGACCATTCCGGAAACACTCGTGACATCCGTGATCTCATCCAGGACTCCGAACAACATTCGGTAACCAACCATATAACTCAAATACGCATAAAACAACGTCGAACCTTAAGTGTGCAGACCCTGCGGGTTCGAGAACTATGTAGACATGACCCGAGAGACTCCTCGGTCAATATCCAATAGCGGGACCTGGATGCCCATATTGGATCCTACATATTCTACGAAGATCTTATCGTTTGAACCTCAGTGCCAAGGATTCGTATAATCCCGTATGTCATTCCCTTTGTCCTTCGGTATGTTACTTGCCCGAGATTCGATCGTCAGTATCCGCATACCTATTTCAATCTCGTTTACCGGTAAGTCTCTTTACTCGTTCCGTAATACAAGATCCGCAACTTACACTAAGTTATATTGCTTGCAAGGCTTGTGTGTGATGTTGTATTACCGAGTGGGCCCCAAGATACCTCTCCGTCACACGGAGTGACAAATCCCAGTCTTGATCCATACTAACTCAACTAACACCTTCGGAGATACCTGTAGAGCATCTTTATAGTCACCCAGTTACGTTGCGACGTTTGATACACACAAAGCATTCCTCCGGTGTCAGTGAGTTATATGATCTCATGGTCATAGGAATAAATACTTGACACGCAGAAAACAGTAGCAACAAAATGACACGATCAACATGCTACGTCTATTAGTTTGGGTCTAGTCCATCACGTGATTCTCCCAATGACGTGATCCAGTTATCAAGCAACAACACCTTGTTCATATCAGAAGACACTGACTATCATCGATCAACTGGCTAGCCAACTAGAGGCATGCTAGGGACGGTGTTTTGTCTATGTATCCACACATGTAAATGAGTCTTCATTCAATACAATTATAGCATGGATAATAAACTATTATCTTGATACAGGAATTATAATAATAACCACATTTATTATTGCCTCTAGAGCATAATTCCAACACATTTACCACTCTCGGACAATTACCTTCCGTGTTGTTGATCTTGATAGCACCGGAACGATATACTTCCTCAACAACATAGGGACCTTCCCATTTAGAGAGAAGCTTGCCTGCAAAGAATCTTAACTGAGAGTTATATAGCAAGACATAATCACCTACACTGAACTCACACTTTTGTATCCTCTTATCGTGCCACCTCTTAACCTTCTCTTTGAAAAGCTTCGCATTCTCATATGCTTGAGTTCCTCACTCATCAAGCGAGCTAATGTCAAATAACCTCTTCTCACCGGCAAGTTTGAAATCAAAGTTGAGCTCTTTGATTGCCCAATAAGCTTTATGCTCTAGCTCAAGAGGTAAATGACATGCTTTACCGTACACTATTTTGTACGGAGCCATGCCCATGGGATTCTTATAGGCAGTTCTATAAGCCCACAGTGCATCATCGAGCTTCTTAGACCAATTCTTTCTAGACCTGTTGACAGTCTTTTGCAAAATCAGTTTAATCTCTCTATTACTTAGCTCTACTTGACCACTGGACTGAGTGTGATAGGGAGACGCATTTCTATGGTTGACATCGAACTTAGCAAGCGTTTTACGGAAAGCACCATGAATGAAGTGTGAACCACCGTCGGTCATTAGATATCTAGGGACTCCAAATCTAGGGAAGATAACTTCTTTCAGCATCTTGATAGAGGTGTTGTGATCAGCACTACTAGTGGGGATAGCTTCTACCCACTTAGTGACGTAATCAACAACAACTAGGATGTGAGTATACCCATTGGATTTTGGAAAAGGTCCCATATAATCAAATCCCCAAACATCAAATGGCTCAATGACAAGTGAATAGTTCATAGGCATTTCCTGACGTTTGCTAATATTACCTATTCTTTGACATTCGTCACAAGACAGGACAAACTTACGGGCATCCTTGAAGAGAGTGGGCCAACAGAAACCTGATTGCAATACCTTGTGTGCAGTTCTATCTCCCGCGTGGTGTCCTCCGTAGGCCTCAGAGTGACACTTCTGTAGGATCTATCCCTGTTCATGTTCAGGTACACAACATCTAATAACACCATCAACTCCTTCCCTATAAAGGTGAGGATCATCCCAAATGTAATGTCTCAAGTCAAAGAAGAATTTCTTCTTTTGCTGGTACGTGAAACTAGGTGGTATGTATTTGGCAACGATATAGTTTGCATAATCAGCATACCACGATGCACTACGTGAAGCATTGATGACATTCAAGCTCATCGGGAAAGATATCATCAATAGGTTGTTGGTCATCAAGAAATTTCTCCAACCTAGACAAGTTATCTGCTACTGGGTTATCAGCACCCTTTCTGTCGACAACGTGCAAATCAAACTCTTGTAGCAAGATAACCCATCTGATAAGTCTAAGTTTAGCGTCCTTATTCTCCATGAGGTACTTAATAGCAGCATGGTCAGAGTGAATAGTGACTTTGGAATCAACTATGTAAGACCTGGACTTTTCACACGCAAATATGACTACTAAAAATTCCTTCTCCGTAGTGGCATAGTTTCTTTGGGCACTGTCTAGAGTTTTACTAGCATAGTGAATAACATTCAACTTCTTATCGACTCTTTGCCCTAGAACAGCACCAACAACATAATCACTAGCGTCACACATGATCTCAAAAGGCAAGTTGCAATCAGGTGGTTGAACAATAGGTGCAATTATCAAAGCCCTCTTAAGTATTTTGAAGGCTTCCTCACAATCATCGTCAAAGACAAAAGGAATATCCTTTTGCAAGAGATTGGTAAGAGGCCTAGAAAGCTTAGAGAAGTTCTTTAATGAACCTTCTATAGAAACCAACATGACCAAGGAAACTTCTTATACCTTTGATGTCTGTCGGGTATGGCATTTTCTCGATTGCATCAACCTTAGCCTTATCGACTTAAATACCTCTTTCAGAAATTTTATGTCCTACGACGATGCCTTCATTGACCATAAAGTGGCACTTTTCCCAATTCAAGACAAGATTGGTGTCTTTACATCTCTGTAAGACTCGATCAAGGTTGCTGAGGCAATCATCAAAGGAAGACCCATAAACGGAGAAGTCATCCATGAAAACCTTAACAATCTTTTCACAAAAGTCAGAGAATATAGCCATCATACATCTTTGAAAGGTGGCAGGTGCATTACATAAGCCAAAAGGCATACGTCTATACGCAAAGGTACCGAAAGGGCAGGTGAAAGTGGTTTTCTCCTGATCAGATTGTGCAACTGGTATTTGGGAGAAACCAGAATAACCGTCTAGAAAGCAGAAGTGTGTGTGTTTGGACAGCTTTTCTAGCATTTGGTCGATAAAAGGCAAAGGGTAATGATCTTTCCTAGTGGCCTTATTCAACTTCCTAAAATCAATCACCATCCTATAGCCAGTAATAATCCTCTGTGGGATCAATTCATCCTTATCATTAGGAACAACGGTAATACCTCCCTTTTTAGGGACGCAATGCATCGGACTCACCCAATCGCTGTGAGCAATAGGATAAATGATACCCGCTTCCAGGAGCTTTAGTATTTCTTTTCTTACTACTTCTTTCATCTTAGGATTCAATCTCCTTTGATGATCAGCAACTGGTTTGAATTCAGGATCAGTTTTGAACTTGTGCTGCCATAGATTGGACTAATGCCCTTAAGATCATCAAGAGTATATCCTATAGCAGCACGGTGCTTCCTCAGAGTTTTTAGAAACTTCTTTTCTTCGTGCTCGGAGAGGCTAGCACTAATAATGACAGGATATATCTCCTTTTCATCAAGATAGGCATGCTTAAGAGTATCATGCAACTATTTAAGCTCGAATACAGGATCACCCTTTGGTGGGGGTGGATCCCCAAGCAGTTCAACAGGCAAGTTATTCTTAAGGATAAGATATTGTTCTAAGACAACTCTATCTATCTCATCCCTTTCATCCATATGCATATCATTTTCATGCTCAAGCAAGTATTGCTCTAAGGGATCAGTAGGAGGCACGGCAATAGAGGCTAAGGCAATAGTTTCATCCCTACTAGGCAACTCCTTTTCATGACGTTCTCTACCAAACTTAGAAAAATTGAACTCATGTGACACGCCTTCAAAGCCAACAGTGACAGTTTGCTTCTCACAATCAATATGAGCATTGACGGTATTGAGAAAAGGTCTACCAAATATGATCGGACAAAATATATCTTGTGCGGTAGCAAGAACGAGGAAAACAGAAGGATACTTCGTTTTACCACACAAGACTTCAACATCCCTAATAATTCCCACGGGGCAGATAGTATCTCTATTGGCAAGCTGAATAGTGACATCAATAGGCTCTATCTCAACAGGTGCAATCTCATCTTTGATTTCATCATATAAGGATTGAGGTATTGCACTAACACTAGCACCCACGTCACATAAACCATGATAACAATGATCTCCTATCTTAACAGAAACCACAGGCATGCCAACAACAGGCCTATGTTTGTCTCTAACGTGAGGTTTAGCAATTCTAGCAGCATCTTCAGAGAAGTGAATATTATGTCCCTCAACTTCTTCAGACAGAAGATCTTTGATAATAGCAATTCTAGGTTCAACTCTAATTTTCTCAGGGGGTTTAGGTGTTCTAATATAGCCTCTACGTATCAAAGTTGAAGCTTTAGAATGATCCTTTATCCTAACAGGGAAAGGTGGTTTCTCGATGTAAGCACTGGGTACCACAGGATCATTATAGGCAATGACTTTCTCTTCAACTGGAGTGGGTTTAACTACATTGACTTCTAACAGAGGATGATATTTAAACCACTTCTCTTTGGGGAGATCAATATGAGCAGCAAAAGATTCACACAATGAAGCTACTATCTTAGAGTCAAGTCCATACTTAGCGCTAAAGTCACAAAAAGTATTTGTCTCAACAAAGGATTTAACGCAATCAAACGTGAAATTCATACCTGACTCCTTACCTTCTTCAAGCTCCCAATCTTCAGAGTTGCGTTTAACTCTCTCCAATAAATTCCATTTGAAGTCAATATCTCTCTTCATAAAAGAACTGGTACAAGAAGTGTCAAGCATGGTGCGATCATCATGAGAAAGCCGAGCATAGAATTTCTGAATGATAATTTCTCTCGAGAGCTCATGATTGGGGCATGTATATAGCATTGATTTAATCCTCCCCCAAGCTTGAGCAATGCTTTCTCTGTCACGAGGCCAAAAATTATAAATGTATTCCGATCATGATGTACTAAATGCATAGGATAAAACTTTTGATGAAATTCCACTTTCAACCGATTGTAGTCCCATGATCCAGTATCATCACATAGCCTATACCATGTCAACACCTTATCCTTCAAAGATAAAGGAAAGAACTTCTTCTTGACCTCATCCTCGGGCACACCTGCAAGCTTAAATAAACCACAAACCTCATCTACATAGATTAGATGCAAGTGTGGGTGTGATGTTCCATCTCCTGTAAAAGGAATACCAGCAGTTTCTCACGCATGCCCGAAGGAAATTCAAAGAAAATATTTTCAGTATGTGCAGCAGGTTGAGGAGCAACTATTTGTTCTTCCGTTCAAGGTGAAGATACCCCGAACAAGCCCCTCAAAGGATTAGTATCCATAGTGACAAGTGACAATAAATTTCAGCACACTATATGAATGTTTCCTTACCAAGTTCCACTTACCAAAGGCGCTTCACTCCCCGGCAACGGCGCCAGAAAAGAGTCTTGATGACCCACAAGTATAGGGGATTAATCGTACTCCTTTTGATAAGTAAGAGTGTAGAACCCAACAAGGAGCAGAAGGATCTGACAAGTGGTTTTCAGCAAGGTAAATTCTACAAGCACTGAAATTATCCGTAGCAAGTGATTGTGTGGTGAGATGATTCGTAGCAAGCAACAAGTAACAAAAGTAGCAACGGTGCAGCAAAGTTGCCCAATCCCTTTTCTAGCAAGGGACAAGCCTGGACAAAGTCTTATAGGAGGAAAAACGCTCCCGAGAACACACGGGAATTTCTGTCATGCTAGTTTCATCATGTTCATATGATTCGCGTTCGTTACTTTGATAGTTTGATATGTGGGTGGACCGGCGCTTGGGTACTGCCCTTACTTGGACAAGCATCCCACTTATGATTAACCCCTCTCGCAAGCATCTGCAACTACGAAAGAAGAATTAAGATAAAGTCTAACCATAGCATTAAACTAGTGGATCCAAATCAGCCCCTTACGAAGCAACGCATAAACTAGGGTTTAAGCTTCTGTCACTCTGGCAACCCATCATCTACTTACTACTTCCCAATGCCTTCCTCTAGGCCCAAATAATGGTGAAGTGTTATGTAGTCCACGTTCACATAACACCACTAGAGGAAAAACAACATACAACACATCAAATTACCGAACGAATACCAAATTCACATGACTACTATTAACATGACTTATCCCATGTCCTAAGGAACAAAAGTAACTACTCAAAAAGCATAATCATAATCATGATCATAGAGGTAATGAGTAGCATCAAGGATCTGAACATAAACTCTTCCACCAAATAATCCAATTAGCATCAACTACAAAGAGTAATTGTAAGTGCATCTAGTGTCCCTTAGTGATTTTGGTGGTTTGAAGACTTATAGGTTAAGTATCTAATGTGTTTATAAGTGTACACAGGATCTATAAGTCATTGAGGAGTTTGAGATATTTGAAGAATATCGACCCCTAAAAATATATGTCTTCCGTTGAAGAAATTGGTCTGAAGCTGAAGAAATGAATCGCGAAGAATTTGCGATGAAATTGATATTCCTCATGAAGATATTGATATTGAGAAGATCGGTGGTTCCTGAAGAAAATCGTTCTGAAGAAATTGAAGCATGAAGATTTACGATTTCTGTTTTACTTTCTTCGCATTTGATGAATAGGAACACCGTACTGTTAAAGGGGGTCAAAGGAACGCTATGGAATGAATTTCCTCATGATGCTCAACCCAAGCCAAATCCTACCAAAAGCCTCAAGTGAGGAATATGAGTGACATGAGGACTCTCACAGTTGAGGGTTCCGACCGTTTCGATAAGCCACGCCAAGTCCCTGATCTTATCCACTCCAACGGTCATATTGTTTAAGGGCATTAACGTCAAATCATGCCGGGATGCTCCGAGGCTATAAATAGCCGCCCCCCACAACCACTAGCTGGTTGGCTGCTCCGTTAGAAACTGACACTTGTCGTAAGAGCAACCCAAATTCCTCAGAGCTTTCGAGAGTAAATCATCAGTGAGGAAATACACCACCCACCGAAACCACAAACCAAAACTAGTGATTGAGCATCACTGAAGAAGTTGTTCCTGTGCGGGACTGAAGCCTTTTACCTTTGAGGACTGTGCATCCTCCAGACGGTTAGGCGTCATGGTCTAGAGCAATCCAGCAGTCAATTGTGGATCGCCGGGTGACCGAGTTTGTGAGGGTTTGGAAGTCTGCCCTGAAGACTTAGCACGAGTGTTGGGCGAGGACTGTGTGTCCTTAGCTCAAGGAGAATACGGTAGGGACTGTGTGTCCCAGGACTGGGTGTCCTTTGGTTTCAATACCAAGCCGCTCCAAACCAGATGTACAACTGCCACAGCAGTTGGAACTGGGTCATCAACAACAGTCTTCACCAAGAATCGGGTTCTAATTCCTCAACTCTTTACTTTCTCTGTATTATGTGTTGATGACTTTCACTGTGACTGTTTGAAGAATTTGCTGAAGACTTTCTCTGAATTTCCTCAACCCCAAATTCTTCACTTGAGTTAATCATCATCTGTATTCTGCGTGCCTGCTTACTGTGCAATCTGTTTTCACATTCTTCACTCTGTAATACTGCTATTGTGAAAGTCTGCACGTCTGATCCGTAACCGTTTCCGCTGTAAGTTAGTCATCAGTGAGGAATTTCCTCAAAAGGAATTTCCTCAGTGATGAAATTCTAAAAATCTCCTATTCACCCCCCGTCTAGTCGATATAACGCACTTTCAATTGGTATCAGAGCAAGGTACTCCCTTGTTCTGTGTGATTTTGGTTTAACCACCTGGAGTTTTAGTTATGTCGACTTCAGGCATGTTTAAGGTGACTGCAGCATGTCCTACCTACGAAGGAAAGAATTTTCCCTTCTGGAAGAATAAAATGCAAATGCATCTACAAGCTATAGACAATGATCTCTGGTATATTGTGGAAAATGGTGTCCCCATCATTTCTGCTAGTGTCACTGCAGCTGATGTGAAGAAATTCAAGCAACTCGATTCTCAAGCGAAGAACATCATCTGTGGTCATCTGAGTCCTGGCCAGTTTGGAAGAGTAAGTGCCTTAGGCTCTGCAACACTGATCTGGGAGAGACTGTGCAAGGTAAATGAAGGAGTATCAACCCAACGCGACTCTCGTGTTGATATTCTTCGCAATCTCTTCAATCGCTTCAAGAGACATGACAATGAAAGCTGCCAAGACACCTTTGATCGCCTCACTGACATATCAAATGAACTGCAAGCACTCGGAGCTCGAGACATCACTGATCACGAAGTTGTGAAGAAACTGCTGAGATCTTTGGATTCTTCATTTGACACTTTAGTTCTGATGATCCAAGAAAGACCAGACTACAAGATGCTAGATCCTGCTGATATCCTTGAAAGGCTAAATACTCATGAATTCCAGCTAGAAGAAAAGAGAGATCTATATGGACAAAGCTATTCCAGACCACGTGCACTGAAGGCAAGAGCAATTTCCTCATCTGAAGAAGAAGACACAGATGACAGCAGTTGTGACCCTGAAGAATTTGGTCAGGAACTTGCAATGCTTGTGAGGAAATTCCAGAGATTTACACGACGAGGCCAGTTCGGTAAATCATCAAGAAGAGACATGAGGAAATCAGAATCTGCATCTGAGGACTACAAGAAACGGACCTGTCACAAGTGCAAGAAATCAGGTCATTACATTGCTGATTGTCCTCGCTGGGGAAAGGAATCAAAGAAGAAGAAATACAAGGATGACAGTTCTGATGACTCAAAGAAGAAGAAGAAATCTTCAAAATCCTCATCTTCAAAGTCCTCCTCACACAAGAAGACTAGTTTCAGAAAGGCTCGGGCACTTATTGGCAAGGAAATGGATTCTGAGGCAGAATGAGAAGAATGTGATGATGAAGAAGGCTCTGGAGAAGATTCAGAATCCGGACAGGCTAGTCTTGCACTAGCAACCAATTTCGTCAGCAAGTCAATCTTCAATCTTGAAGAAAATGAGTGCACCATCCATACTGATGACTATGCTGATGACTTCGCTCCAACCTATTGCTTCATGGCTAAAGGTTCAAAGGTATCACATAATGCCTCCTCATCTGATTCAAGTGACTGTGAACATGATCATTACAAAAAACCCAGTTACAGTAAACTTGCCATCATTGCCACTAAACAACAAACTGCTCTGGAAAAGCTTCAAAAACTGTTAGACAAAAGTGATGATCTGTTGAATGATGAAATGAATCTTAATCAAATCCTCGCTGATGACATGAAAAATCTTCAGTCTAGATTTGATATTCTTCAGGATCGTTATGATACACTCCTCACTGATCATGAGAAGCTTTCCTATGAATTTCTTCAAAGGAAGCTTGATCTTGAGAAGCTGAGGATGTCTTATGATGATCTTCGTATGGAAAATGATTCATTACTAGCTCAACAGATCAGCGCTAGTCAAGTTGAATTTATTCCTCCATGTCTTAAATGCATTGATTGTGAAACTGGTAATTCTTCACCAGAATCTTCAAATGCTACCACTGCTACAAATACTTCAACTCCACCTGTTGTGTCTATTTCCTCACTTGAGGAAAACACAAATGTCACTGATGAAAATGCAGGGTTGAAGGAATTGTACGTGACAGGCATGTACAAAAGCCTCAAAGGACATCAAATCCTTTGTGATGTGCTCAAAAAGCAGATCTTGAACAGGAACCCGAGGAAAGAAGGAATTGCCTTTGAGAGGAAATTGAATGCTGATGGATCTTATTGGAAACCTGAGCAGTATCCCAAAACCTCATGGGTTGCTGCTACTGGGCCTCCTTTTGATCCATCTAATCTAACTGGCTTCTCATGTGAATTATCCTATTCCTCGGATGAGTCATTTGATTCCAACTATAAACTGTTCAAAGATCAATCTGGTGAAGTATTTGCTCGATATGTTGGAACTAACTGCAGGAATGGCCCTCCTCTGAGGAAAATCTGGGTTCCCAAAAGTTGTCTTGAAAATCTTCAAGTAAATGTCCTCATGACATCATCTCTGAAGAATCGGAACCCTAGATCAAATTCCTCAGGAGGACCAAAGTCTTCAAGAGGATCAAAATCCTCAACTGGTCAAAACTATACTCATACCCGTGCTTATGCGTCTAACATGCAGGGAAACTACAAGGAATATGATTATGAGCTCTATTCTTCAAGTCATTATGTTCATAAATCCTCAAACCAGTTCTCTGCATACTCATATGAGTACTTTAACCCCCCTACTGTTAAGAGAAGTGCATTAGCTTCAATGCCACCTTTCTCATATGGTGCTCGCAGGATGATGAACGCTTTGCCACCCCTTCAGATGTGGGTGGTGAAGAAATCAAACTAATCACTTCTGCAGGTCAGGTCTCCAGATGAATATCATCATCTAAAGAATTTGCTGGAGACCTGAGGAAATGCTTGATAGGACGCAAGCTAATGATTGATGAAATAGAAATATTTCACACGTCCTTACATTTCTGTTATGATGAAATTAGTATCATATTCTTCAAATTTGAAGCATATGAGATGGTAACCTGTACTAATTCATCTGCAGGATGACAAACCCAAAAATACTGAGTGGGTTCTCGATAGTGGCTGCACACATCACATGACTGGTGATAAAAGCCTACTGATGAATATGCCACTAACTCCATCACCTCTGAAGCAAATCACATATGCTGATAAAGGTAAAAGCAAGGTATTGGGACTTGGCAAAGTAGCTATTTCCAAGGATAGGCATATGGACAAAGTGATGCTTGTTGAATCCCTTGGTTTTAACCTCATGTCAGTCTCGATGCTTTGTGATCTTGATATGATTGTTATCTTTGGTAGATATAGATGTGTAGTCATCATGGAATGTGACAGATCCAAAGTCTTCGAAGGTGTAAGAAGAGGGGATTTGTACATTGTTGACTTCTCTACAGGTCCTCAACCAGCCACTTGCTTACTAGCAAAAACCTCAGAAGGATGGCTGTGGCACAGAAGACTAGGTCAGGCAGGCATGAGGAATTTGCACACACTTGCAAAGAAGAAGCATGTCATTGGCATCGAATCAGTCAAATTCCTCAAGGATCATCTATGTGGTGCTTGTGAGTCTGGGAAAATGACCAGATCCAAGCATCCCTCCAAAACCATCATGACCACTACCCGTCCTTTTGAATTGCTTCATATGGATTTGTTTGGACCTACTCACTATGCAACACTAACCAATGCAGCATCTCTATATGGCTTTGTCATAGTTGATGATTATTCCAGATACACTTGGGTGCATATCATAGTGTATAAAACTGAAGTGCAGGAAATCTTCAAACGATTTTCTTCAAGGGCCTCGACGAACTTCGGCATCAAGATCAAACATATTAGGAGTGATAATGGAACCGAGTTCAAAAACACTGGTCTTGATGATTATCTTGATGAACTTGGTATTACTCACGAATTGTCTGCTCCTTATACTCCTCAGCAGAATGGTGTCGTCGAAAGAAAGAACAGGACTCTGGTTGAAATGGAAAGAACTATGCTTGAAGAATATCAGACTCCTCGTCGCTTCTGGCCTGAAGCAATCAATACTGCATGCCATATCATCAACAGGGTATATCTTCACAAATTCCTCAAGAAAACCTCATATGAACTCCTCACTGACAAGAAACCCAATATAAGTTGTCTCCTGAGGAAGCAATAAAGCTTAAGCCTACTGAAGACA
This sequence comes from Hordeum vulgare subsp. vulgare, assembly GCF_904849725.1. Lineage (NCBI taxonomy): Eukaryota > Viridiplantae > Streptophyta > Magnoliopsida > Poales > Poaceae > Hordeum > Hordeum vulgare. Next base: position 32,894,131 of record NC_058518.1, read on the forward strand.
TTGTTCCCACTGAGAAAATTGGTGAAGAAACAATCCCTATCGCTGATGAAAGTCAAGAAGATGCTCCTGAGGAAATTGCAACAGCACCACTTCCTCAGCCCAGACAAAATCCTCAACCAGCTCATCCAAGGATTGCAAATGAAGTAGAACTTGACAAAATCCTCAACGACATCAACGCGCCAGGTCCTCTCACTCGCTCAAAAGCTTCACACTTAGTTAACTTTTGTGGGCATTTTTCTTTTGTATCTATCACAGAACCCTCAAAAGTAGCTGAGGCTTTTCTGGAACCGGAGTGGATCCAAGCCATGCAAGACGAACTTCTTCAATTCAAGCTGAATGACGTGTGGGAGCTCGTCAAACGACCAGATCCTCGCAAGCATAACATAATTGGCACCAAGTGGATTTTCCGAAACAAGCAAGATGAGGACGGACAAGTGGTGAGGAACAAGGCACGACTTGTAGCCCAAGGCTACACCCAGGTTGAAGGAATAGATTTCGATGAAACTTTCGCACCTGTTGCTAGACTTGAAGCTATTCGAATCCTACTTGCTTATGCTAATCATCATAACATCATCTTATATCAAATGGATGTGAAAAGTGCATTCCTCAATGGTAAGCTTGAGGAAGAAGTATATGTTGCTCAGCCCCCAGGTTTTGAGGATCCAAAGAATCCAGACAAAGTCTTCAGACTCAAAAAGGCTCTGTATGGCCTCAAGCAAGCCCATCGGGCATGGTATGATACATTGAAGGAATTCCTCATGAAGAAAGGCTTCAAACCTGGTTCACTCGATCCAACTCTTTTCACAAAATCTTATGATAATGAACTGTTTGTATGTCAAATATATGTTGATTATATCATATTTGGCTGTACTGACAAAAGATACAGTGATGAATTTGCCTATATGATGAGTGAAGAATATCAGATGTCTATGATGGGGGAGCTGAAATTCTTCTTAGGTCTTCCAATTCGTCAACAAAGCAATGGAATGTTCATATCACAGGAGAAATACCTCAAGGATGTTCTGAGGAAATTCGACATGCATGAATGCAAAGGTGCCAAGACTCCAATGCCTACCAACGGTCACCTCGGCACTGATGAAAATGGTAAAGATTTCGATCAGCAGGTATACCATTCTATGATTGGCTCTTTATTGTATCTATGTGCATCTAGGCCAGACATAATGCTTAGCGTTTGCATGTGTGCACGTTTTCAAGGAAAACCGAAGGAATCACACCATAAGGCTGTGAAACATATTCTTCGATACCTAGCTCACACACCAACACTAGGATTATGGTATCCCAAGGGCTCCAATCTTCATGTGGTAGGGTATTCTGATTCAGACTATGCTGGTGACCGTGTGGATCGCAAGTCAACTTCTGGCACATGCCATTTCCTCGGAAGATCACTGGTTTGTTGGTCCTCAAAGAAGCAGAACTGCATATCACTCTCCACTGCCGAAGCTGAGTACATTGCTACTGGTTCTTGCTGTGCTCAATTACTATGGATGAAGCAAACCCTCAAGGACTACGGCATCAACATGAAGAATGTGCCTCTCTACTGTGACAATGAGAGTGCTATCAAGATTGCCTATAACCCAGTACAGCACTCGAAGACCAAGCACATCCAGATTCGTCATCATTTTCTTCACGACCATGTCCTCAAGGGCAATATCCTCATCGACCATGTGAAGACTGATGATCAACTGGCTGATATCTTCACTAAGCCCTTGGATGAGAAAAGGTTTTGCAAGTTGCGGTGTGAGCTAAATATCTTAGAGTCTTCGAATGTTTTGTAAAAACATGCACACATCCTAACACTTATGCAAAGTTGATGACTTAGATGTGCAACACATGATGAAACGATTTTATTCAACCAATGAAGAAAGTCACTCTGAATGTGAAGAAATTAACGAAGAAATTGATTCTCAGGGCCCTACGACAATTGTACGCGGCGTCTGTAATCAACATTCTTATATGGTGGGCAACGCCACCGCCCAATGTGAAATTCCTCAAGTTGATTTTCTTCAAATGATCAATTTCCTCACAATGCATTTTTCTTCAAAACAACTGTTCTTCATTGTGATGATCTATTGCAAAATCTTCAAAAACACTTGATGACTTTCATTTGCCTAGGTAGACTGTGATTTCTAGTCCTCAACAGCATTCACTTATTGCTATTTCTTCAAGTTGATGTTTCTGCTAAGTGAATGTGATCGGACCCTATTTTCCCTCTATGCTATACTTATCCAGTCTATTCAATTCTTCATATGCGTTCTACTTGAAACTTTGTTCAAAATCCTCACTGCATCCTTGTCAGCTGATGATTTTGTAACGAAAATCCTCAAATCTTCGAAAAATTGTTATCTTCAAAGGAACAGTAACTGAACCCCCACTTCCCACGATTGGATAGCCACGATCTCCACTATCTCCACCGCATCGTACGGGAGCTACACGTGTCCCGCGGAGACGTAGAGGCAAGGGCTATTCGGTCCGAAACTTTCGCGCCAAACAGTAACTTTCGGGCTATAAATATGTCCTTAACCCCCTCGGTATCATCTTCTTCGCCTCATCGCTCTCCTGCCACAGCACACCGAACCCTAGCGCCACCGCTGGTAGTCTTGTCGCCGGCAAGGAAGAGCTTCACTGCCTCAACCTTCTCGCCGCCAGGATCACGCCGGAGTCAGAACATCTACGTCCGCCGCCGCCGTAAACGTCCTCTGCTGCCAAGTTAGGGTGCATTGGACACTTGACCGAAGAGCATCTCCAACACCACCTTTTTGTGTTCTTCGTTCGCACCTTCTAGGGTAATTATATCCCATTTTTATAACAGATTAGATCTGAAATTTTACCTCTCCCATGTGAAATCTGTTTTTCCTCATGATACGATGCGCACATGATTCCTCAAACACTATCCATCACCACAATCATTTATGAACTAGCTAAGCATCTAAGATTTTCACGAGATTCCTCAATTGTGCGAATTTTCGGATCTGTACAACTCTGGAACCCAAGAACAGAATGCTTAAGCAAATTCCTCAACCACTGGTTATATTCCTCAAACTGTCAAACTTTTCCATTTTCTTCAAATTTGAGAACGCATATGACCTCTCCAAATTCCTCGCAACTATACTCTGTTCACGGGTACACACATGTCAGCTAATGAATCTCTCGGTTCTCATCACATTAACTCATTTGCAGCGTTTCTGGAAGAAACTCTTCAAGGCTCATCAGAATCCTCAAGAGTTCAAAATCCTCAGAAAGTTCATCGTCTGAAGAAAATGGAGGAAGAAAGGAAACAGAAGGGAGGAAAGAAACTGGAGCAGAACACAGCTGTTGATATTCCTGATGACATATACCTGGACTATTGCACGCCTGATGATGAACCTGAGACTAGGCCTAAAAGAAAGATTAGGCTGCAGAAAATTGAACGCAGATGGGCAAAGGAGTGGAAGGAGTACAGGTTTGTGACTCCAAAATATGCGAAGAAATTCGCTTTGAAGCCTCCTGGCAGAAGGGCCCCACTTGAGGATCATCAAGTAGCTCATCCCTCAAGTCTTATGACACTTGATGACTACCCAGATGAAAAAGAAAGGCATCTGGCCAAGCTCAAGAAGCAAGCAGAAACAGCAGTGAAGAAATTTCATGAATCCTCAGCTGCTGCCTCCGGTGCAGCTCATTCCTCAGCAGCAGAAACCTCAGGCTCCGAAATTCCTCAACCAAAGTCTGTGCCAACAAAGCCAAAAGCTTCAAAACCCCAAGAGAAGTTTGCATAGACTTCTGTCACCAAACCCTCAGCTCCAAAACCCTCGGTTCCAAAACCGTCAACACCAAAACCATCAGCGCCAAAACCCTCGGCACCAATCGCATCTACACCAAAGTCCTCAGCTCCACCTCCAAAGCCAGTACAGAAGAAAGTCGTGAAGACTACGACTGCCAGCTCTAGCTCCCCACTCCCAGCTGCAACAAGCTCGGAGACTAAGTCTTCAACACCCCTTTTGAAGACTTTGACAACAACTGAACCTGCACCTCTGCCCAGCCCCAGCAAAATCATCACAGTCCCATCTGCATCAGAGGGAAGTGATGAATATGATGATGAAACTCTGGAAGCCATCATCAGGAACAAGCAAGAAAGGGTAGCACAAGCATCAGGCAGTGCTATTCCTCTGGCGATGGACCCCAAGGTCCTCCTCGACTTCATCAATGTGTGGTATGAAGACCCAAACACACCCATTGATGATTTAAAACTTCCTCCTGGTGTCAGCCACATGGTGGCTACCTTCATAAAAGAAGCCAAGTGGAAGGAACAGAAGGCCAAGCAGGCAAAGATTGCAAAGGCCAGAAAGGAGAAATTCCTCAGGAAAAATGTTCTCAAGCTGACGCCTGAAGCATTGGTGTCCACCCAGGCAGAGCTGCAAGTCTTGACTGACAAGTGTGAGAAACTGTCAGACCGCACAAGCATCAAACGCAATTTCATCAAGCTAGCCACTAGTGTTGTTGATGACTACAACAAACGTCACCCCCCACCAGCACCGACTCCTCAGCCCCTGGTTGAACAGCCAGAAGATGCATCTCCTGATGAGGAGGAAATTCCTCAAGCTGAGGAACAACACCAAGAGCGCCGTGCTGATGAGCCGGCTATTGAAGAAATCATCACCGAGACCGCTCCTGATGAATCTGCAACCCCTGATGAAACTGCTCCTGATCCAGCTGCTTCATCAAGGCAGGCTGGTGACTCTGTTCCAGCTGGTTCCTCACTACCAGCTGAAGAATCTGTTGAGAAAACACCTTCACCAAAATTTCAAAGGTGAAGAAATTAATCCCGTCTGCATCAGACGCGAAAAAGACAAGAGCTGCTGAAAAGGAAGCAAAGAAGAGAAAAGCTTCCTCAGCAGAAGAAAAGATTGAGGCAAAACGCCTCAAGGAAACTGAAGAATCTGCCCCTCTGGACCCGGTGCCTCTTAATGTTGCACCCTCATTTGAAATGGTCGTCCTTGGTGACCACACTACAAGGGCAGATGAGGAAATGAAGGATGCTGCCTCTGAGGAGCATACTGATGAGGAAATACAAATTGATGACAGTCCTCAACCTCATATTCCTCAGAAAGAGACTACTGAAGCTTCAGCTGTAGCAGCTGATGAATCTGCTTCTGCCACAAAGTCAGCTGATGAAAATCAAGCTGAAGAAAATGTCCAGTCTGAGCAGGCTCCTCCCACTGAACAGGCTGACCAAACTCCTCAAGCTGAGAAGGAAGAAGAAATTCCTCAGCCGGATGCTCAGCCAGAGCAAGAAATTCCTCAACCTGAGGAAACTGCTGAAGAACATGTTCCCACCCCCTGACAATGAATTCATTGTGCTCAACCCAGAGTGTGCCATGCTTGTTTCCCCACCCATTCCTCAGCACAATCTCAATCCAGTTCAGCGCCTGCCATTCTCGAAACGGCCAAAGTTTCAGAAAGAGAATTTCTTTGAGGAACGCATGTATTTCATCGGAGAAAATCCTTATGACAAGCCTCAAATGAGACATCTGAAGTTTTGGACAAGGACTCAGATGAACTACTATGCTTCTGTCCTCTGTGGCCACAACAAGATATTCCAGCACAGGCACATTCCTCATCATGAACTTGAAGAGATTCCATGCATGGAACCAGTCCTCAGTGTACTACATGATGCAGGTTTGCTCCCTATGTGCTCCGACATATCAGATTGGAATAGTGAGCTAATTCTTCAGTTCTATTCAACTCTGCACATCTCGGGCAATGCTGATGACATCAACACTTGGGTGTTCGACTCGATGACCCAAAATACTCACTACAAGGCTCCAGCGTGTGAACTCCTCAGAGAACTACCCGTACCAATTCCTTCAGAAGGGGCAGTGAAGCTTTATGGTGAGCGTGAGCTGCCAAATGGAATGATGGAAGTCCTCATGAAGCCTTTGGCTGCAGGAAAACCCTCAAGAACCACATTCCTCGTCCATGAGCTCAAGTACACACCCCGGTCTGTCTACCTCATTCTCTGCAGTGTGCTAGCACCAATCAAAGGCCATGATGATGACGAAGATGTCTTCGGCTTCATGAAGAATATCCTCTTCAACATCATTCACGGTATCCCCATGAATATCCATGATTTCTTCTTGAGGACTTTGGCTAACAATGTAATGTGCCCATATGATCACAAAATTTATGCACCATGGATCATGAGATTCCTCAGGACAAGGACTGGCATCAACTTTCACGCAGATTTCCAGAACCATGTTGGTTATATGCCTCCTATCCGGGTCAACAAGAAGACTTTCGAGCCCATTGAGGGAAAAGGAAAGTCTGTAATTGATGAAGGAAGCAGGCCTCTTGATGGTCAATTTAAAGAGCCAGATGCATATTCCTCATGGGACGATACTGAGACTCGTCCACCAAGCCCAGTTCCTCCTCGCGTGCTAAACACCAGAGAGCTTCTTCTCAGTCTTCATCAGAAGGTGGATCACAACCACAAATGGGTCAAACGCCAGTTTGGTGCCATTGTGAAAACCCTCACTGAGACACAGAACAGTGTGAAGCTTAATCATCACTATCTGCATGAGGTTTTTGATCGCACCTGGGCTACCCTTGCCCATCTGAAGACCCAGACTGAACTTGAAGAATTGAACTTTGAGCAGGACTTTGACTGGTCGTGGCCTCCCAAGAAGAAGTTCAGGCCCATTCCAGTGCCAGATCTTGAAGACAGCTCCTTCTCGTCCTTCCGCACCGCCGAATCTGATGAGGAACAGCTCGACACCGCAACAGGCCCAAGGAAGAAGACTACACCAAAGAAGCGCCAAGGATTTTCATCAACCGCAACGCAATGAAGTCTTCACGGGCGTTAGTCCTCAGTTTGTCCCTTTTTGTCACTTGATGACAAAGGGGGGGAACTTGAGAGTTAGTCTTCAAACGGGAGTTATTTTTGGGGCTTATGAACTATATTTAAGTTACAAACTCTTGGTTCTTCTGAAGTTTTTATGTAATGAGTTGTAACTTAAGCCCGATGGTACTCTGACGCTTTTTGAACGTTTTTTCTTCGCATGCTTATTCCTCAAGTTTTAATGCACGCATGCTGGAATTCGTCAGATACCATTTGCCATCATGCATCTTCATTTTCTTCATATGATATGTTATATGTATGCATGATTTACAAGATTCAGGGGGAGATCTCCATGATATAAATCATCAATGTGCATATGCTATAAAAGCAAAATCCTCAATGTATGCACATCTTCAGGGGGAGTCTCTGTGAATCTTGTCTTCAAATTCCTCAATTAAGTATTTACACTTCACATTTTTATTCCCTGTTGAAGACTTAACCTAATTATCATCAACCACCAAAAAGGGGGAGATTGTAAGTGCATCTAGTGCCCCTTAGTGATTTTGGTGGTTTGAAGACTTATAGGTTAAGTATCTAATGTGTTTATAAGTGTACACAGGATCTATAAGTCATTGAGGAGTTTGAGATATTTGAAGAATATCGACCCCTAAAAATATATGTCTTCAGTTGAAGAAATTGGTCTGAAGCTAAAGAAATGAATCGCGAAGAATTTGCGATGAAATTGATATTCCTCATGAAGATATTGATATTGAGAAGATCGGTGGTTCCTGAAGAAAATCGTTCTGAAGAAATTGAAGCATGAAGATTTACGTTTTCTGTTTTACTTTCTTCGCATTTGATGAATAGGAACACCGTACTGTTAAAGGGGGTCAAAGTAACGCTATGGAATGAATTTCCTCATGATGCTCAACCCAAGCCAAATCCTACCAAAAGCCTCAAGTGAGGAATATGAGTGACATGAGGACTCTCACAGTTGAGGGTTCCGACCGTTTCGATAAGCCACGCCAAGTCACTGATCTTATCCACTCCAACGGTCATATTGTTTAAGGGCATTAATGTCAAATCATGTCGGGATGCTCCCAGGCTATAAATAGCCGCCCCCCACAACCACTAGCTGGTTGGCTGCTCCGTTAGAAACTGACACTTGTCATAAGAGCAACCCAAATTCCTCAGAGCTTTCGAGAGTAAATCATCAGTGAGGAAATACACCACCCACCGAAACCACAAACCAAAACTAGTGATTGAGCATCACTGAAGAAGTTGTTCCTGTGCGGGACTGAAGCCTTTTACCTTTGAGGACTGTGCATCCTCCAGACGGTTAGGCGTCATGGTCTAGAGCAATCCAGCAGTCAATTGTGGATCGCCGGGTGACCGAGTTTGTGAGGGTTTGGAAGTCTGCCCTGAAGACTTAGCACGAGTGTTGGGCGAGGACTGTGTGTCCTTAGCTCAAGGAGAATACGGTAGGGACTGTGTGTCCCAGGACTGGGTGTCCTTTGGTTTCAATACCAAGCCGCTCCAAACCAGATGTACAACTGTCTCAGCAGTTGGAACTGGGTCATCAACAACAGTCTTCACCAAGAATCGGGTTCTAATTCCTCAACTCTTTACTTTCTCTGTATTATGTGTTGATGACTTTCACTGTGACTGTTTGAAGAATTTGCTAAAGACTTTCTCTGAATTTCCTCAACCCCAAATTCTTCACTTGAGTTAATCATCATCTGTATTCTGCGTGCCTGCTTACTGTGCAATCTGTTTTCACATTCTTCACTCTGTAATACTGCTATTGTGAAAGTCTGCACGTCTGATCCGTAACCGTTTCCGCTGTAAGTTAGTCATCAGTGAGGAATTTCCTCAAAAGGAATTTCCTCAGTGATGAAATTCTAAAAATCTCCTATTCACCCCCCTCTAGTCGATATAACGCACTTTCAATTGGTATCAGAGCAAGGTACTCCCTTGTTCTGTGTGATTTTGGTTTAACCACCTGGAGTTTTAGTTATGTCGACTTCAGGCATGTTTAAGGTGACTACAGCATGTCCTACCTACGAAGGAAAGAATTTTCCCTTCTGGAAGAATAAAATGCAAATGCATCTACAAGCTATAGACAATGATCTCTGGTATATTGTGGAAAATGGTGTCCCCATCATTTCTGCTAGTGTCACTGCAGCTGATGTGAAGAAATTCAAGCAACTCGATTCTCAAGCGAAGAACATCATCTGTGGTCATCTGAGCCCTGGCCAGTTTGGAAGAGTAAGTGCCTTAGGCTCTGCAACACTGATCTGGGAGAGACTGTGCAAGGTAAATGAAGGAGTATCAACCCAACGCGACTCTCGTGTTGATATTCTTCGCAATCTCTTCAATCGCTTCAAGAGACATGACAATGAAAGCTGCCAAGACACCTTTGATCGCCTCACTGACATATCAAATGAACTGCAAGCACTCGGAGCTCGAGACATCACTGATCACGAAGTTGTGAAGAAACTGCTGAGATCTTTGGATTCTTCATTTAACACTTTAGTTCTGATGATCCAAGAAAGACCAGACTACAAGATGCTAGATCCTGCTGATATCCTTGAAAGGCTAAATACTCATGAATTCCAGCTAGAAGAAAAGAGAGATCTATATGGACAAAGCTATTCCAGACCACGTGCACTGAAGGCAAGAGCAATTTCCTCATCTGAATAAGAAGACACAGATGACAGCAGTTGTGACCCCGAAGAATTTGGTCAGGAACTTGCAATGCTTGTGAGGAAATTCCAGAGAATTACACGACGAGGCCAGTTCGGTAAATCATCAAGAAGAGACATGAGGAAATCAGAATCTGCATCTGAGGACTACAAGAAACGGACCTGTCACAAGTGCAAGAAATCAGGTCCTTACATTGCTGATTGTCCTCGCTGGGGAAAGGAATCAAAGAAGAAGAAATACAAGGATGACAGTTCTGATGACTCAAAGAAGAAGAAGAAATCTTCAAAATCCTCATCTTCAAAGTCCTCCTCACACAAGAAGACTAGTTTCAGAAAGGCTCGGGCACTTATTGGCAAGGAAATGGATTCCGAGGCAGAATGAGAAGAATGTGATGATGAAGAAGGCTCTGGAGAAGATTCAGAATCCGGACAGGCTAGTCTTGCACTAGCAACCAATTTCGTCAGCAAGTCAATCTTCAATCTTGAAGAAAATGAGTGCACCATCCATACTGATGACTATGCTGATGACTTCGCTCCAACCTATTGCTTCATGGCTAAAGGTTCAAAGGTATCACATAATGCCTCCTCATCTGATTCAAGTGACTGTGAACATGATCATTACAAAAAACCCAGTTACAGTAAACTTGCCATCATTGCCACTAAACAACAAACTGCTCTGGAAAAGCTTCAAAAACTGTTAGAAAAAGTGATGATCTGTTGAATGATGAAATGAATCTTAATCAAATCCTCGCTGATGACATGAAAAATCTTCAGTCTAGATTTGATATTCTTCAGGATCGTTATGATACACTCCTCACTGATCATGAGAAGCTTTCCTATGAATTTCTTCAAAGGAAGCTTGATCTTGAGAAGCTGAGGATGTCTTATGATGATCTTCGTATGGAAAATGATTCATTACTAGCTCAACAGATCAGCGCTAGTCAAGTTGAATTTATTCCTCCATGTCTTAAATGCATTGATTGTGAAACTAGTAATTCTTCACCAGAATCTTCAAATTCTACCACTGCTACAAATACTTCAACTGCACCTGTTGTGTCTATTTCCTCACTTGAGGAAAACACAAATGTCACTGATGAAAATGCAGGGTTGAAGGAATTGTACGTGACAGGCATGTACAAAAGCCTCAAAGGACATCAAATCCTTTGTGATGTGCTCAAAAAGCAGATCCTGAACAGGAACCCGAGGAAAGAAGGAATTGCCTTTGAGAGGAAATTGAATGCTGATGGATCTTATTGGAAACCTGAGCAGTATCCCAAAACCTCATGGGTTGCTGCTACTGGGCCTCCTTTTGATCCATCTAATCTAACTGGCTTCTCATGTGAATTATCCTATTCCTCGGATGAGTCATTTGATTCCAACTATAAACTGTTCAAAGATCAATCTGGTGAAGTATTTGCTCGATATGTTGGAACTAACTGCAGGAATGGCCCTCCTCTGAGGAAAATCTGGGTTCCCAAAAGTTGTCTTGAAAATCTTCAAGTAAATGTCCTCATGACATCATCTCTGAAGAATCGGAACCCCAGATCAAATTCCTCAGGAGGACCAAAGTCTTCAAGAGGATCAAAATCCTCAACTGGTCAAAACTATACTCATACCCGTGCTTATGCGTCTAACATGCAGGGAAACTACAAGGAATATGATTATGAGCTCTATTCTTCAAGTCATTATGTTCATAAATCCTCAAACCAGTTCTCTGCATACTCATATGAGTACTTTAACCCCCCTACTGTTAAGAGAAGTGCATTAGCTTCAATGCCACCTTTCTCATATGGTGCTCGCAGGATGATGAACGCTTTGCCACCCCTTCAGATGTGGGTGGTGAAGAAATCAAACTAATCACTTCTGCAGGTCAGGTCTCCAGATGAATATCATCATCTAAAGAATTTGCTGGAGACCTGAGGAAATGCTTGATAGGACGCAAGCTAACGATTGATGAAATAGAAATATTTCACACGTCCTTACATTTCTGTTATGATGAAAATAGTATCATATTCTTCAAATTGGAAGCATATGAGATGGTAAGCTGTACTAATTCATCTGCAGGATGACAAACCCAAAAATACTGAGTGGGTTCTCGATAGTGGCTGCACACATCACATGACTGGTGATAAAAGCCTACTGATGAATATGCCACTAACTCCATCACCTCTGAGGGTTTGGAAGTCTGCCCTGAAGACTTACCACAAGTGTTGGGCGAGGACCGTGTGTCCTTAGCTCAAGGAGAATACGGTAGGGACTGTGTGTCCCAGTACTGGGTGTCCTTTGGTTTCAATACCAAGCCGCTCCAAACCAGATGTACAACTGTCACAGCAGTTGGAACTGGGTCATCAACAACAGTCTTCACCAAGAATCGGGTTCTAATTCCTGAACTCTTTACTTTCTCTGTATTATGTGTTGATAACTTTCACTGTGACTGTTTGAAGAATTTGCTGAAGACTTTCTCTGAATTTCCTCAACCCCAAATTCTTCACTTGAGTTAATCATCATCTGTATTCTGCGTGCCTGCTTACTGTGCAATCTGTTTTCACATTCTTCACTCTGTAATACTGCTATTGTGAAAGTCTGCACGTCTGATCCGTAACCGTTTCCGCTGTAAGTTAGTCATCAGTGAGGAATTTCCTCAAGAGGAATTTCCTCAGTGATGAAATTATAAAAATCTCTTATTCACCCCCCCCCCCTAGTCGATATAACGCACTTTCAGTAATCAACACTACTAGCAACCTTACAAGTACCAATCGGAGTCGCGAGACGGAGATTGGTTACAAGTGATGAACTAGGGTTTGGAGATGAGATGGTGTTGATGAAGATGTTGATGGTGACGAGTCCCCTCCGATGAGAGGAGTGTTGGTGATGACGATGGAGATGATTTCCCCCTCCGGGAGGGAAGTTTCCCCGGCAGGATCATCTTGTCGGAGCTCTAGATTGGTTCTGCTCAAGTTCCGCCTCGCGGCGGCGAAACCATGAAAAAGCTCCTCTGTGATTTTTTCCTGGACGAAACCCTCCATATAGCAAAAGAGGGGGGCCAGTGGGCCAGTGGGCTTCCCACAAGCCCCCATGGCCCAGCCTGGGGGGGTGGCCGCACCGTGCAGGCTTGTGGGCACCCCCTGGTGCCCCTATGGCACTTCTTCGGCCCAGTATTTTTGATAAATTGGGAAAAAATCCCCGTTGATTTTCACGGAGTTTGGTGTTGCGCAGAATAGGTATGTCAACTTTGCTCCACTTTCAGGCCAGAATTCCAATTGCCGGTATTCTCCCTCTTCATGTAAACCTTGCAAAATAAGAGAGAAAAGGCATAATAATAGTACCGTGAAGTGAAATAACAGCCAAAGAAGCGATAAATATCAACATGAAAACATGATGCGAAATGGACATATCAAAGTGCATCCAGTTTTTGCCGTAACCCTCTCAACTTTCTCGCACATGCTATGTGGGTGAAATGATGATACCATGCCAACTTGGAACCTTTTCACAGTTCATTTCAAATGCTTTTCAATTTCATGGTCTTATAGCTCAAAATAATCAGTAAATCCATGAAAAATAACAAATGAAGTCAAAAAGGGTTGTAAATTGATGATGTGGCCTTGAATAGTGCATTTTGAACACAGAAAAACTATGGAGTTCAAATAAGTTCAAAAAAATGAAATTCCTTTGTAACACACGAGTTTCCGTACGAAACCCCCATACTTCAAAAGAGATTTTCCGTTTTCTACACGAAGTGCATCCAGTTTTTGTCGTAACCCTCTCAACTTTCTCGCACAAGCTATGTGGGTGAAATGATGATACCATTCCAACTTGGAACTTTTTCAGAGTTCATTTCAAATGCTTTTCAATTTCATGGTCTTATAGCTCAAAAATAATCAATAAATGCATGAAAAATAACAAATGAAGTCATAAAGGGTTGTAAATTGGTGATGTGGCTTTGAATGGTGCATTTTGAACACAGAAAAACCGTGGATTTCAAATAAGTTCAAAAAAAATGAAATCCATTTGTAACAAACGAATTTCTGTATGAAACCCTAATACTTCAAAAGAGATTGTCCGTTTTGTATACGAAATGCTTCCAGTTTTTGCTGTAACCCTCTCCACTTTCTCGCACATTCTATGTGGGTGAAATGATGATACCATGCCAACTTGGAACCTTTTCAGAGTTCATTTCAAATGCTTTTCAATTTCATGGTCTTATAGCTCAAAATAATAAGTAAATGCATGAAAAATAACAAATGAAGTCATAAAGGGTTGTAAATTGATGATGCGGCATTAAATGGTGCATTTTGAACACAGAAAAACTATAGAGTTCAAATAAGTTCAAAAAAATAAAATCCCTTTGTAACAAACGAGTTTCCGTATGAAACACTCATACTTCGAAAGAGATTGTCCGTTTTGTACACGAAGTGCATCTAGTTTTTGTCGTAACCCTCTCAACTTTATCGCACATGCTATGTGGGTGAAATGATGATACCATGCCAACTTGGAACCTTTTCAGAGTTCATTTCAAATGATTTTCAATTTCATGGTCTTATAGATCAAAATAATCAGTAAATGCATGAATAATAATAAATGAAGTCATAAAGGGTTGTAAATTGAAGATGTGGCTTTGAATGGTGCATTTTGAACACAAAAAAACTATGGAGTTCAAATAAGTTCAAAAAATGAAATCCCTTTGTAACAGATGAGTTTCCGTATGAAACCCTGATACTTCGAAAGGGATTGTCTGTTTTGTACACGAAGTGCATCCAGATTTTGTCGTAACCCTCTCAACTTTCTCGCACATGCTATGTGGGTGAAATGATGATACCATGCCAACTTGGAACCTTTTCAGATTTCATTTCAAATGCTTTTCCATTTCATGGTCTTATAGCTCAAAATAATCAGTAAATGCATGAAAAATAACAAATGAAGTCATAAAGGGTTGTAAATTGATGATGTGGCTTTGAATGGTGCATTTTGAACACAGTAAAACTATGGAGTTCAAATAAGTTCAAAAAATGAAATCCCTTTGTAAAAGACGAGTTTCTGTATGAAACCCTAATGCTTCGAAAGAGATTGTCTGTTTTGTCCACGAAGTGCATACAGTTTTTGCCGTAACCCTCTCAACTTTCTCGCACATGCTATGTGGGTGAAATAATGATACCATGCCAACTTGGAACCTTTTCAGAGTTCATTTCAAATGTTTTTCAATTTCATGGTCTTATAGCTCAAAATAATTAGTAAATGCATGAAAAATAACAAATGAAGTCATAAAGGGTTGTAAATTGATGATGTGGCTTTGAATGGTGCATTTTGAACACAGAAAAACTATGGAGTTCAAATAAGTTCAAAAAAATGAAATCCCTTTGTAAGAGACGAGTTTCCGTATGAAACCCACATACTTCGAAACAGATTATCCGTTTTGTACACGAAGTGCTTCCAGTTTTTGCCGTAACCCTCTCAACTTTCTCGCACATGCTATGTGGGTGAAATGATGATACCAAGCCAACTTGGAACCTTTTCATAGTCCATTTCAAATGCTTTTCAATTTCATGGTCTTATACCTCAAAATAATGAGTAAATGCATGAAAAATAACAAATGAAGTCATACATTTTGAACACAGAAAAACTATGGAGTTCAAATAAGTTCAAAAAATGAAATCCCTTTGTAACAGACGAGTTTCCGTATGAAACCCTCATACTTCGAAAGAGATTATCCGTTTTGTACACGAAGTGCATCCAGTTTTTGCCGTAACCCTCCCAACTTTCTCGCACATGCTATGTGGGTGAAATGATGATACCATGCCAACTTGGAACCTTTTCAGAGTTCATTTCAAATTCTTTTCAATTTCATTGTCTTATAGCTCAAAATAATCAGTAAATGCATGAAAAATAACAAATGAAGTCATAAAGGGTTGTAAATTGATGATGTGGCTTTGAATGGTGCATTTTGAACACAGTAAAACTATGGAGTTCAAATAAGTTCAAAAAATGAAATCCCTTTGTAAAAGACGAGTTTCTGTATGAAACCCTAATGCTTCGAAAGAGATTGTCTGTTTTGTCCACGAAGTGCATACAGTTTTTGCCGTAACCCTCTCAACTTTCTCGCACATGCTATGTGGGTGAAATAATGATACCATGCCAACTTGGAACCTTTTCAGAGTTCATTTCAAATGCTTTTCAATTTCATGGTCTTATAGCTCAAAATAATTAGTAAATGCATGAAAAATAACAAATGAAGTCATAAAGGGTTGTAAATTGATGATGTGGCTTTGAATGGTGCATTTTGAACACAAAAAAACTATGGAGTTCAAATAAGTTCAAAAAAATGAAATCCCTTTGTAAGAGACGAGTTTCCGTATGAAACCCACATACTTCGAAAGAGATTGTCCGTTTTGTACACGAAGTGCTTCCAGTTTTTGCCGTAACCCTCTCAACTTTCTCGCACATGCTATGTGGGTGAAATGATGATACCAAGCCAACTTGGAACCTTTTCATAGTCCATTTCAAATGCTTTTCAATTTCATGGTCTTATACCTCAAAATAATGAGTAAATGCATGAAAAATAACAAATGAAGTCATACATTTTGAACACAGAAAAACTATGGAGTTCAAATAAGTTCAAAAAATGAAATCCCTTTGTAACAGACGAGTTTCTGTATGAAACCCTCATACTTCGAAAGAGATTATCCGTTTTGTACACGAAGTGCATCCAGTTTTTGCCGTAACCCTCCCAACTTTCTCGCACATGCTATGTGGGTGAAATGATGATACCATGCCAACTTGGAACCTTTTCAGAGTTCATTTCAAATTCTTTTCAATTTCATTGTCTTATAGCTCAAAATAATCAGTAAATGCATGAAAAATAACAAATGAAGTCATAAAGGGTTGTCAATTGATGATGTGGCTTTGAATGGTGCATTTTGAACACAAAAAAACTATGGAATTCAAATAAGTTCAAAAAATGAAATCCCTTTGTAACAAACGAGTTTCCGTATAAAACCCTGGTACTTCGAAAGAGATTGTCCGTTTTGTTCACGAAGTGCATCTAGTTTTTGCCGTAACCCTCTCAAACTTCTCGCACATGCTATGTGGGTGAAATGATGATACCATGCCAACTTGGAACCTTTTCAGAGTTCATTTCAAATGCTTTTCAATTTCATGGTCTTATAGCTCAAAATAATCAGTAAATGCATGAAAAATAACAAATGAAGTCATAAAGGGTTGTAAATTGATGATGTGGCTTTGAATGGTGCATTTTGAACACAGAAAAACTATGGAGTTCAAATAAGTTTAAAAAATGAAATCCCTTTGTAACAGACGAGTTTCCGTATGAAACCCTGATACTTCGAAAGATATTGTTCGTTTTGTACACGAAGTGCATACGACTAGAAATCCATTACTAGGGCCAGGATGCACGCGTGCAGTAGGCTCAATAGGCCCACAAGCACACAGATTGATTTTAGGCCCGTAAGCCTGCAGTAGAGACAAAAAATAAATAAGTAATTAGAAACAAAAAAAAGCAAAAAGAACATGTACCAATTAAAATGCCTTTGTAACAGCCTTAGAACTGGTACTAAAGGAATCTACTAAATAGCTTTTATAAACTTCTAGTATTATTGAAACTAAAATTATATAGAATTTATGCAACTAAAAATATCAAAGTATTTTCTGTTCAAAACATTAAAAGCAAAAAAGAATTATCATAAAAGAAAATAAATAAGTAATTAGAATTTTGTTACAAACTTTAATAGCAAAAAGAATTATCATAAAAGAAAATAAATAAGTAATTAGAAACAAAAAAGAAAGCAAAAAAACTGGAAAAACAATTAAAAAAAGTGCCACCTACAGGGCCACCACGGCGTGCATACGACTAGAAACCCATACTAGGGCCAGGATGCAGGCTTGTAGTAGGCCCAATAGGCCCACAAGCACACATATTGATTTCAGGCCCGTAAGCCTGCAGTAGAGAGGAGCTCGAAGTGGTTGGTTCGGCAGGGCTTATAAACCACTCCGAGCCCCTCTCGGCTAGCGAGGTGGGACTAAACATAGCACCGCACCGCGCAAAGGCCTTTGGTCCCGGTTGGTGGTACCAACCGGGACTAAAGGGGGGCATTGGTACCGGTTGGTGCCACCAACCGGGACTAAAGGTCCCTGCTTCCCGCCCTTCGGGGTGCTGAAAAGAGACATTTAGTCTCCGTTGGTGACACCAACTGGGACCAATGCCTCCATTAGTCCCGGTTGGAGACCTTTGGTCCCGGTTGTTGAGACCAACCGGGACTAAAGGTTTGGCTATATAAGCGGCAGTTTATAAATTTTGATCTCTCCCCCTCTCTCCATTCGATCCCGACGCCGACGCCGCCCAACGCCGATGACGCCGATGCTGCCCCTGCCCCGTCGATGCCGTCGTCCCTCTGCCCCGTCAACGCCGTCCTCGTCGTCGCCGCCACCTACGCCGGCCGCCTGCGCCTCCTCCATCTGCAGCCGTCGACGAGCAGCGCCCGACCCTCCTCCCGCTGAAGGGTTACGTAGCATAAATTCAAAATTTTCCTACGCATATTCAGATCTTCCTATGGAGAGACCAGCAACGAGAGAGGGGTAAGAGCATCTTCATACCTTTGAAGATCGCTTAGTGGAAGCGTTGCTAGAACGCGATTGATGGAGTCGTACTCGCAGCGATTCCGATCTAGTGCCGAACTACGACACCTCCGCGTTCAACACACGTGCAGCCCGGTGACGTCTCCCGCACCTTGATCCAGCAAGGAGGACGGAGAGGTTGGGGAAGAACTCCAGCAACACGACGGCGTGGTGTCGATGGAGAGACAAGGTCTCCCGGCAGGGCTTCGCCAAGCACCGACAGAGAGGAGGAGGAAGAAGGGCAGGGTTGCGCCGAGGGGGAGGGAGAAGTCTATCTCCCAATGGCCAAAAGTGCCTGGTATATATAGGGGAAGGGAGGGGTTGTGCCCCCTTGAGGGTTTCCCCCTCCTGGGGGGCGGCAGCCCTAGATGGGGCTGGTGCGGCGGCCAAGGGGGGGAGGAGGGGTGTGGCACACCCCTGGTAGGCCTTAGGCCCACCTGGCTTAGGGTTTGCCCCCCCCCCTTTTTTTCTCCCCTACGCATTGGGCTGAGTGGGGAGGCGCACCAGCCCACCTAGGGTCTGGTTCCCTCCCCCACTTGGCCCATCTTACCTCCCGGGGTCGTTGCCCCCTTCGGTGGACCCCCGGGCCACCTTCGGTGGTCCCGGTGGTCCCGGTACGTTACCGGTGATGCCCGAAACACTTCCGGCGCCCGAACCCATCCATCATATATATCAATCTTTACCTCCGGACCATTCCGGAGCTCCTCGTGACGTCCGGGATCTCATCCGGGACTCCGAACAACTTTCGGTAACCTCGTATAACAATTCCCTATAACCCTAGCGTCATCGAACCTTAAGTGTGTAGACCCTACGGGTTCGGGAGACAGGCAGACATGACCGAGACACCTCTCTGGCCAATAACCATCAGCGGGGTCTGGATACCCATGGTGGCTCCCACTTGCTCCACGATGATCTCATTAGATGAACCACGATGTCAAGGATTCAATCAATCCCGTATACGATTCCCTTTGTCTGTCGGTATAGAACTTGCCCGAGATTCAATCGTCGGTATACCAATACCTTGTTCAATCTCGTTACTGGTAAGTCTCTTTACTCATTTCATAGCATGTCATCGTGTGACTAACTCCTTAGTCACATTGAGCTCATGATGGTGTTCTACCGAGTGGGCCCCGAGATACCTCTCCGTCACACGGAGTGACAAATCCCGATCTTGATTCGTACCAACCCAACAGACACTTTCAGAGGTACCCGTAGTGCACCTTTATAGTCACCCAGTTACGTTGTGACGTTTGATACACCCAAAGCACTCCTACGGTATCCGGGAGTTGCACAATCTCACGGTCGAAGGAAAAGACACTTGACATTAGAAAAGCTTGAGCATACGAACAACACGACCTAGTGTTATGCTTAGAATTGGGTCTTGTCCATCACATCATTCTCCCAATGATGTGATCCCGTTATCAATGACATCTAATGCCCATGATCAGGAAACCATGATAATCTATTGACTAACCAGCTAGCCAACTAGAAGCTTGCTAGGGACACATTGTGATATATTTATTCACACATCTATTACTATTTCCTGTTAATACAATTATAGCATGAACAATAGACGATTATCATGAACAAGGAAATATGATAATAACCATTTTATTATTGCCTCTAGGGCATATTTCCAACATCCTCCATCTGCAGCCGCCGACGAGC
The DNA here is from genome assembly GCF_904849725.1 of Hordeum vulgare subsp. vulgare. Taxonomy (NCBI): domain Eukaryota; kingdom Viridiplantae; phylum Streptophyta; class Magnoliopsida; order Poales; family Poaceae; genus Hordeum; species Hordeum vulgare. The sequence goes on from NC_058518.1 coordinate 32,913,961, forward strand.
AGCGCCCGGCCCTCCTCCCACGGTGAGATCCGCCTCCGCCACTCCTCCCTGTCCTCCTCTAGATCCGGTGCCAGCCGGCTGATGCATACGTGTGTGCCATCTTTGATTTTCAAATCAGTGATGAGATAAATCCTGTGTACCGGTGCTTGCAGATAGCGAAATGCGAGGTGTTTTTCATTTGTATGTAGGTAGCTTCCTCATTGTGTGGTTGTTGTGTTCAATATATCACATGAAGTTGGCGATGGAGACACAATGAAGTCGTATCGGACTATATTATGTCTAGCATGTATTGTACTACATGTATGGCGGTGCCATTGTCAAATAAGGCCGGTGGGAGGATTTGTCAATCTATTTCATAGTCTTGTTATAGGTCGGAGTTAGGTTATGTAAACATTTTGCACAACATCTGTTGTTCAGAAGAAGTTTTTTCTGTGTTGGCTTGTTGTCCCATTTTTTAGGCAACATTAGCACAAGTATCTTACTAGATTTCATATGTGGTTCTAATTGTTCTTTCATTGTTCCCAGTTCTCCTTTTGCTAGGATGGAAGTTCATGTAATCTTCAATAGCAATATTATGAATGGGAGTTCACGATGTGCAATGGCAGTGGTGTCACTTCTTTTCGTTTTAAAAGTAGATATTGTAATGATATAGAATCAAGTATCATATTATAGTTACTTGTGGCTATTTTTTTAATGTTCAAAAGTATCTTTGGAGGAAAATTATTCACAAGGTGCTCACCATAGTAGTAGCGGTGGATGTGAAAAGAAGTTCGACAATATCAGTTGATGTGTATAATGATTCACAAGGACATATAGATGTTAAACCACTATAATATTTCTGTCTCCGTAGCAATGCACATGATTTAATTTGGGTAATGAGGCATGCATAATCAAGTACACAATCCTGAAACTAAAATCAATTTTCGTAGAGAGTAAGCAACTCACTTATATGACACACCAACAATAAACCAACACTGCATTTTGCTAGTGAATTCATATATCCTTTAAGTGTGTAAAACTGAACCAAAATGCCATCAGTACACTACACCGAGCCCACAACCAAAATTCCATCTCTCCCAAGCCCCTGACTCCCGTTCCATCGCCGCCGCCTTGACCCCATACTCCTCAGCTGCACACCACCTCCTAGCCCATGTCTCAAACTGCCATCGTTCCCCTCTTGTTTGCTTCGTGGTCGTGGTGGCCACAGACCTAGTCGTCGGCACCCCGTTCGCCGCCCCGCTGGCATCTCGACTGCTACCATCATAGCTTGAGGGATTAGTACTCCCATGACGTGTCACGCTAGGAGTATCATCACGAGCGCCGACATGGTCGCTACTCTCGCACATATCTCCTCGTACCTCGCTACCAGTAGGCAATTTTAGCTTTGTGTATCTATTTAATTCATACATACTTGGGGTCATTGTTTTATATTGATGTGGTCTCATTTGGTCAACATTTTAGACGTGCGTTGCACGTGCACATATTACTAGTTTATAGTAAGTGCTTAGTAGTTGAACTAGTTGATTTAATAAAAGTACTTTATTAAATTTTACTATATATATAAGTAGTTTATTTTTAGTAAGAACTACTTTATTTTATTTATTTATAGTAAGTGCTTAGTAGTTGAACTAGTTTATTTAATAAAACTACTTTATTTTACTATATATAGAAGTAGTTTATTTTTAGCAAGAAAATTAATAGAACTAGTTTATTTTTTTAGTTCATTTTATGATGCCTATCCCGCATCCTCGTCGTCGACTCGGCGGAGGATACCTACTTGATCAGAGGGGCCCTGTCCTAGACTGGGCTCCGCCCGGCTGGTATTGGGAGGTGCTACCTTCCGGGGGGCGTAGGTTGGTAAGGAGCCAGCCCGTTGTTGACCCGATCCTTGTTTGGTAGCGGTCGCGTGGGCCAGTGACGGTGCCGAGGCTTCCGGACACCGCTGAGGTGATGCGTCACCATGTCAGCGAGGAGGACGAGCACGTCCGTCGCTACATGGTTGCGTTGGAGGGCAGGTTCTTCAGGGATCTCACTGGAGCTATGATCCTGTGATGGTTCCTTCTCTTTGGGTGTCCACAGCCCGCGACGATACTCGTCGGGCGCTACGGTTCTAGCTGTATTAGCGATGCTATATGTATGATAGTATTCGAGGAGTATTAGTGATAATATTCGACGATGTACGAACACAAGAGATGATGTAGTTTTTCTTATAATTGAATGCATGCTAATTTTAATACTACTTTATTTTACGATTTGGTTTTGCTTATTGGTCCTACCTAATACTGATGATCATGTTCTAAGAACAATTAAGTAGGGTTGGTTCGATGACTATGAGGATGATGATCGTATGATGATTAATTAGTAGGACTTGTTATTATATATGATGATGCATGATGCGAGCATGAAGAGTTATTTTATATAGATGTTCAATTCTTTCGATATATATGGTGTGTCACGATTATATTTTTGTTTACACACATTTACCACATTAAAATAGGAAATGTCTGACGATGGATATTGCGAGTGTGAATATTGCGGGGACTCTCGGGGTATGTGCGACATGCCTCACCTGCGAGACGATAGGTTCTTCAGCATGAAGCTTGACGAGAACGGCGATATTATTCATTTTACATGCCACTAGTGCATAGGTTGAGTCGAGATGACATTCGCCGAAATGACTTGGTAAGAGTTTCCTAATTAAGTACGCTTCACTATTGCATAAATGGTGTTGATTACATTGCTAACTAGGTTATTATTATGTTCTTCAACAGCAACTGCCACATGATGTAGTGCCTCCGTTAATGGACCCAGAAGGTCAAATGAGAATTAGAAGCCCGCTGAGGGCTGAGTTCTATGCTCCATACTTGATTAACTTTAAATCAAGATCAAAAAGACTCCAAATTGAAGCATGGAGAGAAATAAAGAAGGTTCGCAAGCCACAAGCTGGAGACCGTTGGGTCTCTGTGATTCATCATGGAGCCATGGGTGTTATTATGTTTTATGACATTATATCTAAGAGCGAGGACTAGGTCTTATGAGAGACAAGTTATCCTAGTTTATATTATTACTTGACATGATCGATTAATTAGAATGCATGATGCATATGATGACTATATATATATTATGATGTTTCTCTGTTTTATTTTATGTGTATCATATGATAACTTGGTATATGATTAAGTTGATGATGAGTTGTTAGATGATCGATTAGAATACTATTGCCATTCGTAGGAAATGATATGAAATGATAGTGTAAAAAATATGCATATATGTGCATGTAACTCGTGTCTACATTTTGTAAATATGTTCGACAAAGCACGATGGATGACCAAGCATGGAGACATATAAGATAGGACACTTTTCTCTATTAGCTAGCTAATAACAACCTAAATTAACCCCTAAACCAGCCCCTTTCAAAAAAAACTCAGCTCCAGCCAAGTGCTGACGCATGGATGCTTTTGGTCCCGGTTGGTGTCACCAACCGGGACTAAAGGCCCCCCTGCGTGGCCTGGGCGCAGTGGCCACGTGGAGGCCCATCTGTCCCGGTTCGTGTAAGAACCGGGACTAAAGACAAAGGGCATTAGTAACGACCTTTTTGTCCTGGTTACAAAACCAGGACAGAAGGCCCTTACGAACCGGGATAAAAGACCCTTTTTCTACTAGTGTTTACGGGCCTATGAGAGCCCGGCCGGGCCTGTGGACCCACCGTGCTGGTGTGCTCCTGCTATTGCGTTCGTACGGCTACCATCGTTGACGGTGGAGGTTGAGCCCTCCCGTGTGTCGGCGGTGCTGTTGCCCCTACTCCCGGCTCCTACTCGTCGTTGTGCAGTTCTCATTTCGCGGTGTCGTGGTGAGACGATGAGGGGGCTTCAAGACCATGGCAGCACAGTGTTAGAGTTGTGTCGAATATTGTGTACAAGATAGGTTAGAGTTGGACTTGTGGTTGTATTGTGTTTAGATAGGATATCGAGTCGTGTTCAAACAGGACACTTATATCCTAGGCCTCTCATATATAGCGAGGGTAGACACACGATGTAACCTATGCCAACATAATAGCACAGGCGTGCAGGGGGAGCCGGCGGCCTGTGTCGGCGCCCAGGACGACCAGGATGCGGTATTGTGACGGTGTCACGGGGAGGAGCGCCCGTAGTCATGCCCCGGGGATGTAGCCATATTGGTGAACCTCGTTAACAAATCTCGGTGTCGTGCTTATGTGATTGCTTGGTCCTTGAATGATTGATTGTGTGCCTCGAATTTATTATAACAAGTGGTATCATGAGCTAGGTTGTTTGAGGCTGCGACGAAGTTGATCTAGAGGAAGGAAGTATCGAGTTTGAGATGCATCCTATGCGGCGTGGTTCTCGACAAGATCAGAAGAAAGCATATCAATGAGAGGCGTGTGTGCGTGTGCCAGCGGCTGACAAGGTTGGGCGAGCTATATCGACGAAACATGCGGCGATTGGTCAAGTGGATCAATTTGGGCGAGCATACGGCGTGTTTTCAGGTGAATTCCCGGCGAGGTCGGATGGAGCAGGCGCTGTGTCCTGGTATTCTAGATCGATCGGTGATCGTAAAAATATGGACACAAGGCGGCCCAGTCCGAGGCGCATACGGGTGGCAACGGCTACGGTGGCCCAGGCGCCTAGGAGCGCCCATGGTGCGGCAAGGCACAGGGGAGCTGCAGGCGGGACATGCTGTTCATGGAAGCATCGTGGAGTTCTCACATGTTGAAGCTGCAAGGCATCATGGAGATTTGTTTTGGACAAAAAAAAGAAGTGGCACAAGGATCAAGGGTCTGGCCGTGATATGCTATCAAGAAAGAAAAAAAATCCTAAAGCTACATACACGTGATGAATCAGCACGTTCACATGGAATGGCTATGGGGGAATTTAATTTGTTTTTTTCTTTGTGGCTACACGCACGTGTATGGATGGCAAGGTCACGGTGACAGCTTAAGTCTCGAGCGTGTCGCACAGTCGAACAAGTTCGGCTGGGTTGGACTGGACAGTCTAACGGATCGATGCAAGTCGGTTGTAACAGAAGACGGTGGTAGAATCGATGACGACGACATGGGAGCGTGATGTTGATGGTGACCGACTTCTAGGCGTGGAAACATGTGGTGCATGCCTGGTGGCTTGTGTGGCTTCGACGAGACTATGACGTGGGGTTGATTCAAGGTGGTGTACACACGGAGCTTGAAGTCGACGGGGCGAACGGGTGGACTGATCATCTACCATGGAGTCATGTTGAAGGTGGAGCTGGAGTCTGAAGGACTTCACTTGGGGAAAAGCGAGTGACATGTGGTTCATACTGGAGCTCGGTGGTCTGATGGAAACGTGATACTCGTCATCGGTCGGTGATGATCGGTGGTACTCTGTAGTGGGGGTTGAGTGGTGTGGGTTTGCGACCCTTGAGACTCGACCGGGACAGCGGAGGCTCGATGCGGTAATAGCGGCAAGGCGTGCGGTACGCACGGGACATGGAGACGGGCCAGGGCTCTGGTGGTCATACATGTGGTGAGACAACTGCGAATTTGACTCAGGATGACTACAAGCAAATGTGAAATTCCTTCAAGTTTCAGACGGACGGTTAAGGAAGAGCGGTGATGTTGAGTTCAGGTAACTCTTATGTGCCACACCCAATATGAGTTGTTCACTTTCACGCAGGTCAGTGATCGGTGTGTGATGGTGTTGGATACTCTGGAAGTTGGGAGCGCAACTAGAGTAATGTGGAGCTTAATTTCGTTTGAGCGTTGACTATGATGAGGAAAAGAAGGAACTACAAGTTGCAGGTGGAGTCACATGGAGTCTTTGGAGTAGCAGTGGTACTCATGGGACAAGTTCAAGTCCAATGTACATGGAAGTTTGACGCATGGACAAATCCAAGGTGGTGGAGAATATTCGCCAAGGTGGAGTTTGTTAGAGTTGTGTCAAATATTGTGTACAAGGTAGGTTACAGTTGGACTTGTAGTTGTATTGTGTTTAGATAGGATATGGAGTCGTGTTCAAACAGGACCCTTATATCCTAGGCCTCTCATATATAACGGAGGTAGACACACGATGTAACCTATGCCAACATAATAGCACATGCGTGCAGGGGGAGCCGGCAGCGTGTGCCGGCGCCAAGGACGGCCAAGATGCGGTATTGTGACGGTGTCACGGGGAGGAGCGCCCGTAGTCATGCCCCGGGGATGTAGCCATATCGGTGAACCACATTAACAAATCTCGGTGTCGTGCTCATGTGATTGCTTGGTCCTCGGATGATTGACGGTGTGCCTCGGATTTATTCTAACACGCAGGGTGGTGGTCGGTTTGGTGGTAGGCTTCAGAGCGTCCGAGGTGCTGGTTGGGATCAGGGGGAACCCCTATCGGCATGGCTAACACAGACGAGGTGGCACTTGTGTGTGTCGCCGGACCTTCCTGGAGGGCGTCGAGGGATACCCTTCCTACCGCCTCATCGCGTACCGGGGGAAACCCCCTTGGCAACAATGTCATCATCGTCGTGGTTCTTCTTGAAGGTGTTGATTGGTACCAGCGCTTCGGAGTCTTAGAGCTTGATCGGAGATCCCCGGTGGGCGCAATGGTCGCGAGGCTTCTTCGTTTTTGTCAAATTGTCGTTGTCGGCATTTGTTTCCTTTCTACTTTCTCTGTCGTCTTTTTTTAGCGTGACTGTGTTGTTTCCGTCCCAACACCTATCGTTGAATGTCTTGGTTGGTTGTAGGGGGAATCCTTTTTGGACAAGAAGCGTTTGATCGTCTAGCCTGAACTAGGTTTGAGGCTTGCACGTTCTAGTTTGCTTGCATGTGCGCTTAGGGTAAGGAGTTACGAGGAGAGTCACAAAAGAAGCTAGCATGAGTATGGAGCCTGTGTGCCAGTCCATCCCTTTGATTCAGACTCCAAAATAGCATGCGATATGAGTGCGGTGTAGGGTTCATTGTCAAACGAAAATATGGGAAATTTTGTAACTGTATATCCAAAATGTGTGGCAAAGTGGTGCAAATGTAACTCGTTACAAATAGGTGGTCTATCCTTGGTACTTGCTTTGAAAAACATCCGAACATGTTTTCCCATTTTCGTATCTTCATGAAGCAGTAGAGAGCCTGCCCCTTTGTAAAATAACACAATTAACTTACTAAAATCACATGTAATTTTAGAATGAGCAAGTAACTAGTTACACTAAAATTTGAGCCCGGCTTCGATCGAATTTTGGGGCGAATTAGCTGGTGCATGCAATTCTAGGGTCGTCGTGATTAGCATTATGAAAACTAATCCAACCGATGCCTTACATCAAAGATTTTCCTTAGGCAACCAAGAAATAACTATTTCTGAGTCAAATCTAATAACCTCCTATCCACATGTTATCAAAACAGTGAGAAGATATTGACCTTTTTTTTGCAGTTAGAACTATTCCCTCTGTCCCATAATATGAGTGTTTTTGTACTATACTAGTGTAAAAACACACTCCTATATTATGGAACAGAGGGAGTAGTATTTAAATGACCATATAACTTATGTAATATAATGCATGGTTACATGGACGGATTTTATTTGACCTTTTGTCCTAATAAATTCCAGAATTGATCTTATTTTCGAAAAAAGTTTGAATCTGATCCTCTTTTGGTGATGCCAACATCCCTGACTTCTAGTTTGCATGGAAGACGCCAAGATCCCTAGAGTCTGGTACAGGCTGGCATGACAGGTTGACCCGTTGAGTCTCTAACGTGGCTTGATACTAGACGCCAGGGACCCCGACGTCTGGATGACGTGACACATATTATCAAAAACAAAATGTGTGAACTGTTGGGACCAGACGCCAGGTCTCTAGCGTTTGGTACCAGACGTCGGGGTCCTTGGCGTCTAGCCCTTTGCCACGTCAGAAACTCAATGGGTCAGGCGGTCATACACGCACGTACGAGACGCCAGGGACCTTGGCGTCTCCAATGCAAACCAGGCGTCAGGATGTAAAATAGGTTGGAAGCATTGAACCCGTTGCTCGGGCCGTGTATGTATTTATATTGGGCAAACCTTGAAGTACAAGAAAGAGATCAATGATCTCAGGTGTTCGGTTCAAACGGGAAAGGAAGAAGAGATAGAATAGGTTACAAGTTTAAACAGATATCCTATCCTATACATAATCTAACACTCCCCCTTAATCTAAACCTTATGAGCTTCTGTCAAGGTTGAGATTGTAATTGAACTCATCCAACCTCCTCATAGTGATTGGTTTTGTGAATCCATCAGCAAGTTGATCTCATGTAGGAATGAACCAAATCTCAAGAAGCTTTCTGGCTACTCTTTCTTTGACAAAATGAAAATCAAATTCAGTATGTTTTGTTCGTGCATGAAAAAACAGGATTGGCTAATAGATATGTGGCACCAATATTATCACACCATAGTCTGGCAGCTTTTGGAGTTTTAATTCCAAGCTCATAGAGTAGTGTTTGTATCCACATTACTTCAGATGTGGCATTTGCCAGAGCTTTGTATTCAGCCTCGGTGCTTGACCTGGAGACTGTAGCCTGCTTTCTTGCACTCCATGACACAAGATTAGTTCCCAAAAACACAGCAAATCCACCAGTAGGCCTTCTATCATCAACACATCCTTCCCAGTCTGCATCAGAGTAGGCAGTAACAAGCATAGAAGAGGATTTGGTAATCTAAAGTCCAAGCCCTTCCAAAAACTGAAGATGCCTCAAAATTCTCTTGACTGCGGTCCAATGAGTAGTGCTAGGGGCATGAAAAAACTGACATACCTTGTTTATAGCATAAGAAATATCAGGACGTGTAAGTGTTAAGTATTGTAAAGCACCCACAACACCCATGTAGTTTGTTGCATCCTCTGAGCCAAGTGCATCTCCACTTTCAACTAAAAGTTTTTCTGAGGTTGAGATGGGTGTACTTACAGGTTTACAATTTTCCAATCCTACCCTCCTGAGTATGTCAGTTGTATACTTTCCTTGTGTGATAAGTATACCACCTCTTATTTGTTTGACTTCTATGCCAAGGAAGTAATGAAGATCTCCCAAGTCCTTGAGAGCAAAATCTAACTTAAGATCTTTAAGCAGACAAGTAGTAGCACTTGAACTTGAACTAGCCACAATGATATCATCAACATAAACAAGCACAAAGATAGTGACATTCTATTTATTGTAAAAGAATAATGAGGTGTCTGCCTTGGATGGTCTAAATCCAAGTTGTTGTAATTGCATGCTCAATCTAGAGTACCAAGCTCTTGGGGCCTGTTTCAAACCATATAAAGCTTTATCCAACTTACAGACATAATGTGGTGTACCTTGATCCTCAGAACCTGGTGGCTGCCGCATGAACATGTCTTCCTCAAGAACACCATGAAGAAACGTGTTATGAACATCTAGCTGTCTTAGACTCCAACCTCTGGAAATAGCAATAGACAAAACAAGCCGAATAGTAGCTGATTTAACAACAAGACTCAAGGTATCCTCATAATCAATGCCAAACCTCTGTTTAAAACCTTTTGCATCTAATCTGGCTTTGTATTTGTCTATGCTTCCATCAGATTTTCTTTTTATCTTGTACACCCATTTACAGTCAATGACATTTCTACCACCCTTTGGTGGTACTAGGTGCCAAGTTTTATTTTTCGTAAGTGCATCATACTCACTGCCCATGGCTGCTTTCCAATCATTGTGAGCCAGAGCATCAGACAAATTACCTGGTTCACCGGCAGTAGTGAGAAAAACTCGTTTTGTTTTGTCATACCTTATTATACCATCTGTATATTCCTTCCTGACGATACCTGACTAAGATCTTGTATGCCGACGAGAAGCAATGGGCGATATAGGAGCTGGACATTGAGGAATTATTTGTGCAACATTTTCTATAGCAGGAGAAGGCACCACAGAAGATCCAGGCCCCTGATCCGCCTGGTCAGGGCTCCCCTCGAGATTACCCTCCAGATCCGCGCGAGTGGACGCGTGCGTTGGGACAGCCGGGCTGGACCCAGCCGCTGTCGCCTAATTCGCCACCCCCTCGACCCGTGGACTCGTGGCGAGAGGAGAGCCCCCCCCCCCCTGCGCGTGTGCCTGGATTGGTGGGCTCCACGCTGTCGGCCACTAGGTCGCCAGCCGCCCACCGAGTGGAAGAGTCTCCTTGGGATCGCACGCCAGATCGCCTGCTGGCGAGATCCTCCTCGGGGTGAGCGTCGGCAGTGTTGGCTACATTGGTTGTATCTTTCCACATGAAATCATGGTCCAGATCTGCACATGAATTAGTAGAAATAGAGTTTTGCATGGATTTATCCACATGATCAGCTTTAGACAATTCACCCCCGTGATCAGAAATTGTATCATAGTCTAGGAGAAGTGCTATTTCTGCACGTAGATGAGCTCCTGCATTGGGATGAAGTTTGGTAAACGGAAAAATAGTTTCATCAAAAACAACATCTCAAAAGATATAGATACGTCCAGTTGCAATTTCTAGGCACTTGTATCCCTCTTGGAGATTGCTATACCTAAGGATGACACATTGAGTGGACCGAAACTCAAGCTTATGATGATTGTATGGGCGTAGATTGGGGTAGCACGCATACCCAAAGATTTTGAGAGAGTTGTAGTCAGGTTTTTGTTGGTATAGACGTTCCAGCGGAGTGAAGTTGCCAATGACTTACTAGGAAGTCGATTAATGAGATAGGTGTTGGAGAACGTTGCATGGGAAACAAAAAAATTCCTACGCACACGAAGACCTATCATGGTGATGTTCATCTACGAGAGGGAGATCGGATCCACATACCCGTGTAGATTGCTAAGCGGGAAGCGTTTAGGAAACGTGGTTGATGTAGTGGTACAGCTTCGTGATTCAAATCACCGTGGTCCCACGATCTGTCCTGATCTAGCACCGAACGGACGGCACCTCCGCATTCAGCACACGTACAACTCGATGATGATCTCCAGCTTCATGATCCAGCAAGAGAGACGGGGAAGTATATGAGTTCTCCGGCAGCATGACGGCGCGCCGGTAATGGTGATGATCTATTCTTGCAGGGCTCCGCCCGAGCTCCGCACAAATCCGATCTAGAAGAAGAACTACGAGGTATAGGTTTGAGTTGCACGTGGCAAAGTTGTGTCTCAAAAACCCAAAAACTCTAGTATATATAGGAGGAGGGCAGGGGCTAGCCTTGGGGCTCAAGGGAGCCCCTAGGGCGACGGCCGAAGTGGAGAGGAGGACTCCAACTCCAATTCGGTTTGGGGAAGGAGGAGTCCTCCTCTCCCTTCCCACCTCCCTCCTTTTTTTTCTTTTCTTTTGGTTTTCTTCTTGTAGCGCCATAGCCCACTTGGGCTGGCCTCACCAGCCCACTAAGGGCTGGTGTGCCACCATAGGACTATTGGGCTCACTTCCGGGTGGGTGGGCCCCTTCTGGTGAAAACCCGGAACCCATTAGTCACTCCCGGTACACTGCCGGTAATGCTCGAAATCTTTCCAGTGACCAAATAAAACCATCCTATATCAATCTTCGTTTCTGGACCATTCTGGAAACCCTCGTGACGTCCTTGATCTCATCCTGGACTCCGAACAACCTTCGGTCACCAACACCTATAACTCAACTATACCAAAACGTCATCGAACCTTAAGTGTGCAGACCCTGCGGGTTCGAGAACTATGTAGACATGACCCGAGACACTCCTCGGTCAATATCCAATAGCGGGACCTGGATGTCCAAATTGGATCCTACGTATTCTATGAAGATCTTATCGATTGAACCTCTGTGCCAACGATTCATATAATCTCGTATAACATTCCATTTGCCCTTCGGTATGTTACTTGCCCGAGATTTGATCGTTGGTATCTCTATACCTATTTCAATCTCGTTAGCGGCAAGTATCTTTACTCGTTCCGTAATACAAGATCTCGTGACTTATACTTGAGTCACATTGCTTGCAAGGCTTATATGTGATGTTGTATTACCGAGTGGGCCCTAAGATACCTCTCCATCACACGGAGTGACAAATACCAGTCTTGATCCATGCTAACTCAGCGGACACCTTCGGAGATACCTGTAGGGCACCTTTATAGTCATCCAGTAATGTTGTGACGTTTGACACACACAAGGTATTCCTCCGGTGTCAGTGAGTTACATGATCTCATGGTCATAGGAATGAATACTTGACACGCAGAAAACAATAGCAACAAAATGACACGATCACATGCTACGTTTATAATTTGGGTCTTGTCCATCACATCATTCTCCTAATGATGTGATCCAGTTATCAAGTGACAACACTTGCATATGGTCAGAAAACCTTAACCATCCTTGATCAACTGGCTAGCCAACTAGAGGCTTACTAGGGACATTGTTTTGTCTATATACCCACACATGTATCTATGCTTTCATTCAATACAATTATAGCATGGATAATAAATGGTTATCTTGAAACAGGAAATATAATAATTATTATTTATCATCGCCTCTAGGGCATATTTCCAACAATAGGTTGTTGTGATGAATGCTTCATCCCAATATTTGAGAGGCATTGATGCATGAGCTAGCAATGAGAGACCAACTTCAACAATGTGACGACGTTTTCGTTCGGCAGAGCCGTTTTGTTGGTGAGCATGTGGGCAAGAAACATGATGTTGAATGCCTATGCTACGAAAGAAGGAGTTGAGTTTTTCATACTCCCCTCCCCAGTCACTTTGTACTGTCAGGATTTTCCTGTTAAAGTGCCTTTCAACAAGTCTTTGAAACTCTTGGAAGATGGAAAAAACTCCAGACTTATATTTGAGCAAATAAATCCAAGTGAACTTGCTATAGTCATCAATAAAACTAACATAATATTTTTTTCCAAGGGAATATCTAGCATGAGCCCATACGTCACTGAAGATAAGCTCTAAAGGAGAATGAGACACACTATTTGACTTGGGATAAGGAAGTTGATGACTTTTTGCACATTGACAAGCCTCACAAACTGACTCACTAATTTGACTATGTGACAATGGAAGTTTGTCTTTATTTACTACTCCCTCCGTAAACTAATATAAGAGCATTTAGATTACTATTTTAGTAATCTAAATGCTCTTATATTAGTTTACAGAGGGAGTACATGTTTAACTATGATCGATGACGGATGGCCTAATCCTTGATGCCACCTTGCCAAAGACGTCTTGATGGCGGAGTAGACTTGACGACCCTTGCGACTAAGTGCTCCGGATGTGATGGGGTAGAGCCCTCCAATGCATCTACCGTGATGAAGGAGTTCCCTCGTTACCCGATCCTTTATAAAAAATAATGAGGGTGAGTTTCAAAGATGACATTATTATCAGTGGCTAGACGAGACATAGATGCAAGATTTTTATCGGCTTGTGGAACATCAAGGACATCCCTAAGGACTAGATCACGTTTGAGAGTAGGGGAATTGATAGAAGCTTGACCAATGTGACAAATATCCATACCTGCACCGCTTGCGGTGTGAATTTGGTCGTTGCCGAGGTATCTTTCACGAACAACAAGTTGCTCTAGTTCGCTTGTGACATGGTCTGTTGCACCCGAGTTGACGTACCAGACGCCATCTCCTCCTTCTTCACGAACAGTTGCGGCGGCGTGACGAGCGTCGGGGACGTAATCTTCATCATAGCGATGCCAGCAGTCCATGACCTCATGTCCTGGCTTTTTACCCAGCTGGCAGCGAGGGCGTCGAGACGAAGAGGAGTCGCGACTGTTGTTGTTGTTGAAGCTGCCACCACCTGTGTTGTCGCCGTAGCCGCCACCACTAGGGCGACCGTCCTCGCCCTGGTTGTTGCCACGGCCTCGACCGTTGTTGTTGGTGTTGCGGTTCTGCCCCTGGTGACCGCGCCCGCGTCCGCGGCCGCGGGAAGCAGAGTTGGCGGAGGTCTGCCTGATGTTGGTGCCGTGGAGAAGGGTCAGGCGGGCGTCAAAGCTCAAGAGCTGGCTATACATCTCTTGAACCGAGACTGGCTCAACCCTACCTGCCAAGGCAGACACAACTGGATTGTATTCCAGATCGAGTCCAGCCAAGATTTTGGAGATGATCTCGGCGTCAGGAAGAGGAGCTCCGGTGCAGCATGTGATTTCATTTCTAAGAGTCTTGATTTTGCCAAGATATTCAGCCATGGTCATGTTACCTTTTTGCAGGTTCGTGAGCTCAATGCGGGTGTTGATGACCTGAGCTTGACTTTGAGCAGCGAACATGACGTGGATGGCGCTCCACATTTCTGCCGGCGTCTGGAGCGTGGCGACTTGTGCAAGGATATCGTGGGAGAGGGATCCCATCAGATACCCTTGAAGTTGTTGTTGTTGTGCGTACCAGAGGGATCGGGTGAAGTTAACGATATGTTCTTCTTTCCCGTCCTTGGTGATGGTGAGGGTGGCCCGCTGTGTCGGACTCTTCCCTTGGAGGTGGTGCTCCATCTGTGCACCTCTGATCTGAGGAAGCACAATGGCCTTCCATAGAAGGAAGTTTCCCCTCGACAGTTTCTCCCGAGGTGGCGATCCGAGAGAGGCAGCGTTGCTGTTGGATGATGGTGAAAAGGTGGAGGGTTCGGAGGTGGTGAGCAAGCTCATGGGGGGAAGATAGGGCTGCGGAAGAAGACATGATCTCGACCGCGGGAGAGGTAGCTAGATGCGATCTTCGATCTATAAGGAAGATGCTCTGATTACCATGTAAAATAGGTTGGAAGCGTTGAACCCTTTGCTCGGGCCGCGTATGTATTTATATTAGGCAAACCTTGGAGTACAAGAAAGAGATCAATGATCTCAGGTGTTCGATTTATACAGCGAATGGAAGAAGAGATAGAATAGTTTACAAGTTTAAACAGATATCCTATCCTATACATAATCTAACACAGGAATGTTAGCGTCCTCAAAAGAGGTTAGATTATTAGTTTTTTTTTTTTTGAAAGTAAGGTCAATTCTGAAATTTGTTAGGCTAAAGGTCAAAACAAAAAATGTGTCCTACATGACAACCGATGATTGAAATACCCTCTCTGGATCTATGCATGTGTGACAGCATGCTGACATAGGATGCATGCACGTCCCGGCAGAATAGCTAGCCGACCCTCCTCTTGACATGAGATCGATTTGGACACAGCCTGTGTTCCACGTATCTTTGTGTGCATCTAATCATACCGTTGGCGTGAACATGCTCTCTCTCTCTCTCTTTCTCCCTCCCCCTATCTCTCCGTGCATATACGTGCACGTAAGCATATGGATACGCAGAAAAACATGTATATAGCCATGTAGCAACATAATAATGATGGTAATGGAAATCAAACAGCATTTTCTCTATGGTACGTACGGTAGGTATAGTGGAATTCCCGCCCCTTTTGCGTATTAATTGATTGATAGATCTTGCTCGGAATTCCAATATGTATATCTCTTCTAAAGTTGGGATGATTATACATCCTGATGCCGTGTGGACTTTATTTAGTTTTGGTAGCTAGCACTAGCAGGTAGCTGGTGTACAATAATAACCTAACTTTTCAAGCTCATCATTGTTGTTAGTTACCCGAATCAACCGAACCAATCCTTTTACTACCACCTTTACATTAGTTTGCGGTCAAATCGTCTCAGCACGTCGAGTAGCTGACTGCAACAGTATCTTGGCATCTTGCCGACATACATATACACCGACGTGCAATACTTCATCGGTCGTAGGTAGTCAACACTTCAATCTTTGACCAATATTGCATGTGTAAAAGTGAATGGATATTAGCCATGTGGAAAATGTCTATAAAAGATCACATACTTCCTCCGTCCCAAAAAATTTATCTTAGGTTTATCTAAAAATAAATGTATCTAAATACTAAAATATGACTAGATACACTCATATTTAGACAAATCTAAGACAAAAATTTTAAGACGGAGGGAGTACTATATACTCCCTCCGTTCCTAAATATAAGTCTTTTTAGAGGTTCCACTAGTGGACTACATACGGATGTATATAGACATATTTTAGAGTATAAATACATTCATTTTGCTTCGTATATAGACCCCTAGTAAAATCTCTTAAAAGACTTATATTTAGGAACGGAGGGAGTAGTTGTGTTTGGACCTGAAAAACCATTTTACCATCTTTAGGAACAAAGTAAGGAAAATATTGTAAAAGTCAAACAGCATCACTCCGAGCTCGGCTGCAGTATATATATATTCTATTATATGATAGCACATATTCTATGCACAATTGTATTCAAATTTGCTTTTGTTTTTCGTTTTTTCAGGTTAATATCAATGCCATTAAATTATTATTTTTTAAAAACTTTCGTTTTTCTGGTTTAGTCGTAGTTTCTTTTGTATTAGGGTATGGAAAGAAGAAGGGTAGATAAACAAGAATTCGGATGGGCCTTTGGATCTTGATCCGGTGTTGAAGTGTGGTGGAGAATGGTTCGATTAAGCGCCCAAAAGTTTGCCACTCATTTTCTTAAGAGCGGTAATTTGAGGTCGCACTCGATAAGATAATAGGTGTACTCCCCTAAGTGCATTTCTAACTGATTCCTTATAGCCGGTTGGAGGAGTAAAATTACAGTTTTACTCCTCTAACCGGCACCTAGTCAATCCCCAATTTGCCATAAGAAAGTAATTTTTTTACTCTGACCTTAACTTTTTTCGTATATTTACTTTATTGCTCGACGGTTGAGTTAAAACACCACTCTCTACTTTCCTCATCTGCCTCTCCCCTCCTTCTCCCCTCCTCCCCCACCCCCCCCCCCAACCCCCCCCCCACCCCCACCCCCACCCCCCCCCCCCGTCCCCCCGTCCCCCCCCCCCGCCCCGGTCGTCGTCACCTCCACTGTTGTTTCCCGTCGCCCTCTCACCAATCCAATGGCCGGACGCGGTGGTCAGAGGTCCCCGCCGCCAATCCGGAGCTTCGATTCGCGCCGCCATGGGAGCGACACGTCCTCCTCCATCGGATCTTCCTCAAGGAGCCGTCGTCGCCCCCGCCCCCACGTTGATTTCGTCGCCGCCCCTGCCCCCGCGTTGATTTCGTGGCCGCCCCTTCTCCGCCTTCCCTAACGTCCTCGCATTGTGGCCGCCACAGAGGAGCTACCACGGTGTCCGGTAGTGGGGGTGGGGGTACTTGGGTGGCTGAGATCCAAGATAGGGAGACTGGCCAACGCCATTGGCCCGGCTCGTTCCACATGTCCGAACTCGATCCCCGCACTCGAGTATGACTGTTGGTATGTTCGGCTGCATAGCGTCGAGGCGCACCTCAACTTCCTGTTGTGGACGACCCCTGTCCATCTCGAGTCGCCGTCGTCGGGGACTGCAAGTGCGACGTTGTCCTAGGAGGACCGGGCAGTGAGTGAGTTCCTCGCAACGGAGGCCGCCGACTAGGACTACATGATCGACCTCCGCCACTAGTACCCGGAGTTGGTGGATGCAGAGCGGCAGCGATTCGCCAACAAGGAGGTGGACGGGGCGGTCATCATCATCTCGAATAACGAGGAGGAGATCGACGTCCAAGAACGTCATCTCCAATAACGAGGAGGAGATTGACGTCCAAGAATGGCATCACATCTTTCCCAACATCGCCAACAAAGGCACATGGTCGGACCCCATGAGCGGTGGCATGACGCGGCTGCAATGGGTAGCACTATATAAAAAGGATTATTTTTTGTAGAATCTAGGTTGAGTTTTAATTTAAGTTAAATCTACTCTAGCTTATGTAGAATATATGTCGAGTTTAAGCCAAAGTTCAAATTAAGTACATTGAATCTATGTTGAACTTCGGTTGTTTTAGTTGAATCTATATTGAATTTTATGCACATTCTATTTTTACTTCGTTATATATAAGGAATTGGCTAGATCTATGTATGTGAGCAACTTCAATTATATTCTATTAAAAAACACATTTTAAAGATTACATTGTTGTTTTTGTTGTTGTTGGTAACGTACACACATACAATTTTTGGTGAGACTGTGAGAGGATGGGGTGGCTGGGAGCAGTCTGGAGCGCACTTTGTGAAGCCCCAGTTGAGCCCAAGCTGGCACGTCAAATACACGCGCAGCGCACCGCAGGTTCTACTCTGCGCGTAGACCACCCACCAGTACGTACGCACAGTGCCGCACCGCGTGCTGGAAAGGAATTTATCGGCAGATGCATGCGTACGCGAATCATTCTCCGACTCTGATGGGCTCGTTAGGTGTAGTGACCCCATTCACAAATGAACGTCCACAAAATGGCTTCGGCTCCTGCAAACATATCGGCGTCCAGCTGATTAGCCAGTTCAAGTGTGAACTGCCTGTGCTTTGCTAGCCGTTGTGTCTAACTCTAATGTAACGCAACGTGAAGGTTTGTGCTCGGACAGCATCGTGCTCGCTGCAGGCATGCCATGTGCTTGGTCGGTCCCACACACGTGTCGTGTGCCGTTATATATTTTGACAACAGCTCGAACCAATCGGATAAAATTCGAGCAAACACGGACGGGTCTCGTGCAAACATGATGGATTTCATACAAACACGACAAATTTTGTTACATTTTGAATATTTAGAACAGAGAAAAGACATGTCCCTAAACCTATCCTACGACGACGACGCACCGCATCCAAGCCCGTGTTGTCCTCCATCTGCCGTCTCTATGGGCACCAGCGATAAGGCCAATGAAGTGAAGGTGCGATCTCCGGCGAGGAAGAGTAGAACACGGGAAACAGACTGGCCCACATGGGACACCAGACTCTACCGCATTTCGTGCCCTACTCATCCTCGGAGGAGTCCACGTCCTATCCGTCACCGATGAACGTGGGATCCACAAGGGAAATGGTGGAGCCTTAGATATCGGCGTCCTACCGATGGCACGTAGGAGGCGCATCTCGCGTTGTTCTCCTCTGTGATCGCCTAGAATTGTGACTCTGCGACGGACGCTTCCTAGCGAGCGGCAACTTAAACATGATGGCATCGTAGATGGCACGCTGCTCCACGACGAAGTTCGGATTTACTGCGGTCATTGCCGCCTGGCTCACGCGTTCGCCGTCGATCTGACCCAACTGCGAGTCGATGTTGCTTCAGCGCCCGCTCTAACGCCGATGTACGCACCGCCGCAAACTGCCCCTCCGTCATGACGGCGTTGTAGTGCGCCTGCGCCTATGCCATGGTGTAGTCGAAGTGCACAGGAGGCGCGGGGAGCCGGGCGGTGTCATCGGAGCCCTCGTATCCATCGTGGTGTCGTCCTCGTTGTTGTTGGAGACCTTGGGTGAGCTGGCCGGCAAGCCGACCACGATCCGCCTGGCACAACGGCTCTGCCAGGCGGTGCCAAGGGCGACCACCTCCTGCTCCATCTCCGAGAAAAGATTCGCCGCATGTAGGCATGACGGATGTGGTGCAAGGAAGAAAGATATGGAGCGGAAGCGTTGTGCTGTAGACGTCGTCGGGTGTGGACACCTTTAAAAGGGATTTTTGATGAGGTCACGCGTCAATGCGGGACGTCAAAGTGGGTTTCTCGGCTAGCGAGCCTGCTTAATGACGGCATATGGATAGACGGGACATTGAATAGGCGTGGTAGATATCCGTCACGTTCCATTCATTCACCCGTCTTCGGCATTGAACAGGCGCAGACACCGAAGACGCGTCGTGGAGAGCATCCTCGGTCTGCGAGCCGCTTTAATGCCGGTGTTAGTGAGAGTTCGCTTTCGCTCTTCAATGAAAAACGTCTTCGGCATTGAACAGGCACGGACACCGAAGACGCGTCGTGTACAGCATCCTCGGTCTACAAGCCGCTTTAATGTCGGTGTTAGTGAGAGTTCGCATCCGCTCTTCAATGAAAAGCGATCATTCTATAATGACATATGAATGCGGGCAACTGACGTCGGAAAAGAAACGCGCACGGAAGGTGGGATGGATTCTTGATAGGCCATCGTGCAAAATAGCGTTCTCGACTCCCACAAATCTTCTTCATATTTATCTTCGATTTGCAAAGGAAATTACATCCGGATCGTTGTACGAACTGGATGACTTTCGCGGTCCACATGCATGAAATGTTTTCGGGTCTTAAGATGCCCTTACATTCTCTTCTCGTCTCATCCGATCTTGCTGCTGCTGCTGTACCTTTTTCTCTCCGGGAAAGAAATTATCATGTATAATGGCGGTGTACCTAACCGACCTCAACTCGACGGCCCAGCTGGGCGCGGACGCGTGCAGCGTGCACGCGTCGTCGCGTCGTATATATCCACGCCAGGCCAGCCGGCTGCCGCACACTTCTTTCTCACAGGAATAATTAGGCCGTCCACGATGAACGCGCGCGTATGTAAAGCAGATTCCATCTACACGTACGCACGTACTATGTTTTTTTCTCAGATTTACGTCCGCACGATATGTAATGTTCGTAACGCTGCTCGTGTTGCACAACCGGCACGCGCTTCAGCCAAAGTGCACAGGAAGTCTGGGATTCCGTGACTATAGGATATATACTCAGTCAAGCATTCCTGACACGACGAGCTTGGCGACTTAATTGACAGGCCGGACAATCTTTGTACACGTTTACTCAATGTCAGGTATTACCTAGACGAAAAAATTGAAGAAACTGTTTTCTCAGGCAATGCGTCGTTAACGTGGAAACCAAGACCGCATTCTTTTAAATCCGTGTCACCGCAAGGACGTTGTCGCATTTGCTTCGTCTCCGGGCTCCTGAATGATAATGGGTCTTGGAATGTGCACTTGCTGAGAAATTACTTTTGGCCTACTTCCTTCATCTTAAAATAAGTGTTTTAAATTTAATATAACTTTATATTAAAATTAATACAAAATTAACACACTTATTTCAAGACGGAGGGAGTAGTTGAGATCCTTAAAATAAAGCATCACCAAAGCTTGAGGAGGATACATTGGCTTGGAAGGCCTGGCAGATTTGGAATTTTCTCATTTAAGAGTGCATATAATTTTGCTTTGGAAGAAGCAAATAGAGCCAATGTTGCTGATCCAAGTTCAGTACCAGATGGCCGTAGATCCATGTGGAATTTGATATGGTCTACTGAAGTGCCCTCTATTGTTCGAAACTTTGCTTGTTACTAATTCTCCACCTACTTGGGAAAATAAACACAAACGAACTCTGGAGATTTCAATAATGTGTCCGGTGTGTAGTCTGGAGTCAAAGGACAACTTCCATCCAATGTGTCGCTAACCTATAGCTTGCTATCATTGGAGATACATGACAGAGGTTTGCAATCTACCAGACGTTGATAGAGCCGAACACACAGGAAAAGAATGGCTATTTCATGTGTTGAAACCCTTGCACGATACTGAAAGGACACGTTGAAAACGGGCCTTTGGCCTGTATCCTTTAGTCCCGGCCTTCATCTGGGCCGGGACTAAAGGCCCGGCCACGTCGCCCCAAAATCGCAATGCCGCCCACGAGGCTTTGGTCCCGGCCCGTAAGGAGCCTTTAGTCCCGGTTTGGACAAAATCGGGACTAAAGGGTTACGCGGTGTGCAGTCCGCATGTGCGCCACCTTTAGTCCCGGTTTGTGTCTCAAACCGGGACTAAAGTCCTGTGCCTATATATATTGGCCACAGCCCCCCTCTCCCCTCTTCCTTGCATTTTTCTTGGATGGAAGAGTGTGGGTGTGTGCTAGCTCTCCATTTTTTTGGATGCACTAGAGGTGTTTGTTGAAATGTGTGTTAGAGCGATGCCGCTTCAGTTCACCGAACACAACTACGATATGAGATGCCCGAGCCACGCTTAAACCTCTTCCTCTTTATTTCTACTTATTCTAAAAGGTTAGCAACTATATTTCCTCGTTTAGACCGTGCGGTACTAATTTTTAGGATCGTGATTGTATTTGATATACTGTCGTATAACGCAGATGAGCCATCCATGGATGTACGGTGATCGACGCATAGCCGCTTATAGAGAAGACGCGCATTCTTTTCGAGATGCAGCCGATGCGAACAAGCATGGTGGTGGTTATATGTTTTGTCCATGTGTTGAATGTCGGAATGAGAAGGATTACACTTCCTCAAGAGTCATTCAGAGCCACCTGCTTCGGTCCGGTTTTATGTCGGGCTATAATGTTTGGACCAAGCACAGAGAAAGAGGGGTTATGATGGAAGACGACGATGAAGAAGAAGAGAACGATGATAACAACTACCGATCTATGTTCCCTGAGTATGCTGATACCGCAATGGAAGACAATGAAGAAGAAGATCAGGATGAAGAACGGGAACCAGATGAGCCCGCTGATGATCTTGGCCGGGTCATTTCTGATGCACGGCGAGGTTGCGACACAGAAAAGGAGAGATTGCACTTCGAGCAGATGTTACAGGACCACAACAAATTGTTGTACCCAACTTGTGAAGATGGCCAGAAGAAGCTGGGTAGCACACTGGAATTGCTGAAGTGGAAGGCAGAGACCGGTGTGATTGACTCGTCATTCGAAAAGTTGCTGGTACTGATGAAGAAGATGCTTCCAAGAAAAAACGAATTGCCCGCCAGCACGTACGAAGCAAAGAAGCTTGTCTGCCCTCTAGGATTAGACGTGCAGAAGATACATGCATGCCCTAATGACTGCATCCTCTACCGCGGTGAGAAGTACGAGAATATGGATAAATGCCCGGTATGCACTGCATTGCGGTATAAGATCAGAAAAGATGACCCTGGTGATATTGAGGGCGAGCCACCCAGGAAGAGGGTTCCTGCCAAGGTGATGTGGTATGCTCCTATAATACCACGGTTGAAACGTCTGTTCAGAAATAAAGATCATGTGAAGTTGTTGCGATGGCACATGGAAGATCGTATGAAAGACGATAAGTTGAGGCACCCCGCTGATGGTCGGCAGTGGAGAAAAATCGAGAGAGAGTTCCCGAGATTTGCACGTGACGCAAGGAACTTATGGTTTGGTCTGAGTACAGATGGTATTAATCCTTTTGGGGAGCAGAGTTGCAGTCACAGCACCTGGCCTGTTACTCTATGTATCTATAACCTTCCTCCTTGGTTGTGCATGAAGCAGAAGTTCATTATGATGCTAGTGCTTATCCAAGGTCCAAAGCAACCCGGCAACGATATTGATGTGTACCTAAGGCCATTAGTTGATGAACTTTTACAGCTGTGGGCCAAACCAGGTGTACGTGTATGGGACGAGCACAAACAAGAGGAATTTGACCTTCGAGCGTTGCTTTTCGTAACCATCAATGATTGGCCTGCTCTTAGTAACATTTCAGGACAGTCAAACAAGGGATACAATGCATGCACGCACTGTTTGGATCAGGCAGAAAGTATATATCTGGACAAATGTAGGAAATATGTGTACCCGTACAATCGTCGTTTTCTTCCGCCCAAGCATCCCTTAAAGAAAAAAGGCAAGCATTTCAATGGCAAGGCAGAACCCCGGGGGAAGCCTGTCATCCATACTGGTGCTGAAGTGTTTGATATGGTCAAAGATTTAAAAGCAATCTTTGGAAAGGGTCCTGGCAGCCAACCTCTTCCTAACGGTCCTGGCAGCCAACCTCTTCCTAACCCATGTGGAAGAAGAAATTTATATTTTGGGAGCTACCCTACTGGGAAGTCCATGAGGTCCGCTCGGTAATCGACGTGATGCACCTGACGAAGAATCTCTGCGTGAATATTCTAGGCTTCCTGGGCTTGTATGGGAAGTCAAAAGATACACCGGAAGCACGGGAGGACCAGGAACGTCATAAAGGAAGAGATGGCATGCATCCAGGGCAGTTTCAAGGGCGTGCCAGCTATGCTCTTACTAAGGAAGAGAAGGAAATCTTCTTTGAAGTCCTTTTCAGTATCAAGGTCCCGACTGGCTTCTCGTCGAATATAAAGGGAATCGTAAATATGAAAGACAAAAAATTCCAAAACCTAAAGTCTCATGACTGCCACGTGCTTATGACGCAATTGCTTCCGGTTGCATTGAGGGGAATTCTACCGGAAAATGTTCGCCTCGCAATTGTGAAGGTATGTGCATTCCTCAATGCAATTTCTCAGAAGGTAATCGATCGAGAAAGTCTATTAGGGTTACAGATTGATGTGGTCCAATGTCTGGTCAGCTTTGAGTTGTTGTTCCTGTCGTGGTAACGATTCCGACAATAGAAAGGGGGTAGGATAACGGAGCATGATCTATCAAGATGCACATGGGTGACACGGTGGTTTTAGCGAGCTCGGGCCTCTCACAGTGGAGATAACAACCCTGCGTCTCGTGCTCCGGAGAGGCTTTGTTTTATCTGTCATGGACATGAGTTACATGGTATAGAGAGAGCCAGAGCTCCAGGGAAAGAATGAGCCCGAAGGAGGAGAAGAAGAAGATGTCCCTAGCTATGTGGAGGGGGTGGCTTATATAGAGTGCGCCACGTCCTCACCTCTTATGTTACAAGATGGGGCATTGATGCCATAATATCAACCCACTACAGATGTCTTGCCGACTGTTGGTATTTGCATGACCGAGTGAGTCATACGGCCGAGTGGTTGACTGTCATCCGAGTGGATGGAATGTACTTGTCTGAGTGGACCCGTACCGAGTGGATTAGATGTTGTCACGATCCAGTAGGAATTTCCCTTGTAGTCCTTAAACTAATAATGAGGTGCCCTTGGGTAGGACGTATTGGTCAGACCTATGACCCTACCCTAGGGCTATATCCCCGTCATTAGCCCCCGAATGGATCAGGGTCCGAGTGGTGAAGGTGTCGATGTAAATCTTGTAGCAGCAGACCGAACTTGAACGTGCTTCAGGGCCTTGCAAAATTATGCGTTGATTGAAGTCTTCATCATTCGCCCTGATCGATTCTGCTGAGTAGTACGTCCGAGTGAACTTAAGAATTGAAGTAGATCCGAGTGACCAACAGGATCTTGAGACTCTGACTGACTGCTGGTAGTCGGTTGGAATCTGTTGAATCTGTTGGACTTGGATGTTGTTGGTGGACCTGACCAAGCATAATGTTTCTTTTTTGTTTTTCTCTTCTAGTGGGGGCACGCTAAGTGCACCCACTGGGTGTAGTCCCCGAGCCTCTGTCGGACTCGATGAGTCCGGCAGAGGGTTTAAGTCATCCAATGCTCGTCATGTTGAATGTTTGTTGTATCTGCATTATATGATTTCTAGATCAAAGTCAAGTCTTTAAGAGTTGTTTTTAACTTAGGCGCTACGGGGTCGCAACTAAGTTCCCGAGTGTGGAGCGTGTCTATACTCGGAGTAGTTTTTAACTTAGGCGATATGGAGCCGCAGCTAAGCCCCCGTGTGTGGAGCGTGTCCGTACTCGGAGTTGTTTTAGCTTAGGCGATATGGAGCCGCAGCTAAGCCCCCGAGTGTGGAGCGTGTCCGTACTCGGAGTTGTTTTAACTTAGGCGATACAGAGTCGCAGCTAAGCCTCCGAGTGCGTAGCATGTCCATACTCAGAGTTGTTCTTAACTTAGGCGATACGGAGTCGCAACTAAGTCCTCAAGTGTGGAGCATGTCTGCATTCGGAGTTGTTTTTAACTTAGGCGATACGGAGTCGCGGCTAAGTCCCCGAGTGTGGAGCATGTCTGCACTCGGAGTTGTTTTTAACTTAGGCGATACGGAGTCACAGCTAAGCCCCCGAGTGTGGAGCATGTCCGCACTCGGAGTAGTTTTAACTTAGGCGATACATAATCGTAGCTAAGCCCCCGAGTGTGGAGCATGTCCGCACTCAGAGTTGTTTTTAACTTAGGCGATACGGAGTCGCAGCTAAGCCCCCGAGTGTGAAGCATGTCCGCACTCGGCGTAGTTTTTAACTTAGGCCATACAGAGTCGCAGCTAAGTTCCCGAGTGTGGAGCATGTCCGCACTCGGAGTAGTTTTAACTTAGGCGATACAGAATCGCAGCTAAGCCCCCGAGTGTGGAGCATGTCCGCACTCAGAGTAGTTTTTAACTTAGGCGATACGGAGTCGCAGCTAAGCCCCCCCCCCCCCCGAGTGCGGAGCATGTCCGCACTCAGAGTTGTTTCTAACTTAGGCGATACGGAGTCGCAGCTAAGCCCCCGAGTGTGAAGCATGTCCGCACTCGGAGTAGTTTTAACTTAGGCGATACAGAATCACAGCTAAGCTGAGCGATGGCACGCGGGGCAGCCGAATGATGAAGACGTGCCACACGGAGTGGCGATGCGCATGGCATTCGAGTGAGGTAGACGATTCTGGCTGGGTGGCAACGCACGGGGCGGCCAAGTGATGTATGTCGAGGAGGCGTCCGACCCACCGACGGCACGTGGGGCGGCCGTGTCCACTACGCCATTGAAAGGGCTTCCGAACACGTGAAAACGCATGAATGATCGTTGCAGCGGCTGAGCCTGAGCAGCGACGAGGATGGCGCACGGATGCGCCGAGTAACCTGTGTATGAAAAATAGCACAAGCCTGCATAAAAAATTATCAAAGTAATATGATCTTTTCTGAAATAGTTTGTGTAAATTGCACCCATAGACACCCGCTGGGTGTGCCACGTGATTGCTGGTTCAGAACCAGCAAGAGTCTAAAAGAGTGAAGGATCCGGCTGAACTCGTTTGAGTACTGGACCCAAACGAAGCGGAAGTGAAGTGTTCCCACATAAAAATAAACAACCGAGTGCAGAGGTACACTCAGTGGCGTGGCCTCCGAGTGAACGTCATGTGCGACTTCCTCGACACTCGGTAATGTAGAAATGATTATTTAATAGAATGCAGTCTGTGAAAAAATGACTTAGGTGCCTGACGACGCGCGGGGCGGTCGAGCGAAGTAGACACGTTCGGCTGAGTTGCGACGTGTTGGGCGGTCAAGCAATGAAGACGTGTCTAGCTGAGTGGCGACACGCGGGTCGGCCGAGTGACGACGCGCAGAGCAACCAGGTGACGAAGGAGCCTCCAGCCGAGTGACGACACGCGAAGCTGCCGAGTGCTGACGACGGAACCGAGTGAGGGACGGCGCGCAGGGCGGCCGAGCGCTGCTGACGCGTCCGACTGAGTGAGAGCATGTAGGGCGGCCGATTGATGACGACGCGTCCGACTGAGTGACGACGTGTGGGGCGGACGAGTGCTGACGATGCGAGTCCGACTGAGCGACGGTGCGTAGAGCGGCCGAGTGATGACGACGCGTCCGTCCGAGCGACGATATGTAGGGCCGCCGAGTGATGACCACGCGTCCGACTGAGTGACGGCGCACGGGACGGTCGAGTGGTGACGACGCGTGTCCGACTAAGCGACGGTGCGCAGAGCGGCCGAGTGATGACGACGTGCCCGACTGAGTGACGACGTGTGGGGCGGCCGAGTGCGGACGATGCGTGTCCGACTGAGCGACGGTGCGCAGAGCGGCCGAGTGATGACGACGCGTCCGTCCGAGCGACGATATGTAGGGCCGCCGAGTGATGACCACGCGTCCGACTGAATGACGGCGCACGGGGCGGTCGAGTGCTGACGACGCGTGCCCGACTGAGCGACGGTGCGCAGAGCGGCCGAGTGATGACGACGCGTCCGACCGAGCGACAGCATGTAAGACGACCGAGTCACTGCATGTTGGTCATCTGTATGCAAAATTCATTTCGACAAAGTGGTGTCATGTAAGTTAGTAGCAAGCATAGCTACAAATATTTTTGTTTCTGTTTGATTCTATTTTTGGGTTTACGGACCACACATAATCTGGTTATGCATGATGACGGATAATTAAGGCATACCCATGATGACGGGCGGTTATGCAT
This sequence comes from Hordeum vulgare subsp. vulgare, assembly GCF_904849725.1. Lineage (NCBI taxonomy): Eukaryota > Viridiplantae > Streptophyta > Magnoliopsida > Poales > Poaceae > Hordeum > Hordeum vulgare. The sequence goes on from NC_058518.1 coordinate 32,941,555, forward strand.
GCATGCATGCACAGTTAACTGATGCAAAAAATGTTTAATTGATGGCACTTAATGAGGCGATTATACCTCGACAAAGCGGTGTCAGCGGAGTTTCCCACTGGTGGGAGCCGTCCTCCGATTTTCCTTATTTCCTGCAGGCAGTTATGGCTCGAGGAGGTGGCTACCTGGTATTGATAGTGTTGCAAACGGCGCTGCCGCCGTTGTTGAGGCTCAGCACGGTGGTCACGTCCGGGGCGGCGTCGACCTGAGGCAGCGGAGGCGGCGATGCCGTCGTCATCTGCGCCAGCGGTGGTGACGCCGTCTTCATCGCCGGCGGCTTGGACAGCTTGGCGATGGCGACGGTTGTGGCGTTCGCGGGGCTGTCGTCGTCGGCACCGGCGCCGGCGAGGCGTGGCTTCTTGTGGCTAGCGCGGTGGCTGCCGAGGGCTTGGAAGGTGGGGAAGCACTTGTTGCAGGTCTTGCACTCGTACACGTAGAAGCCGGCCCTGACGCCGTCCGGGGTAGTGGCCGCCTCCGTGTACTTGTGGCTGGTGTACCTCTCTGTCTTGGTCGCCGGCGCCGGCAGAGGGCCGGGCGGAGGAAGCGACGGTGTCCCCTGCCGAGCCTCCTGCGGCACCGTGGCGAGGGCGAGTGGCGGCGGCCTCGAGTCGACGGGCGGCGCGGCGCCCTGGGCGAGGAGGATGAGGCAGTGGGCCATGTCCTCCTCCTCGGTGGTGGTGCTCTCGGAGGAGGACGCCGAGGAGCAGGCGAATGGTGTCGAAGGCCGTGTGTGGAGACGTGATCGGCTTCCTGATCTCACGCCGCTCTTGCTGAAGTTCGATGATTCTTCTTGTATGTGCTTGAATGGATGTTTGTTTCCCTGATGCTTCGTTTGTCTTGGAGATGAACCGTACAAAACAAAGGTGTTAAATCATGAAGATGAAACTGAATAGAGGGCAACAGCGGGAATCGATCTGCCACCGGTGGCTGAAGAAATAACCATATGCATCATGGCTCGATAGACGCCACGCCCCACGGTGGGCGCCAAATGTCGTGGTAACGATTCCGACAATAGAAAGGGGGTAGGATAACAAAGCATGATCTATCAATATGCACATGGGTGACACGTTGGTTTTAGCGAGTTCGGGCCTCTCACAGTGGAGATAACAACCCTACGTCTCGTGCTCCGGAGAGGCTTTGTTTTATCTGTCATGGACATGAGTTACATGGTACAGAGAGAGCCAGAGCTCCAGGGATAAAATGAGCCCGAAGGAGGAGGAGAAGAAGATGTCCCTAGCTATTTGGAGGGGGTGGCTTATATAGAGTGCGCCACCTCCTCACCTCTTATGTTACAAGATGGGGCATTGATGCCATAATGTCAGCCCACTACAGATGTCTTGCCGGCTGTTGGTATTTGCATGACCGAGTGAGTCATACGGCCGAGTGGTTGACTGTCATCCGAGTGGATGGAATGTACTTGTCTGAGTGGATCCGTACCGAGTAGATTAGATGTTGTCACGATCCAGTAGGAATTTCCCTTGTAGTCCTTAAACTAATAATGAGGTGCCCTTGGGTAGGACGTATTGGTCAGACCTATGACCCTACCCTAGGGCTATATCCCCGTCAGTTCTCGCCATCCTTCTTCAATATAATGACACACCTCCTAGTTCACCTAGTCAAAGAGATTAGAATTCTCGGTCCTGTGTTTCTACACAATATGTTCCCCTTCGAGAGGTTTATGGGAGTCTTAAAGAAATATGTTCGTAACCGTGCTAGGCCAGAAGGAAGAATCTCCAAGGGCTATGGAACAGAGGAGGTCATTGAGTTTTGTGTGGACTTTCTTCCTGACCTTAAGCTGATTGGTGTTCCTGAATCTCGGTATGAGGGTAGGCTGACAGGAAAAGGCACACTAGGAAGGAAAGCAAAAGTATGTATGGACGGGCATTCTTTCTCTCAAGCACACTACACAGTTCTACACAATTCCACCGTGGTGGCTCCGTATATCGTGAGACACAAGAATATTCTACGCTCCGAAAACCCGGGTAAGGCTGACTCTTGGGTTAAAGGGGAAAACGAGAAGACTTTCGGCAGTTGGTTGCAGACACATCTCATGAATGACGACACCGTTGGAGATCAGCTATACCGTTTGGCCAGGCCACCATCTTCGACTATATGTACTTTCCAAGGGTATGAGATAAATGGGAATACATTTTACACGGTTGCCCAAGATAAAAAGAGCACCAACCAAAATAGTGGTGTCCGCTTTGATGCAACAGACGAGAATGGGCACTGTATGGAAACATATTACGGGTACATAGAGGAGATATGGGAACTTGACTATGGACCTACTTTTAAGATCCCTTTGTTTCGGTGCAAATGGGTGAAGCTGACAGGTGGCGGGTGTTGGAAATATGCCCTAGAGGCAATAATAATTAGTTATTAATATATTTCTTTGTTCATGATAATCGTTTATTATCCATGCTATAATTGTATTAATTGGAAACACAGTGCATGTGTGGATACATAGACAAAAACACTGTCCCTAGTAAGCCTCTAGTTGACTAGCTCGTTGATCAAAGATGGTCAAGGTTTCCTGACCATAGGCAAGTGTTGTCACTTGATAACAGGATCACATCATTAGGAGAATCATGTGATGGACTAGACCCAAACTAATAGACGTAGCATGTTGATCGTGTCATTTTGTTGCTACTCTTTTCTGCGTGTCAAGTATTTGTTCCTATGACCATGAGATCATATAACTCACTGACACCGGAGGAATGCTTTATGTGTATCAAACGTCGCGACGTAACTGGGTGACTATAAAGATGCTCTAAAGGTATCTCCGAAGGTGTTCGTTAAGTTAGTATGGATCGAGACTGGGATTTGTCACTCCGTGTGACGGAGAGGTATCTCGGGGCCCACTCGGTAATACAACATCACACACAAGCCTTGCAAGCATTGTGACTTAGTGTAAGTTGCGGGATCTTGTATTACGGAATGAGTAAAGAGACTTGCTGGTAAACGGGATTGAAATAAGTATGCGGATACTGACGATCGAATCTCGGGCAAGTAACATACCGAAGGACAAAAGGAATGACATACGGGATTATATGAATCCTTGGCACTGAGGTTCAAACGATAAGATCTTCGTAGAATATGTAGGATCCAATATGGGCATCCAGGTCCCGCTATTGGATATTGACCGAGGAGTCACTCGGGTCATGTCTACATAGTTCTCGAACCCGCAGGGTCTGCACACTTAAGGTTCGACGTTGTTTTATGCGTATTTGAGTTATATGGTTGGTTACCGAATGTTGTCCGGAGTCCCGGATGAGATCACGGACGTCACGAGGGTTTCCGGAATGGTCCGGAAACGAAGATTGATATATAGGATGACCTCGTTTGGTTACCGGAAGGTTTTTGTGCATTACCGGAAAAGTTTCGGGCTCATCGGTAGTGTACTGGGAGTGCCGGGAGGGGTGCCAGGGACCATCAGGAGGGGTGTCACGCCCCAAGGGGTCTCCTGGGCTATGGGAAGAGATAAACCAGCCCCTAGTGGGCTGGAATAAGTTCCCACTAAGGCCCATAAGGTTTGAGAAGGAAAAAACACAAGGTGGAAAGAGTGTTGAGGCTGCCTCCTCCCCTCCCTCCCTCCTATATATAGTGGGGTTTTAGGGCTGATTTGAGACAACTTTTGCCACGGCAGCCCGTCCACATACCTCCACGGTTTTACCTCTAGATCGCGTTTCTGCGGAGCTCGGGCGGAGCCCTGCTGAGATTAGATCACCACCAACCTCCGGAGTGCCGTCACGCTGCCGGAGAACTCATCTACCTCTCCGTCTCTCTTGCTGGATCAAGAAGGCCGAGATCATCGTCGAGCTGTACGTGTGCTGAACACGGAGGTGCTGTCCGTTCGGCACTAGATCGGATCGGATCGTGGGACGGATCGCGGGACGGTTCGTGGGACGGTTCGCGGGGCGGATCAAGGGACGTGAGGACGTTCCACTACATCAACCGCGTTTCTTAACGCTTCTGCTGTGGGATCTACAAGGGTACGTAGATCGGAAATCCCCTCTCGTAGATGGACGTCACCATGATAGGTCTTCGTGCGCGTAGGAAAAATTTTGTTTCCCATGCGACGTTCCCCAACAGTGGCATCATGAGCTAGGTTCATGCGTAGATGTCTTCTCGAGGAGTACACAAAAATTTTTGTGGGTGGTGATGTGCATTTTGCTGCCCTCCTTAGTCTTTTCTTGATTCCGCGGTATTGTTGGATCGAAGCGGCTCGGACCGACATTACTCGTACGCTTACGAGAGACTGGTTTCATCGCTACGAGTAACTTCGTTGCTCAAAGATGACCGGCGAGTGTCAGTTTCTCCAACTTAAGTTCAATCGGATTTGACCGAGGAGGTCCTTGGATGAGGTTAAATAGCAATTCATATATCTCTGTTGTGGTGTTTGCGTAAGTAAGATGCGATCCTACTAGATACCCATGGTCACCACGTAAAACATGCAACAACAATTGGAGGACGTCTAACTTGTTTTTGCAGGGTATGCTTGTGATGTGATATGGCCAACGATGTGATGTGATATATTGGATGTATGAGATGATCATGTTGTAATAGTTAATATCGACTTGCACGTCGATGGTATGGCAACCGGCAGGAGCCATAGGGTTGTATTTAAACTAACGTTAGTGCTTGCAGATGCGTTTACTATATTGCTAGGACGTAGCTTCAGTAGTAATAGCATGAGTAGCACGACAACCTCGATGGCGACACGTTGATGGAGATCATGGTGTAACGCCGGTGACAAGAAGATCGTGCCGGTGCTTTGGTGATGGAGATCAAGAAGCACATGATGATGGCCATATCATGTCACTTATGAATTGCATGTGATGTTAATCCTTTATGCACCTTATCTTGCTTAGAACGACGGTAGCATTATGAGGTGATCTCTCACTAAAATTTCAAGACGAAATTGTGTTCTCCCCGACTGTGCACCGTTGCGACAGTTCTTCGTTTCGAGACACCACGTGATGATCGGGTGTGATAGACTCGACGTTCACATACAACGGGTGCAAAACAGTTGCACACGCGGAACACTCGGGTTAAGCTTGACGAGCCTAGCATGTGCAGACATGGCCTCGGAACACATGAGACCGAAAGGTCCAGCATGAATCGTATAGTTGATATGATTAGCATAGAGATGCTTACCACTAAAACTATTCTTGACTCACGTGATGATCGGACTTGAGATAGTGGATTTGGATCATGTACCACTCAAATGACTAGAGAGATGTACTTTTTGAGTGGGAGTTCTTAAGTAATATGATTAATTGAACTAATTGTCATGAACATAGTCGAATGGTCGTTGCGAATTACGATGTAGCTTGCGCTATAGCTCTACTGTTTTTATATGTTCCTAGAGAAAATTTAGTTGAAAGTTGATGGTAGCAAACTTTGCAGACTGAGTCTGTAAAACCGAGGATTGTCCTCGTTGCTGCGCAGAAGGCTTATGTCCTTAATGCACCACTCGGTATGCTGCACCTCGAGCGTCGTCTATAGATGTTGTGAACATCCGACATACACGTTTCTGATGACTACACGATAGTTCAGTACAAAATACTTAATGGCTTAGAAGCAAGGCACCGAAGACGTTTTGAAACGTCACGGAACATAAGAGATGTTCTAAAGAGATGAAATTGTGATTTCATGCTTGTGCCCTTGTTAAGAGGTATGAGACCTCTGACAAGATTCTTTGTCCACGAAGTAAAGGAGAAAAGCTCAATCGTTGAGTGTGTGCTCAGATTATCTGAGTACGACAATCGCTTGAATCAAGTGGGAGTTGATCTTCCAGATAAGATAGTGGTGGTTCTCCAAAGTCACTGCCACCAAGCTGTGAGAGCTTCGTGATGAACTATAACATATCAAGGATAGATACAATGATCCTTGAGCGATTTGCGATGTTTGACACTGCGAAAGTAGAAATCAAGAAGGAGCATCAATAGTTGATGGTTAGTAAAACCACTAAGTTTCGAGAAAGGCAAGGGCTAGAAGGGATACTTCGTGAAACGACAAAGCAGTTGCTGCACTAATGAAGAGACCCCGGATTAAACCCAAGCCTGGGACTGAGTGCTTCTGTTATTTGGGGAACGGTCACTGAGGCGGAGCAACTCTAGATACTTGGTAGATAAGAAGGCTGGCAAAAGTCGAAAGAAGTATATTTGATATACATGATGTTGATGTGTACTTTACTAGTAGTCCTAGTAGCACGAGGGTATTGGATACCGGTTCGGTTGCTAAGTGATTAGTAACACGAAATGAAAGCTACGGCATAAACGGAGACTAGCTAAAGGTGAGGTGACGATACGTGTTGGACGTGTTTCCAAGGTTGATATGATCAAACGTCGCACGCTCCCTCTATCATCGGGATTGGTGGTGAAACCCAAATAATTGTTATTTGGTGTTTGCGTTGAGCATGAACATCATTGGATCGTGTTTGTTGCAATACGATTATTCATTTAAAAAATAATAGTTATTCTATTTGCTTGAATAATTACCCTCAATGGTTTATTGAATCTCGATCGTAGTGTTACACATGTTCATGATATTGGTGCCAAAATATACGAGGTAATGATGATAGTACCACTTACTTGTGGCACTGCCGCTTGAGTCATGTTGGTATAAATTGCATGAAGAGGCTCCATGCTGATGGATCTTTATACTCACTTGATTTTGAATCACTAGTGACATGCAAATCATACCACATGAGCAAGGACTTGTTTTCATTGAGATGAAAACAAGATAAGTAACTTGTTGGAAGTGATACATTTTGATGTATGCAGTCCAATGGGTGGTGAGGCACGCAGTGGATATCATTATGTTCTTACTTCAATGACGATTTGAGTAGATACAAGAGTATTTATTTAATGAATCACAAGTCTGAAATATTGAAAAGTTCAATTCTGTTTCGGAGTGAAGTTTGTCGTAACAAGAGGATAAACTGTCTACGATATGATCATAGAAATGAATATCTGAGTTACAAGTTTTGGTACGCAGTTAAGACAATGTGGAAATTGTTTCGCAGTTCATGCCACCTGGAACATCATAGTGTGATGATGTGTCTGAACGTCATAGCCACACACTATTTGGTATGGTGCATGATATGATGTCTCTTATCGAATTACCACTATCGTTTATGGGTTATGCATTAGAGATAACCGCATTCACTTTAAATAGGGCACCGCGTATTTCCGTTGAGATGACACAATATAGACTGAGGTTTAGAGAAATCTAAACTGTTGTTTCTTGAAAGTTTGGGGCTTCGGCACTTATGTGAAAAAAATTCAGTCTGATAAGCTCGAACCCAAAGCGGATAAATGCATCTTCATAGGATATCCAAAACAGTTGGGTACATCTCCTATCTCAGATCCAAAAGCAAAGTGTTTGTTTCTAAAACGGATCCTTCCTCAAGGAAAGGTTTCTCTCGAAAGAATTGAGTGGGAGGGTGGTAGAACTTGATGAGGTTATTGAACCATCACTTCAACCAGTGTGTAGCAGGGCGCAGGAAGTTGTTCCTGTGGCGCCTACACCAATTGAAGTGAAAGCTGATGATGGTGATCATCGAGCATCGAATCAAGTTACTGCAAGCCTCGTAGGTTGACAAGGTCGCGTGCTACTGCAGAGTGGTACGGTAACCCTGTCTTGGAGGTCATGTTGTTGAGCAACAGTGAAACTACGAGTTATGGAGAAAGCAATGGTGGGCCCGGATTCCGACAAATGGCTGGAAGCCATGAAATCCGAGAGAGGATCCATGTATGAAAACAAAGTGTAGACTTTGGAAGAACTACTTGATGGTAGTAAGACTATTGAGAAAAGATGGATCTTTAAAAGGAAGACAGACGATGATGGTGATAAGTCACTATTAAGAAAAGCTCGACTTGTCGCAAAGATGTTTCCGACAAGATCAAACAGTTGACTATGATGAGACTTTCTCACTCATAGCGATGCTAAAAGTCTGTTAGAATTATGTTAGTAGTTGCTGCATTATTTATGAAATATTGCACATAGGATGTCAAAACATTGTTTCCTCGACGGTTTCCTTGAGCAAACATTGTATGTGATACAACCAGGAGGTTTTGTCGATCCTAAAGATACTAGCAAGTATGCAAGCTCCAGCGATCCTTCAATGGACTGGTGCAAGCATCTCGGAGTTGGAATATACACTTTCATGAGATGATCAAAGATTTTGGGTTTGTACAAGGTTTATGAGAAACTTGTATTTCCAAAGAAGTGAGTGGGAGCACTATAGATTTTCTGAAAAGTATATGTGGTTGACATATTGTGGATCAGAAGTAATGTAGAATTTCTGTAAAGCATACAAGGTTGTTTGAAAGGAGTTTTCAAAGGAATACCTGGATTGCGCTACTTGAACGTTGAGCATCAAAGATCTATGGAGATAGATCGAAAGCGCTTAATAGAAGTTTCAACAAGGTGCATGCCTTGACAAGTTTTTGAAGGAGTTCAAAATAGATCAGCAAAGAAGGAGTTCTTGGTTGCGTTGTAAGGTGTGAATTTGAGTAAGACTCAAAACCCGACCCCGGCAGAATAAAGAGAATAGACGAAGGTCGTCTTCTATGCCTTGGCCGTAGAATCTAAAGTATGCCATGCTGGGTACCGCACCTGATGTGTGCCTTGACTCAAAGTATGTTGAGAGGTACAGAAAGTGATCCATGATTGAATCACTAGCAGCGGTCAAAATTTATCCTTAGTAACTGATGGACTAAGGAATTTTTCTCGATTATGGAGGTGGTTAAAGAGTTCGTCGTAAAGGGTTACGACGATGCAAGCTTTGACACTAATCCGAATAACTATGAGTAGTGAAACGGATTCGTATAGTAGAGTAGATGTTTGGAGTATTTCCGAATAGCACATAGTAGCAGCATCTATAAGATGACATAAAGATTTGTAAAGAACACACGGATCTGAAAGTTTCAGAACCGTTGACTAAAACCTCTCTCACGAGCAAGACGTGATCAGACCCCAGAACTATATGGGTGTTGGATTCGTTGAAATCACATGGTGATGTGAACTAGATTATTGACTCTAGTGCAAGTGGGAGACTGTTGGAAATATGCCCTAGAAGCAATAATAATTAGTTATTAATATATTTCTTTGTTCATGATAATCGTTTATTATCCATGCTATAATTGTATTGATTGGCAACACAGTGCATGTGTGGATACATAGACAAAAACACTGTCCCTAGTAAGCCTCTAGTTGACTAGCTCGTTGATCAAAGATGGTCAAGGTTTCCTGACCATAGGCAAGTGTTGTCACTTGATAACAGGATCACATCATTAGGAGAATCATGTGATGGACTAGACCCAAACTAATAGACGTAGCATGTTGATCGTGTCATTTTGTTGCTACTCTTTTCTGCGTGTCAAGTATTTGTTCCTATGACCATGAGATCATATAACTCACTGACACCGGAGGAATGCTTTGTGTGTATCAAACGTCGCGACGTAACTGGGTGACTATAAAGATGCTCTACAGGTATCTCCGAAGGTGTTCGTTAAGTTAGTATGGATCGAGACTGGGATTTGTCACTCCGTGTGACGGAGAGGTATCTCGGGGCCCACTCGGTAATACAACATCACACACAAGCCTTGCAAGCATTGTGACTTAGTGTAAGTTGTGGGATCTTGTATTACGGAACGAGTAAAGAGACTTGCTGGTAAACGAGATTGAAATAAGTATGCGGATACTGACGATCGAATCTCGGGCAAGTAACATACCGAAGGACAAAAGGAATGACATACGGGATTATATGAATCCTTGGCACTGAGGTTCAAACGATAAGATCTTCGTAGAATATGTAGGATCCAATATGGGCATCCAGGTCCCGCTATTGGATATTGACCGAGGAGTCACTCGGGTCATGTCTACATAGTTCTCGAACCCGCAGGGTCTGCACACTTAAGGTTCGACGCTGTTTTATGCGTATTTGAGTTATATGGTTGGTTACCGAATGTTGTCCGGAGTCCCGGATGAGATCTCGGACGTCACGAGGGTTTCCGGAATGGTCCGGAAACGAAGATTGATATATAGGATGACCCCGTTTGGTTACCGGAAGGTTTTTGTGCATTACCGGAAAAGTTTCGGGCTCATTGGTAGTGTACTGGGAGTGCTGGGAGGGGTGCCGGGGACCATCAGGAGGGGTGTCACGCCCCAAGGGGTCTCATGGGCTATGGGAAGAGATAAACCAGCCCCTAGTTGGCTGGAATAAGTTCCCACTAAGGCCCATAAGGTTTGAGAAGGAAAAAACACAAGGTGGAAAGAGTTTCCAAGTGGGAAGGTGGAATCCTACTCCAAGTAGGATTGGAGTAGGACTCCTCCACCTCCAATTTCGGCCAAACCTTTAGGTTTTGAGGCTGCCTCCTCCCCTCCCTCCCTTCTATATATAGTGGGGTTTTAGGGCTGATTTGAGACAACTTTTGCCACGGCAGCCCGTCCACATACCTCCACGGTTTTACCTCTAGATCGCGTTTCTGCGGAGCTCGGGCGGAGCCCTGCTGAGATTAGATCATCACCAACCTCCGGAGTGCCGTCGCTCTGCCGGAGAACTCATCTACCTCTCCGTCTCTCTTGCTGGATCAAGAAGGCCGAGATCATCGTCGAGCTGTACGTGTGCTGAACGCGGAGGTGTTGTCCGTTCGGCACTAGATCAGAGCGGATCGTGGGACGGATCGCGGGACGGTTCGTGGGACGGTTCGCGGGGCGGATCAAGGGACGTGAGGACGTTCCACTACATCAACCGCGTTTCTTAACGCTTCTGCTGTGCGATCTACAAGGGTACGTAGATCGGAAATCCCCTCTCGTAGATGGACATCACCATGATAGGTCTTTGTGCGCGTAGGAAATTTTTTGTTTCCCATGCGACGTTCCCCAACAGCGCGGTAGTTGTAGACCAAAAGTACGGCATGACAACAGTGGATCTCAACAATCTTGCGTACATGGACGAACCATTTGTCCCAGCCAATGATGTCGCTGAGGTTTTCTATGTGAAGGACATGTCTACAAAAACGAGAAAAAGAAATCAGCAAAAGAAGATATCGTCTGATGAGCCAAAACGCCACATAGTTCTTTCAGGGAAAAGAAACATCGTGGGAGTAGATGACAAGAGAGACATGTAAGTAGATTATAATAAGTTTCATGAAATTCCGCCCTTCAAAGTGAAAATTGACCCAAGCATCCTACTGAATGATGAAGATTCTCCATGGCTACGACCCAGAAGAAAACAGAAATAATAGATAGGAATTTGGTGCAATAATGTAATAATGTATTAAACCTTTTATGTAATGCATGTATGGAATGTACTAAACCTTTTAGTTTTGAATTATTTATTCAATTTCAAACACTTTTCATTATCATAGTTTTGTCAAATTCTCAAATATGCAAAAAGAATTTTAATAAACATAGTTTTTAATTGAAAATAACAAAATAGTTAATAGTTTGAATAGTCAAAATAATTAATTTTGAAAACAGAAAATATTTTTGAATTATTTATTCAATTTCAAACACTTTTCATTTTCATAGTTTTGTCAATTTCTCAAATATGCAAACATATAACTATTTATATTCTCAAATATGCAAAAACAAATAAAATAAGAAAACAGAAAATAGGCCTTTAGTCCCGGCCCGTACCACAGACCGGGACTAAAGGACCGAAGCAACCCTGCGACGACATTGATGTGTACCTAAGGCCATTAGTTGATGAACTTTTGCACTTGTGGGCCCACCAGGTGTACGTGTGTGGGATGAGCACAAAGAACAGGAATTTGACCTATGAGCATTGTTGTTCGTAACCATCAATGATTGGCCTGCTCTTAGTAACATTTTAGGACAATCAAACAAGGGATACAATGCATGCATGCACTGTTTAGATAAGACTAAAGGTACATATTTGGGAAAATCTAAGAAGGTTGTCTACCTCGTGTGTCGTCAATTTCTTCCGACCAATCATACCGTAAGAAAGAAAGGCAAGCATTTCAATGGTGAGGCAGATCATCGGAAGAAGCCTAACCTCCCTACTTGTGATGAGTTATTGGCTATGGTCAAGGATTTGGATCAAATAGTAATCTTTGGAAAGGGTCCTCGCGGTCAATCTGTTCCGAAAGACGACGTTACCGGACACGTGCCCATGTGGAAAAAGAAATCTTTATTTTGGGAGCTACCCTATTGGAAACACCTAGAGGTCCGTTCTTCAATCGACGTGATGCATGTGACGAAGAATCTTTGCGTGAACCTGCTAGGCTTCCTGGGAGTGTATGAAAAGACAAAAGATACAACAGAAGCACGGAAGGAGCACCAACGTATGAAAGACCCATACGACAAGAAGACTGATAAAGTGCGTCAATACTTAAGCAGCTACGCTCTTACCAAAGCAGAGAAGGAAATCTTTTTTGAATGCCTGAGCAGTATGAAGGTCCCCGCTCGCTTCTCGTCTAATATAAATGGAATAATAAATATGGCAGAGAAAAAATTCCAGAACCTGAAGTCTGATGATTGCCACGTGATTATGACGCAGTTGCTTCTATTTGCATTGAGCGGCTTCTATCGGAAAATGTTCCATTACCCATTGTGAATCTATGTGCATTCCTCAATGCAATATCTCACAAGGTAATCGATCGAGAACTTTATGTGATGTGTACTAATGTATTAAACTTTATGTGATGTATTAAACTTTATGTGATGTGTACTACGAAGTGCATCCAGTTTTTGCCATAACCCTCTCAACTTTTTAGCACATGCTATGTGTGTAAAATGATGATTCCATGCCAGGTTTCAACATTTTCAGAGTTCATTCGTAGTGCTTTTCAATTTCAGGGTCAACTAGCTCAACAAAAATAAGTAAATGCACGAAAAATACCAAATGAAGTAAGAAATTATTGAAAATTTGTGATGTGCCTTTGAGTGGTGCATTTTGAACACACAAAAAGTATGGAGTTTAAATAAGTTCAAAAAAATGAAATTCCTTTGTAAGACATGAGTTCTCGTTCGAAACCCTCATACTTCGAGAGAGATTGTCCGTTTTGTACACGAAGTGCATCCAGTTTTTGTCGTACCCCTCTCAACTTTTTAACACATGCTATGTGGGTGAAATGATGATAGCATGCCAATTTTCAACATTTTCAGAGTTCATTTGTAGTGCTTTTCAATTTTAGGGTCAACTAGCCCAAAAGAACAAAAGTAAATGCACGAAAAATACCAAATTTAGTCAGAAATTGTTGAAAATTTATGATGTGCCTTTGAATGGTGCATTTTAAACACACAAAAAGTATGTAGTTCAAATAAGTTCAAAAAATGAAATCCCTTTGTAATAGATGAGTTCTCGTTCGAAACCCTCATACTTCGAGAGAGATTGTCCGTTTTGTACACGAAGTGCATCCAGTTTTTGTCGTAACCCTCTCCACTTTTTAGCACATGCTATGTGGGTGAAATGATGATACCATGCCAACTTTCAACATTTTCAGAGTTCATTTGTAGTGCTTTTCAATTTTAGGGTCAACGAGCTCAAAAAAAAAGTAAATGCACGAAAAATACCAAATGAAGTCAGAAATTGTTGAAATTTTTGATGTGTCTTTGAATGGTGCATTTTGAACACACAAAAAGTATGGAGTTCAAATAAGTTCAAAAAAATGAAATTCCTTTGTAACAGATGAGTTCTCGTTCGAAACGCTAATACATCAAGAGAGATTGTCCGTTTTGTACACGAAGTGTATCCAGTTTTTGCCGTAACCATCTCAACTTCTTAGCACATGCTATGTGCGTGAAATGATGAAACCATGCCAACTTTCAACACAGAGTTCATTTGTAGTGCTTTTCAATTTCAGGGTCAACTAGCTCAAAAAAAGTAAATGCACAAAAAATACCAAATGAAGTCAGAAATTGTTGAAATTTTGTGATGTGCGTTTGAATGGTGCATTTTGAACACACAAAAAGTATGGAGTTCAAATAAGTTCAAAAAAATGAAATCCCTTTGTAACAGATGAGTTCTTGTTCGAAACCATGATACTTCGAGAGATATTGTCCATTTTGTACACGAAGTGTATCCAATTTTTGCCGTAACCCTCTTAACCTTTTAGCACATGCTATGTGGGTGAAATGATGATACCATGCCAACTTTCAACATTTTCAGAGTTCATTTGTAGTGTTTTTCCATTTCAGGGTCAACTAGCTCAAAAAAATAAGTAAATGCACGAAAAATATCAAATGAAGTCAGAAATTTCATAAAGTTTTTTTGTTAAAATATTTAATAGAAAACAAAAAAAGAGTCAACTAAAAAGAATCAACTAAAACATTAACTAAAATGAATGAATTAAGAATAATTTACTAAAATTTTCAAAGTGCTTATTTGTTAGAAAGAATCAAGTAAAACATTAACTAAAAAGAAACAAAAAAAGATCAACTCAATAGAAAACTAAAATAGAAGAGAAAAAATATTGAATAGCAAAGAATTAAAATATAAACTAGGACTAAAAACTATTAAAGTAAAAAAACAAATGCCGCCTATTGGGTCATCACGACCTGCATACGACTAGAAACCCTACCCGACAAGTGGGCCAGGATGAAGGCCCGCGGGCCCAATAGGCCCAAGAGGTAGCGAGATGAGAGTTAGACCCACAGGCCTTCAATAGAGAGAAGCTCAATTGAGCAAGGCGCGACAGTGCTTATAAAGGACTGCCAGCGCCCCTCGCTAGGCGAGGTGGGACTAAAGGTTGCCGTGCGTCACTCCGGAGCCAGCCCAGGTCTTTAGTCCCGGTTCGGGGCTCGAACCGGGACTAAAGACCACCTTTAGTCCCGGGTGAAGCCACGACCCGGGACTAAAGCCCCTCGTTTCCCACCTCCTCGCCTGCCGAAAAGGGGTCTTTAGCCCCGGGTCGTGGCTAGACCCGGGACTAAAGGGTGTCTTTAGTCCCGGTTCGAGCCCCGACCCGGGACTAAAGCTCCACCTATATAAGCGGGAGTTGGAAATTTCCAACCCAAATCACCATTTCAATCATTCTTCCTCCTCTCGCTCGCCTGCAGCACCGGACGAACTGCTCGACGCCCCCAGGCTGCGCGCCGTCGCCGTCGCCCTTCCGTCCTCCATGCCGTCGCCCTTTCGTCCTCATCGCCGTCGTCGTCCTCCTCGCCGGCGCCGTCGCCCTGCCGTCCTCCTTGCTGTCGCCGTTGCCGTCGCCCTGCCGTCCTCCTCGTCGTTGCGCCCTGCCGTCCTCCTCGCCATCATTGTCGCCTTGCCGTCCTCCTCGCCGTCGTCGTCGCCCTACCTTCCTCCTTGATCCAACACCCCCTGCCGCCGGTGAGCCTCGCTCCTCTCCTCTCTTGATCGATCGTCGACATGCATGCATGCTTATGTAATTTTGTACGTATATAGATGCTTAATTAGTGTTTTTTAGATTATTGCTTAATTTTGCTATTGTATATGCTTAAGTGTTATTTGTAGAATATTTGGTGAATTTAGGGTTAGGTAGGTTAGTGTTAAATAGGTTATTTGTGTTATTTTTTTGTTATTTAAATTTGTGTTATTAGGATTAGGTAGTTAGTGTTAATTAATAGATTATTGTTAGTTTAGGGTTATGTAAATTTCAGTAAGTTAGTTTAGGGCCTTTTAGTTTAGGTCACAGTTAGTGTTTAAGCATATACAAATCTACAATCTACAAATATCATTTAAATCACTACAAAAATCACTTAAGCATATAAATTAGTGTTAATTAGGTTAGTGTTAGCTAGTTTAGGGCTATGTAAATTTAAGTAAGTTAGTTTAGGGTCGGTCCATGGCTTCATCATTACCTCGTAGTAATAGACGCATGGCGCTATCAAGCTCTCGAAAGTTGTTTTGGAACGGAGTTCCTGATAGAATAATTCTTTTTTGGTATAAAGTTTAACAAAGTCCTTCCAAATAGCGATATTCGGATGGCTCTTTTTGAACTGCGTACCAAAAAGCTAATTATCCTATTCGGGATTCCGTTACAAAACAACTTTATAAAGCTTCATAGCATCATGCTCCTATTTAGTTAGAATTTATTTGCAAATAGAAATAGAATTATTTTAGTTAGAATTTATTTGCAAATAGCGATAGAATTATTTTACTTAGAATTATTTAATTAGTTAGAATTATTTAGTTAGAATTTATTTGCAAATAGAAATAGAATTATTTTTGCATCATATATAGTTTGTTAGTTTATTAATTAATCAAATGTCCGTTTTTTGCAGAACTATGGATCCACATATCAGGAACCTCGAAGAGGAAGAACTTCTCGAAGATATAATCGAAGACGGCCGCGACGTTGAACCAGCTGAATCTCCGCGTCATATCTAAACCCCTCCGGAGATGGAATGGAGGTCGACCGACACGAAGATGAAGCCGATGGGGCAGGAGACAGCTCCAATGACGGAGAAGGTGATAGCTCCACTGATGGAGAAGCCGGTGGAGAAGCCGGTGGAGAAATAATAAAGTCCGGCGAGGTATACATATGAAGTTCGACAATCACTTGTAATATGTGAAAAATATTGGAGATAGCTCTATATTGTATACATATACATTCATTTGACGCATGTTTCTCCCTCTTAGGCCTCCACATCGAGCAAATCTACGAAACGAGGCCCGACTAAAAAGTTGGATGCACAGACGCATTACACCTTTGAGGTGATATTGCCTACGGGCGAACCTAAGCTTCCTAAGAATGCTGCTGACACATTCAAGAAGCAATGCGGAGTTCTCGTTAGGGATCACGTCCCGATCAGCGTTCGGGAGTGGAACAAGCGCAAAGAGGCAGCCGATAGTGACTATGTCGCCGAAAGGTACAAAGATAATCTTTGGAATGATCTCATGTCACATTTCAACCTGCCAGAATGTGAGAATGAAGACGCCACAAAAAACTGAGGGCCAAAGTCAAGCACTGGACTCTAAAGAAGATGGCCGAACTGTTCCATAGCTAGAAGAAGAAGCTATGAAAAAACTATCGGAAGACAAAGAAAGTGCCAGTATTCGAGGGGTATCTAGCCAAGCAGGCGAATCACTGGAAGGCATTTCAAGAGTACAAGGAGTCAGAAGATGCCAAGGCATTATCAGAAAAGAACAAGAAAAATGCCGACAAGAAGAAATATCACCACACGCTGGGGCCAGGGGGCTATGAGACTGCCATCCCAAAGTGGGATAAGAAAGAGCAAGATCTGCTAGTTAAAGGCATCATACCTGAACCCATCCGTGATGAGTGGGAATTGAGAGCAAGAAATTGGTTCCTTGCGCATGGTGGTTCGTACGACGAAGAAACAGGGGACCTCATCTGAAGTGACGGTCTTAGGATACCCAAGGAGAATTGGAAAAAGATAGTGAAAGAAATTAAGGAGGGAAAAAGACAGTTCATTGCAAATAGAGAGAAACATTTGCTCACACTGGTCCTCGGCAATGACGAACATGGAGGACGAACGCGAGGCTTCGGTCCTTCTTACCCGTGGTGGCTTGGGTTTGCCAGAGACCAAGACACTTACATAAGCCGAGAGAGAGAAAAGAAGTGACAGCAGGATGAGGAGAATGACAAGTTCAACCAGTTGCTTGCCAGGCTTAACGAGCAACAGAAGCAGATTGATGAGCTTAGAGGAGTAGCGCGCCAGGAAGATCCTGCACTCGATATTACCGGCGCCCCATCTAAGCGGAAAAGCAGCGTGGCTGAATTTGAGGCCCCGCCCGACGATGCACGAAGAATGATAGAGGGCGGTCCCGGCTACCCCGTCGATGGAATCAAGGAGTCAACATCATGTGAACTCCATCAGAAATTCAAGAACATATCCATGAAGGTGGCCGTCGGACAAGCTTTACCTTCTGGCCCTGATGCACGCTGGCATGGCCGTGAGATTCCACCTGGCTTTGCTAAAGTCGGGGTGGATGAAATCATGGCGGGGTTTCATGATATGGAGCTCTACATAGCTGGACCCGAAGATGAGAGGACACTCGGGGAAGTACTGGGTGGAGTCATCCTATGGGACAAGAACTACATCAAGCTTCCAGGCTCGGCCCCAAGGACAACACCGCCTCCGAGTCGTCGTATGTCACCTACACCTCCATCACCTCCAATCCCTCCACATGACGACGGCCAGCACAACACGAGTCCATCTCGATCACCGCCGCCGGACTTGGGTCGTCCGTCTCCGCCGCCGCCCGCTAAGGATACTAAGCGGAAGCGTGCCAGCAAGAACGCTCCGTCGATGAGTTCTAAGCGACGGAGCTCCCCAAAGCGCAAACTGTCGCCCCTCCAAAAGGTACCTCATGCTAATCTTCCTATCAGACCTTATGATCGTACCGACGAGGAAAACGCCAGGATAGCAAAGGAACATTATGATGCGCAGATGAAAAAGAAGGAACCCGAGCCCCGCCCGGAATACACCGAGAAGCAAATAGCGTATGCAAAATACTTCACGACCCTTCCATCACAGTATGACTTACACCATAAGCCTGATGACTATACACGCACATTGGAGAAGGAAGGGAAAAAGAGGAGATCACGTGCAAGTGCAAGTGGGAGCAAATCAAGTTCAACTACAAGCAAAAAAAGATCAGACGTTCCTCAGCTTGGACAACAGGCCAAACAGTCGATCCCACCCCTCAGGGTGTTACCCGAGAATGTTCCCTCTCTGGTGGAGGGGCAAGATTTGGAATTAGCAAAGAAGTGGGCGGATGAATGGGGTATCCCGGTTGAAGACATTCTGGCTTCCCAAGACGACAGGTTACCCAAGGCTGTGGTAGCCCCTAAGCCACAGTTTGTCATGGGAGCGCCTTTGGTCAGCAAATATAAGTTTGATGATCTCCCAACAAATATGCGTTACTTGCATAAATGATACTTAAGTGAATCAAAGAATGGGAGAATGATGATCGTGGCGCGTGTCCCACGGGAGTACTACGGCTGCCCCGAAGAAATCCATATCGACTTTGATGAACTCTTCCAGATGTACAATGCCGACGCCCTCGACAAATCGCTTATGAGTTGCTATTGTTTGTAAGTTTTTCAATTCGTTGTCTACATATAACTTGTTTAGTTATTTCAATTCATTGTCTACATATAACTTGTACTCTATTATGAAGAATGAAGATTCTGGAATGTAAAAGTAGGAACATCCTAAATATTGGGTTTATTGACCCAGATAAAATACATATAGCAACGCTAACTGATAAACCCAAGGAGACGGAGGAAAACCTTCTAAGGTTTCTAAGAGATCAAAATTTCTGTGACCACATACTGTTTCCATACAACTTCAAGTGAGGGTCTTTACTCTATTGTGTCCATTCACTTATAAGTGTATTTGATAAGTTACTGACACACATATATATATACATGTGCAGCTACCATTGGATTCTGTTGGACATTCAAATTGATAAGGGAAGAGTTGATGCCTTGACCCATTATCGAGACCCTTGGAACAGTTCCAAAGCCTGCAGGACATGCTCCAAGGGTAATTTCGATCATTCTTGCGCTCTATCAGTCTCTTTCGATGATTTTCTGATATATCAATTAATGAAAAACTTAGCAAATCATTTTCCTTGTCGGGCAGGGTTTTGGAAGCGGTTCAAGTGCGTGACTCCCGGTATCGAGCATGAGAAGCTGACCTTTAGAGCGGCTCAGGTAAGTAGTAGTATGATATACTTCTATTTTCAATACATTTATGATGCTAGATTATTATTTTGATTATATATATTCTATTCTCGTAAAGTGCGACCAGCAGCCACGGGGGACGCATCTATGCGGATACTATGTTTGCGAGACCATTTGCACGTTTACCTCTGAGCACAAGGATTACAGATACGACGTAAGCAATGAACATTCACACCTCTATTTTTACCCGTCATTCTTTGTTATCATGATTGATATTAATATTCATCTCCTCTTCTTATATAGTACACGGCCATGAGGGAAAAGTACTTACCAGAGCAACGCGCGATTGCTGTTGCAGAGGAGCTTGCGACCTTTCTGAGGACGGAAGCTATAGATGACAAAGGACAATTTAGTGTAGCTAGGGGCCATTACTGATGTTGGTCCATGTAATCGAATAGACGGGCTCTAGTCCCGATAATTCAGATCTCCATATAATTGTATATATATGCTCGCTTGTAAGATAAGTTAATCTTATATATATATGCATAAACATGTATATTTAGAATTATATGAAAACTAATTCCCGAACACCAAACGAGGCATCACGTTAATCTCCCGAACACCTAAAGCCTAAAACCCTAAAACCCTAAAATAAACAAAATCTGCAGAAACTCTTTAGTCCCGGTCCGTGTTAAGACCCGTGACTAAAGGGCCTGCCCCTGAGGGCGCTCTGAGGCGCCCACGTGGAGCACCTTTGGTCCCGGCTTGGAACAGGGCCGGGACTAAAGGTTTGGCCTTTAGTCCCGCCTCTTTGGTCCCAGTTGGTGAACCGGGACTAAAGCCCCTTACGGGCCGGGACTATAGGCCCTCTCCCCACTAGTGAGAGCATGCTGCTCATGACACTGTGGCGATGTTGGTTCATACGCAATAATGAGATTGTTCATCAGAAGAAGCCTCCCCCACCTAAAGTATGAAGGAAGTTTCTTGCCACTTACTCTCTCTATAAATTAATATAAAAATGTTTAGATCATTAAAATAGTGATTTAAACGTTTTTATATTAGTTTACGTAGCAAGTATCTTGAACCCTTAATTGTTGTCAAGACAACCTAGACTGTTGATCCAAGAAAAGGGAAATCTGTTATTAGATTTGATCCCATTTTGCACAGTACACCGGACCCGACTGTGGAACCATCACCTTTTTGGGATCCACCTCAGGCTGGCTGGGTGAAACTTAATTCATATGGATCCTACTCTGGGGAGAATGCTGAGGCTGGCATGGTTTTTGCGTGATTCCCTGGGAGCCATTTTGATAGAAACGGTAGATCGTGTAGGCTAGGATTCCAGTAGTAGATACGGTGGGATTATCTTGTCCTCCATTTGAGGAGCTCCCGCCGGCGTCCATCCGTGAGGTGATGACGACGGCGGCGACAGAGGGAGATGTGGTGGCGGTAGTGTTTCCCGTGAGCACTGTGCTAACCCTAGATCGGTAGATTATGTAGGTGGGAAAAGTGACGGCGGTCAACCTCGTAGCTCGTGCACGGGCCTCCAGCTCTGTTAATATAGTGCAGGTCACAGGGACCCATCAACCGTAATGGGTTGAGCGCCCCCGATCAGGGCGCATGGATCAAGGGTCCGGTGGGCCATTGGGCCCATGCGAGAGAGATCAATCTAATATTCTCCCCCTTGATCTCAACTTTTACTTTAACTTTATACTTTCTAGTTTATTTGTTCCATCACATATTGGTACATAGAGCATGTCTCATCGTCACAGCTTAATTGCCGATAGAATCATACAGCTACAACATACGTTTTGTTTAGAAACAAATTATGTTCCTTTTGGGCCTCTTATGATCCAGAAATCATAGGCTTTCCCTTAAACACATGCCGGCTAAGTGTTCCTTGAACACATTGGGTGGTAATCCTTTCGTTAGCGGATCCGCAAGCATATCCTTTGTCCTTATATGCTTGAGACTTATGCTCCGGACTTATAGCTAGTGTGATCCTGGATTTTATCTTTCACAACATAATACTTTATATCTATTGTCTTGGTAGCATTACTCGACTTGTTGTTGTGAGCATAGAATACTGCGGGCTGGTTGCCACAGTACATCTTTAGTGGTTTGTGAATACAATCTACCACTTTCAAGTCGGGTATAAATTTCTTTAACCATATCACCTGCCCGGTGGCTTCAAAACATGCTATAAACTCTGCTTGCATCATGGACGATGCAACTACTGTCTATTTGGAGCTTTTCCACAAAATAGCCCCTCCAGCGAGAGTGAACACGTATCCTGCCGTGGATTTTCTATCACCTCTATCTCCCGCAAAATCTGCGTCTGAATACCCTTTTATCTCTAGGAAATTAGATATTGTGTATGTTAGCATGACATCCTTTGTGCCTCGCGCATAGCGCAATGCTTTATTTACCATCTTCCAATGCTCTAGGCCTGCATTCTCTTGATATCTACCGAGTACCCCGGTGATAAAAGCTAAGTCAGGGCAGAAGCACGTTTGTGCATACTGTAAACTTCCAACAACCGAAGTATATGGCACGACTTTCATCTCATCGATCTCGTACTGGTTATTGGGACATTGGAATTCCCCAAAACTATTGCCCTTAACTATAGGAGCAGGTGTGGCCTTATTCGCATGCATATTGTACTTTTTGAGAACCTTCTCTAAATATGCTTTCTACGATAGTCCTAAGACTCCATTTTTCCTATCTCGATGAATTTCAATGCCCAAAACATATGAAGCATCACCAAGATCTTTCATATCAAAGTTTGAGGATAAAAACTTCTTTGTTTCTTGTACTAGACCAACACCATTACTTGCAAGCAAGATATCAGCCACATACAAGATTAGGAAAATGTATTTCCCATTTTTTTAACTTTGCATAAACACAGTTATCCTCAACATTTTTTTAAAAATCCAAATCTTTTAATTGTAACGTTAAACTTTAGATACCACTGTCTAGAGGCTTGCCTTAGTCCATAGATGGATTTCTTTAGGCGGCATCCCATATCTTCCTTGCCTTCCATGATAAAACCCTTGGGTTGTGTCATGTAGACATTTTCTTCTAAATCTCCGTTTAGAAATGTCGTCTTTACATTCATTTGATGCAACTCTAAATCAAAATGTGCAACTAATGTCGTTATGATTCTGAAGGAATCCTAACATGCGACTGGGGAAAAAGTCTCATTGTAGTCTATCCCTTCTCTTGTGTAAATCCTTTTGCCACGAGTCGTGCTTCATACTTTTCTATATTCCCATTAGAGTCATACTTTGTTTTGTAGACCCATTTATAGCCTACTATTTTGGCTCCTTTAGGTATAATTTCTAAGTCCCAAACATCGCTGGAACTCATCGAGTTCATCTCGTCTTGCATTGCCTCCTGCCACTTCGATGAGTGAGGGCTTCTCATGGCTTCTTCATATGAAGCGGGATCATCTTCCATATGAACCAATTCTGTGTTATAAACTTTATAATCAGCAGAAATAGCTGATCTTCTAGTTCTGTTAGACCTTCTAAGTGCCTCATTCTCGGGCACATCCTCTAAAATTGGTTGATATACCTCCCTTTCATGTTCAACAATAGTTTCAGTCGGATCCTGAAGGACAGGTTCCGGGTCTTCTCCCATAGTTGTCATGGTTGGAGTTACAACACGTAGTGAGAAAAATGGCTCTTGAATCATCGGATTAGGTGCATGCACCCTCTTCTCCTCAAGATCAATTTTCCGAGCTACCATGCTCCCCCTCGTCATTTCGTCCTCTAAAAAGACCGCATGTCTTGTTTCTACAAACTTTGTGTATCTTTCTGGATAGTAGAAACGAAAACCCTTTGATCTATCAGGATAGCCAATGAAGTGGCAACTCACAGTTTTGGGATCTAACTTTGCAATGTTTGGATTAAACATCTTGGCCCTAGCTGGGCACCCACACACTCTGAAGTGTTGCAAGGATGGTACTTTTCCTGTCCACATCTCATACGGTGTTTTGGACACCGACTTGCTTGGTACTCTATTGAGAATGTGAATGGCAATTTTAAGCGCCTCCATCCATAATCCCAATGGCAGGTTGGAGTAACTCATCATGCTGCGCACCATATCCATAAGGGCACGGTTACACCTTTCAGCTACTCCATTTTGCTAAGGCTCGCCCAACATTGAATACTGGGCTACTATGCGAGTCTCCTGCAAGAACTTTGCAAAACGTCCAAGGACTTGGCCATATGGAGTGTGTCGACCGTAGTACTCCCCCACGGTCAGATCTCACTTTTTTTATTCTTTTGCCAAGCTGATTTTCAACTTCAGCTTTGAAAATTTTGAATTTATCCAATGCTTCATTTCTTTCTTTGATTGGACAAATATAACCGAAACGGGAGTAGTCATTTGTGAATGTTATGAACGAGTCATAGCCATCCACGCTTTTCACAGGAAATGGTCCACAAATGTCAGTGTGGATGATTTCTAGTCTTCCGGTGCTTCGGTTTGCACCCTTTTTAATTTGTTTTACATACTTTCATTTGACGCAATCAATGCATTGTTCTAAATTTGAGAACTCTAGTGGAGGAAGAATCTCGCTTTTAATTAGTCTTTCTATCCTCCCTTTCGAAATATGGCCCAAACGACAGTGTCATAACTTCGATGAGTCATGAGTTCTCTTATTTTTATTTTTTTTCTTTGTTCGACGAGGAATCTTGCTCATTCACATTACACACGTAATGCACTTTTTCATGAATTGATAATAAATAAAGCTCGTTGTGAAGTAAGACAACACCAACATAAGCATTATTACACCATATGGCACACTTGCCATGTCCAAAATAACATTCATAATTGTCTTTATCTAAGCAAGAAACACTTACTAAATTTCTAAGACATGAAGGAACAAATAAGACGTCTCTAAGCAAAAGTTTGAATCCTTCAGCCAACTCCAAGGAGATGTCGCCGACAGCTTCAACTTCTGCTTGGACGCCATTTGTGACTTCAATACTTCTTTCTCTTCTTTGCATAGTCCTCGTCAAACAGAATCCCTATAATGAATTTGCAACATGATCAGTTGCACCTGAGTCAATCCACCAAGTAGATTTAGAAAATAGTGAATACAGGGATTCATTAACAAAGGAAATGATGTCGTTAGCTCTCTTTGCCATGATGGTCTTTAGCCAGCCGGGGCAATCCTTTTTGTAGTGCCATGTCTTCTTGCAATGGAGACAAGTGTCCCTGTCCACTAGAAGAGACTTTTGCTAACGTTGAAAGTGCGAGGGGCCTTTACCATGTGGCTTTGAAGGAGAACCTTTGCTGTTTGGACTGGAATTCTTTTTCTAATCGTCCTTCACATAGTTGAGTGAAGCACCATGTGAGGCTTTCAGTGTGTCCTCTTTTTGGACACACATTGCTATTGTCTTTTCAATGTCCATATTTCAGGTGACATGTTATAGTTTACAACAAAAGTTTCAAACTCCTTTGGCAGTGAAGCCATCACCAAGTGGACGAGGAGTGCTGGTTTGATTTCCAGGTCCACGTCTATTGGCTTGAGCTTTGCTGTCATGTTGCTCATCCGAAGGATGTGCTCTCTAATGCCATGGACACTGCCAGTGTAGTTCTCTATAACTAGTTGTTTTATCAACTGGGTGGCATATGTCTTTGAAGAACCAATGAACTGACTCTTTATCTTTGTAACCATCTCCCCTGCGAAAGTGCACTGTGCAATTGAGCCCACAATGGTGTTCTCAATTGTATTCTTTATAAATGCCACACATTTTTTGTTGGCGTTGATCCACTTTTGATTGTTGAGGATGTAGGACATCTCCACTGGAGCATGATCCATCTGCTTTTTATCCCATGCAACATCGGTGTCTTTTGCATCTCTGACTGGCTCTCGAGGTTTAACGGGCCGTGGTTCCTCCAGAACCGAGTCCACCTCAGCACAAAAAAATGTCATATCAACTTTCTTCCTCCACTCAGTGTAGTTGTCACCTGTGAGTGTCGGAACATCTTTTAGGTAATTCGTCAAGTGGAAGCCTCCTGAAATCACAATTTAAGTGAGATCAGTACAAGAATCATATCCATTAATCTAACGTTGGTCAAATTAAACATACAATTGTCTATGCAATTAAAGTTATATTATCGTTGGGCAAAAGTCGAAATAACGCACCTTTAATTCTAATAATGATAAAACATGATCATCTTATTAACAACGTTGGCCAGAAAATAACAAAATCATATACTTTTTTCATAAACACTCTAATATGCTCCTTTTAATTTGTTATTTGCTTTATGAAAAGAGCACTAAAATAAATACTTTGTAGCAGAAAACGTGAATATAAAATTCATGTACTTTTTCTACTTTATAGAAAAAAACTGTTACAAAATAAAAATTCATGAACTTTATTATCCTCTTTATAAAATACATGAACTTTTCTTTTTCTGAAAAAACTATATTTTTATTTTCACAAACTTTTATTTTTCTTTACAGAAAAATTTCTATTTACTTTTCTATTTTCCAAAAAAAATTCGTTGGAAAAGTTGCATAGAAGAATAAAGAATAAAACTGTTTGAAATTTGCCTACAAATATTTAGACAAAATAAAATTTTAAAAAAATCGACGAGGGCCTTTGTGGGCCGAAAACTAGCCCAAGTAGCTGTGCAACGCAGGTCCCCCTCGGACTCGCCTCAGCTTGGGCTGGCCCTCCTCCCCCTTTGGCCCAAAAGGCGTGTGTAGAGCTAGGGTTGCGCTCACGGCTGTCGGATCAGATCCGACGGTCGAGCGCGGATGTAGCTCGGTTAATACCTCAGTCGAGCTAGGGGTTTCTCCCCTGCTCATTTCTCCCCTGCCAGCCGGTATCCTCTCCCTCGCTCCCGCGGCTCTCTCTCTCTCTCTCTCTCTCTCTCGTTGGCCCGGGTTGCGGCTCCCTTGCACAGCATCACAGGGCCAGAGGAGCTCCGGTCGCCGGTGACGGCGTCACGCCACCCGCGCCGCTCTGTCTCTGCCTGCTCTCTCACAGTTGAGCTCAGTCTCTGCCTGCCCTCCTCTCTCGCGCGCGCTCGGGGCAGCGAAGCTCGGCCGCCGACGGCGGGGTCAATTACCACCGCGTCGTGCGTGCCACTTCTTCCTCCTCGTTCCCCCTGTTGGAATTATGCCCTAGAGGCAATGATAAATAAGTTATTATTATAATTTCTGTATCAAGATAATCGTTTATTATCCATGCTATAATTGTATTGAATGAAGACTTAGATACATGTGTGGATACATAGACAAAACACTGTCCCTAGCAAGCCTCTAGTTGGCTAACCAGTTGATCAAGGATAGTCAGGGTCTTCTGACTATGTACAAGGTGTTGTTTCTTGATAACTGGATCACGTCATTGGGAGAATCATGTGATGGACTAGACCCAAACTAATAGACGTAGCATGTTGATCGTGTCATTTTGTTGCTACTATTTTATGTGTGTCAAGTATTTATTCCTATGACCATGAGATCATATAACTCACTGACACCGGAGGAATGCTTTGTGTGTATCAAACGTTGCAACGTAACTGGATGACTATAAAGATGCTCTATAGGTATCTCCGAAGGTGTTCGTTGAGTTAGTATGGATCAAGACTGGGATTTGTCACTCCGTGTGACGGAGAGGTATCTCGGGGCCCACTCGGTAATACAACATCACACACAAGCCTTGCAAGCAATGTGACTTAGTATAAGTTGCAGGATCTTGTATTACGGAACGAGTAAAGAGACTTGCCGGTAAACGAGATTGAAATAGGTATGCGGATACTGACGATCGAATCTCGGGCAAGTAACATACCGAAGGACAAAGGGAATGACATACGAGATTATATGAATCCTTGGCACTGAGGTTCAAACGATAAGATCTTCGTAGAATATGTAGGATCTAATATGGGATCGAGGTCCCTTTATTGGATATTGACCGAGGAGTCCCTCGGGTCATGTCTACATAGTTCTCGAACCCGCAGGGTCTGCACACTTAAGGTTCAACGTTGTTTTATGCGTATTTGAGTTATATGGCTGGTTACTGAATGTTGTTCGGAGTCCCGGATGAGATCATGACGTCACGAGGGTTTCCGGAATGGTCCAGAGACGAAGATTGATATATAGGATGACCTCATTTGATTACCGGAAGGTTTTCGGAATTACCGGGAATGACGAATGGGTTCCGGATGTTCACCGGGGGGGGGGGGGCAGCCCACCCCGGGGAAGCCCATAGGCCTTAGGGGTGCCGCACCAGCCCTTAGTGGGATGGTGGGCAAGCCCAAATAAGCCCGTGCGCAGGAGATAAGAAAATCAAAGAGAAAAAAAGGGGAAGTGGGAAGGAAGGGAAGGACTCCACCTTCCAATCCTAGTTGGACTAGGATTGGAGGAGGAATCCTCCTCCCCCCTTCGGCCGAACCCCTTGGGGCTCCTTGAGCCCCAAGGCAAGGCCCCTAACCTCCCACCTATATATACGGAGGTTTTAGGGCTGATTTGAGACAACTTTTCCACGGCAGCCCGACAACATACCTCCATGGTTTTTCCTCTAGATCGCGTTTCTACGGAGCTCGGGCGGAGCCCTGCTGAGATTAGATCACCACCAACCTCCGGAGTGCCGTCACGCTGCCAGAGAATTCATCTACCTCTCCGTCTCTCTTGCTGGATCAAGAAGGCCGAGATCATCGTCGAGCTGTACGTGTGCTGAACGCAGAGGTGCCGTCCGTTCGGCACTAGATCGGAGCGGATCGTGGGACGGATCGCGGGACGATTCGTGGGATGGTTCGTGGGGCGGATCAAGGGACGTGAGGACATCAACCGCGTTTATTAACGCTTCTGCTGTGCAATCTACAAGGGTACGTAGATCTGAAATCCCCCTCGTAGATGGACATTACCATGATAGGTCTTCGTGCGCGTAGGAAATTTTTTGTTTCCCATGCCACGTTCCCCAACAGTGGCA
Organism: Hordeum vulgare subsp. vulgare; assembly: GCF_904849725.1. Classification (NCBI taxonomy): domain Eukaryota; kingdom Viridiplantae; phylum Streptophyta; class Magnoliopsida; order Poales; family Poaceae; genus Hordeum; species Hordeum vulgare. The sequence continues at coordinate 32,970,143 of NC_058518.1, forward strand.
TCATGAGCTAGGTTCATGCGTAGATGTCATATCGAGTAGAACACAACAGTTTTTAAGGGCGGTGATGTGCGATTTGCTGCCCTCCTTAGTCTTTTCTTGATTCCACGGTATTGTTGGATCGAAGCGGCTCGGACCGACATTACTCGTACGCTTACGAGAGACTGGTTTCATCGCTACGAGCAACTGCGTTGCTCAAAGATGACTGGCGAGTGTCGGTTTCTCCAACTTTAGTTGAATCGGATTTGACCGAGGAGGTCCTTGGATGAGGTTAAATAGCAATTCATATATCTCCGTTGTGGTGTTTGCGTAAGTAAGATGCGATCCTACTAGATACCCATGGTCACCACGTAAAACATGCAACAACAATTAGAGGACATCTAACTTGTTTTTGCAGGGTATGCTTGTGATGTGATATGGCCAACGATGTGATGTGATATATTGGATGTATGAGATGATCATGTTGTAATAGTTAATATCGACTTGCACGTCGATGGTACGGCAACCGGCAGGAGCCATAGGGTTGTCTTTAAACTAACGTTTGTGCTTGCAGATGCGTTTACTATATTGCTACTTTGCTAGGATGTAGCTTTAGTAGTAATAGCATGAGTAGCACGACAACCCCGATGGCGACACGTTGATGGAGATCATGGTGTGGCGCCGGTGACAAAGAAGATCGTGTCGGTGCTTTGGTGATGGAGATCAAGAAGCACGTGATGATGGCCATATCATGTCACTTATGAATTGTATGTGATGTTAATCCTTTTATGCACCTTATTTTGCTTAGAACGACGGTAGCATTATGAGGTGATCTCTCACTAAAATTTCAAGACAAAATTGTGTTCTCCCCGACTGTGCACCGTTGCTACAGTTCGTCGTTTCGAGACACCACGTGATGATCGGGTGTGATAGACTCAACGTTCACATACAACGGGTGCAAAACAGTTGCACACGCGGAACACTCGGGTTAAGCTTGATGAGCCTAGCATGTGCAGACGTAGCCTCGGAACACATGAGACCGAAAGGTCGATCATGAATCATATAGTTGATATGATTAGCATAGGGATGCTTACCGCTGAAATTATCCTCAACTCACGTGATGATCGGACTTGAGCTAGTGGAATTGGATCATGAACCACTCAAATGACTAGAGAGATGTACTTTTTGAGTGGGAGTTTAGCAAGTAATTTGATTAAGTTAAACTCTAATTATCTTGAACATAGTCTAAGTCCACTTTGAATATATTTGTGTTGTAGATCATGGCTCAGGCGATAGTCACCCTGAATTTTAATACGTTCCTAGAGAAAGCTAAGTTGAAAGATGATGGAAGCAACTTTGTAGACTGGGCTCGTAATCTTAAGCTAATCTTACAAGCTGGGAAGAAGGACTATGTCCTTAATGCTGCGCTAGGAGATGAACCACCCGCTACGGCTGATCAGGATGTTAAGAACGCTTGGTTAGCACGTAAGGAGGACTACTCAGTAGTTCAATGTGCAGTCTTGTATGGCTTAGAACCGGGACTTCAACGTCGCTTTGAGCGTCATGGAGCATTTGAGATGTTCCAGGAGTTGAAGTTTATCTTTCAGAAGAACGCCCAGATCGAGAGGTATGAGACCTCCGATAAGTTCTATGCTTGCAAGATGGAGGAAAACTCGTCTGTCAGTGAACATGTGCTCAAAATGTCTGGGTACTCAAACCGTCTAGCTGAGCTGGGGATTGAACTCCCGCAAGAGGCTATCACTGACAGAATCCTTCAATCACTGCCGCCAAGCTATAAAGGCTTTGTGCTGAACTACAACATGCAAGGGATGAACAAGTCACCCGGCGAGTTGTTCGCGATGCTGAAAGTCGCAGAGTCAGAACTCCATAAAGAACATCAAGTGTTGATGGTGAATAAGACCACTAGTTTCAAGAGAAACAACAAAGGAAAGAAGGGTAATTCAAAGAAGAGCGGCAAGCCTGTTGCCAACCCGCCGAAGAAACCCAAAGATGGACCTAAGCCTGAAACGGAGTGCTATTATTGCAAGGGTATGGGTCACTGGAAGCGCAACTGCCCCAAGTATCTGGCTGATAAGAAGGCGGCCAAAGAAAAATCAGGTATATTTGATATACATGTTATTGATGTGTACTTAACCAGCTCTCGTAGTAGTGTTTGGGTATTCGATACCGGTTCTGTTGCTCATATTTGCAACTCGAAACAGGAACGGCGGAATAAGCGAAGGCTGGCCAAGGATGAAGTGACGATGTGCGTGGGAAATGGTTCCAAGGTTGATGCAATCGCCGTCGGCACAGTTTCACTTTAGTTACCATCAGGATTAGTTATGAACTTAAATAATTGTTATTTAGTGCCTGCGTTAAGCTTAAACATTATATCTGGATCTTGTTTATTGTGAGACGGTTACTCGTTTAAGTCAGAGAATAATGGTTGTTCTATTTCTGTGAGTACTATCTTTTATGGCCATGCACCCAATGTGAGAGGATTGTTCATATTGAATCTTGATAGTGATAATACACATATACATAACATTGAGACCAAAAGAGTTAGAGTTAACAATGATAGCGCCATGTTTTTATGGCACTGCCGCTTAGGTCATATTGGTGTAAAGCGCATGAAGAAACTCCATACCGATGGACTTTTGGAGTCACTTGACTTTGATTCACTTGACACGTGCGAACCATGCCTCATGGGCAAGATGACTAAAACTCCGTTCTCCCGAACAATGGAGCGTGCAAGTGACTTGTTGGAAATCATACATACCGATGTGTGTGGTCCGATGAGTGTGGAGGCATGCGGCGGATATCGTTATTTTCTCACCTTCACTAACGATTTGAGTAGATATGGTTATGTCTACTTGATGAAGCACAAGTCTAAAACATTTGAAAATTTCAAGCAATTTCAGAGTGAAGTTGAAAATCATCGTAACAAGAAGATCAAGTTCCTACGGTCTGATCGTGGGGGTGAATATCTGAGTTTCGAGTTTGCTGCTCACTTAAGACAATGTGGAATTGTTTCACAGTTGACACCGCCTGGAACACCACAGCGTAATGGTGTGTCCGAATGTCGTAATCGTACTTTATTGGAGATGGTGCGATCTATGATGTCTCTTACCGATTTTCCGTTATCGTTTTGGGGTTATGCATTAGAAACAACTGCATTCACTTTAAATAGGGCACCATCAAAATCCGTTGAGACGACACAATACGAACCGTAGTATGGCAAAAGACCAAAGTTGTCATTTCTTGAAGTTTGGGAATGTGATGCTTATGTCAAAAATCTTCAGCCTGAAAAGCTGGAACCCAAAGCGGAAAAGTGCATCTTCATAGGTTACCCAAAAGAGACAGTTGGGTATACCTTCTATCTCAAATCCGAGGGCAAAGTGTTTGTTGCTAAGAACGGAGCTTTTCTCGAGAAGGAGTTTCTCTCGAGAGAATTGAGTGGGAGGAAGATAGAACTTGATGAGGTTGTCGAACCTCTCATCCCTCTGGATGGTGGCTCAGGGCAAGGGGAAACCCCTGTCGTTGCGACACCGATTGAGGAGGAAGTTAATGATGATGATCATGAAACTCCAGATCAAGTTCCTATTGGACCTTGCAGGTCGACGAGACCGCGTACTACTCCTGAGTGGTACGGTAATCCCGTCTTATCAATTATGTTGTTAGACAACAATGAGCCTGCGAATTATGAAGAAGCAATGGTGGGCCCGGATTCCAACAAATGGCTGGAGGCCATGAAGTCTGAGATAGGATCCATGTATGAAAACAAAGTGTGGACTTTGGAAGTACTACCTGAGGGCCGCAAGGCTATTCAGAACAAATGGATCTTTAAGAAGAAGACTGACGCTGACGGTAATGTGACCGTTTATAAAGCTCGACTTGTGGCAAAGGGGTTTTCACAAGTTCAAGGAGTGACTACAATGAGACGTTCTCACCCGTAGCGATGCTTAAGTCAGTCAGAATAATGTTAGCAATAGCTGCATTTTTCGATTATGAAATCTGGCAGATGGATGTCAAAACGGTGTTCCTTAACGGTTTCCTTAAGGAAGAGTTGTATATGATACAACCCGAAGGTTTTGTCGATCCTAAAAATGCTAACAAAGTGTGCAAGCTCCAACGATCCATTTATGAACTGGTGCAAGCATCTCGGAGTTGGAATAAACGCTTTGATGAGGTGATCAAAGCATTTGGGTTTATACAAGTGGTTGGAGAATCTTGTATTTACAAGAAAGTGAGTGGGAGCTCTGTGGCGTTTCTAATATTATATGTGGATGATATATTGCTGATTGGAAACAACGTGGAGTTTTTGGAGAGCATAAAGGATTACTTGAATAAAAGTTTCTCTATGAACGACCTAGGAGAAGCTGCTTACATTCTAGGCATTAAGATCTATAGGGATAGATCAAAACGCCTGATATGACTTTCACAAAGTACATACCTTGATAAAGCTTTGAAGAGGTTCAAAATGGAACAGTCCAAGAAAGGGTTCTTGGCAGTTTTACAAGGTACGAGATTGAGTAAGACTGAGTGCCCAGCAACTGATAAAGATAGAGAGCATATGAGCACCGTCCCCTATTCTTCAGCCATAGGTTCTATCATGTATGCAATGATGTGCACTAGACCGGACGTTAGCCTGGCCATAAGTATGGCAGGCAGGTTCCAGAGTAATCCAGGAGTGGATCACTAGATGGCGGTCAAGAATATCCTGAAGGACCTGAAAAGGACTAAGGAGATGTTTCTCGTGTATGGAGGTGACGAAGAGCTCGCCATAAAAGGTTACGTCGATGCAAGCTTTGACACAGATCCGGACGACTCTAAATCGCAGACCGGATACATATTTATTCTTAATGGGGGTGCGGTAAGCTGGTGCAGTTCCAAGCAAAGCGTCGTAGCTGATTCTACATGTGAAGCGGAGTACATGGCTGCCTCGGAGGCGGCTAAGGAGGGTGTCTGGATGAAGCAGTTCATGACGGATCTTGGAGTGGTGCCAAGCGCACTGAATCCAATAACCTTGTTTTGTGACAACACGGGTGCCATTGCCTTAGCAAAGGAACCACGATTTCACAAGAAGACCAGACACATCAAACGACGCTTCAACCTCATCCGCGACTACGTCGAAGGGGAGGACGTAAATATATGCAACGTCCAGACGGATCTGAATGTAGCAGACCCGCTGACTAAACCTCTTCTACGGGCAAAGCATGATCAACACCAGAACTGTATGGGTGTTAGATTTATTACAATGTAATTCGCATGGTGATGTGAGGGCTAGATTATTGACTCTAGTGCAAGTGGGAGACTGTTGGAATTATTCCCTAGAGGCAATGATAAATAAGTTATTATTATAATTCCTGTATCAAGATAATCGTTTATTATCCATGCTATAATTGTATTGAATGAAGACTTAGATACATGTGTGGATACATAGACAAAACACTGTCCCTAGCAAGCCTCTAGTTGGCTAGCCAGTTGATCAAGGATAGTCACGGTCTTCTGACTATGTACAAGTTGTTGTTGCTTGATAACTGGATCACGTCATTGGGAGGATCATGTGATGGACTAGACCCAAACTAATAGACGTAGCATGTTGATCGTGTCATTTTGTTGCTACTGTTTTCTGTGTGTCAAGTATTTATTCCTATGACCATGAGATCATATAACTCACTGACACCGGAGGAATGCTTTGTGTGTATCAAACGTCGCAACGTAACTGGGTGACTATAAAGATGCTCTACAGGTATCTCCGAAGGTGTTCGTTGAGTTAGTATGGATCAAGACTGGGATTTGTCACTCCGTGTGACGGAGAGGTATCTCGGGGCCCACTCGATAATACAACATCACACACAAGCCTTGCAAGCAATGTGACTTAGTATAAGTTGCGGGATCTTGTATTACGGAACGAGTAAAGAGACTTGTCGGTAAACGAGATTGAAATAGGTATGCGGATACTGACGATCGAATCTCGGGCAAGTAACATACTGAAGGACAAAGCGAATGACATACGGGATTATATGAATCCTTGGCACTGAGGTTCAAACGATAAGATCTTCGTAGAATATGTAGGATCCAATATGGGCATCCAGGTCCCGCTATTGGATATTGACCGAGGAGTCCCTCGGGTCATGTCTACATAGTTCTCGAACCCGCAGGGTCTGCACACTTAAGGTTCGACGTTGTTTTATGCATATTTGAGTTATATGGTTGGTTACCGAATGTTGTTCGGAGTCCCGTATGAGATCACGGATGTCACGAGGGTTTCCGGAATGGTCCGGAGACGAAGATTGATATATAGGATGGCCTCATTTGATTACCGGAAGGTTTTCGGAATTACCGGGAATGTACCGGGAATGACGAAAGGGTTCCGGATGTTCACCGGGGGGGGGGGCAGCCCACCCCGGGGAAGCCCATAGGCCTTAGGGGTGTCGCACCAGCCCTTAGTGGGCTGGTGGGCAAGCCCAAAGAGGCTGATGTCCGTTATGCTACTGCACAAAAGACCTTCCTGTGACGCCAGAAATGGGTACGTTGACGGTACCAGGAATCCTTCTGCGTTGGTGTTCCCTCGAAGCGAAGAGGATAATGTAGCACACCGGAGGTAAGTATTTCCCTCAGTTTGAGAACCAAGGTATCAATCCAGCGGAGGAGTATCTCAAGATCCTGCACAAACACAAAACTTGCACCCAACGCTATGAAGGGGTTGTCAATCCCTTATAGATTCTTTGCCAAGTGAGAACTGAAAGCAACAAAGTAACAAAGCAAAGTAAAAGCGGAGTTGTAAACGATGGATGTGAATAGACCCGGGGGCCGTAGTGTTTACTAGTGGCTTCTCTCATGAAAGCAAGTAGACGGTGGGTGAACAAATTATTGTCGAGCAATTGATAGAACTGTGCAGAGTCGTGACGATATCTATGCAATGATTATTTCTATAGGCATCACGTCCGAAACAAGTAGACCGATACTTTCTGCATCTACTACTATTACTCCACACGTCAACTGCTATCCAACATGCATCTAGTGTATTAAGTCCATAAGAAAAGAGTAACGCCTTAAGCAAGATGACGTGATGTAGAGGGATAATCTCAACCCAATGATAAAAACCCCATCTTTTTACCCTTGATGGCAACTGCTTGATGTGTGTCTTGTTGCCCCTACTGTCACTGGGAAAGGTCACCACATGGCAGAACCCAAAACCAAGCACTTCTCCCATTGCAAGAACATAGATCTAGTTGGCCAAACAAAACACAAGACTCAGAGAGACTTACAAGGATATCAAATCATGCATATAAGAAATCAGCAAAGACTCAAATATATATCATAGATAATCTGATCACAAGTCCACAACTCATCGGATCTCGATAAACACACCGCCAAAGAAGATTACATCGTATAGATCTCCATGAAGATCATGGAGAACTTTGTATTGAAGATCCAAGAGAGAGAAGAAGTCATCTAGCTACTAACTACGGACCCGTAGGTCTGAAGTGAACTACTCACGAGTCATTGGAGGGGCGATGATGATGATGAAGAAGCCCTCCAACTCCAAAGTCCCCTCCGGCAGGGCGCCGGAAAGGGTCTATAGATGAGATCTCGCGGAAACGGAAGCTTGCGGCGGCGGAAAAGTATTTTCGAGGCTCCCCTGATTTTTTGCGGAATATTTGGGAATTTATAGACCAAAGACCTAGGTCAGGGGGCGGCCAGGGAGACCACAAGCCTGCCCACCGCCGCCTCCCCTGGTGGTGGAGTGGGGGCTTGTGGGCTCCCAGGAGCCCACCTGGCTTGGCCCAAAAGCCCCCTAGACTTCTTCCTTCGGGAAAAAAAATCATTTCGGGCGCTTTCTTCCATTTGGACTCCGTTCCAAAATCAGATCTGAAAAGAGTCAAAAACACAGAAAAAACAGGAACTGTCACTTGGCACTGAATTAATAAGTTAGTCCCAAAAAGATATAAAAAGGTACATAAAACATACAAAGAAAGCAAGATAACAGCGTCAAACCATCAAAAATTATAGATACGTTTGAGACGTATCAAGCATCCCCAAGCTTAACTCCTGCTCGTCCTCGAGTAGGGAAGTGATAAGAATGAATTTTTGATGTTTTCATGCTACCTAGCATAGATGTCCTTCGTAATTCCTCTTATGTGACGTGAATGTTCAGATCCATTAGATTCAAAATAATAGTTTGCTATTGACGTGGAAACAATAATAATTCAAGCAAACTAGCAAAGTAATCATGAACTTTCAAAATAACAAGGCCAAAAGAAAGTTATCCCTACAAAAGCATATAGTCTGGCTATGCTCTATCAACATTGCACAACGAATTTAAATCATGCACAACCCCGGTATTGGCCAAGTAATTGTTTCACACCTTTACTTTCTCAAACATTTTCAACTCTCACGCAATACATGAGCGTGAGCCATGGTTATAGCACTATAGATGGTGTGCAATGTGGTGGAGGTTGCAAGACAAAAAGGAGAAGATAGTCACATCAACTAGGCATATCAAAGGTGTGGAGATGCTCATCAATAGATATCAATGTGAATGAGTATGGATTTCCATACAAATGATGCACTAGAGCTACAAATATGTGGAAGCTCTTAAAGAAAACTAGTGGATGTGCATCCAACTTGCTTGCTCACGAAGACCTAAGGCAATTTTGAGGAAGCCTATCATTGGAATATACAAGCCAAGTTATATAATGAAAATTTCCCAGTAGTTATATGGTGGTGACAAAACGAGAGACTCTCAATCATGAAGATCATGGTGCTTAATATGCACAAGTGTGGAAAAAGTGGTAGCATTGTCCCTTCTCTCTTTTTCTCTCATTTTTTTTATTATTGGTGGGCTCTTTGGCCTCTTTTATCCTTTTTTTTATTTTGGTGGGCTTCTTTGGCCTCTTTTATTTCCTCACATGGGACAATGCTCCATTAATGATGATCATCGCACTTTCAACTCAAAACTTAGAGCAACTATGACTCTATATGGAATGCCTTCGGTAGTGTACCTTGGCAATGATCTAGCATGGCATAGACATCAATGGAAACATCATGCTAGCTATCTTATGATCGTGCAATGGCATTGTAGACGTGGTGGCACATGTCATGGTGGTAGTTGCATGGCAATATATCTCGGAATGACTTTGAAAAAGCCATAGTAGGTAGGTACGGTGGCTGTTTTGACGGAGGCTAATGGTGGGTTTTGTGCACCGACGAAAGTTGCACGACACTAAGAAGATAGTGATGGTTAAAGGTGAAAGTGCATCTAAACCATGGACTCAACATTAGTCATGAAGAACTCATATACTTGTTGCAAAAGTTATATTAGTAATCGAAACAAAGCATTCAACGCATACTCCTAGGGGAAGGGTTGGTAGGTATAAACCATCGCGCGATCCCGACCGCCACGCAAAGGATGACAATCAATATACTAATAATGCTCAGATTTCATCTCATAGCAGGTCACCATACGTGCATGCTACGGGAATCACTAATTTCAACACAAGTATTTCTAGATTCACAACACCTTACTAGCATGACTTTAATATTACCACAACCACAACTCAAAACTAATTAAGATGAATCAAACTTCTCTAACTATTCAATGCACATGAAGGTGGAAGTTTTCGTATCCCTTTGGATAACTACCCCTTTTGAGACTACTTTCAAAACATAGATCAACTACCAAGCCCCACACCGCTATGCTCTAAAAGATATAAGTGAAGCACATGTGAGCTGAATTGTCTACCAAAAGATATAAGTGAAGCTTGACAAAATCACGGTGTGTGCATGTCTCTCTCTCTAGGTGCACAGCAAGGATGATTGTGACACAACAAAAATAAAAGACTCCTACGATACAAGACGCTCCAAACAAAAACACATAACATGTGGTGAATAAAAATATAGCTCCAAGTAACGTTACCGATGGATTGAAGACGAGAGAGGGGATGCCTTCCCGGGGCATCCCCAAGCTTAGGCTTTTACGGCATCCTTGAATCTCTTGGGGTGCCTTGGTCATCCCAAGCTTGAGCTCTTGCCACTCTTTATCTCTTCGTTCATAAGAACTTCACCCAAAACTTGAAAACTTCACAACACGAAACTTAAACAGAAACTCGTGATAACATTAGTACAAGAAAGCAAACCACCACTTCCTTAGGTACTATAGCAAACTTAAATTCTACTTGTGCTGATGTTGGGATACTGTACTTTCAATCTTCCATGGCTAATACCCCCCAATACTATCCATAGTTTCATCAAAATAAGCAACCAACACAACAAAAACAGAATCTGTTAACAGCAGACCAGTCTGTAGAAATCTGTATGTTTTGTATACCTCTGGTACTTCAAAAATTCAGAACAATTACGACAGTCTGAAGAATTTTCATAGCAATCAGCAGCAAAAAGAATCAACTCAAAAGCTCTTACAGAAAAAAATGAAAATTCTTTTCATGAGCAGAAAGTTTCTGTCTTTTCCAGCATGACCAAACGATCATCCTCAAGACTAATCATAACGGTTTTGCTTGGCACAAACGCAAAAAGAAACACAAAAAAACACAATCATAACAGAACTATGAAAGTGTGGAAAACACAAAACAGAAAGAAAAAGGATAGATTCGTTGGGTTGCCTCCCAACAAGCGCTTTTGTTTAACGCCCTTAGCTAGGCATTGATGATGCTCACACAAAAGAAAGAATTGAAGCACAACGAGAGCATCATAAAGCATGTGAAAATCACATCCAAGTCTAACATACTTCCTATGCATAGGCATTTTATAGGAAAACAGATTGTCAAGACAACCAATAGCTGCCATATGCAAGGAAGAAGAAAGAGACAAAAGCAATCTCAACATCACGAGAGGTGATTTGGTAACATGAAAGTTTCTACCAAAATATTTTCCTCTCTCATAGCAATTACATGTAGGATCATATTCAAATTCAACAATATAGCTATCCCATAGGATATTCTTTTCATGATCCACATGCATGCAAAGTTGACGCTCTTCAAAAATAGTGGGATTATCATCAAATAAAGTCATGACTTCTCCAATCCCACTTTCAGTATTGTTGCAAATATCATATTCATCATGAGGTTTGAACAAATTTTCAAGATCATAAGAAAGATCATCACCCCAATCATGATTATTGCAACAAGTAGTGGACAAAGCAAAACTAGGATCCCCAAGCTTAGGGTTTTGCATTAGTTTAACATGATTATCACTAATAGAATTTATAGTGAAACCACTGCAATCATGCTTTTCATCCAAGGAGCCCTCGTGAATCACTTCATCAATTTCTTCCTCACAATTTCCAGATTCACGCATCTTACGCAAAACTCCAAAGAAATAGTCAATTGCCCTCAACTCACTAGCAATTTGTTCCACACGAGTGGGTCTCTTAAAGAGACTAGCAAGTGGATGAGGATCCATATCACTAGATTTTCAGCAAGCGAAGATGCAAGCATATTGAGGGCACATGGCACACAAGCGAACAGAAAGCAAGCGAGAGAAAAGGGCGAACAAAAAAAGCAAAAGAAAACGGCGAAGGAGAAAGGCAAATGAAAACGGCAAATGAGAAGTGGGGGAGAGGAAAACGAGAGGCAACTGGCAACAAAAGTAAATGCAAGAGAACAGTTTGTGAGACCTACTTGGACAGATCTTGATTTCTCCTCCTCGGCAACGGCGCCAGAAATGCTTATTGATGTCCGTTATGCTACTGCACAAAAGACCTTCCTGTGGCGCCAGAAATGGGTACGTTGACGGCACCAGGAATCCTTCTGCGTTGGTCTTCCCTCGAAGCGAAGAGGATGATGTAGCACAGCGGAGGTAAGTATTTCCCTCAGTTTGAGAACCAAGGTATCAATCCGGCGGAGGAGTATCTCAAGATCCTGCACAAACACAAAACTTGCACCCAACGCTATGAAGGGGTTGTCAATCCCTTATAGATTGTTTGCCAAGTGAGAACTGGAAGCAACAAAGTAACAAAGCAAAGTAAAAGCGGAGATGTAAATGATGGATGTGAATAGACCCGAGGGTCGTAGTGTTTACTAGTGGCTTCTCTCATGAAAGCAAGTAGACGGTGGGTGAAAAAATTACTGTCGAGCAATTGATAGAACTGTGCAGAGTCGTTACAATATCTATGCAATGATTATTTCTATAGGCATCACGTCCGAAACAAGTAGACCGATACTTTCTGCATCTACTACTATTACTCCACACGTCGACCTCTATCCAGCATGCATCTAGTGTATTAAGTCCATAAGAACAGAGTAACGTCTTAAGCAAGATGACATGATGTAGAGGGATAATCTCAACCCAATGATAAAAACCCCATCTTTTTACCCTTGATGGCAACTGTTTGATGTGTGCCTTGCTGCCCCTAATGTCACTCGGAAAGGTCACCATATGGCAGAACCCAAAACCAAGCACTTCTCCCATTGCAAGAATCATAGATCTAGTTGGCCAAACAAAACCCAAGACTCGGAGAGACTTACAAGGATATCTAATCATGCATATAAGAAATCAGCAAAGACTCAAATATATATCATAGATAATCTGATCACAAGTTCACAATTCATCGGATCTCGACAAACACACCGCCAAAGAAGATTACATCGGATAGATCTCCATGAAGATCATGGAGAACTTTGTATTGAAGATCCAATAGAGAGAAGAAGTCATCTAGCTACTAACTACGGACCCGTAGGTCTGAAGTGAACTACTCACGAGTCATTGGAGGGGCGATGATGATGATGAAGAAGCCCTCCAACTCCAAAGTCCCCTCCGGCAGGGTGCTGGGAAGGGTCTACAGATGAGATCTCGCGGAAACGGAAGCTTGCGGCGGCGGAAAAGTATTTTCGAGGCTCCCCTGATTTTTTGCGGAATATTTGGGAATTTATAGACCAAAGACCTAGGTGAGGGGGCGGCCAGGGAGGCCACAAGCCTGCCCACCGCCGCCTCCCCGTGGTGACGGAGTGGGGGCTTGTGGGCTCCCTGGAGCCCACCTGGCTTGGCCCAAAAGCCCCCTGGACTTCTTCCGTTCGGGAAAAAAGCATTTCAGGGTTTTTCTTCCGTTTGGACTCCGTTCGAAAATCAGATCTGAAAAGAGTCAAAAACACGGAAAAAACAGGAACTGTCACTTGGCACTAAATTAATAAGTTAGTCCCAAAAAGATATAAAAAGGTACATAAAACATACAAAGAAAGCAAGATAACAGCGTGAAACCATCAAAAATTATAGATACGTTTGAGACGTAACACAGGCTCTGCGCAGGAGATAAGAAAATCAAAGAGAAAAAAGGGGGGAAATGGGAAGGAAGGGAAGGACTCCACCTTCCAATCCTAATTGGACTAGGATTGGAGGAGGAATCCTCCTCCCCCCCCCTTCGGACGAACCCCTTGGGGCTCGGCAAGGCCCCTCCCCTCCCACCTATATATTCGGAGGTTTTAGGGCTGATTTGAGACAACTTTTCCACGGCAGCCCGACCACATACCTCCACAGTTTTTCCTCTAGATCACGTTTCTGCGGAGCTCGGGCGGAGCCCTGCTGAGATTAGATCACCACCAACCTCCGGAGCGCCGTCACGCTGCCGGAGAACTCATCTACCTCTCTGTCTCTCTTGCTGGATCAAGAAGGCCGAGATCATCGTTGAGCTGTACGTGTGCTGAACGCGGAGGTGCCGTCCGTTCGGCACTAGATCGGAGCGGATCGTGGGACGGATCACGGGACGGTTCGTGGGACGGTTCGCGGGGCGGATCGAGGGACGTGAGGACGTTCCACTACATCAACCGCGTTTATTAACGCTTCTGCTGTGCGATCTACAAGGGTATGTAGATCTGAAATCCCCCTCATAGATGGACATCACCATGATAGGTCTTCGTGCGCGTAGGAATTTTTTTGTTTCCCATGCGACGTTCCCCAACACCCCCTTCTCCCTCCTACCACCATCAGTCCACGCGGAGCAGATATGGCTGACGGACGGCTGCAGAGAGATGCGACGGCGTGAAGCAGCGGTCCCCTCTACCCCTTTGCCAGTGCGCACGAGCTCCCGAGGGAGAGGGCGCCGCCGTCAAGCGGTGCGGTGGTGGTGTCGCAACACTTTTTATTTTCTTTTCTCTGTAAGAGAGAGGGATCCGGCGGCACTTATTCTTTTCTGTTTCTTCATCGCTCCGTTGCCATCCCCCTCGCCGGCTGCGCGTCCACCTTTCCGTGAGCGCGCCGTCGTCGAGCGGTTTGGCGATGGGGCTCTTTTCCCCCGTTGGGGGTGTTCTTTGCCCCCGGAGGGAGTTCATTTTTTTTGTATGTTTTCGGATTCGATCCGATCTGTTGCTATTTCTCCAACCTACTGTGAGCAGCGTGTCCGTTGAACTTTTTTGTGCCCTGTGAGGGGTTGTACCTTCTTCCGACGCCTCGGCTTGCCGATGCGCGTCGAAATCGAGAGGGTCGGCGCGGCCTTACGGCGGCGCTCTTTGCCGGTGAGGCCCGAGGCCCTCTCCGGTTTTCTTTGCCCTGTTAGGGTTCTTTGGGGATTGGAGATTTCTTTTCTGTTGCTACCGAAAATCCAATACACCAACCCGGGCTCTCATACCATTGATAGAAACGGTAGATCGTGTAGGCTAGGATTCCGGTAGTAGATACGATGGGATTACCTTGTCCTGCACTTGAGGAGCTCCCGCCGGCATCCATCGGTGAGATGATGACGGCGGCGGCGACATAGAGAGATATGGTGGCGGTAGTGCTTCCCGTGAGCACCGCGCTAATCCTAGATCCGTAGGGCGTTTATGTGGGGAAAGTGGCGGCGGTCAACCTCGTGGCCCGTGCCCTGGCCCCCACCTCTGTTAATATAATGCGGGTCACATGAGGCCACCAACCATAATGGATTGGGCGCCCCCGATCAGGGCGCATGGATCAAGGGTCCGATGGACCGTTGGGCCCACGCGGAAGAGATCAACCTAACACCATTATCTTTTATGCGTGCAGGTCATTCTTCTCATGCCGGAGGCAGAGTTGAGCACGTGCATGGAAGACCTATCTATGCAATCCAAAGAAGCAACCTCCCGGTTATCATTGAGATGGACTCATTAGTGGCAGTGAAGATGATCCAAGGTCGGGAACAAGATAGGTCGATTTATGCTTCCCTAGTTAAGGAGATTAAATATCTCATGTCCATTCATGAAAGTTGTATTACTCATGTTAGTAGCCTTCAAAATAAGGTTAGCAATTGCCTAACGAATTTTGCACGTATAGAGGGAAGAACCATGACTTGGATAGGCTCCGGTCCCTCTAATGCACTTGAACTAACAGCCTTTGATTGTAATCTCTTGATGGTTGAGTAATACAATGTTTTCACTTGAAAAAAAAGGCAGACACTTCTCGATGATGGGTGAGCGTTACGTTCCATTCCATTCCATGCATGGTTTTTGATTCTTCTCAAATTAGGACGCGGCTAGGCCGAAAGAGAAGGAATAAACCCAATAAATACATTGAAAAGAAAATGAAGAAAACAGATCTGAGAAAACAGAAAACCAAAGAAAACCAAAAAAATACGGATCTACGAAAAAAGAGAAAACTCCCGTGTTGCGGCAAGTGGCACGAATGTAACGCGCCACTTGACGCAACCTCGGGAGATGGAAGTGATCTTTGAAAGCTGTACTTCTCAATTAGTTATTTCGAGGTATTGCGCAAGCATGCACCTCACAGCCAAACGACGCTCATGCGGGCCAGCCCATATATGTGCGTCGTTCTGAATACATGCGATTTGTGCTTTACAAAAAAGCGACTAAATGCGATTTAATTTTTTGGTTTGTTTTTTGATCCGGTTGGTAGTCATATTTTCATCATGTGGATGTGTGATCGTTTTTTTTTCTTAAAGTACTTTCTATTTTTTTAAATGTTCAGGACTTCAAAAATTTGTGCTATTTTGAAAATTTGTTTACAAGTTCACAAAAAATCACGAATTTGAAAATATTCACAAAAAAATAAAGTGTCCGCAAATTAGAAAAATATTAATGGATATGCTTTGAGGCTTAAAAAAAATGGATTGAAAACATGTTGGCAAATTACAACAATCTTGAAAATTTCCATTTTCTTAATTCTATAATTTGGTCAGAAATTGATGAACTTATCGTCAATTCAAACATTTTTCACAAATTTTAGATAAATGTTCCAAATTTCAAAGAAAATAATGTGAACTCTTGGTTGTGCATTTTGTCGATGGACAAGTCGGCGCTTTATCTCGCCTGTGCGAGAACGAGCTTGTTTTGTTTTGTTTGCTTCTCTTTATTAGTTTTATTTATATTTTTAAACTCTCAAATGTTCAAAATAAATTTTTAACATTTAAAAACTTTGATTGTAAAATGTATACGCACTATTAAAAAATTGTTGGCATTAAAAATAGTTCATGCATTTGATTAATATGTGTGTGGCATTTAAAACAAATATTTATATAATTTAAGAAAATGTTTATGTAGTTAAAAAATGTTACAAGTTTATTTTAAAATATTTTTTCATGAATTACACAAATGCGCGTACTTGTATTTGAGAAAAACTACTACAATATCATGTTTTAGGAAAATGTTCAACGATATTTCAAAAAATGTTACGCGCGTGTACCAAATATATACTCCCCTGTCCGGAATTACTTGTCATCAAAATGAAACAAAATGAATGCAGATAGAACTAAAATATGTCTAGAATCATTAATTCCTTACGAAGGGAGTACAAAATGTACTAAAAAAGGTTATCTGTATTTTAAGCAGAAAAAAGAATAAAGTAAAAGGGAAAAAATATAATATTCCTTTTTGTCAAAGAAACTTTTTCTATCAGAAAACTTCTGATCTACCCATCATGTCATGGCACCACAAAGAACATAGAAATACTAGAAATTACATACATGTCTCTAGATC
Source organism: Hordeum vulgare subsp. vulgare (assembly GCF_904849725.1). Taxonomy (NCBI): domain Eukaryota; kingdom Viridiplantae; phylum Streptophyta; class Magnoliopsida; order Poales; family Poaceae; genus Hordeum; species Hordeum vulgare. The sequence continues at coordinate 32,987,020 of NC_058518.1, forward strand.
ACCTAGCAATGTCTCCAAGCACTAGAGCAAGCTTAACACGCACCACCGTCATCGCCAATCCCTCATTGTAGTCGGACCAAATTTGTTTTAGTAGACAGTCAGAAGGTCATCGTATTAAGGCCCACGAATAAGTGCACCAAACATAAGTATAGATCGAAAGTTCACCCTATGGACGAGCGAATGAAAACTAGATCCAAGAAGATCCACTGAGGGCGTGTTTGGTTGCCCGCGCTGCACCTGCATGGCATCCAAGATGCAATTTTCAGCTTGTTTGGTAAACCGTATGGCCATCTGGGCCTGACCCAACTGATGCAATAAGTACCCTCTCAGCCAGGCTGAGAGCTACGTCGGATTCGGCTGTTCCTTGGATGCATGCACGAGTCGTGCAAAACGCCCTTCTCCTCTCCCGTCGCCCCGATCTGGATCAGGGAGGGAGATCGCCTCGCCACCCGCGCCGCCATGCCTCCGGCCGCCAGCCCCGCCGCCGAGCGCCTCCCTCCCGTCGCCCCGATCTGGATCCCGAGGGAGATCGCCTCGCCACCGGTTGCCGCGCCGCCATGCCCTCCGGCCGCCAGCCCCGCCACCGAGCACCTCCGCTCCCGTCGCTCCGATCTGGATCGGGGAGGGACATCGCCTCGCCACCGGTTGCCGCGCCGCCATGCCCTCCGACCGCCAGCCCCGCCACCGAGCACCTCGGCTCCCTGCCCGATCTGGATCGGGGAGGGAGATCGCCTCGCCACCGGTTGCCGCGCCGCCATGCCCTCCGACCGCCATCCCCGCCACCGAGCACCTCGGCTCCCTACCCGATCTGGATCGGGGCGGGAGATCGCCTTGCCTCGCCTCTGGTCGGTTGAGTTGATCCGCTCCCTGCAGTCTACCAAACATCATCTCTTGTATATAGCATCTCTCATGCAGTAATATCACACAATCCACCAAACACACATCTCAACCAATCTCTGCATCAACTCAACCAGGCCACACTCACCCAGGATCCCTCATGCGATGCAGGCTAGAGCCACCCAGGCAACCAAACACGCCCTGAATACCAACACCGACCAAAACACGCGAGATCCAAGAAGATCCACTGAATACCAGCACCGATCGAATCACGCGAGATCCACCGGAGAAACACCTCTACACACCCTCCAACGATGCAGATGCATCACCGGAACAACGACTAGGCGGGAGAACCTTATTCCACGTTCACGGAGTTGTCGTCGCTTCGTCTTCCTGAACAGAACACAAACCTTGAACGAACTAATAAAAGCATCTGAAAACATAGCAACATCCCTCCCATCGACAAGGGCCACGGTTCACCGCGCCTCAACCCTAGGACTATCAGCGACGTGGACGACCGGTGCCGGCGTCAATGGAAGGCAAAGGAATCCTAAGTTTTTTTCTTGAAGAGGAGGCAACGACTACGTGGGGACAAGGTTATGTCCTCGAATAATTAAAGAAATAGTGAAAAAAAACATAACAACAAAGAAAAAACCCCATCAATGAAGCTCCAAAACTGCTCAGTGAAGCTACATATTGGGCAGGCCCTCTAACCTTGTGCCAGAGGTAAGAAAGCCACTCCCCATCTCAAAACGGGCGATATATGGAAGCGCCTACACCTTGCTTGCTGCAAGGTGCATGGAACTCTCGCATACACGACCACCACAAATGGGTCGGGCCTAGGTTTCTGCTACACATCATATCATGTTTGTGTTTTTTCTTTTTCTCTTTTTCTTTACATTTCAATAAAATTCTAAATACACATATTACTAAAACTTAATGTACTTCAAATTTTAGAACACACAAATTTGAAAAATAATATCAAGACATAAATTTTGGGTAGTGTATTAAGAAAATGCTGGTAGCATTTATGAATATTGTGACATTAAGAAAATGTTGACGCATTTCAGAACAATGCATCATTAGAACAACCATACATTGTCACCTGCTTCAAAATTGGCTCGTGACTTTCAATAAACTTTTGTATACATTATAAAACAAATGTTGGCTTAGTTTTTTTAAAGTTGACCGTATATTTGACAAATGTATTGGTTAACTGAAAAAGAAGAAAACCGTTAAGAAAAACACATATAAAAAAGTACGATTGTCTTTTGAAAAGACCCAATGTAATAGAGAAATAAAACTAATAAGAAAACACACACAGAAAAGACACCGATAAGTACCTGACGTCAAGTATGTGCACTTGACAAAAGAATGTTTTATGTGACAATTTATATTTTTTGGATATGACAAATCTAGTGGCCAAGCATGACAAAATCCATCTTAGTTTATTTTTTGCTAGAAAATTGTTGTGCACTTGTGCTTGTAGACCAAAATTGCCATCCTCGCATCAACTAAAATTTTCATAAAAAACATTCATTCCGCCATGTGCACATACATGACGTCAGGTAATTATCATTTCTAATAAAAAAACGCACAGAAGCTTCTAAAACCGCATGTGCATTTGGTTGAGATGCCCAGCTAACCTAGCTATCTTAGTTCGGTTCTACGCGCTACGCGTTGAATAATATCCACCACCCTGCTTCAGAAATCCTTATTTAACGCGCGTTCGGTCAAAATGCCGCAGCTTCGCATAGGAAGATCTAGGGGTGGTCAGGATTGGGCCGGCCCGTTTAACCGTCTCAGTGTTTTCGGTTTTGGGAACCTTCTAGAGGTTTCCAGCCGTTTTTTTCCGGTTTTGGAAACTTTCTAGGAGATTCCCTAAACCGTTTTTTTTTCTGTTTTCTTTATTCTTGTTTGTTTTTGTTTCAAAATTGTTTTGGATTTTCAAAAGATGTTTTGGAAATTAAAAAATGTTTTGGAATTTGAAAAAAATGTTCCGTATGTTGGAAAATGTTCGGAATTTGAAAAAAAGTTCCGGAATGTAAAAAATGTTTCCGAATTTGAAATAATGTTCTGGAATTTGAAAACATGTTCGGCTATTTGAAAAAATGTTCCGGAATTTGAAAAATGTGCTGGTATTTAAAAAAAAGTTCCGTAATTTGTAAAAATATTCTGGATTTTGAAAAAATGTTCTGAAATTTGAAAATATGTTCTGGAATTTGAAAAAAATATTCCGGAATTTTAAAAAATGTTACGAAATTTTAAAAAAATTCCGGAATTTTAAAAGAATTTCCGGATTTTGATATTTTCATAATTTTAGAAAAGTTCCGGAATTTGTAAAAAATGCTCCGTATTTGGAAAAATGTTCCGGAATTTAAAAAAATGTTTTGGAATTTGAAACTTTTCCGGAATTTTTAAAAAAAATTCAGAATTTGAAAAGGGGCCTGCTATGCATCCACCGGTGGATGTTTACTAAACATCCACCACTTGGAGGGCCTTCCGATCTACACGTAGCCGTCGGATCTGCTCCGGTCAGGCACCCCATAATTTCTGAAACGATGGCTGAGTTGCAGAAACTTTCGCTTTGTTGCAAGAAATAAACTTTGGACCCGTTAATTCCTGAAACAATGGTCGAGTTTCAGAAACAATTTGCTTGTTGCAGGATTTTTTTTCTTCGTCTTTCTGCAACATAGGTATTTTTGCGGGAGAATTTTTTGCAACAAAGGTCATGTTTCAGGAATTTTTACAACAAAGGTCAAGTTGCGAATTTTTTTTGCAACGTTCATAGGCGGCTGACGGCGGCCGGATGGTCAGAACATAAATCTACAGTAGACCACTCCAACATCGTATATGTTTCAAAAACATAGTCTTTGTTGCAGAACCGCATAGTCACTTGGACGCGTGTCTTACGGGGGAGGTGGCTGATGTGGTCATTATAATCCGCCTGCTGATGGTTAGCTTTTCCCATTTGAAAAACGATTTTGCACATGTTTTATAAAAATGTTCCTATTAAAAGTTTTTTGTTTTGATAATTCAAAAAATGTTTGTGCTTGAAAAATGTGTTTGCGCTTTCAAATTTGTTTGGTATTTTGCAAAATTGTTCTCCTTTACAAAATTTATGTTCTCAAAATTCGAAAAATGTTCACGCTTCCAGAATTATTCACGTTTTTTGAAAGTTGTTCTTTAAATTCGAAAAATGTTTTTGCTTTAAATAAAAAACAAAGTAAAAAGGAAAAAAGAAACAAACAAATAAAAATAACAGTGAAGGAAAAAGGTAACAGAAAATAGAAATAAAACTGGGCTGGCCCATTATGCCCCCCCCCCCCCCCCCCCATGCGGCGCTGGAGCGGCAGGTAGGAGCTCCTCCCTGCTCCGGCAATAAAATCCGCGTTCTTTGGTTAGCTGGGCCAACCTGGGCTTTCTGGTCCGGTGCACGGGCAAGCCCACCCTTTCAGGTCTATCACCTCTCGATCCATCTGACGCACGCCTCGCGGCGGCGGCGGCGGATTTCACACTCCTCCTCGACTCCGCCCTTACCCGCCCGCCGCCGGCGCCCGCAACCTCTCCCGGACGCGCCCCTGCCCAGGATCTGCACCGCCGACGAGCCCCCGGCGCTGCGCTAGGTAAGGCCCATCTAATCCAGCCTCGCATTGCACGATTTGTGAGGCCGGAGCGGTTGTTGGCGGGATGTGAGAGAGACCCTCTAAATGGCCGCCATTTCTTGTTGCTCCGCCGCAGAGACTACGACCGGCCGGCCGCTCCCTCGTTGCCACCAACAGCCAGCGCTATAAGCCAAACCCGGCGGGCAGCGCGAAGCAGCATACGCGCATGCGCCACCACCACCGCGTCCTCCTCCGCTGCCGCGCGATGCCTCTCCTGCCGTCGCCGCCGAGGACGCTGCGGGTTGAGGGAGGCCTTGTGCGCCACCGCCTCGTCAGATGCCGTGGGTTGCCTATCCCGCCGAAGACGCCGGGGGTCTCGGGCGGGCGCCTGTTCTCCTCCCTGCCGCTCCCGCCGCCTCTCCAGTCCCCAAGGTAGCCACCTTTCATCCTTATGTGCCCTGTCTGCTAGGACATATGGTAGATCTGCCTCTGGCGGCAGGCAGTAGAGGTTACGCTTGCCTGTGTATGGCGTTTTCAACCAGTGGTTAGAGGTTTCGTCGGCGGTGAGGGGAATTGGGGATGTGAGTAGAGCAGCAAGGGGGTGGGATTGAAGAGCAGGAGATGTGAATTGGGAATCATTTTCATTCAGCATAATGATCTGTTCGATTACATGTCATTAAATTGGATCTGGGCACCACAGCTGGCAGGTGCGCCCTACGGCACTCGCTACCTTCTACTCCCTCCATTCCTAAATATAAGTCTTTTTAGAGTTTCCACTAGGGAACTACATACGGATGTATATAGATATACATTAGAGTATACATTCACTCATTTTGCTACGTATGTACTCCCCTAGTGGAATCTCTAAAAAGACTTATATTTAGGAACGGAGGGAGTATGATCAACCCGTGTCGGGTGGCGGCCACAGGTGACGGGGGCATGATACTATGCTCCACGTCTTGTGTCTGTCTCTCCTTAATATGGAAAGTAAGTACTTCATACTCCCTCCGTCCCAAATTTTTTGTCTTAGGTTTGTTTAGAAATGAATGTATCTAAATACGAAAACTTGACAAGATGCATTTATATCTAGACTAATTTAAGACAAGAATTTTGGGACGGAGGGAGTATTAGACAATGCCGGAGATTGCCAATATTACTGGCTTCCACCTGCTATTACCAATCTTGTTTGGTTCACTAAAAATGTGAAAAAGGTACACTTCTTATGTTCATGAAAATAACGCAGTGCATGAGAATCAAACACATCAGAAATCACCAACTATTAGGCCTCCTTTAGTGCATTAGAATAGGAAACTTGTAGGAAATGAGATGACATATATCTCAAATCCTATGAGTAGGAATAGGAAAAGAGAGTCATTTGGTTCACATCATATGATTTTTTTCATTGAGGCCAGGCTTATGTTTATATTGCTTTAAAATGTGAAGGATAGGAATCAATCCTATGTAGGAGTAGGAGGTCCATTCCTATGAACCAAAGGGCTCTAAAGAAAATATTCCCACAAGAATCCTAGCCTATGGAATTCCTATGAAATTCCTCCAAACCAAAGGAGGCCTTTAGAGGACTAGTAAACGCGTCACGTCTTGAATTACAAATGTTGCACTGGGAGAAAAAAATTACTCTCCCTTAACCCAATAGCTCAAGACCACACTTTGCTGCATCACTAAGATATTCACGCTTAGTATATCTCTGTACAAGACATTGCTTAGAGCATCAACTATGTAATGCACTTACCAACCGTCTTAAAAATAGGAAGTGCATGTATGAACTGCTATACTTCAATCCTAAAAGGATGTAACAACTGACCTCGCAGTAAAGAATTGGTTAATTTAAATATCTGAATTACCTTCATCAGTTGAAATATTATTGAGCCTAAAATCATGAGGATAATACATGTATGTGCACGAACTAAAGAGATCGTTGAATAAGAAATTGAGGTCTATATTGGTAGGTTACCAGATGTCCGTAGGTAATTATGAAATTACCATATACTCCCTCCGTCCCAAAATTCTTGTCTTAGATTTGTCTAGATATGAATGTATCTAGTCACGTTTTAGTATTTTAATACATTCATTTCTAAATAAACCTAAGACAAGAATTTTGGGACGGAAGGAGTACTATAGAAAAACATAATAAAACATCATCTTGAATAATGAAAAGAAAATCATGAATTCACCACTAGAATTCTTTACAAATGGCTCATATCCAATATGAGGTTCGTGGGACTACATACATGATATGACAAAGAACATATCACTCTAGGTGCATATGATTGGTTGTAAGTAGCCACAATCCTAAGCATGATAAGTGGCCTTCAGTCGGCTGTACTCCAATTCTTCACAAAAGAATATGAATTCGACACTACACATGTTAGATGGTGGTGGTGGCCTTCAGTTGGTTGTACTACAATTATTCACAAAAGAATATGAATTCGACACCATATGATTGATTGTATTGGTGGACATCGTAGTTGGCGACACCTTCCGCGACTTAGATGTCCCCGCAAGGAGCATTGGCTTGGTCTCTGCCACCACCCAACATGGCGAGACCAGGATGATGGTGGCTCGAGCCTGGCTACCCCTGGACTGGAACAACTTGGTGGCTTGCGCCTAGAAAAAGACCAAATTACATAGTATGTAGTGTTTACATTCGATTCAACAAAAACAAATAAATATGTAAAGCAAAATATGAGTGTATGGAATATGTGCTAATGAATTTTATCCAGACTGGGAGCACAATTAGGAAATAGCAAAAACAAGAAGTCGAAGACATGAGTAAATAATTGACTGAAAATTCATTGACAGAAAAATCAGCACGAATGAAGATAAAATTCAGAAAATCCAAGAAGCACGGACTCCATATCTAATACATGAAAGAAAAGTAAACCCACCATCAGTTACCCAAACCACTAAGAAAAAAGCTATTTCTGTAGCAAGACAGAATGGAGCTGCAAAACATGTATAGTTCGAGTTGAACATCCTAACTTAACATTGTACCACATCTTTCTCGTTTTGAACAGAACTACATGTTAAATAAGAAATGATAATTCATGTACATCAGGTAGAGTCCAGCAAAAAAATCATTTCTCTATTTAGATTAGATCTCACTTGCAGATTTGGCAATGCTCCAATTTGTTTCAGTCGCTTCCTCACTTAACACAAACCATATCCTCTAGATTTATTTCAGTTTTAATTCCCTATGCTCTAAGCCTCTAACTACGAGGGAATCCACATTCATTCTGATGGGATGTGCATTAGTATGAAGGATGCACGCATATATGCTAAGTTTAGGTAGTCTGTGCAACTGCAAAATATTTGTAGCCTTGTGCTAAGACATCATATTTCACATGCATGATTTAGCAGGTCATTTGAATGCACCTGATAATAAACCGTTGGCTACATTTTAAGTGCAGTACATATGAAGCATAAAATGAAAGGGATCACTTAAGAGGAAAAAAATGTCAAACATTATAGTAATTTTGTAGTTAAAAAAATCATAGTAGGATTCCTAGAACGAGAAGACCTCAGATATTGTATCTGGCTGCTCTTGGACAGGGAAGACCTTGAATCTTAGGTTTCTTTTCTCGTGGTCCAGGAAGACGTCAAAGCTTGGGATTGGCTGCTCGGGGACCTGCTGCTATTGGGCGGCGGCCGCGGCCACAGTGACCAACAACCCTTCTTGATCCAAGACACAAGTTACCTCATACAAAAATCACAAAAGATCACGGATCAACTATGGGCCAATTATGATATGAGGCGGATCTAGCAGCGGAAAGAAAAACAGAATACCTCTTTGTACGCCAGTGACTATCTCACAAACGACTATTGCACTTACAATCATATCAATTACCTATCAAATTTCATTATTTGGCAAAAAATTCTAGCTAAGCATCTAATTGTGCACTTGAATTAGAAATCAAAACAATACATGTGCTTAAGTAACAATTATATGCTATTGAGCTTTCGTTCTCAGTTGCATTGCCCCCATCACAGGAATAGGGGGAAACATTTTCTTTCAACTAAAAACTGTTAGAGAAAATTCTGCTGAACGCGTAATTTACATGGATGATTCTTGATGTCCGTCTCACTCATTCAAACTCTATTCTAATTACAAAGTTGAGTTTCTTATTTTGGGATGGAGGGAGTACTATTTACCACATAGGGGTATTGTTATGTATGTACATATGTATTTTTTCTATCTAAAATGACACGAATGTTTCACATACTCACATGGCATATAAGTCATGTATGCACTGTATGTACATAGTTTTTCTACCTTACATGTCTTTTAGAGAGGACATGCATGTGTTTCTCGGCACTGTATAATTTCTGCTCCTGTAAGGCATGCTCCAGCTCTTCATCTGTAATGTATCTGCAAGAAGTATATGAGATAAACACGCATGTGATCCAGTATCAAGAACACATGTGCCTGAGATATGTATTAATTATCATCTCTGGTGCTCAACTTACCCACTGCTTTCCTTGTCGAAGTATTGGAATGAAGTATAGAGGTGCTTTTCCTGTCCCTTTTGTTCATGTGTACCATTGCAGTGAGATAGTGACGAACTCCTCATGGTCAATCGATCCCAGGCACCTTGTCATATTGTCCGTACCTAATTCAGAGCAAAATCTCTAGGAACTTGGAAGGTGGAAAACTGAAAGAAACTTTCTCTAAGATAACAATTTCGTTAGGAAACATAACTTCTAGTGTTTATGATTCCAATGCTGGAATGGTAATTGGATGCTGAAAAAAATATGTTCACTGAACATACCCTAGTTGTTATTCATTCTGAAAAATATTGGAGGCCTTTTCCACCAGCTCCCTCTCCTAGCCGGCCGTTGACGTGCCACCCAGATGGTGCCTGGCTGTGGCCATCCACAACCGTAGCCATTAACGACCCGCTCAATCGGACGACCGTCATATGCCTCCTCTACGCTTCACTGAATATATTATCAAAACCACAGCTCGATCAGCGTTCTTACGGACAAAGAAAGATCTGGATGGAGAATTCCATCAATGAAAGTTGAACCAGATGAGTGGGTGAGTTCCTGCTACAGATTGTTAGACACAACTCTTTGGCTCGGCCGGAACTACACACAGCCACCAAACAGAACAACACTATTTTGATCATCTCAAATCCTGAAGTGCATAAGGAAGAGGTTACACAGGTCCTGGAAAAAATGTTATAGCAATATATTGGAAGCACAAGTGGAGGTCACCGTGGACATCAAATTTGTATATTAGCACATCTCACGGGAAATATTTTGCTAAGTCATGAATCAATCCACGTGCAGTAGCATAGATACACATCATTCTGTAGCTGAGATTCAATTAGAGAGAGAAAGAGACAGCTGTTTTTGGTGGCCGCTGTGCATCAAAAGAGGAACTTTTGGTGGCTGCTCTCCGTCAAATAGCAATGGAATTCTACTACTAATTAGAGAAGGGGGAGGAACATACAGTGCCGGCCCTGCATCAAATGTGCCAATTCAGCACATGGACTTGTCCCATCGGCCGCCGTCCGACAACAGCAGTAGCACCACCGGGGCTCCAACTCAGCCCCGCAGGATCCCTTCGCCTCTTTCTTCCCCTTCTTCCTCCCGTATCTCTCTCATCTCTCTCTGGTCGTACCTCATCGCTCCCCCTCCCCGACGCAGAAGACGGGCACCGCCAGGAGCCCTGGACCTCCCCGCCACTCCTCGCGCCCTCTTCTTCTCCCTGCCTCTCCTCCTTCCTTCTATCTCTCCCCTCACCTATGTCTCTCTCTCACAGGTGCAGCACCACCTTCGTCATGGAGAGACCTCGCTGGAGCTTGCCATCTCGCTCGGAACCGGCGAGGAACGTTGTCGCTATGAGGTTGGAGTTCACCATTGGACCCCCTCCCGCGCCTCCTAGTTCGCCTCCACGCCGTAACCGCAATAGGATTCAGCCCCTGCCGCGCCTCCTTGACTGAATCAGGTTGGATATCGCCGCCGCCGTGCCCAACGTCGTGTGCATCAACTGCCGCATCTGGACTCGAGACCACCATGGGCGCTGTCCCTACGCCGCTGTCCACCGAGATGAGCGTGGGGCAGTGCGGATCCCGCCATATCCGATGCCGGGAGGGGTGCGGTGGTGGCCGTGGGGGTGAGGAAGGGTGGTGGTGCAGGGGCCGGGCCGGGCCGTCTGGAAGGGTGGTGGTCGTGGGGGTGTGCGCCGAAGGAGGGAGCAGTAGGGGGCGGGGGGAGGGGGGTTACGGCGTGCGTGAGGGAGTTACGATAAGGGTTCGTGCCTTCGTGGGTGGTTTTTTTTTTGCGGGGGAGGGCGCGGGGGTGGGCGAAGACGTGGACACCGTTGTGGGTTTTGTTAACGAAGACTTTTGTTAACAGGGATAATCAGCCCGTTGATTAAATGATTAGAGGGTCCAGATTTATAGTTGGATCTTCCTCCTCTTCCTTTTTTAGTGGTAGTAGATGATACAACCGTTTGCTTCCTGTGTTTTAAGGGAACGGAAATTGTTTGCTAGGAATGTAGGGTGGACATCCACTGAAGGACTTCGTGCCCATGCTTATCAGGGTGTATCTGGTTTTATTTTATCTCTACTTAAAATCTGTATTCCCAGATACTCCCTGATATGTGTACCACCCTATATCCTGATATGTGTACCACCCCATATTGGCATGTGGATACATGATATAGCTTCTGGTCAGTAATTGTACCCCTGGGTTTGGTAAAGCCTGTACTTGATGAGTATAACTCTTTCACAATTACAAGAGGTTGGTAGTTTCTTTTTCTTATAATAGCTATTTGGTGCATTGAAATATTTTGAAGATATTTGTTTATGTGTTTATTTCTTTTGCAGAGAGGTGCATGTTTGGTATCTTTGTCCCGATGAGCTGAAAAATCAGTCCCAACTGAATATGTATGAAGAACTCCTGTCTCCTTCTGAAAGAGAGTATGCCGACTCTATGAAAGCAACAATGTTGCGGAAAGATGCTGTTTTGTCCCGTGCATTGCTGCGCACCACCCTCTCAAGATGTATGTAACCACCAACTGTCTATTTCACTGGCGATCACACTTGATTCGATTTTCATGCCTGTTACTAAATTATTAGCACTCAAGAAATCATTCTGTGATTCAATTTGGAAATGGTTGCAGGTGTTAGATTCACATGCATACATTGGTTAGGACTGACAGCACATATTATCGTTTCCATGGTTTCTGCTAATCATATAAACAATTTTTCTTAGTTTATAGACCTTGTAATCTTTATAATCACGGGGAAAACTCTATTTTTGTAAGAAAAAAACCTTCATATTTCTGGAGAACTTCAGTAGTTAATGCAATTTATGGCTCTTAGATGCAGGGAGTCATTCCCTTTAAACATTGCCTGTAAGTAGGTGGCTTTCCATTTGTGCATTCATCTTGTCTTACATATACAGAAAGCATATGATTCAAAGTCATCAATGTCATGTAAATTTGACTTCTTTGTCCATAGATGTTTTTTTTTCTCCTAGTAGGTGTATTATCACTTTCTGATGCACAGTTTTCGTAAATAGTCATAAAAATGGAGAATGAAAATATCTTCCCTTTTGACCTGAAACATGGAAGTTTGACATGCTGCTCAATGTTAAGTTTATAAGTTTATCTTGTCAATAATTATACTATACTCTTGTCTTGTTAGTTCTTATCAATTATATTTTACAAAGAATAAAACATGTCATGGGATAGCATAACAGAATTACTGATATGCTTATTGGTAATTTGTTTGAACTAGATTAGATACAGGTTATAAAATTGATCCGAGGTCATTCGAGTTTAAGAAGAACAAATTTGGCAAACCTGAGGTAAGAGGTTAGGCTTCAGCGGTTAATTTTCCTGCAATGTAAAGCCTTGTAACTAACTTGCCTTTGTTGTTTTCCATGTTTAATTAGGTATTGTGGCCACAGGATGATAACTCTGCGGAGCAACCTTTGCATTTCAACATTTCACACACAACTTCTTTGATTGCCTGTGGTATTGCCATTAATGCTCGTGTATGTTCCCTGCCCCTGTGAATATCGAAAGTGAGAAAGAAATGGCCATGTTTCTGTTGCTTTGGAAGTTATTCAGTTGATATTGCTATCTACGTACTGTCTCAGATTGGCATTGATATTGAAGAGAAGAAGCGAAATACAACCAAGAATATTTTATCTCTTGCTCGCCGTTACTTCACCCCTTCGGAAGTTAATTATCTAGCTGAGATTTCAGATTCAGATGCTCAGCGAAAGGAATTCCTGAAACTATGGACTCTTAAAGTTAGTGAGGCTCTCTTTGGTCCTCTACTTTATAGCTCTTTCCTGCATGGCCACTACATTGTGCTGATTTACATTCTAACATTTAGTGATTGTATTTTCCTGTACTAGGGTAGGATATATCCTCTGGCCCACATGTAGCCTAATATGACCACCTAAAGCATACTGTAGCTGATTTCATTTTTCTTTGGTATAGAAATGCAGGTCTGGAATGTGTTTAGAGCGAACCCATTTTTATGTGAACTTGATAAATCCTTCCTTACATATGATTATATTAAATGAAACAAATTGAAGCACACATAGATGGGCACCTTATGAATGGTGCTATTGTGGAAAAAAAAGGAATCACTATGAGAAGAGTAAGCACCAAAGTTGGGTTTTCAGCAAATGTTGCTCTATGTAAATTTAATATTCATAATACTGGTTACTGATATTATGTTTCAAAATAAATTGCTTACATGGAATTGATGTGTATTTTTTTAGGAAGCATATGTAAAAGCTCTTGGAATGGGTTTCTCAGGTGCTCCTTTCAGTACATTTTCGATCATGCTGGATACAAGTATGGGAATTCGGATTTCTAAGGTATGCTGCTTGAACCTTTCCCCTTTGTTGCTGTCTTGAACATACGGTACATGTGTAAGGGACTATGTATCTGAAAAAAACCGACATGATATTCTGTGACACCTTCTGACGCATGGATCTACTGGACATCTAACCACTTCTGAGAGTATCTCAGCCTCCTGAGCCCGACCGATAAAATTTGACACCTTTATCTGCTAAAGAAATGACTACAGTAATGGTGTTGCCTGTCAAACTTATGTGAACATTGTGCACAAGAAAAGTAAGGGAATGTTCACAATTCTGACTTTGGTATATCCAGATTTCTTATGAAAACCAAAGTCAAGATCACAATTCTTTGAATTGATTAAGCACAACTGTACTTCAAGTAAACAATCTCCTCTCTGCTTTAAAATGAAAGGGCAGCCCAGCAGTGGCGGAGCTTCATGGGGCCAACCTGGGCGGTCCCCCCCCCCCCCCCCCCCCCCCCCCCAGCTCAAGAAAACCCACTACTAGTTAGTTTTTGTGTTGTATGTTCTGTAAGAACATGCTAAACCTCATTGTTTTGCCCCTCCTAAGATTTGGCCCAAGCTCCGCCACTGCAGCCCGGTGCATGTACCTCCTCTTGCGCAGGTCCGAGGAAGGGTCCGGCCACTTTGGGTCTATTGTGCGCAGCCTTTCCCTACATTTCTGCAAGAGGCTGTTTCCAGGACTTGAACCCGTGACCTCATGGTCACAAGGCAGCAGCTTTACCATCGCGCCAAGGTTCCCCTCTCTGCTTTAAAATACTCCCTCCGTCCCAAAATTCTTGTCTTAGATTTGTCTAAATATAAATGTATCTAGTCATGTTTTAGTATTTAGGTACATTCAATTTTAGACAAACCTAAGACAAGAATTTTGGGACGGAGGGAGTATACAAAAAAAAACCAAACTTTTCCGATCTGAAGCCTCACAAACAGCACGGTTCATATATTTTCTTGATCAAATATTAGGGATCAATCAGATTTGTTGTGGATCTCTGTGATGAACTCAATAGGTCGGAGAATACATAAGTGAATTTGGGGATTGATGGTTACTTGCCTGTTTGAGTTCTCGAAGGATTGACGGAGAATTATTTCAGACAGTCTCGAGGAGGGTGAACTACTGTGCTGCCTGCTCATAGACGTGTGGGCGGGAGGCATGACGGTGAAGTTAAGGACTCAGCAGGTAAGGAAGGAAGGATTAACAAAAGGACGAGTCCATGTGGTCGAGGGTGAGGTTTACTTATTCAAACGGCTACACAGATAGCTTCAAGGTAGACCGGATAGATGTTATTCCTCTGGGACAAATTCTCTAGGATTAACGTGAGTCCTTGAAAGGAGCCGCCCAATATTAACTCTTAGATAGTAGTAGTACATCAGAAGTCAGGTGCCTGTGCCTTATTACTACTATGTTGCAACGTAGCAATAAATCATTTTTATCGATCTGCCTTGACTCTTGTTGGATCTGTCAGGCATCGAATGCTTCCAGGTCTGATTGCCACCTGTCCGAGAACTGGCTGTTTACACTCGCGGAGCTAAATAGCTCTCACTACATATCAGTTTGTATAGAGGACAGCTCCAGAAGTCAAGGTCTGCATATATTTCCAGTTCGGGTAATAACAGTTTGCTTACCTTGTCCTTTCAGTTGCTTCATCGTTGTTGTATATGTCGCAGGTCCTGAAGACAGTCCAGCACCAGTAGGGTTGAAAGTATGGAAGACCGTACCGTTTGTCGAAGATACACTCGTCTCTGGAACAGAAGCTGTAAAACTTATTGCCTGACTACTGAAACATTGTTGTGAAACACACTTGGTCCAGTAGCGATAGGTTTTGGTCTCTGCCCACTGAAACATCATTTTTCATGTGTGTTGGCTCTCTTCTCTTGGTGGAAACATTGTTGGTCTGAGCTGCCATTCAATGGCTGGCACTACATTACCATATGTATCTGTTGAGTTTCTTTGATCACAAGTAGTTTAATCGGAGATGTATCTTGGGTTTTGAAACTGTTTGAGAAGGGCGTGAGAGAGGCATATTGGTCGAAAGCCCTCTATGTGCAGTTATTGCTCCATCTAGTTTGCTGTATACTACTCCCTCCATTCACAAATCTACCACCACTAAGAGGGCAGATCCAACTATAAATCTAAACCGTTTAATCATATTATCAACGGCTTAATTACATCATTAACAAAAAAATATTCATTAACGAATGCTAACCCACCACGTCTTACGCACGTCTTTGCCCATCTCCATGCCAACCGCATCCCAAGAAAAACCCTCCCGTCGTCGCAATCTTCTGCAACTCGGGGCCTCCCTACGTCATGTGTCTTTGCTGTCGCCGCACCGTCCTCCGTGAACAATATCGATTTTTCAGATCTAATAGACGTGAGATGTCGCCTCCCTATGACACGTGTCTTTGCTGTCGCCGCACCGTCCTCCGTGAACAATATCGATTTTTTAGATCTAATAGACGTGAGCTGTCGGCCTGCTGTGGAGCAATCACCGGAGACGTCGTTGGAGACATGCACTAGGGGAAGGCAGCAACCTACCATTCAGCTCCGGAACCTTGCGGATCGCGTCCAGATTCCTAAGAAAAACCCAGCATCCCAAGAAAAACCCTCCCACTGTCGCAATCTTCTGCAACTCGGGGCCTTCGTACGGCATGTGTCTTTGCTGTCGCCGCACCGTCCTCCGTGAACAATATCGATTTGTCAGATCTAATAGACGTGAGCTGTC
Source organism: Hordeum vulgare subsp. vulgare (assembly GCF_904849725.1). Classification (NCBI taxonomy): domain Eukaryota; kingdom Viridiplantae; phylum Streptophyta; class Magnoliopsida; order Poales; family Poaceae; genus Hordeum; species Hordeum vulgare. The sequence continues at coordinate 33,003,058 of NC_058518.1, forward strand.
AGCCTGCCGTGGAGCAATCACCGGAGACGTCGTCGGAGACATGCACTAGGGGAAGGCAGCAACCTACCATTCAGCTCCGGAACCTTGCGGATCGCGGCCAGAGTGGCCGTGCTTTTCCATGATGAGTAACCGTTGACGATTTTTTTTTTCAAAACTATTACGTATTTTATAATAAATTCGAAAAACATATGTGCTTTTTAAAAAATGTTAAAACTAGCACCCCGTCAGCCTCTGGTGGACCGACGGGGGACCTGTCGGCCTGTGGGAGGCCGAAGTGGGCCTGTCGGCCTGCTGGTGGTCGAAGAGCTACGTGTCGGCCTGCGGTTGGCCGAAGAGGGCCCGCCGGCCTCCAGGAGGCCGAAGAGTGTCAGGGACACAAAACGTGATTAATATGGCCTCAAATGAAAAAAAGTTATCAACATGAAAAATCTTTGTCTCGTCGAAACGGTTGATTTTGATATAAAACTCGTCTTAATCCAAGGTCGTATGCGACCTGTAGAAGCAAAACAAGATCAGGGACAAAAGAAGCTATAGAGTTACTTCGGACAGACCGAATGGATGTGAGAAATTTTGTGACGGAGCACCCGATGCACTCGGTGAGACCGCGTAGAATACAGAAGAGTACACAAGTTTGGTCACGTTCACTCGATAAGACCGAGTGAACGTGACAAAACTCTCCGAATGGCTGCATAAATCTTGTTAACCCCATTTTAAAATATGCTTCCATCATATGGAAATTATGTTGAGATTACATAAATATGATGCATCCAATTTTCATGATTCATTTGTATCATAATTTTGCTTCTTTACGATGCAGAACTTGCTTCATATGCATCATATTATGCTTCTTCATTTCATATGGTTTACTTTAAGTGCTTCACACTGGTGCTTCTACATTGTGTTCAGTTTGCTTCATTGCATGCTTCATATTGTTTCTTAGGCATCATCTTTGTATCCAAATCAAACTAATCATGCTTCCTAAACTTCTGCAAGGCTAGCAAGAGTGGAAGATCATTCTTTTCCGACGGTGGGCATGTCATGGTCATCGATGGTGGGCATGGAGTGTAACATGAGATCAAGCATCTCGGGTGCCCAATATTTTGTCATCATTTTGGAAGCAAACTAGCAACACAAACACTAGGTTGTTCAAGTTCAAGGGCGTCGTTCCCTCGTTGGTGACAGTGTCGCTGCTCTCCACGGGACTCTTGGGGCTCACAATGTAGACACCAACAGACATGTAACTATATATTATTGTTTCTCACATGTGTTACTATGACAATGAACTTTTGCTTGAGCCGCCGCTAGAGTATGTTTCAACCAACATTAAAGTATGCTTCAAACAATGTTGTGTTGCTTATCTTGGTAAATTGTACTGACATTTTGATTCTTTTGGAGAATTTATTTTTTGACCTATGTTGGTGTGTGCTTCATTGCATCTCTTCTCATGGGTGCTTTCATTGTAGATATATTTTGTTGCACTGTTTCTAGACGTGCTTGTTAGTTTCTCATACAATCAGGATGATGTTACTATGAATATGAGCGGTGGCTAAATTGTTGATGATGGACTGGACAAGACACAGAAGTGAAACATACTATCGTAATATTATTTTTTGTTGTTTTTGCCTACAGAGTTGTAAATTATTGTTCACATCGGCTGAAATTTGTTTCGATGCTTCGTGCTTCTCTTTGTGCTCCGAGTGAATGTGACCAAACTTGTGTACTCTTTTGTATTCCACACGGTCTCACCGAGTGCACCGGGTGCCCCGTGACAAATTTTCTCACATCCATTCGGTCTGTACGAAGTAACTCTACAGCTTCTGTCCCTGACCTTGTTTTGGCTCTACACTACTATATTTATTATCTTGCAATTTATTTCTAGTTTTATTCTCGCAAAGTACTTCTAGTTTTATTCTTGTTTTAGGTAAAGAAAACGTTAAGTGTGTGTAGAGTTGTATCGGTGGTCGACAGAACTTGAGGGAATATTTGTTCTACCTTTAGCTCCTCGTTGGGTTCGACACTCTTATTTATCAAAAAGTGATACAAATGATCCCCTATACTTGTGGGTTATCATGGCCTCTCCCACATAAAAACTTGCCGCCACCATGGAGACCATGGACCAGAGGGGAAACCTTTCTCCCATCTAGGGAGGAGGTCAAGCAAGAAGAAGAAGGAGGGGGGCTCTCTCCCCCTCTCTCTCGGCGGCGCCGGAACGCCGCCCGGGACATCATCGTGTGACGGCGATCTACACCAACACCTCCATCATCTTCACCAACATCTCCATCATCTTCCCCCATCTATATTCAGCGGTTCACTCTCCCGCAACCTGTTGTACCCTCTACTTGAACATGGTGCTTTATGCTACATATTATTATCCAATGATGTGTTGCTATCCTATGATGTCTGAGTAGATTATCATTGTCCTATCGGTGATTGATGAATTGCTATGGTTGGTTTAATTTGCTTGAGTTATGTTGTTGTCCTTTGGTGCCCATCACATGATCGCGCGCGTGGATCACACCATAGGGTTAGTTGTATGGCGATGTAAGATAGAAAGAATGGGGAGTTAGGGCTTCGGGGAAGCTGAAGCGGAAATGCAATTCTCGGGTGAGGGAAGGTCCGGAGTAAACTAGAGACGAGGAAGGTTTTGAACCGCTTGCTCGGTGAATGTCTTGCTAGAAGATAGAATTTATTGGAATTGAGGTTGATAGGACTATGTATTGGCAGGCTAGAGTGACAGAAGCTTCAGACCTAGCATAGAAATTGATGCATATGGGATTGAAGGGGGACCAATATATCTTATTGCTATGGTTGGGTGTTACCTTAATGAACGTTAATAGTTGCAGACGCTTGCTAATAGTTCCAATCATAAGTGCATAGAATTCCAAGTAAGGGATGACATGCTAGCAGAGGCCTCTCCCCCATAATACTTGCTATCGATCTAGTAACGTAGTCAATTGCCTAGGGACAATTCCGCAACTCCTACCACCACTTTTCCACACTCGCTAGACACTCGTATTTGTTTCTTTTTCTAACCAACCCCTAGTTTTATTTACGTGTTCTTAACTTTCTTGCAAGCCTATCCTATCACTCCTACAAAGTACTTCTAGTTTCATAATTGTTCTAGGTAAATCGAACGTAAAGTGTGCGTAGAGTTGTATCGGTGGTCGATAGAACTTGAGGGAATATTTGTCCTACCCTTAGCTCCTCGTTGGGTTCAACACTCTTACTTATCGAGAAAGGCTACAATTGATCCCCTATACTTGTGGGTTATCATGGCCTCTCCCACATAAAAACTTGCTATCGATCTAGTAGTTAATTTCCTAGGGACAAATCCTTCTCTTGTGTTCCAAAAAGCTTTCTACTACACTACTATATTTATTATCTTGCAATTTATTTCTAGTTTTATTCTCGCAAAGTACTTCTAGTTTTATTCTTGTTTTAGGTAAAGAAAACGTTAGGTGTGTGTAGAGTTGTATCGGTGGTCGATAGAACTTGAGGGAATATTTGTTCTACCTTTAGCTCCTCGTTGGGTTCGACACTCTTATTTATCAAAAAGGGATACAAATGATCCCCTATACTTGTGGGTTATTAATACCTGTTTCTATACGTTGCCGGGGAGCAATAGCGTGGGGTGAACATTCTCGTGTGTGCTTGTTTGCTTTATCACTAAGTAGTTTTTATTTTGTTCTTGTTTTCTATATTTAGTTATGGGTAGGGAACGCAAAGTACCAAGAAAATTAGTTGTACCTACTGAGAAAATGGTTGAAGAACTACCCACAATCTATCATACTACTGATGTTTTTTTTACTTGCATCATCTTCGATCCCTATGTGCTCGTGCTGAAACCCCAACTAGTTTAGTTGAGGGCAAATCATTAGATGAGCATACTTATTATGTGCGACACCGCTTATCTCAAAAAGGGAAACTTTTATGGCATCGTATTAATACTTTGCATTGCTATGCTTGAAATTTATGTGAAATATATGATTTTACTTGTTGTTCTAAAGACCCTAAGAAATACCTTCCCTACCAATGTGAGTTTAGTGATAATGGAATCTTATCTTCTTACGATAAAGGTGTTTATAGTTATTATGATGTTGAACAAATTGAATAATTTTTTGCTTTTAAGGGTGCTTATGAAATTGCTTCTTTGATTGAAAAGTATCATGCTACTCTTTACAATTCTGAAAAATTTTCCGTACTTAAATATTGCTATGAAAACTATGCTTCTAATGCTTATGTTAAACTATATATTGAGGACTCCTATGCCGTCCAAGAAGAGACTAATATTTTACAGGAGCCTATGGAAGAAGAAATTGATGAAACTGTGAGCTCATTGGATGAAAATATGATGAGGAGAGTGAAGAACAAAAGGAGGAAGAGTGGATTAGCTACCTGTGCCCACCTTGTGATGAGATTAACTCTTAAAGTCATCATTGTTTAATTTCCCTTCGTGCTTACCGAAGGATGAATGCTATGATAACTGCTATGACCCCGTTGATTCTTTTGAAATACCCTTTTTTGATGAAATTGATGCTTGGTATGCTTGTGGCCAAGATGCCAATATGCATTATGCTTGTGAAGATGAACTTGCTATAGTTCATTCTGTTAAGAATGAAGTTGTTGCTATTGCACCCACATATGATAGTCCTATTGTCATTTTGAATTCTCCCAATTACACTATTCCGAAGAAGTTTGCTCTTATTAAGAATTATATTGATGGGTTGTGTTTTACAATTACACATGATGATTTTGATGGATATAGTATGCATGTGCTTTCTTCTCCTACTTGTAATTATTATGAGAGAGGAACTACATCTCCACTTCTTTATGTTCCTAGACGATAAAATTGCAAGAAACTGCTTATGTTATGTATGGGCCTTTACTTGATGTGCATGAATTATTCTTTTATGACATGCCGATGCATAGGAAGAGAGTTAGACTTCGTCATTGCATGATATATGTTTCTTTGTGCTCACTACTAAATTACAAATCATTGTTAATTAAAATTGACTTTGATATTCTTTCGGTTCCGGGTGGATCCATCACTTGAGCACTTTAGGCCTAGCTTAATGGATTTAAAGAAAGCGCTGTGAGGGAGACAAATCGGAAGTTTTAAAGAGTCATTTATTTATGTTGTGTGCTTTTATAAAGTTTATAAACAAAAAATATAGAGGGGAACCTAAAATTTTTCAAAAAAGAAAGTGAAAGTGAGAAAGACGAACACCGTTGAAGTGGGGGACGTCCTTGAACTTGGTTCATGCCCATGGAAACTTTGTGAATCTCGATTACAAAAACTTTTCAACAAAAATAATTATCCCCTTGTACAAATACATTGTATTATAAAAATAATATGCCAAGATTTTCCTTGAGGATGATTAGATTGCTTGTTGGTATGTGCCGTGCAAAAACAGAAACTTTGGCTCTAGTTCTTGAATTTACTTTTTTTACTGGAACGTCGAAAGTTTGTGAAATTTTTACACAGTAATGCTATGAACTTTTTTATTTCTTCCTAATGTTTCAGAATTTTAAAGTTAAATAAATATGGTTAATGTTCATATTACTACAAACTGTCCTGTTTTTGATGCATTGTTTTGCTCGTCTTGATGAAACTATCGATTGTATCGATGGTATAATCCTTGGAGAAGTTATATTACAATAGATATAATGCAAAAACAAAATATGAATAGGTTTACAACAATACTTAAGTTAGTAATTTGCTTATTATATTAACGGATCTCACGAGTTTTCTGTTAATTTTTGTGTGGATGAAGTGTTTGAAGATCGATGAGGTCTCGATATGAGGAGAAGAAGGAGAGTTGTAAATTATTGTTCACATCGGCTGAAATTTGTTTCGATCTGTACGTATGAAGTAACTCTACAGCTTCTGTCCTTGACAAATTTTCTGACATCCATTCGATCTGTACGTATGAAGTAACTCTACAGCTTCTGTCCTTGACCTTGTTTTGGTTCTATAGGTCTGCGATCTCGGATGAAGACGATTTTTATATCAAAATCAACCGTTTCGACGAGACGAAGATTTTTCATGTTGATAACTTTTTCATTTGAGGCGATCTTAATCACGTTTTGTGTCCCTGATACTCTTCGGCCTCCTAGAGGCCGACGGGCCCTCTTCGGCCAACCGTAGGCCGACAGGTGGCTCTTCAGCCACCCGCAGGTCGACAGGCCTAGTTCGGCTTCCCACAGGCCGACAAGTCCCCCGCCGGCCCACCAGAGGTTGACGAGGTGTTAGTTTTGACATTTAAAAAAACACATATGATTTTCAAATTTAATATAAAATACGTAGTAGTTTTGAAAAAAATTAACCGCTGACTCCACAACATCGCCATCGGCCTGCACCAACAGCTGATCTCGGCCTCCTTAATTCCGTACCGCAAAATCCCTCGCCTCCTCAACCCAAACCCCCCCTGTACACATACATATGCACCTTGCCCTAGAATATCAAGAAACCATGCGTAGGTTGCAGCCATGAGCCATCACTGCTCTCCATATTTAAGAATGGTGAAAGACGAGGCAAAGGAGCCCGCCAGCAGCTCAATGACGATGGCTGAGGCGGCGGAGACACGCATCCAAGCCCCCTGGTAGTACTTTGGATGAGCACGACCATACAGTGTCTCCAGTCAGGCAGCAACCACGAAAAGTCGTCAGGTAAATCATTCATCTATTTCTCCTATCAGGTGCTTTCGATGGCTGTTGTAGATTCATGGCACGATTTACTTTGAGGCATTCTGTGTGAACCGGCTGATTGTGGGCATGGGTGCATCAGAAAAGGTGCCGGATTCTCATGGATATCTGTAGATTCAACCTAAAAAAGATCCAGGTATGCACTGTGTTGGAGCTGCCATCCCTTGCCCTAGCTCCCGTCTACCCCTAGCTAGCTCTCTCCTAGCTGCCGCAGCTCGATCGGCCAGAGGAGGAAGAGAGGATTCAGAGAAATTCAGAGACACCAGTAGACATAGGGATTTTTCCGGCACAAGTCAGTTCTCTGAAGGAAAGAAACAAATGATCCACTAATTTAGTCATGTTTGCATGGTGCATCAGTGCGGTTAATCTTTTTGGTTTTATTATTGTCTATATATTTGTTGCCTTGGATATTTTATAATTCACAGTAAAAATTATGACCTGGTTAATAGCACAAACACAATTTAAATTTCTTATTATGTTGTTAAACTTATTAGGGAAACAGGGAAGCCTCGTTTTGCCATATCATCGTAATAGTACGGCGATTCCAAAACTACTTAATGTTAGATCATGATAATAAAGGAGTTTTTTTTGTTTATATCAAAGAAGTCTTGTATGCACTACTAATTTCACACATGGCAGATTTGTATGTGAAACGCCCAGAGTTGAATGACCTGAACATAATTCTTGTGCAAATCTACACCCAGATATTATATCATTAACTGTTTCGTCAGATTGTCAAGTTGCTAACTGCTTATATGATTATAAACAATTAATTATTTTCCAGAGCGGCTGGTACTTCAGTGCCCAAATTTGAAGAATATGCATGCACTTGGATGTCAATATATGTTTATTGGTGCAATCAACAACAAGGTACTGTTTTGTTAAACCATTTCACACTCCCAAGTAATTTTTCATTTCAGCTCGAGCTTCCTTTTGTAACACCTTCGTTCTTGTGTGCTGGACTATAGTTTCATGGTCATTGGATGAACATATTTGAAGTGCTATGCAGTAACCATTTGTTGTCAACAATCATAAAGTGGAAGATATGTTATCTCAGAGTTACCAGCCTATTGTTTAAGAATGCCGTTGTTCAATGTTTTTGGCTCACCCAATGTATGTAACCTTGTGCAGAATTAGATTGAACCAAACAAACCAGAAATAAAGTATTCTTTTTTACTCTTGTCTAAACTGCATTTCAGTTAGAAAAAATAATGTTCTGTTCATATAATCCTATTTGGTGGCAAAAATAATTTAATTTGGCTCTTGGTTTTGGCTTGGGTTTTCCCTTCAAAAACTGATAAACAGAAAGGAATCTAATTAGCAATGTGTATCACCTAGAGTCTATCAAGGAGTAGGCAGTGAAGCTGAAGGTGTATTAAGCTGTAAGCTTCTTCATTCTAGGAATCATCATATCTATCGGAAATGGTGCATATCCATTATTACAGTATGCCTTGTGTAGTGTGTAACTATGATGGAGTTTTATCTCGCTAATTAGAGGTATGATAGCTTATGTGGAATGAACTCTTCTAACATATCTTATACAAAGAAGTCCAGACCGGTCTAGGGTGTCTTGTTAGTGCCATACATGCTAATGTAGTCCTTTCGTGTCCACTTCTTGTGTTTACTTTGTTTTTGGTCATTTAAACTATTTTATGGGTTGTGTTTTCCATTTGACATTTCTTTTATCCTAAGCACGCATTCGAAAGATAGTCTTGATGAGTGTTTATTCTCTAAATCTTCATTGACTCTAATTCTATTCTCTTTGTCTGGATTACCTACATTTTATCGTTGGGAACATCAAACTGCCATTAGGTTGCAAGATATTGATATTTAGAAGTATATGAGGATGCCAATATTTTGCTTAAAGTATGTGCATGAAAATATTTAACTAAACAATGTTTATCATGCATATGTTTGTATCTTTGGATGCTAGCTTAAATTGATGTTTTTCTATTCGTCTAAATAATCAGGTTAGGAAAAAAACATTACCACTTAGTTGCAGCCCACGGGTGATGTGTCACCATCTAAAGTGGGGCCCAACATGGAGACTATGAGGTCCTCTCATTTGTTGGTGCTGAAACGGTTCCTTGGGTTGTACCAAGTGTCATTTTCATATGTGGTGATACTTGCATGTATGTTTGCATATGGAGAATCATGATTTAAATAATTTTGAGTTTCTAACAAGGAAATATTTAGTTATTATTGTTTGTAGCACTATACGATGTAAAATGGGTGCATCTGGAAAATTATATACTGACGCCTAATATATGTATAAATGTGTAGAACTTGAATACAATAGACATGTTTTTTTTCCGGGAAAAATACAATAGCCATGTTGATTGATGACAAATGATATTTCAAATTATTACATATGAGCTGGGAATATATATATTCTGCAATTAACGCGAGAATTTAAAATTTAGAAATATGCTGGCTCAGATTTGGATGTAACTATATTATAGTGTATTTGATCAATGTGTTAGTCCAAACACACGTGCACTGCACGTGCACGTTTACTATAAATCATGATGAGTGCAACTGATTCATGAGTTCCTTGTGGCATGTCGGCTAGACGGTCCATGTTTAGTATGAAAATGTGATGTGGGTTTAGTGTTCAGATTTTAGGGATTATAAGTTTAAGTTGGGATAATAGGATGCATACAAGTTCGGGATTTGTAACAAACCCAACGCAAACCTTTTTTCTAAGATTATACGTGCAATACCAGTACTATAAGATGCTTTAATTTTTTTGTGAATCGGAGGCATATAGACACATTTTAGCGTGTTTGTTGACTCATTTCAGTTTGTATGTAGTCCATATTGAATTATCCAAAGCATCTTATACTTGTTAATTCAGGGATTAAAATAGAGTTACTCATTTTTTAAAGGGAAACACAGTCGTAATATTTTTTCATCTGGAATGTTATATGGGATACAATGCACCTGGGGTGTGATTCTTTCAGCCGCAAATGACCGCTGATAGTCAAAGGTAGTGTATTCTGCTTCCTGGTACAATCTAGCATCTTCTTCTGTCTCTAGGACATGTGACCATAATAACAACCTCTCCTGCCACAATTCAAGTTGTTCACCACTTAGAAATCATCAATTCACCAAATCACGACACCTGGTTGCCTACGATGTCACAAGCAATTTCACCAAATATTTGTGTTTCAAGAGATCAACCAGAGTAACAAGCCATTCACGTTCATGGGGTTCTTGCAAGTTGTGCAGTAGTTTCGTCATGTTCTCGTCAACTAGAGCACATACATGTTTTTGGCATTGTGCACTATAGACAGGAACCCCTCGAGAAATCTGTGTGACCGCATATCTTGCATCTCCTGTAAGCTGCATGTTTCTATGAACTAGTACGATTTAGTGGGGAGCGAGTGCTTGGTAAGGCGCGAGAGAAATACCCTGATCTTTGACGACACTTGGACTCTCCAAAGTGATGTCCATTTCTTCTCCAATTGCCTGGTGTTGGAGCTCGACGTTCTACCTTCCATCCACACCTGCTGTTTTCCCTTGGTGCATGCGAGCATGGTGAGAACACTTACATTTGTTTTTCGTTAGATTTACCTGTTTTACGCACTACTTTGTGTGTAACGTTTAACAAAGTTCTTGTGGCAGTGCGCGGGGATCAACTAGTATATACAAATAGGAAACCATATGGAAAAAAGATATGTGGGATCAACAAGTAGCGAGTGTGACATGAAAGTAAAAAGGGGCTAATTGATAAGCCTAGAGTAATAACACAAGCAAAATGAGAAAATTGTCTTGTATGGGCCAATAATATATATTTGTTCGGCCTTACCTATGCTTTTATTTGGAAAAACCGGGCCAAGACCCGTATGGTCCTCAAAAAGCTCTGTCTCTCGGCTCAACCTTATTTTTTACCTGAGATATGGGTCCATAAGTGTACATGTCCATAGTCTTATGTAGTGCGATATATAAGATGTAGTGCATATTTCCAAAGTGTGATGCAATATTGTAGCCATTTGATGTAATGTTGTAGTCTTCATATGTGCAATTAATATACACATTCAAATAAAGATTCAATAACATATCTTCAAGATATTTGTAATTAATGTAATGTTGTAGCCTATAGATGTGCATTAATGTATGCATTCTTTTCTTTGATGCAGTACCATATCTTCAAGATATATCATATATAACTAATGTATGTATAACATGTGGGTATCTAAATAATGTATGTATAACATGCGGATGTGGAGTTAATGTACACATTCACTGTTTGATGTTATTTCATATCTTCAATGTATAACCTGTAGATATAGAGTTATCATTTGTTTGATGCACTATGGTATCTTCAAGAAATAGAACTAATGTATTATTTAGCCTATAGTTGTGCAATTAATGTACACATTAATTGTTGGACAAAGTGCCATATCTTTAAGATATACTACTAATTTATACACCCGTATCATCATCTCAAACAAGGCTATATAAACCAAGCCATAGCTAAAGAAGCCACACAAATCCTACATTGTAGGATTCTAACATCAAAGGGATAGAGAAGGCTCTAGTGCAGCAGATACAAAAGCCATAGCCATGGCGAAACTCATGTACTTATGTTTCATCATCCTCACTATTGCGGTAGTTGTGTCAGCTGGCGGATGCGACGGTGATCGACAAGACATGATCAGGGAGTGTGGTAAGTATCAGAAATTCCCAGCAGAGCCGAAGCTAGCTCCATCAGATGCGTGCTGCGCCGTGTGGCAGAAGGCAAACATCCCATGCCTTTGCGCTGGTGTCACCAAGGAGAAAGAGAAGATATGGTGTATGGAGAAGGTTGGCTACGTTGCCAATTTCTGCAAGAAGCCGTTCCCACATGGCTACAAGTGTGGAAGTAAGTGAAATATATTAAGTGAATTATGATAATGGGCATTGCATACATGCACTTTTTGTATTATTCTTTCTTCGGATTCACAGGGTCTTGATTTTAGTTATGCATTTTATATTCTTGTTGTGCTTTTCTGATCACATGTTGTGTCAAATTGAATGGTCTTGCAGGTTACACATTTCCTCCTCTAGCGTAGTGACTAATTTAGCAGCGGGAGGAGAAGCGTCGGTTTTCCATGTTGCTGGCCTCACAACAACTTTCCTTTGAGATATGTAATCCATGAGGTTGTGTTAAAATAAGTTTATGTTAAGCATTGTATGAGAACGTTTGTTAAACTAATAAAGTCTTCTCCTCAAATTGTCTAAATTATGTTTGCTCATATAGTATTTTTTGGTTCTAATTACGACTTGTGGCAGGTGAAGGATATTAGAAGAAATTGGTATATTTAAAGAAACAACTTTTATGCGCTTTTTATATCCAAAGTCAATGGGTTCTTTATGCCTGAGCTCAACCAATTTTTTGCCTTAGTAACTTGCATTCCTCACTAATGCAAAGCTCCAAATACAACTTAATTTGCTAAATGTGATGAGACGGAGGGGGAGAGGAAGAGAAAGACATGTGGCATATTCAGTTAGTTGTATGATTTCACCCACAAATCCAGGGTAATTCGATTGTACCGGTGTACTTGGATTTTGTCATGCCTGTAATGTCTGTTTTGTCGATTATATACATTACAGTATTTTAATCATATGGCGCATCTTTAAATGAATGGGTGAAATTTCAATAATTTTTGAAAGATGATACGACTAGCACAAAAGTTTGTAATATTAACAGGGTTGGTCACCTCGTTGGAGTGTGATTTTGTTGGACGAAATAAGCCGCGGCGACAAGCAGGACACGTTGGGCGCGTGTATGGGCGCGCGTTGGGCGTGTCGGGCGCGTCGGGTCTGCGGCGTAGGGATGCGTGTGTCGTGTGTGCTGACCTGAGTTGTGGACCGTGCGTGCATTGGAGTCGGTCTGCAGCTTGCCGCGTACGTGGCATGGACGAGCTGCATGCAGTAGCCGGCCGTTGCTGTTCGTTGGAGCCCGGACGCGCCGTGCGCGTACGAACGCGTCGTGGGCGCGGGCGAGGCGTGCGGATCAGCGTGGGCCTTGTGGAAGAGCTGCATGGCCCCATGCACAAGAGCGGCCAGGTCGCCGGGTGAGCGCGTGTGCGCGTGGGTAGTTGGCTAAGTGGGTTGTGTGGGCTATCTAGCTAGGCTATATAACTGGCCATGTATCCGATGTGTTGCTGAGTTCGTGCTCAAAAGAAAAAAGGACGCCGTTCGTGCGGCGGGTGGTGTACGTGCGCCAGGAAAATACCTGTGTCTTTGTTCCCTTCTTCTTCCTCGAGAGCAGAGATAGAGAGAGAGGGGTAGAGCTCAGGCGAGAGGAGAGCTAGGGCTAGACACCAAAAAATTGTATCGGAGCCACGTTGAGGGAGTAGTTCGCCGGAGATGGCGCTCGTCCCATACGCCGGCGGGTCGGGGAGCATCATGTCAATGCCGGTCCCGATGCTCACTGGTGATAACTACACCACGTGGGCAATCAAGGTGGAGGCGGACCTGGACGCCGCCGGGCTGTGGGAGGCGGTGGAGCCGCTGGAGGACGGGGCGGTGGCCGTGATCGCCAAGAAGGACAAGGTGGCACAGGCATACCTGTTCCACGCGCTCTTTGAGGATCTTCTGCTGCAGGTTGCGTCCAAGAAGACGGCGACGGAGGTGTGGGCGAGTCTCAAGGTGATGTTCGTCCGGGAGGACCGAGTCCGGGCGACGCGGCTGGGCACTCTCCGAGGAGAGTTCGAGCTGTTGTGAATGGCGGAGGACGACACGCTGGACTCGTTCGCTGGGAAGCTCGATGGCATGGAGGCACGCTTCGCGGGGCTCGGATCGACGCTGGAAGACGCCGCGTTGGTGAAGAAACTACTCGACTCCATGCCGGACCGTCTGTACGCGGCGGGGCCGGAATCGAGCAATTGTGTGATGTCTCCACCATGGCATTCGAGCAGGCGTTGGGTCGTCTTTAGGCCTTCGACGCGCGGCTACGACGACGCGGACAAGCGGGCGGCGAGTGGGCGGATGGCCAACTCATGCTCACGGCAGAGTAGTGGCGAGCGCGGGAGCGTCGGCGAGGCGGTGCACAGGACGACGACGACGACGGCAAGAGCGTGGCGTCGAGCAGCCGTAGGAACCGACGCGGGCGCTGCTCCAACTGCAACGAGCCCGGCCACTTCAAGAGGGACTGCCCTCAACGGAGCAAGGAGCCGGCGGCGGAGCAAGCGCTGCTGGCAGACGTCGATGTCGAGAACGTCGGGCTCCTCTGAGCCACGGCTTAGGGGGTGAATGTTGGACGAAATAAGCCGCGGCGACAAGCCGGACACGTCGGGCGCGTGTATAGCTAGGCGCGTGCTGGGCGTGTCGGGCGTGTCGGGTCCCAGGCGTAGGGATGCGTGTTTCGTGTGTGCTGACTCGAGTTGTGGAGCGTGGGTGCATTAGAGTCGGTCTGTAGCTTGCCGCGTACGTAGCGTGGACGAGCTGCATGCAGTAGCCGGCCGTTGCTGTTCGTTGGAGCCTGGCCGCGCCGTGCGCGTACGAGCGCGTCGTGGGCGCGGGCGAGGCGTGCGGATCAGCGCGGGCCGCGTGGAAGAGCTGCATGGCCCCATGCACAAGAGCGGCCAGGTCGCCGGGTGAGCGCGTGTGCGCGTGGGTAGTTGGCTAAGTGGGTTGTGTGGGCTAGCTAGCTAGGCTATATAACTAGCCATGTATCTGGTGTGTTGCTGAGTTCGTGCTCAAAAGAAAAAAGGACGCCGTTCGTGCGGCGGGTGGCGTACGTGCGCCACAGGAAAATACGTGTGTCTTTGTGCCCTTCTTCTTCCTCGAGAGCAGAGAGAGAGAGGGGTAGAGCTCAGGCGAGAGGAGAGCTAGGGCTAGACACCAACAGACTTAACCCTATTTCGAGATTGCAATGGTAAAAGTGGCTTGACTAGCAACTAGGCGTATCCCCGAGAATCCGATATCAAAGTGGCTTGACTGACAATGGGAGCATGGATGATAATGGAAACTGGTAGCGACTCACTGACATATGTGATCCACCCCAGAACTCGAAGAGATCGAATTCCTCAAGGTTGCGGAGGCATTGGGAGCAAAACGAGCTCGCGACCTAAGTAGCGTCCTCGGCTAACCATTTAGTCGGGTTGTGTACGCAGATGTGGTTGAACACGAAGCAACGGCCCGGGGCAGAGTGATCACGGAGGATGCTGGAGTCTATGGGGAGAGCCTGAAATTGTTGAGGTTGATTTCATCATCATCAAAGTTGAGAAGAGCGGATCAGTAGAGCGGACGCCATCTCTGAGATATAGCTTGTGTGCGTGCGCCTTCCTTAGGTTGGCCTCGCGACCAATAGGCGCCCTCACAGGGCAGCGGCAGGGAGCGACTAACAAGAAGAGCTTAAGGGCACACGCCGACACGGCTATTTAGGCCGGTCGTCGCACCCTTCCACGGGTGACTGGGACTAAACTCTGGGTTTCGCGGGGGCGCCCGGGGAAGGACTTTTTGGGGAATGTTGCGTGAGAAACACATTTTTTCTTATGAAACACCCAACATATATTCAATGGCGATGCTAGCAATGAGAGGGAGGGGTGTGTACATACCCTTGTAGACCGAAAGCGTTAGCGATCTATAGATCGTGGTTGGCGCAGTTGTACTCGCGCCTGATACGTCCAAAACGTATCTGTAATTTTTGATGGTTTCATGCTACTTTTATGCTTTTGATAATTTTTTTTATATTAATTTTATGATTTATTTGTACTAACCTACTAATAGTTGCAAAAGTGCACAATGTTCTTGTTTTACACTTTGATGTGTAGGAACTATCAAAAATAGAAGAGGAAACCTTGTTGGAGTGGGACTCTGACTTTCCTGAAATCTGTTCCCCCTACAGATTTTAGAGATTGTCTGTTTCCAACTTGAATATGACGTCAAATGGAAAAATAATAGATGCAAAAGTTGTGCCATTTGAAGTTCAGACGTACCAGGAAATTCCGTTTTACTGGAGGACAAATATCTGATTACAGGACTACGGAAATCGGTGACGTGATTGAGTCCAAGTCTTACCATATTAGATGGATTCGGCAAGCCACGACTTATGCACCTCATTAGGGATGAGAGGGGTTCCTAGGAAGGTTCTAGAGGTGCCCAAGAGCCCTTGGATCAAAGGGGCATCAATCGGAGGGCCAAGGATAATCGTCCCGACTCATATAAGGAGAGGAAAAAACTGATTTCTTGAGGGCCACCAAGAGCTACGAGATTTCCTCCTCCCAGGCAGCCGCCTTGCGGTGGAGAACCACCTCCATAATAGCACCATATCCAAGTAAGAAGGGGGGCCAAGGGCCGTGGCCGCCGTCGGCCGCCATTGCCGCCGTCGTCCGCCGTCTCCTCTCTGGGCTGTAGCTCTCCATCAACATCTTGCTCACCATGGCCATGTGTGAGTAGTCTCCCTCGGGGCTGAGGTCTTCTACGTGTAGCTATGTGGTCATCTCTCTCTCTCCCATGATGTGATTTTGATTGTGATCATAGTCTATGTTAACGTAGGATGATCCCATGATGTTCCCCTTCTTCTATGTATTGGATTGATGTACTTACTTGATCTTATCTAGTATAATTCCCCGAGACCATGGTGATAGCGGCCTATTGGACATGTATTAGAAGAATATTTTCATGAGTGGTTTCCTATTTTGTGAATTAATTGAAGATTGAGAGTCTCTGGGTGCTTGTTTTTGACTATCCTTGAGATATGTTGTGGTGATTGTGGTACTCTCTTTGGATAGCCGCAATGACATTGGGAAATCCATAGATGAGAACTACGAACTCTGAGATGTGCTTTTGTAGCCCTACATAATTCTCGTCCTCTCTTTATCACAAAGGAATGACCTCCAAGTACGTCTTCATTGCATGTTTTAGTGCAAATATCATGTGATTAGATTACGTTAATGTTGTTGGGAGTTGCCACTAGTGAAAGTATGAAGTCTAGGCCTTGTTTTCCACCATTGTTACACCGTTTATGCTCACTTTTGTCACTTGCTATCTTGCTGCCATTTTTATTTCATATTTATATTACCTTGCTTTGCCACACCTATCACACATATTTTACCATCTCTTCGCTGAACTAGTGCACCTATACAACTCACAATTGTATTAGTTGTGTTGGGGACACAAGAGACTTCTTGTATCTTAATTGCAGGGTTGCTTGAGAGAGACCATCCTCAACCTCTACTTCTCTGAGTTTGATAAACCTTAGGTCATCCACTTGAGGGAAATTTCTGATGTCCTACAAACCTTTACGCTTGGAGGCCCAACATAGTCTAGAAGAATAGAAGCGTGCGTAGACATCAGCGCCGCGGCCCAATCCGATCCAAGCATCACACGTGTGTCACCTCCAAATTTAGCAC
Source organism: Hordeum vulgare subsp. vulgare (assembly GCF_904849725.1). Classification (NCBI taxonomy): domain Eukaryota; kingdom Viridiplantae; phylum Streptophyta; class Magnoliopsida; order Poales; family Poaceae; genus Hordeum; species Hordeum vulgare. The sequence goes on from NC_058518.1 coordinate 33,020,109, forward strand.
ATGTTAGGCTCGATGGCGTATCCTCCTTCTTGATCCGGCAAGAGAAGGAGAATAGGTAGATGAGACCTGAACCAACACAACAACATGATGATGGTGGTGGCAGCTGAGTTCTAACACGGCTTTGCCAAGCGTGTACCAGAGACACGTGGGAGGACTTGGGAGAGCGAATGACCAAGGGTGAAGGGTTGGCTGCCCCATGCACCTCCCCATCTATATATAGGCTAGAGGGCAGGGGAGGGCATCCAAAGCCCTCCTAGGTCCGGCCACAAGGGAGAAAACCCTTCAAACATGAAGATACCATCTTATCTCTAGATTCGATCCTTTAAATTTAAATATAAGATCTTATCTCTAGATTTAAACAACATGTGCCTTGGGGAATGGTGCAGCCAGCCCATGTGGGCTCTAGTCCCATTGCTTGGTCCATGTGGGCCCTTCCATGTCATAGGGCCCCATGGTGGAACCCCGAGAACCTTCTTGGTACTCTACCAAAAAATTCCTGAACTTTCTCCGGAAACTTGAATATGACTTCCCATATATAAATAATTACCTTCGACCATTCCGGAGCTCCTCGTGATGTCCCAGATCCCATCCGATACTCCTAACAACTTTCTGAATTTCCACTATTAATATCTCAACATTACCCTAGCGCTACCGAACGTTAAGCGTGCGACCCTACGGGTTCGAGAACCATGTAGACATGACCGAGACACCTCTCTGGTCAATTACCAATAGTGGGACCTGGATGCCCATATTGGTTCCTACATATTCAACACAGATCTTCATCGGCTCAACCACGATGTCAAGGATTCAACTAATCCCATATGTATTTCCCTTTGTCTAGCGATATGTTACTTGCGTGAGATTCGATCGTCGGTACCTTATACCTAGTTCAATCTCATTACCGGCAAGTCTCTTTACTCATTACGTAATACAAGATCCCGTGACTAAATCCTTAGTCACATTGCTTGCAAGCTTCCTGTCATCTTGTATTACCGAGAGGGTCCAGAGGTACCTCTCCGTCATACGGAGTGAAAATCCTAGTCTTGATCCATGCCAACCCAACATACACCCTTAGAGATACTTGTAGAGTATATTTATGATCACCAAGTTATGAAGTGACGTTTGACACACACAAGACATTCCTCCGGGGTTTGGGTGTTTCATGATATCATGGTCTTAGGAATAGATACTTGACATGAGGAAAGCAGTAGCAATAAACTAAGTGATATGATCAAATGCTATGCTTACGGTCGGGTCTTGTCCATCACATAATTCTCCTAATGATTTGATACCGTTATCAAATGAAAAATCATGTCTATGGTTAGGAAACTTTAACCATATTTGATCAGCGAGCTAGTCTAGTAAAGGCTCACTAGGGACACGACGTTATCTATGTATCCACACATGTATCTCAGTTTCCGATCAATACAATTCTAGCATGGATAATAAACTATTACCATGAATAAGGAAATATGGTAATAAACAATTTATTATTGCCTCTAGGGCATATTCCCAATAGTCTCCCACTTGCACTAGAGTCAATAATCTAGTTCATATCGCCATGTGATTCATAAGCAATGACTTCAAGGGTTTGATCATGTTTTCCTTGTGAGACAGGTTTTAGTAAATGGGTCTGCAACATTCAGATCCATGCGTACTTTGGAAATCTATATGTCATATTGTAGATGCTACATCCGTGATCCACTTGGAACTCTTTATCACCTCAATTACTGAGAAACATTTCCTTAGTCTTCTTTAGGTACCTAAGGATAATTTTGACCGTTGTCCAGTGATCCACTCCGGATCACTGTTGTACCCCCTTGCTAGACTCATGGCAATTCACACATCACATGTGGTGCACATCATGGCATACAGTATCGAGCCTATGGCCGAGCCATAGGCGACGACCTTCGTCCTTTCTCTTTCTTCTGCCATGGTCAAGTTTTGAGTCTTACTCAGCTTCACACCTTACAACACATGCAAGAACTCCTTCTTTGACCTACCTATTTTGAACTCCTTCAAAATCATGCCAAACTGTGTGCTTTGACAAAGTCTTATCAAGCATCTTGACCTATCTCTATAGATCTGTATGCTCAATATGCAAGCAGCTTTACCCAGGTCTTCCTACGAAAAACTCCTTTCAAACAACCCTTTATGCTTTCCAGAAATTCTACATCATTTTCAATCAACAATATGTCATCCACATATACTTATCAGAAATGCTATAGTGCTCCTACTCACTTTCTTGTAGTTACAAGTTTCTTCATAAACTTTGTATAAAACCAAAAGCTTAGATCACCTCATTAAAGTGTGTATTTTATACATCTCCGTCGTATATATAATGTTTGATTGTACCATGCTAATAATATACAAATTTCACATATTTTTGGCAACATATTATATGATTTATTGGACTAACATATTGATCCACTTCCTAGTGCCAGTTCCTATATGTTGCATGTTTTTTTGTTTCGCAGAATATCTATATCAAATAAAGTCCAAATGCGATAAAAAATTACGAAGAATTATGTTGGGATATATGTGATTGTTGGGAGTTGGAATCAACGTCAACGGAGGCCCAAGACCTCGACTAGATACCAAGCCGCGACCCACACCCCTCCCGCACGGTGGTGGTTAGTGGCCACCCCTTAAGTTAGTTGGGGCTCTACTTTGGGCGTAAGAAAGATAATTTATGGAAACAAATCATGTAAATTTTTTAGCCCGATTGGAGTTACGGATCTTCGGGAATTTAAGAAACAACGAGGGCCAGAAAACAGGAAAGCAAAACAGAAGAGAACAAAGAGAGAGATCCAATATCGGAGGGGCTCCTGCCCCTCCGCCGCCATGGAAGCCATGGACCAGAGGGGGAACTCTCCTCCCATCTAGTGGGGAGGCCAAGGAATAATAAGAAGGAGGGAGGCTCTTTCCCCCTCTCTCTCGGTGGCACCGGAGTGCCGTCGGGGCAAGGATCGTGACGATGATTTACATCAACAATCTTGTCGCCGTCAACACCAAGTCTCCCCCTCTATGAAGCGGTGTAACACCTATTTTTGTTGGAAATATGCCCTAGAGGCAATAATAAATTAATTATTATTATATTTCTTTGTTCATGATGATCGTTTATTATCCATGCTATAATTGTATTGATTGGAAACACAATACTTTTGTGGATACATAGAAAAAACACTGTCCCTAGTAAGCCTCTAGTTGACTAGCTCGTTGATCAAAGATGGTCAAGGTTTCCTGACCATAGGCAAGTGTTGTCACTTGATAATGGGATCACATCATTAGGAGAATCATGTGATGGACTAGACCCAAACTAATGAACGTAGCATGTTGATCGTGTCATTTTATTGCTACTGTTTTCTGCGTGTCAAGTATTTATTCCTATGACCATGAGATCATATAACTCACTGGCACCGGAGGAATTCCTTGTGTGTATCAAACATCACAACGTAACTGGGTGACTATAAAGCTGCTCTACAGGTATCTCCGAAGGTGTCCATTGAGTTAGTGTGGATCAAGACTGGAATTTGTCACTCCGTATGACGGAGAGGTATCTCGGGGCCCACTAGGTAATACAACATCACACACAAGCCTTGAAAGCAATGTGACTAAGTGTAAGTCACGGGATCTTGTATTACGGAACAAGTAAAGAGACTTGCCGGCAACGAGATTGAAATAGGTATGCGGATACCGACGATCGAATTTCGGGCAAGTAATATACCGAAGGACAAAGGGAATGACATACGGGATTATATGAATCCTTGACATTGAGTTTCAACCGATAAAGATCTTCCGAATATGTAGGATCCAGTATGGGCATCCAGGTCCCGCTATTGGATATTGACCGAGGAGTGTCTCGGGTCATGTCTACATAGTTCTCGAACCCGCAGGGTTTGCACACTTAAGGTTCGACGATGTTTTAGGCGTATTTGAGTTATATGGTTGGTTACCGAATGTTGTTCGGGGTCCTGGATAGGATCACAGACGTCACGAGGGTTTCCGAAATGGTCCGGAAACGAAGATTGATATATAGGTTTGTCTCATTTGGTTACGGAAGGTTTTCGGGCATTACCGGCATCGTACCGGGAATGACGAATGGGTTCTGGAGTTCTACCGGGAGGGGCCCACCCACACGGGAAGAAGCCCAAAGGCTTTGTGGGGGCACACCAGTCCTTAGTGTGCTGGTGGGCAATCCCAAGAGGGCCCTTGCGCAGGAAGAAGAAAAAAACCAACAAGGGAGAAAAGGAAAAAAATGGAGAGGAGGTGGGACAAAAGAGGAGGACTCCTCCCCCCCTTCGGCCGAACCCTTGAGGCTCCCTTGAGCCTCAAGGGAAGGTCCCTCCCCTCCTCCTTTATATACTGAAGATCTCGGGTGTTTTTGACACGATTTTTGCCACGTGCATCCCGACACCTCTACTTCGTAGATTTCCCTCTAGATCGTTTTTCTGCGGAGCTCGGGCGGAGCCCTGCTGGAATAGATCACCACCAACCTCCGGAGCGCCGTCACACTGTCGGAGAACTCATCTACCTCTCCGTCTCTCTTGCCGGATCAAGAAGGCCGAGATCATCATCGCGCTGTATGTGTGCTGAACGCGGACATGCCGTCCATTCGGCACTAGATCGGGAAGGATCAGGATGAGATCGCGGGACAGATCGCGAAGAAGTTCGCGGGACGGATCGTGATGAGATCGTGGGATGGAGTGTATGACTACGGTTATTTGAATCACGCAAGCTGTTCCACTACATCGTCCGCGTTTCTTAACGCTTACCGCTGTGCGATCTACAAGGGTATGTAGATCTGAATCTCCTCTCGTAGATGAACATCACCATGATAGGAATTGCGTGTGCGTAGGAAAATTTTGTTTCCCATGCGTCGTTCCCCAACACTTTTCTCACTGTAACTCTCTACTTAAACATGGTACTAAACACTACATACTATTTCCCAATGATATGTGGCTATCCTATGATGTTTGAGTAGACCCGTTTTGTCCTATGGGCTAATTGGTGAAATTGCCATGATTGGTTTCATTTGCTTGTGGATATGTTGCTGTCCTTTGGTGCCCATTGATACGTCTCCATCGTATCTACTTTTCCAAACTCTTTTGCCCTTGTTCTGGACTCTAATTTGCATGGTTTGAATGGAACTAACCCGGACGAACGCTGTTTTCAGCAGAATTGCCATGGTGTTGTTTTTGCGCAGAAATAGAAGTTCTCGGAATGACATGAAAATTTACGGAGATTTTTTGTGGAATATATAAAAAATACTGGCGCAAGAATCAACAGAGGAAGTGGAGCGTGGAGCCCACAAGCCCACTAGGCGCGGGCCCCCCCTAGCCGCGCCTGGCAGGCTTGTGGGGCCCACAAAACTCCACCGCCTCCAAATCCAGCTCTATTTAGTCCGTTTCGCCCAGAAAAAAAATCAAGGAGAAGAGTTTATCGAGATCTATCCGATGTAATCCTCTTTGGCGGTGTGTTTGTCGAGATCCGATGAATTGTGGATTTGTGATCAGATTATCTATGAATTATATTTGAGTCTTTGCTGATTTCTTATATGCATGATTTGATATCCTTGTAAGTCTCTCCGAGTCTTGGGTTTTATTTGGCCAACTAGATCTATGATTCTTGCAATGGGAGAAGTGCTTGGTTTTGGGTTCATACCGTGTGGTGACCTTTCCCAGTGACAGAAGGGGCAGCAAGGCACGCATCATGTTGTTGCCATCAAGGGTAACAAGATGGGCTTTTATCGTAGATATGAGATTGTCCATCTACATCATGTCATCTTGCTTAAGGCGTTACTCTGTTCTTTTGGACTTAATACACTAGATGCATGCTGGATAGCGGTCGACGTGTGGAGTAGTAGTAGTAGATGCAGAAAGTATCGGTCTACTTGTTTTGGACGTGATGCCTATAGATATAATCATTGCCTTAGATAACGTCACGACTTTGCGCAATTCTATCAATTGCTCGACAGTAATTCGTTCACCCACCGTCTACTTGCTTTCATGAGAGAAGCCACTAGTGAACACTACGGCCCTCGGGTCTATTCAAAACTATCGTTTCCACTTTCACTTTTACTTTGCTTGTTTACTTTGTTGCTTTGAGTTCTCACTTTGCAAACAATCTATAAGGGATTGACAACCCCTTCATAGCGTTGGGTGTAAGCTCTTTGTGTTTGTGCATGTACTTGTGACTTGACGAGATCTTCCATTGGTTCGATACCTTGGTTCTCGAAACTGAGGGAAATAGTTACCGCCGCTGTGCTACATCACCCTTTCCTCTTCAAGGGAACACCAACGTAAGGCTCCAAGGCCGCGGGGAAATCCTTTACATATTTGCCAAGGAAGTCCCTAAAGGCGTAGCCGTAGCAGCAGGATTCCTGGCGCCGTACCAGGGAAGGTCTGTTGTTGTAGTAGCACTCGCTAGTTGATTATGCCATTAATATGAGTTTACCATGAGACCTAGATGTCATTTGCTTATGTGGTTAGCTTATGATCTTGTTGAAATTCTGGTTATGAGTTAGACATAGTTGCAACAACAAGATCAAACATAGTTCGTAAAAGTTTTTCTTTTGTCTCTTTCAGTTTGTCAACTGAATTGCTTGAGGACAAGCAAGGTTTTAAGCTTGGGGGAGTTGATACGTCTCCATCATATCTACTTTTCCAAACTCTTTTGCCCTTATTTTGGAATCTAATTTGCATGATTTGAATGGAACTAACCCGGACTAACGTTGTTTTCAGCAGAATTGCCATGGTGTTGTTTTTGCGTAGAAATAAAAGTTCTCGGAATGACCTGAAAATTTATGGAGAATTTTTGTGGAATATATAAAAAATACTGGCGTAAGAATCAACGGAGGAAGTGGAGTATGGATCCCACAAGCCCACCAGGCACGGGCCCCCCTGGCCGCGCCTGGCAGGCTTGTGGGGCCCACATAACTCCACCGCCTCCAAATCCAGCTCTATTTAGTCCGTTTCGCCCGAAAAAAAATCAAGGAGAAGAGTTCATCGCGTTTTACGATACGGAGGCGCCGCCACCTCCTATTCTTCATCTGGAGGGCAGATCCTAAGTCGGTTCTGGTCTCTGGAGAGGGGAGATCGTCGCCATCGTCATCACCAACCTTCCTTCATCGCTAATTCCATGATGCTCTTCACCGTTCGTGAGTAATCTCATCGTAGGCTTGCTGGACGGTGATGGGTTGGATGAGATCTATCATGTAATCGAGTTAGTTTTGACGGGGATTGATCCCTAGTATCCACTATGTTCTGAGATTGATGTTGCTACTACTTTGCCATGCTTAATGCTTGTCACTAGGGCCCGAGTGCCATGATTTCAGATCTGAACCTATTATGTTGTCGCCAATATATGTGTGTTCTTGATCCTATCTTGCAAGTTGTTGTCACCTACTATGTGTTATGACCCGGCAACCCCGGAGTGACAATATCCGGAACCACTCTCGGAGATGACCATATTATGAGGAGTTCATGTATTCACTACGTGTTAATGCGTTGGTCCGGTTCTTTATTAAAAGGAGAACCTTAATATCCTGTAGTTTCCATTAGGACCCCGCTGCCACGGGAGGGATGGACAATAGATATCATGCAAGTTCTTTTGCCTAAGCACGTATGACTACATACAGAATACATGCCTACATTACATTGACGAACTGGAGCTAGTTACATATCTCCCCGTGTTATAACTGTTGCATGATGAATAGCATCCGGCATAATCATCCATCACCGATCTAATGCCTATGAGTCTTTTCCTACTGGTCCTTGGTACTTTACTTTGCCGCTACTGCTGTCACTGCTGCTACTGTTACTTTGTTGCTACTGCTGTTACTTTGCTGCTACTGCTGTCACTTTGCTGCTACTCGTTACTGTTGCTACTGCTGCTATGACACTACCTTGCTACTGATACTTTGCTGCAGATACTAAATCTTTCCGGCGTGGTTGAATTGACAACTCAACTGCGAATACTTGAGAATATTCTTTGGCTTCCACTTGAGTCGAATCAATAAATTTGGGTTGAATACTCTACCCTCGAAAACTGTTGCGATCCCCTATACTTGTGGGTTATCAAGACTATTTTCAGGCGCCGTTGCCGGGGAAGCACAACTATATTCTCTGAGTCACTTGGGATTTACATCTGCTGGTCACTATGAGGAATCCGATAGATCGAAGAACTAAAGTCTTGCCCTCAACTACAAGGACAGGTAAGGAACTGCCATCTAGCTCTGCACTTGACTCACCTTCAGTTATGAGTAAGTTTGCGACACCACCTCCTACTAGAAATCTTGATATGTTGCCTGTGCTTGATGATGCTACTTCTGCTGCCCGTGATGCTTATGATGATGCTATGCTTGATACTGCTTTGCCACTAGGTGTATTCCTTGATACATAAATTGCTAGAGTTGCTGCTAGATGTGATGATACTTTTGAAACTGCTGATACTATTGAAGTAGAACCTGCTATTTTGCCTGCATGAATTGCCTGATATGCCTGAGTGTTATGTTATGGAGGGAGAGATAGCTGAGGACTTTCTTGCTTGTAAAGATAGCTATGATGTTGAGAAATTACTTCTCAAGTGGAAAGAAAAATCTTTGAACGCTAGGATGAAATACGACCCGAAGTTTGCTACTTCGCCTATCTTTGTGACCGATAAGGATTATGAATTCTCTGTCGACCCTGAGTTAATCACTCTGGTCGAATCTAATCCTTTTCACGGTTATGAGTTTGAAATGGCTGTAGCCCATCTTACCAAACTGCACGATATAGCCACCCTATTCACGAGTGAGGAAAAGATCCGCCACTACTATATCCTTAAGCTGTTTCCTTTCTCGCTAAAGGATGATGCTAAGACTTGGTTCACTTCTCTTGCTCCTGGTTGTGTGCGTAGCCCCCAGGATATGATCTACTACTTCTCTGAGAAATATGTCCATGCCCATAAGAAGCAAGCTGCCTTGCAGGAAATATACAACTTTGCACAAGCTGAAGAAGAGAGTCTCCCACAAGCTTGTAGGAGGCTCGTCCAGCTACTGAATGCTTTGCCTGATCACCCTATTGAGAAGAATGAAATACTTGATATATTCTATAATGGACTTACCGATGCTTCTAGAGACCACCTAGATAGTTGTGCTGGTTGTGTTTTTAGGGAACGAACCGTAGAACAAGCTGAGATTCTATTGAATAACATCATGTGCAATGAGAATGCTTGGACTATTCCCGAACCACCTCCTAAGCCAACTCCGAAGAAAAGAGGTATTCTGTTCCTCAGTCCTGAAGATATGCAAGAAGCTAAGAAATCTATGAAAGAGAAAGGCATTAAATCTGAAGATGTCAAAAATCTACCACCTATCGAAGAGATCCATGGTCTTGATAACCCGATACAGGTAGTAGAAGTAAATTCTCTACGTAGGTTTGATGAGAGTGATATTCCTTTTGATAAACCTGCTAGCCTATGCCTGGAGGAATTTGATAACTTTGTTGCCAAACAACAAAGTTTCAATGATTATGTTGGCAGACGATTGGAACAGAATGCTCGTATGCTTAGTCATTTAAGTGCTTGTGTGGACAGAAATGTCAATGATCTTAAGCTTCTGAGTAAACATGCCTCTATGGTTACTACTCAGGTAGAACAAGTACTTAAGGCTCAAAATGACTTGCTCAATGAGTTGAATGACATCTGTTAGAGTCGTCACTAGAGGCGGTAGAATGACTCAGGAACCTTTGTATCCTGAGGGTCATCCTAAGAGAACTGAACAAGATTCTCAAGGAGTTAGCACTGATGCACCTAGTCATCCTAGGAAGAAGAAGAGAGATGATAGGAACTTGCACACTAGCAACCCAGATGCCGTTACACCTGAGAGTCCAAATGATATCTCTGCCTCTAATGCTGAGACACAATCTGGTGATGAACACGAGCCTAATGATAATATCAATAGTGATGTTCATGATGATTCTCAACCTAGCAATGATAAGGATGTGGAGATTGAACCTGTTGATCTTGATAACCCACAGCATAAGAATATAAGATACGATAAGAATGACTTTTCTGCTAGGAAGCATGGTAAAGAAAGGGAACCATGGGTTCAGAAGCCCATGCCCTTTCCTCCCAAACCATCCAAGAAAAAGGATGATGAGGATTTTGAGCGCTTTGTTGAAATGATTAGACCTATCTTTCTGCAAATGCATTTGACAGATATGCTCAAAATGTCTCCGTATGCTAAGTACATGAAGGATATTGTGACTAATAAGAGGAGGATACGTGAGGTTGAGATTTCCACCATGCTCGCTAATTATACCTTCAAGGGTGGAACTCCTACGAAACTAGGTGATCCCGGAGTGCCCACTGTACCTTGCACCATTAAAGGTAACTATGTTAGAACTGCTTTATGCGACCTTGGAGCCGGTGTTAGTGTTATGCCTCTCTCTCTTTATCGTAGGCTTGAACTGGATAAGTTGACACCCGCTGAAATCTCTCTGCAAATGGCCGACAAATAAACTGCTTTCCCTATCGGCATTTGCGAGGATGTGCCTGTTGTGGTTGCGAACGTTACTATCTTAACAGACTTTGTTATCCTGGATATTCCCAAGGATGATGGCATGGCGGTCATCCTTGGAAGACCCTTTTTAAACACTGCAGGGGCTGTTATTGATTGCAAGAAAGGCAACGTCACTTTCCATGTCAACGGTAATGAGCATACGGTGCACTTTCCGAAGAAACAATATCGAGGATATTGCATCAATGCTATCGAAAAAACTTCATCGATTCTTATTGGGAGCTTTGAATGCCCTATACCTCCTGTTAAGGTGAAGTATGATTTGATTGTCGGGGATATGCACATCCCCATTGAGGTGACCTAGTGACTATTCGAAAATTCTCCGTTCTCTTTTGCGATTCAAAAAGTTTGTCAAGGAGACTTGATCAACCTCATTGACGGATTTCTTTCGATGACCATGAGATGGATGAATCGAGGAGTCGCAAACCTCTGTTCCAAGCTTTCATCTTTGGTTGCTTAGAAGAAAATGATAGATTTAGTTTAGTTTTCCCTGTTTTCTGTTTTTGCGTCCCGTAGAAAAGTACCCCGAAAATAAAAGTTCTCTGAACGTCCTAAAAATCAAGTATGATTTTTTCTGGAATTTTTGAAAAATACTGAGACGAAGAGCTAGTCTGGGGGCTGCACCAGTGGGCCACAAGCCCTGGAGGCATGGGCACTCCCCCTAGCCGCGCCTACCAAGCTTGTGGAGCCCATGTGCACCCCCTTCACTCATTCTGGATCCCATCTGCTTCTCCTACCTCCATAAAAAATCATTTCGCAGCTCAAACCCGTGTTCTTGCTCTTCTTGCTGGGATTTTCGATCTCCTTGTGCAAAGCACCACTCACCGAACTGTTTTGGGGAAATTACAACTTGGTAAGTGACTCCTCCATTGATCCAATTAGTTTTTGCTCTAGTGCCTTATACTTCGCGTATTTTTGCTGCCTTGGTGACCATGTTCTTGAGCTTTGCATGCTAATTTTAGCTGGTCCCAAGTAGTTTTGATGCGTAATATGGCCTCTAGTTACTTGTGAGAGTAGTTTCTACGAGTTTTGTTGAACCTTGTTTACTTTTCCTTAGAATCACTGAAAATTTCAGAAAAGGAAGATGTTCAGGAGAAACTATCATGGTGGTTCCTCAAGCAAGAGAGGTCCCCGTCTCGCGATTCGGGAGCCCGATCCTTACCAACCAAGGAACGCACAGGTACAACCATGTGAATGGCCTTCTGATGAATTCATGACTGAGGGAGGTTTCAAAGACGAGTTTGACACACTTGTTCACAACGTCGGACTCGAAGAATTCATCTCCGATAAATGTGAACAGTATGTTGCTCTCACTACCTCTTTTGTTCGTAGATTCAAATTTTCAGTTGGCCGTGATACATCTGTACTGTTTGATCTTTATGATAAATCGTATACCATGGATTCAGAGGATTTCAATAGAATTTACAAGATACCTATTTGGGGTAGTCTCAATGATCCTCCTAAATCCTCGGTTAGAGATTTTTTCTCTGGTATAACTGTTGGAGAAACTAGAGATATTACGCAGGCTACCATGGGGAGCATTCATTTTCCTGCCTTGCATAACTTTTCCCTCTTCATAGGCACATGCATTAATGGAAAGATTGAGCATTGTCACCTCTGCGCACCCGACCTTAGTATTCTTAAGAGCGCAGTAACGGGTGATAGAAGTTTCAACATGGGAGCTATAATAGCAAGGAGGCTAAATAATAATGCTAATGAAGGGGATTTCTTTGGTGGGATCTATGGCACTCGCATAGCAAATTTTCTTGGAGTACCCATCTGCGAAGGAGATCCCCTGCTCCATACAACTTTCCTTGACCACGTCGCTTTGACACGCTACCAGTTCCTTGAGAGGGATGATGAATCCCTCCTATACGGTTTAATATTTAACTGGCAGCGTGTTTTCCATATTACCCTTCCTTCTCCTGCCTTCTTTGACTTTCAGGTAAAACAGAGATATTACATAACCAGAGGAGAGGCAGAGGAGTATGAGAGGGAGGCAAGGGCTGCTCGTCTCCGTGAGGCAGCTATTCAGGCAGTCGCTGCAGCACTCTCGTACAACCCCCATTATGATTTTGGGTATCGCCCGGACCATCCATGGGAGTAGACCAACTTAGGCCAAAAGCCTAAGCTTGGGGGAGTACGTGTTTCTCACTGACTTTATATTCTCGCTTATGCTTTCACTTTGTTAGTCGGTGTTCACACTTTGCCACTGTATCATCCATGCTAGTTTATTTCTTTTTCTCGTTTTCTTTTCGTGTGTCTGTCTAGTTTGAGAAAACCCAAAAAGATTTTCTTATTCTTCTTTTGCTTGTTGGGAGCTTTCCCGTGTAAATAGTTTTCTTTTTCTTTGGCTCAAGGTAGAAGACCATGGTTACAATGTTTAGTGGCTCTCGCATGCATATCTGTTTATCTATCAAAGAGCCATATTACTTTGTCTTCTCCTTTGTGTCTGCTTGCAGATTCCAGCTTAGTCCAATGCACGAGCACTCTTATTATTGTTCATATCATTTGGTCGTGCAAGTGAAAGGCAATAATGACAATATATGATGAAGTGACTGAGCCTGGAAAAGCTGGTATGAACGCGATCTATTTTTTTTTTGTAAATTTTACTAGCTCATCGTTCCTGATTCAGCTTTGTTGTGAGAGAAACGTGTTTGCAATGACAACTTAGAGATCATAGTTTCTGATGCCATGCTTAATTAGCTAGGAGCTTATAATGGTTTGCCTTGTATGCCAACATGAATTTTGAGATGACTATGATGTAGTATGATAGGATGGTATCCTCCTTTGAATGATTCAAGTGGCTTGGCTTGGCACATGTTTACGCATGCAGTTGAAACAAAATCAACATAGCCTCTATGATGTTCATGTTCATGGTGATTTATGTCCTACTCATGCTTGCACTCAATGTTAGTTAATCTCAATGCATTTTGATGACTGTTGTCGCTCTCTAGTTGGTCGCTTCCCAGTCTTTTGCTAGCCTTCACTTGTACTAAGCGGGAATACTACTTGTGCATCCACTTCCATAAACCCAAAGTTGTTCCATATGAGTCCACCATACCTACCTATATGCGGTATCTACCTGCCGTTCCAAGTAAATTTGCATGTGCCACTCTGTAAATCTTCAAGAAATAATCTGTTTTGCATGCCCGAACCGCTCATGTGGTGACATGGGGCTATCAGTATCTTCCTTGCTAGGCGTGTTATCCTCGATATGTGTTTATTCACTATCGTTCACGATAAAGGGGTCGGTAATTGGAATGCCCAGTTCCATGCTCAAATCGAAAAGATAATTGCAAACAAAACTCCCCCTGGATTGATGTTGGTATGGACGGCACCCGAGTATTCGGCTAGTCGTGGAGTGTGATTGATTGGTGGTGGGGGAGTCAAAACTTTACTTTTCTGTTTGGGAACCGCCCATAGCATGTGTAGCGTGGAAGATGGTGAGAACTCTTAGTCATTGCATTGACAATGAAAGCATGCCACCCAAAATTATTATCTCTATTTTAAAAGCTTGAGCTCTGGCACCTCTACAAATCAATGCTTCCCTCTGCGGAGGGCCTGTCTATTTATGTTCTTGTTCAGTCATCCTCCTCTTATAAAAGCACCAATTAGAGATCACCTCTGTCATTTTTATGCTTTGCTTTTAACTGTGTTGAGTATGACTGTGACTGGATCTTCTTTGCCATGAATTACAATGTTTAGTCAACCCTTGGTGTTTGAAGGAGCTCTACAATAATGTTTTGCGGTCTCAGAAAGAGCTAGTGAGATACCATCTGTTCGTACTGCTTCATGATTGTTATGATTGAAGTGTTGATGTTTGAGACCTATTATTATTTGCTTGCTGATACGTCTCAAACATATCTATAATTTTTGATGGTTTCACGCTGTTATCTTGTCAACTTTGGATGTTTTGTTTACCTTTTATATCTTTTTTGGGACTAACTTATTAATTCAGTGCCAAGTGCCAGTTCCTGTTTTTTCTGTGTTTTTGACTCTTTTCAGATCTGATTTTGGAACGGAGTCCAAACGGAATAAAATCCCCGAAATAAAATTTTCCAGAACGGAAGAAGATCGGGAGAATTGAGGGCCAAGGTAGGGGGCCCATAGGGATCCCACAAGCCCTGTTGCCGCGGCCAGGGGGAGGCCACGGCAACCAAGCTTGTGGCCCCCCTGGCGCTCCCATACCCTAGGTCTTTGGCCTATAAATTACCTAAAATCCAGAAAAAATCAGGGCATCCACGAAAACACTTTTCCACCGCCGTAAGCTTCCGTTTCCACGAGATCTCATTTGGAGACCCTTCCCGGTGCCTTGCCGAAGGGGAATTTGGAGTTGGAGGGCTTGTACATCAACATCATCGCCTCTCCAATGACTCGTGAGTAATCCACTTCAGACCTACGGGTCCGTAGTTAGTAGCTAGATGGCTTCTTCTCTCTTTTGGATCTTCAATACAAAGTTCTCCATGATCTCATGGAGATCTATCCGATGTAATCCTCTTTGGCGGTGTGTTTGTCAAGATCCGATGAATTGTTGATTTGTGATCAGATTATCTATGAATTATATTTGAGTCTTTGCTGATTTCTTATATGCATGATTTGATATCCTTGTAAGTCTCTCCGAGTCTTGGGTTTTGTTTGGCCAACTAGATCTATGATTCTTGCAATGGGAGAAGTGCTTGGTTTTGGGTTCATACTGTGTGGTGACCTTTCCGAGTGACAGAAGGGGCAGCAAAGGCACGCATCGTGTTGTTGCCATCAAGGGTAACAAGATGGGCTTTTATCGTAGATATGAGATTGTCCATCTACATCATGTCATCTTGCTTAAGGCGTTACTCCGTTCTTTTGGATTCAATACACTAGATGCATGCTGGATAGCGGTCGACGTGTGGAGTAATAGTAGTAGATGCAGAAAGTATCGGTCAACTTGTTTTGGACGTGATGCCTATAGATATAATCATTGCCTTAGATAACGTCACAACTTTGCGCGGTTCTATCAATTGCTTGACAGTAATTCGTTCACCCACCGTCTACTTGCTTTCATGAGAGAAGCCACTAGTGAACACTACGGCCCCCGGGTCTATTCACAACTATCGTTTCCACTTTCACTTTTACTTTGCTTGTTTACTTTGTTGCTTTCAGTTCTCACTTTGCAAACAATCTATAATGGATTGACAACCCCTTCATAGCACTGGGTGCAAGCTCTTTGTGTTTGTGCAGGTACTTGTGACTTGACGAGATCTTCCATTGGTTCGATACCTAGGTTCTCAAAACTGAGGGAAATACTTACCGCCGCTGTGCTAAATCACCCTTTCCTCTTCAAGGGAACACCAACGCAAGGCTCCAAGGCCGCGGGGAAATCCTTTGCATATTTTCCAAGGAAGTCCCTAAAGGCGTAGCCGTAGCAGCAGGATTCCTGGCGCCGTACCAGGGAAGGTCTGTTGTCGCAGTAGCAGAAGAATTTCTGGTGCCGTTCCCGGGGAGGATCAAGTCAAGAATAGTCTCTCTTCAATGTGCTGATTTCTGGCGCAAGGAGGAGAGATCAAGTCATCTGTCCAAGTAGGTGTCACAAACTCATCTCTTGCATTTACTTTTTTTGTCAGTTGCCTACCGTTTTCCTCTCCCCCACTTCACATTTGCCGTTTTCATTTCCCTTTCTCCTTTGCCGTTTTCTTTTGCCTTTCTCTTTTGCCGTTTTCTTTTGCCTTTTTGCCGTTCCCTTTTGCCCGTTTCACTCGCTTACTTCCTGCTCGTTTGTGTGTGGGATAGTCCATCAATGGCTAGACCCACTACTCCAAACGATACCCGTGAGAACGAAGTTCTCAATTTCAGGCAGAATGAGGAAGAAAATTTAAAAGATGCTTGGTACAGGATTTGCAATGCTCAAAGTAGATCTACTCGTAAGAAATCCACTACCGTTCTTCTTCGCAGTTTCTATGTTGGAATCTGTCCTTGGAATAGGTATATCCTTGATACCATCGTAGGCGGGAATTTTTTGGGGATCCATACTGTTGACTCCTTTGGAGCTATCATGAATTTGGTAGGCTCACCCCCGCTCATGGTTAATGGAACCACCTTGACCTTGGAACACGTGATGCAAATGCTTGTCGCTATTGAAAACAAAATTGCCACAATTGAACTTATTGAGGGTTTGGACAGAAAGATCCACAATCAAATTACTCAGTACGAATCCAAAGTGGGAATGGTCTTGAAAAATTTAAAGGAGAAGGAACCTATAGTTAATGATTCCTCTAGAATTGGCAAACTAGAAGATGTCATAACCAACTTGGGTTCCGCTTTTGCTGCTTTCAAAATACTCCAAATCTCACTCTCAAAAAGACCGTCAAGTCCGTTTTTGTTCCTAAAGGTAGTGGTGAGTCACCCAATAAAGATGAAGATCTTAAGATGATAAATGATCACACTACTTATGGTTTGAGCACCAGGGATGACTATACGTTATTCCATCACCTTTTGCCTAGCTAAGGGCGTTAAATAATAGTGCTTGTTGGGAGGCAACCCAACGAATCTATCCTTTTTTCTTTCTGTTTTGTGTTTTCCACACACTTTCATAATTCTGTTATGATTGTGTTTTTTGTGTTTCTTTTTGCGTTTGTGCCAAGCAAAACCATTATGATTAGTCTTGGGGATGATCGTTTGGTCATGCTGGAAAAGACAGAAACTTTCTGCTCACGAAAATAATTTTCTTTTTTTTCTGTAAGAACTTTTGAGTTGATTATTTTTGCTGCTGATTTCTACGCAAATTCTTCAGACTGTCGTAGTTCTTCAGAATTTTTGAAGTATCAGAAGTATACGAAGTATACAGATTGCTACAGACTGGTCTGCTGTTAACAGATTCTGTTTTTGTTGAGTTGGTTGCTTATTTTGATGAAACTATGGATAGTATCGGGGGGTATTAGCCATGGAAGATTGAAAATACAGTAACCCAACATCAACATAAGTAGAATTTAAGTTTGCTACAGTATCTAAGGAAGTGGTGGTTTGCTTTCTTATACTAATGTTATCACGAGTTTCTGTTTAAGTTTCGTGTTGTGAAGTTTTCAAGTTTTGGGTGAAGTTCTTATGGACAAAAAGATAAAGAGTGGCAAGAGCTCAAGCTTGGGGATGCCCAAGGAACCCCAAGTTGATTCAAGGATGCCGTAAAAGCCTAAGCTTGGGGATGCCCCGGGAAGGCATCCCCTCTTTCGTCTTCAATCCATCGGTAACGTTACTTGGGGCTATATTTTTATTCACCACATGTTATGTGTTTTGCTTGGAGCGTCTTGTATCGTAGGAGTCTTTTATTTTTGTTGTGTCACAATCATCCTTGATGCACACCTAGAGAGAGAGACATGCACTCACCGTGATTTTGTCGAGCTTCACTTGTATCCTTTGGTTAGACAATTCAGCTCACATGTGCTTCACTTATATCTTTTGAGCTAGTTGATTTTGCTCTATGTGCTTCACTTATATCTTTTAGTGCACGACGGTGCGTGGCTTGGTAGTTGATCTATGCTATGAAAGTAGTCTCAAAAGGGGTAGTTATCCAAAGGGATATGAAAACTTCCACCTTCATGTGCATCGAATAGTTAGAGAAGTTTGATTCATCTCAATTAGTTTTGAGTTGTGGTTATGGTAATATTGAAGTTATATTAGTAAGGTGTTGTGGATCTAGAAATACTTGTGTTGAAGTTAGTGATTCCCGTAGCATGCACGTATGGTGAACCGCTATGTGATGAAGTCTGAGCATGATTAGTCTATTGATTGTCATCCTTTGTGTGGCGGTCGGGATCGCGCGATGGTTTATACCTACCAACCCTTCCCCTAGGAGTATGCGTTGAATGCTTTGTTTCGATTACTACTAAAACTTTTGCAACAAGTATATGAGTTCTTCATGACTAATGTTGAGTCCATGGTTTAGATGCACTTTCACCTTCCACCATCACTATCTTCTTTAGTGCTGTGCAATTTTCGCCGGGGCACAAAACCCACCATTAGCCTCCCTCAAAACAGCCACCATACCTACCTACTATGGCTTTTTCAAAGCCATTTCGAGATATATTGCCATGCAACTACCACCATGACATGTGCCACCACTTCTACATTGCCATTGCATGATCATAAGATACCTAGCATGATGTTCCCATTGATGTCTATGCCATGCTAGATCATTGTCACGGTACACTACCGAAGGCATTCCATATAGAGTCATCATTGCTCTAAGTTTTGAGTTGTAAGTGTGATGATCATCATTGATGGAGCATTGTCCCATGTGAGGAAATAAAAGAGGCCAACGAAGCCCATATACAAAAGAGGCCAAAGATGCCCACCAAAAAAAGGAGGCCAAAGAGCCCACCAAAAAAATGAGAGAAAAAGAGAGAAGGGACAATGCTACCACCTTTCCACACTTGTGCATATTAAGCACCATGATCTTCATGATTGAGAGTCTCTCGTTTTGCCACCACCATATAGCTTGTGGGAAATTTTCATTATATAACTTGGCTTGTATATTCCAATGATAGGTTTCCTCAAAATTGCCTTAGATCTTCGTGAGCAAGCAAGTTGGATGCACACCCACTAGTTTTCTTTAAGAGCTTTCACATACTCTTAGCTCTAGTGCATCATTTGTATGGCAATCCCTACTCATTCACGTTGATATCTATTGATGAGCATCTCCATAGCTCATTGATATGCCTAGTCAATGTGACCATCTTCTCCTTGTTTGTCTTGCAACCTCCACCACACTCCACACCACTTATAGTGCTAAAACCATGGCTCACGCTCATGTATTGCGTGAGAGTTGAAAAAGTTTGAGAAAGTAAAGGTGTGAAAACAATTACTTGGCCAATACCGGGGTTGTGCATGATTTAAATTCGTTGTGCAAGGATGATAGAGCATAGCCAGACTATATGATTTTGTAGGGATAACTTTCTTTTGGCCTTGTTATTTAGAAAGTTCATGATTACCTTACTAGTTTGCTTGAATTATTATTGTCTCCACGTCAATAGCAAACTATTGTTTTGAATCTAATGGATCTGAACATTCACGTCACATAAGATGAGTTACAAAGGACATCTATGCTAGGTAGCATGAAAGCATCAAAAATTCATTCTTTATCACTTCCCTACTCGAGGACGAGCAGGAGTTAAGCTTGGAGATGCTTGATACGTCTCAAATGTATCTATAATTTTTGATGGTTTCACGCTATTATGTTGTCAACTTTGGATGTTTTGTTTACCTTTTATATATTTTTTGGGACTAACTTATTAATTCAGTGCCAAGTGCCAGTTCCTGTTTTTTCTGTGTTTTTGACTCTTTTGAGATCTGATTTTGGAACGGAGTCCAAACGGAATAAAATACCCGAAATAAATTTTTCCAGAATGGAAGAAGATCGGGAGACTTGAGGGCCAAGGCAGGGGGTCCACAGGGAGCCCACAAGCCCTGTTGCCGCGACCAGGGGGGAGGCCGCGGCAACCAAGCTTGTGGCCCCCCTGGCGCTCCCCTGCCCTAGGTCTTTGGCCTATAAATTCCCTAAAAATCCAGAAACAATCAGGGCATCCACGAAAACACTTTTCCGCCGCCGCAAGCTTCCGTTTCCGCGAGATCTCATCTGGAGACCCTTCCCGGTGCCCTACCGGAGGGGAATTTGTAGTTGGAGGGCTTCTACATCAACATCATCGCCTCTCCAATGACTCGTGAGTAGTCCACTTAAGACCTACGGGTCCGTAGTTAGTAGCTAGATGGCTTCTTCTCTCTCTTGGATCTTCAATACAAAGTTCTCCATGATCTTCATGGAGATCTATCCGATGTAATCCTCTTTGGTGATGTGTTTGTCGAGATCCGATGAATTGTGGATTTGTGATCAGATTATCTATGAATTATATTTGAGTCTTTGCTGATTTCTTATATGCATGATTTGATATCCTTGTAAGTCTCTCCGAGTCTTGGGTTTTGTTTGGCCAACTAGATCTATGATTCTTGCAATGGGAGAAGTGCTTGGTTTTGGGTTCATACCGTGTGGTGACCTTTCCCAGTGACAGAAGGGGCAGCAAGGCACGCATCGTGTTGTTGCCATCAAGGGTAATAAGATGGGCTTTTATCGTAGATATGAGATTGTCCATCTATATCATGTCATCTTGCTTAAGGCGTTACTCTGTTCTTTTGGACTTAATACACTAGATGCATGCTGGATAGCGGTCGACGTGTGGAGTAATAGTAGTAGATGCAGAAAGTATTGGTCTACTTGTTTTGGACGTGATGCCTATAGATATAATCATTGCCTTAGATAACGTCACGACTTTGCGCGGTTCTATCAATTGCTCGACAGTAATTTGTTTGCCCACCGTCTACTTGCTTTCATGAGAGAAGCCACTAGTGAACACTACGGCCCCCGGGTCTATTCACAACTATCGTTTCCACTTTCACTTTTACTTTGCTTGTTTACTTTGTTGCTTTTAGTTCTCACTTTGCAAACAATCTATAAGGGATTGACAACCCCTTCATAGCGTTGGGTGCAAGCTCTTTGTGTTTGTGCAGGTACTTGTGACTTGACGAGATCTTCCATTGGTTCGATACCTTGGTTCTCGAAACTGAGGGAAATACTTACCGCCGTTGTGCTACATCACCCTTTCCTCTTCAAGGGAACACCAACGTAAGGCTCCAAGGCCGCAGGGAAATCCTTTGCATATTTGCCAAGGAAGTCCCTAAAGGCGTAGCCGTATCAGCAGGATTGCTGGCGCCGTACCAGGGAAGGTTTGTTGTCGCAGTAGCACTCGCTAGTTGATTAGGCCATTAATATGAGTTTACCGTGAGACCTAGATGTCATTTGCTTATGTCGTTAGCTTGTGATCTTGCTAAAATTCTGGTTATGAGTTAGACATAGTTGCAACAACAAGATCAAACAGAGTTCATAAAAGTTTTTCTTTTGTCTCTTTCAGTTTGTCAACTGAATGCTTGAGGACAAGCAAGGTTTTAAGCTTGGGGGAGTCGATACGTCTCCATCATATCTACTTTTCCAAACTCTTTGTCCCTTGTTTTGGACTCTAATTTGCATGATTTGAATGGAACTAACCCGGACTAACGTTGTTTTCAGCAGAATTGCCATGGTGTTGTTTTTGCACAGAAATAAAAGCTCTTGGAATGACGTGAAAATTTACGGAGAATTTTTGTGGAATATATAAAATATACTGGCGCAAGAATCAACGGAGGAAGTGGAGTATGGAGCCCACAAGCCCACCAGGCGTGGGCCCCCCTGGCCGCGCCTGGCAGGCTTGTGGGCCCCACAAAACTCCACCGCCTCCAAATCCAGCTCTATTTAGTCCGTTTCGCCCGGAAAAAAAATCAAGGAGAAGAGTTCATCGCGTTTTACGATACGGAGGCGCCACCACCTCCTGTTCTTCATCTGGAGGGCAGATCCGGAGTCCGTTCTGGGCTCCGGAGAGGGGAGATCATCGCCATCGTCATCACCAACCTTCGTTCATCGCTAATTCCATGATGCTCTTAACCGTTCGTGAGTAATCTCATCGTAGGCTTGCTGGACGGTGATGGGTTGGATGATATCTATCATGTAATCGAGTTAGTTTTGATGGGGATTGATCCCTAGTATCCACTATGTTCTGAGATTGATGTTGCTACTACTTTGCCATGCTTAATGCTTGTCACTAGGGCCCGAGTGCCATCATTTCAGATCTGAACCTATTATGTTGTCGCCAATATATGTGTGTTCTTGATCCTATCTTGCAAGTTGTAGTCACCTACTATGTGTTATGACCCGGCAACCCCGGAGTGACAATAGCCGGAACCACTCCCGGAGTTGACCATAGTATGAGGAGTTCATGTATTCACTAAGTGTTAATGTGTTTGTCCAGTTCTTTATTAAAAGGAGAACCTTAATATCCATAGTTTCCATTAGGACTCCGCTGCCACGGGAGGGATGGACAATAGATGTCATGCAAGTTCTTTTCCCTAAGCACGTATGACTACATACGAAATACATGCCTACATTACATTGACGAACTGGAGCTAGTTACATATCTCTCCGTGTTACAACTGTTGCATGATGAATAGCATCCGACATAATCATCCATCACTGATCCAATGCCTACGAGTCTTTTCCTACTGGTCCTTGCTACGTTACTTTGCCGCTACTGCTGTCACTGCTGCTACTGTTACTATGTTGCTACTGCTGTTACTTTGCTGCTACTGCTGTCACTTTGCTGCTACTGGTTATTGTTGCTACTGCTGCTATCACACTACCTTGCTACTGATACTTTGCTGCAGATACTAAATCTTTGAGGTGTGATTGAATTGACAACTCAACTGCGAATACTTGAGAATATCCTTTGGCTTCCCCTTGAGTCGAATCAATAAATTTGGGTTGAATACTCTACCCTCGAAAACTGTTGCGACCCCCTATACTTGTCGGTTATCACCCATCATAGGAGCGCGCGTGTGGATCACACCATAGGGTTAGTTGTATGTTGATAGGACTATGCATTAGAGGGCTAGAGTGATAGAATACTTCTTCCTAAGATAGAAATTGATGCATACGAGATTGAAGGGGGACCAATATATATCTTAATGCTATGGTTGGGTTTTGCCTCAATGAACGTCAGTAGTTGCGGATGGTTGCTAATAGTTCCAATCATAAGTGCATAAAATTCCATGTAAGGGATGACATGCTAGAAGTGGCCTGATACGTCTCCGTCGTATCTATAATTTTTGATTGTTTCATGCCAATATTCTACAACTTTCATACACTTTTGGCAACTTTTTATACTATTTTTGGGACTAACATATTGATCCAGTGCCCAGAGCCAGTTCCTGTTTGTTTTATTTTTTTGTTTCGCAGAATATCCATACCAAACGAAGTCCAAACGTATTAAAAACTTACGGGGATTTTTTTTGGAATATTTATGATTTTTGGGAAGACGAATCAACGCGAGGCGATGCACAGAGGCCCACAAGCCCTGTCGCCGCGGCCAGGGTGTGGCCCCACGGCAGGCAGGCTTGTGGCCACTCCTTAAGGCGGTTGGAGCCCTTCTTTCGGCACAAGAAAGATAATATCCGAAAGAAAATCGTGTTAAAATTTCAGCCCAATCGGAGTTACGGATCTCCGGTAATTTAAGAATTGGTGAAACGCAGAATCTGGGAGCGCAGAAACAGAAGGACACAGAGAGAGAGATCCAATCTCGGAGGGGCTCTCGCCCCTCCGCCACCATGGAGACCATGGACCAGAGGGGAAACCTTTCTCCCATCTAGGGAGGAGGTCAAGGAAGAAGAAGAAGGAGGGGGGCTCTCTCCCCCTCTCTCTCGGCGGTGCCGGAACGCCGCCCGGGACATCTTCGTGTGACGGCGATCTACACCAACACCTCCATCATCTTCACCAACATCTCCATCATCTTCCCCCATCTATATTCAGCGGTTCACTCTCCCGCAACCTGCTGTACCCTCTACTTGAACATGGTGCTTTATGCTACATATTATTATCCAATGATGTGTTGCTATCCTATGATGTCTGAGTAGATTATCGTTGTCCTATCGGTGATTGATGAATTGCTATGGTTGGTTTAATTTGCTTATGGTTATGTTGCTGTCCTTTGGTGCCCATCATATGATCGTGCGCGTGGATCACACCATAGGGTTAGTTGTATGTCGATAGGACTATGTATTGGCAGGCTAGAGTGACAGAAGCTTCAGACCTAGCATAGAAATTGATGCATATGGGATTGAAGGGGACCAATATATCTTATTGCTACGGTTGGGTTTTAACTTAATGAACGTTAGTAGTTGCGGACGCTTGCTAATAGTTCCAATCATAAGTGCATAGAATTCCAAGTAAGGGATGACATGCTAGCAGATGCCTCTCCCACATAATACTTGCCATCGATCTAGTAACATAGTCAATTGCTTAGGGACAATTCCGCAACTCCTACCACCACTTTTCTACACTCGTTAGGCACTCGTATTTGTTTCTTTTTCTAACCAGCCCCTAGTATTTTTTACGTGTTCTTTACTTTCTTGCAAGCCTATCCTATCACTCCTACAAAGTACTTCTAGTTTCATACTTGTTCTAGGTAAAGCGAACGTAAAGTGTGCGTAGAGTTGTATCGGTGGTTGATAGAACTTGAGGGAATATTTGTCCTACCTTTAGCTCCTCGTTGGGTTTGACACTCTTACTTATCGAGAAAGGCTACAATTGATCCCCTATACTTGTGGGTCATCAAGACCTTTTTCTGGCGCCGTTGTCGGGGAACAATAGCGTGGGGTGAATATCCTCGTGTGTGCTTGTTTGCTTTATCACTAAGTAGATTTATTTTCTGTTCTAAGTTGTTCTCTATCTTTAGTTATGGATATGGAACACAAAATACCAAAACAATTAGGTGTACTTGCTACTCATGGAGATGGGGAACCTCCTAAAACCCTCGAGGCTTGTTATGTGGAAAATATTATGCACTTCTTTAATAATCCTGAGAAAGCCCCATTCAATTATATAATGGGATACACGTTGGATCAACGTGAATACTTTAGGGATTATCGCTTGACTCAAAAAGGGAAACTTTTATGGGATCAAATCCATTTGTTGAAATGGTATGCTTGGGAACTATGCAAGAGATATGGTGTTACTTGTTGCTCTGGGATGAAGGCTCCACACCTTCCCTTTTCTTGTGAGTTTAATGACCATAGAACCTTGGCTTCTTATGCTAATGGTATATACGATTACTATGATGTGGATCAAATAGAAGAGTTTGTTGCATTTTTTGGTGCTTATGAAATTTAGGCTCTGTTTAAAAGGTGTGATGATAATGATGATGCTCCTAACCGATCTGAAAATTTGGCTATACTTCGTTATTGTTATACTAATTATGAATATAATCCCCATATTGAACGATTTAAGGAGAAATCCTATGCTGCCCAAGAAGAGACTATTATTTTGCAGGAAACTATGGAAGAAGAAAATGCTGAAATTGTGAGCTCATTAGATGAAAAAGATGACGAGGAGAGCGAAGAACAAAAGGAGGAAAGACGGACTAGCTACCCGTGTCCACCTTCTAATGAGATTAACTCTTATACTCATACATTATTTAATTTCCCTTCATTCTTACCGAAGGATGAATGCTATGATCCCTTGGATTCGTTTGAAATATCCCTTTTTGATGAACTTGATGCTTGCTATGCTTGTGGCCATGATGCCAATATGAATGATGCTTATGAAGATGAGCTAGATATAGTTACTTATGTTACACATGATGATTTTGACGAATATAATATGCATGTGCTTGCTGCTCCTACTTGCAATTATTATGAGAGAGGAACTACATCTCCACCTCTCTATGTTTCCAATACGATAAAATTGCAAGAAACTGCTTATGCTATGTATTGGCCTTTACTTGATGTGAATGAATTGTTCTTTTATGACATGCCAATGCATAGGAAGAGAGTTAGACTTTGTCATTGCATGATATATGTTACCTTGTGCTCACTACTAAATTTCAAATCATTGCTAATTAAAATTGGCTTTCATATACCTTGGGATCTGGGTGGATCCATTACTTGAGCACTTTATGCCTAGCTTAATGGCTTTAAAGAAAGCGCTGCCTGGGAGACAACCCGAAAGTTTTAGATAGTCATTTATTTCTGTTGAGTGCTTTTATTTAGTTTAAAAACAAAAAAAATATAGAGGGGAACTAAAAACTTTTTCAAAAAGAGAAGCGATTGAAAGGTGATGCATTGTGGAAGTGAGGGTCGACCTTGAACACTTGTGTTCATGCTCATGGAAACAATGTAGAATTTTTCATGGAAGTTTATCACAAAAATAATTATCCCCTTGTAAAATTCCTTTGTATTTTAAAAATAATGTGCCAAGCAAAGCCTTTACGATTAGTTTGGGTGATAGTTGTTTGATCACGCTGAGAAAAGACAGAAACTTTCTGCTCACAAAATGAATTTTCATTTTTATTCTGGAAGAGCTTTTGAGTTGATTCCTTTTTATGCTGATTTATATGCAAAGTTTCCAGACGTTCGTAATTTTTCAGATTTTTTGAGATATCAGAGGTATACCGAATATACAGATTGCTACAGACTGTTCTGTTTTGACAGATTCTGTTTTCTATGCATTGTTCTCTTATTTTGATGAATCTATGGGTAGTATCGGGGGGGGGGGGGTATGAACCATGGTGAAGTTGGATTACAGTAGATATAATGGTAATATGAATTTAGAATGAGTTCACAACAGTACTTGAAGTGGTGATTTATTTTATTATACTAACGGATCTCACGAAGTTTTGTTGAGTTTTGTGTGATTGAAGTTTTCAAGTTTTGGGTGAGAGCACGATGGATGAAGGAATAAGGAGAGGCAAGAGCCTAAGCTTGGGGATGCCCGAGGTACTTCAAGGTAATATTCAAGGAAGACTCAAGCGTCTAAGCTTGGGGATGCCCCGGAAGGCATCCCCTCTTTCGTCTACAATCTATCGATAATTTTACTCGGAGCTATATTTTAATTCGTCACATGATATGTGCAAATGCTTGGAGCGTCTTTTGTGTTTATTTTTCCTTTTTATTTTATGCACCATGCTGGTATGAGATAGTCCTTGGTTTTCTTGATAGAATTCTTCTTGTGCTTCACTTTTATCTTTTGAAGTTTGGATTGCCTGTTTTCCTACACATAGAAAACCGCCATTTGTAGAATGCTCTTTTGCTTCACTTAATTATATTTGTTAGAGCGGGGCATATCTTTTGTAGAAAGAATTAAACTCTCATGCTTCACTTATAACTATTTAGAGAGTTAACAGGAGTTGGTCATTCACATGGTTAGTCATAAAATCCTACATAAAACTTGTAGATCACTGAATATGATACGTTTGATTCCTTGCAACAGTTTTGCGACATGAATATGTGATATTAGAGTCATGCTAGTGAGTAATTGTGTTTTTTTAGAAATACTTGTGTTAGGTTTGTGATTCCCGTAGCATGCACGTATGGTGAACCGTTATGTGATGAAGTCGGACCATGATTTATTGATTGATTGTCATCCTTTGTGTGGAGGTCGGGATCACGTGATGGTTAACTCCTACCAACCTTTCCCCTAAGAGCATGCGTGTAGTACCTTTTTTCAATGACTAATAGACTTTTGCAATAAGTATGTGAGTTCTTTATGACTAATGTCGAGTCCATGGATTATACGCACTCTCACCCTTCCACCATTGCTAGACTCTTTAGTACCGCACAACTTTCGCCGGTGCATTACACCCACCATATAGCCTCCCTCAAAACAGCCACCATACCTACCTATTATGGCATTTTCATAGCCATTCCGAGATATATTGCCAAGAAACTACCACCGTTCCGTCTCATGACATGTGCCACCACTTCCATATTGCCATTGCATGATCGTAAGATAGCTAGCATGATGTTTCCATGGCCTGTCCGTTTTTTGATGTCATTGCTATGCTAGATCATTGTCACGGTACACTACCGAAGGCATTTCATATAGAGTCATCATTGCTCTAAGTATTGAGTTGTAAGTGTGATGATCATTATTAATAGAGCATTGTCCCATGTGAGGAAATGAAAGAGGCCAGCGAAGCCCATTTACAAAAAAGAGGCCAAAGATGCCCACCAAAATGAAAAAAAATTATAAAAATAATAATAAAAAAGAGGCCAAAGAGCCCACAAAAAAATGAGAGAAAAGAGAGAAGGGACAATTGCTACTATCCTCTTTCCACACTTGTGCTTCAAATAGCACTATGATCTTCATGACAGAGAGTCTCCTATGTTGTCACTTCCATATACTAGTGGGAATTTTTCATTATATAACTTGGCTTGTATATTCCAATGATGGGCTTCCTCAAAATTGCCCTAGGTCTTCGTGAGCAAGCAAGTTGGGTGCACACCCACTAGTTTCTTTTGTGAGCTTTCATACACTTATAAGCTCTAGTGCATCCATTGCGTGGCAATCCCTACTCACTCACATTGATATCTATTGATGTTCATCTCCATAGCTCGTTGATACGCCTAGTTGATGTGAGACTATCTCCTCCTTTTTTGTCTTCTCCACGACCACCATATTCTATTCCACCTAATCTTCTCGCAGTAGTCGTTGAACTCATTCGACGTAAACTCTCCGCCGCGATCTGTCCGTAGAGCGCGAACCTTCAGCTTGTGTTCCATCTCTGTTGCAGCCTTCAATTTCTTGAACGCTTCAAACGGCTCATCTTTAGATCGTAGGAGAATGACCCACATATATCTCGAGTAGTCGTCTACCACAAGGAAGAAATACTTCTTTCCAGCGTGAGTTGCCGGGGTGATAGGGCCACATAGATCACCATGGAGCAGCTCGAGTGCATCACTTGCACGATAGGTAGACTGAGCAGGGAATGGCCTGCGGTGCTGTTTTCCAACCAAGCACCCGTCACATACTCGATCAACATGGTCGATAACTGGCATCCCGGATACCATCTGCATCTTTGACATCTTCTTCAAGGCGTAGAAGTTAACGTGTCCAAATCTAGCATGCCATAACCACGAATCATCATCACTCTTGGCAAGCCAACACTCCGGTTGAGATTGATCAAGGTTGAGGATATAGAGCCTATTCCGTGTGCGATTAACACGAGCTAGCACGTTTCGGAGGTTGTCGAAGATCGTCATCACTCCGCTCTCTATATTCACCTTGCATCCATTCTCGTCAAGCTTCCCAATAGAGATGATGTTGTTGCGCAGCCGTGAGATGTAGTACACTCCGGTGAGTATGCGATGTTCGCCTGTGAGACCCTCAAAGAGGACAGATCCTTGCCCGCAAATCTCCACAGCTGAACCATCACCAAACTTGACCGAGCCTTCAACATCGTATTCCAGCTCGAGGAATTTCTCCTTGCACCACGTCATGTGGTTACTGGCACCCGTGTCGAGATACCACGACACGTTCTGATCACCGGATAACTTTGGTGTCACTTTTTCCTCATGAAGTAGCACCTTCCGGCTTGGTTTTACAACCACCGTTTCAGCGAGATCACAAACTTCGGCCATCAGAAGACCTGGACCTTCGTCTTCCTGCTTTGCCAAATTTGCCTTGATCTCCCGCTTGTTAGGCTTTGGACAATCCTTCGCAAAGTGACCCATCTTATTGCAGTTATAGCACTTGACCTCGGACAAGTCCAAGTTCCGTGGTTTCTGCTCTTTAGATTGGCCCGCCTTACCACGACCTTGTGGTTTGCCTTTTCCTTTGCCTTTTCCGGTTTGTCCATCGCCCTTCGTGTTGCTTGAGCCTTCGCCACCGTCACGCCTTCCTTTGCTACTTGGGGCCTCCCAATCTGCGCGCGAGTACATGAGTTGGTCACTACCTCCTCCTTTGCCTTTTCGACAGCCACGAGCATTCTCTTCCCACGTCCGCAGGCGTCCGATCGCCTCCGTTATGGTCATGTCGTCGATGTCGTAAAGCTGCTCGAGCGTGCCGATGATGTACGTGAATTTATCAGTCACTGAACTGAATAACTTCTCCACGATCTCGGTCTCCTCGAGCTTTGAACCAAGCGCGCGGATCTCTCCCACCAGAGTAGTAAGACGCATGGCATAGTCGTTCACCGATTCAGTTTCCTCCATCTGCAACTTGTGAAATTGGCGCTTCAGCACTTGTGCCCTTGCCTTGGTGACGCGATCTTCTCCGATCCTCATCTCCTTGAGTGCGTTCCACGCCTCTCTTGCCGTCTCGAACTCCGCCAATGTCATCAGCACGGAATCCGGCACAGACTGGGCTATGGCGGCCATGGCACCTTCGTCAGACTCGTCATCGACGTCGTCGTCCGTGATTGCCTGCCACACTCGAAGGGTTCGGAGAATAATCTTCATCTTCACCGCCCACACGCCGTAGTTGGCGTCGGTGAGCATCGGGTACTGGATGGGGATGTTGCGATGCGCCTGGACGTTGGCGCCGCTCGTTCCTCCACCACTGGTTGCTGACTTGACTTCCTTCTTCACCTTGTCGCCGTTCTTGTTCGCCTTGGCACCGCCGTTGCCGGACTTGACCGACTCAGCGTCGCTGTCCGTCATCGTAGATCGTAGATCGTCGAGGCTCTAGATACCAATTGTTGGCTTTTGAACGTGCGTATGCAGCTGTACAGGCGTGCCTACGCGATTCTTGCTTCGGCCGGCTACTTGACGGAACTTGCGTAACTAGCGACACGAATAAAACTGATCGATGGATTTGATGGCTAAAGGCCCGTGTCGAGCCTTTGCTTTGTATTGCTTTTCGTTTTTCTGGTGTTACAATCAACACCCCTAGGGTGTCTTTTATACACGTCCACAAGGGACTATGGAAATAGACTAGGACTAGGAATCCTAATACTACTAGGACTCGGTTTGGCTTTCTTTCCTAATCCTACATGACAACGTGATTAACTCACATACTAGTTAGTTTTTGTGTTGTATGTTCTGTAAGAACATGCTAAACCTCATTGTTTTGCCCCTCCTAAGATTTGGCCCAAGCTCCGCCACTGCAGCCCGGTGCATGTACCTCCTCTTGCGCAGGTCCGAGGAAGGGTCCGGCCACTTTGGGTCTATTGTGCGCAGCCTTTTCCTACATTTCTGCAAGAGGCTGTTTCCAGGACTTGAACCCGTGACTTCATGGTCACAAGGCAGCAGCTTTACCATCGCGCCATGGTTCCCCTCTCTGCTTTAAAATACTCCCTCCGTCCCAAAATTCTTGTCTTAGATTTGTCTAAATATAAATGTATCTAGTCATGTTTTAGTATTTATGTACA
This sequence comes from Hordeum vulgare subsp. vulgare, assembly GCF_904849725.1. Classification (NCBI taxonomy): domain Eukaryota; kingdom Viridiplantae; phylum Streptophyta; class Magnoliopsida; order Poales; family Poaceae; genus Hordeum; species Hordeum vulgare. The sequence continues at coordinate 33,051,423 of NC_058518.1, forward strand.
TTCAATTTTAGACAAACCTAAGACAAGAATTTTGGGACGGAGGGAGTATACAAAAAAAACCCGAACTTTTCCGATCTGAAGCCTCACAAACAGCACGGTTCATATATTTTCTTGATCAAATATTAGGGATCAATCAGATTTGTTGTGGATCTCTGTGATGAACTCAATAGGTCGGAGAATACATAAGTGAATTTGGGGATTGATGGTTACTTGCCTGTTTGAGTTCTCGAAGGATTGACGGAGAATTATTTCAGACAGTCTCGAGGAGGGTGAACTACTGTGCTGCCTGCTCATAGACGTGTGGGCGGGAGGCATGACGGTGAAGTTAAGGACTCAGCAGGTAAGGAAGGAAGGATTAACAAAAGGACGAGTCCATGTGGTCGAGGGTGAGGTTTACTTATTCAAACGGCTACACAGATAGCTTCAAGGTAGACCGGATAGATGTTATTCCTCTGGGACAAATTCTCTAGGATTAACGTGAGTCCTTGAAAGGAGCCGCCCAATATTAACTCTTAGATAGTAGTAGTACATCAGAAGTCAGGTGCCTGTGCCTTATTACTACTATGTTGCAACGTAGCAATAAATCATTTTTATCGATCTGCCTTGACTCTTGTTGGATCTGTCAGGCATCGAATGCTTCCAGGTCTGATTGCCACCTGTCCGAGAACTGGCTGTTTACACTCGCGGAGCTAAATAGCTCTCACTACATATCAGTTTGTATAGAGGACAGCTCCAGAAGTCAAGGTCTGCATATATTTCCAGTTCGGGTAATAACAGTTTGCTTACCTTGTCCTTTCAGTTGCTTCATCGTTGTTGTATATGTCGCAGGTCCTGAAGACAGTCCAGCACCAGTAGGGTTGAAAGTATGGAAGACCGTACCGTTTGTCGAAGATACACTCGTCTCTGGAACAGAAGCTGTAAAACTTATTGCCTGACTACTGAAACATTGTTGTGAAACACACTTGGTCCAGTAGCGATAGGTTTTGGTCTCTGCCCACTGAAACATCATTTTTCATGTGTGTTGGCTCTCTTCTCTTGGTGGAAACATTGTTGGTCTGAGTTGCCATTCAATGGCTGGCACTACATTACCATATGTATCTGTTGAGTTTCTTTGATCACAAGTAGTTTAATCGGAGATGTATCTTGGGTTTTGAAACTGTTTGAGAAGGGCGTGAGAGAGGCATATTGGTCGAAAGCCCTCTATGTGCAGTTATTGCTCCATCTAGTTTGCTGTATACTACTCCCTCCATTCACAAATCTACCACCACTAAGAGGGCAGATCCAACTATAAATCTAAACCGTTTAATCATATTATCAACGGCTTAATTACATCATTAACAAAAAAATGTTACATATTATCAACGGCTTAATTACATCATTAACAAAAAAATATTCGTTAACGAATGCTAACCCACCACGTCTTACCCATCTCCATGCCAACCGCATCCCAAGAAAAATCCTCCCGTCGTCGCAATCTTCTGCAACTTGGGGCCTCCCTACCTCATGTGTCTTTGCTGTCGCCGCACCGTCCTCCGTGAACAATATCGATTTTTCAGATCTAATAGACGTGAGATGTCGCCTCCCTACGACACGTGTCTTTGCTGTCGCCGCACCGTCCTCCGTGAACAATATCGATTTTTTAGATCTAATAGACGTGAGCTGTCGGCCTGCTGTGGAGCAATCACCGGAGACGTCGTCGGAGACATGCACTAGGGGAAGGCAGCAACCTACCATTCAGCTCCGGAACCTTGCGGATCGTGTCCAGATTCATAAGAAAAACCCAGCATCCCAAGAAACCCCCCCCCCCCCCCCCCCGCTGTCGCAATCTTCTGCAACTCGGGGCCTTCGTACGACATGTGTCTTTGCTGTCGCCGCACCGTCCTCCGTGAACAATATCGATTTGTCAGATCTAATAGACGTGAGCTGTCAGCCTGCCGTGGAGCAATCACCGGAGACGTCGTCGGAAACATGCACTAGGGGAAGGCAACAACCTACCATTCAGCTCCGGAACCTTGCGGATCGCGGCCAGAGTGGCCGTGCTTTTCCATGATGAGTAACCGTTGACGATTTTTTTTTTCAAAACTATTACGTATTTTATAATAAATTCGAAAAACATATGTGCTTTTTAAAAAATGTTAAAACTAGCACCCCGTCAGCCTCTGGTGGACCGACGGGGGACCTGTCGGCCTGTGGGAGGCCGAAGTGGGCCTGTTGGCCTGCTGGTGGTCGAAGAGCTACCTGTCGGCCTGCGGTTGGCCGAAGAGGGCCCGCCGGCCTTCAGGAGGCCGAAGAGTGTCAGGGACACAAAACGTGATTAATATGGCCTCAAATGAAAAAAAGTTATCAACATGAAAAATCTTCGTCTCGTCGAAACGGTTGATTTTGATATAAAAATCGTCTTAATCCAAGGTCGTATGCGACCTGTAGAACCAAAACAAGATCAGGGACAGAAGAAGCTGTAGAGTTACTTCGGACAGACCGAATGGATGTGAGAAATTTTGTCACGGAGCACCCGATGCACTCGGTGAGACCGCGTAGAATACAGAAGAGTACACAAGGTTGGTCACGTTCACTCGATAAGACCGAGTGAACGTGACAAAACTCTCCGAATGGCTGCATAAATCTTGTTAACCCCATTTTAAAATATGCTTCCATCATATGGAAATTATGTTGAGATTACATAAATATGATGCATCCAATTTTCATGATTCATTTGTATCATAATTTTGCTTCTTTACGATGCAGAACTTGCTTCATACGCATCACATTATGCTTCTTCATTTCATATGGTTTACTTTAAGTGCTTCACACTGGTGCTTCTACATTGTGTTCAGTTTGCTTCATTGCATGCTTCATATTGTTTCTTAGGCATCATCTTTGTATCCAAATCAAACTAATCATGCTTCCTAAACTTCTGCAAGGCTAGCAAGAGTGGAAGATCATTCTTTTCCGACGGTGGGCATGTCATGGTCATCGATGGTGGGCATGGAGTGTAACATGAGATCAAGCATCTCGGGTGCCCAATATTTTGTCATCATTTTGAAAGCAAACTAGCAACACAAACACTAGGTTGTTCAAGTTCAAGGGCGTCGTTCCCTCGTTGGTGACAGTGTCGCTGCTCTCCACGGGACTCTTGGGGCTCAAAATGTAGACATCAACAGACATGTAACTATATATTATTGTTTCTCACATGTGTTACTATGACAATGAACTTTTGCTTGAGCCGCCGCTAGAGTATGTTTCAACCAACATTAAAGTATGCTTCAAACAATGTTGTGTTGCTTATCTTGGTAAATTGTACTGACATTTTGATTCTTTTGGAGAATTTATTTTTTGACCTATGTTCGTGTGTGCTTCATTGCATCTCTTCTCATGGGTGCTTTCATTGTAGATATATTTTGTTGCACTGTTTCTAGACGTGCTTGTTAGTTTCTCATACAATCAGGATGATGTTACTATGAATATGAGCGGTGGCTAAATTGTTGATGATGGACTGGACAAGACACAGAAGTGAAACATACTATCGTAATATTATTTTTTGTTGTTTTTGCCTACAGAGTTGTAAATTATTGTTCACATCGGCTGAAATTTGTTTCGATGCTTCGTGCTTCTCTTTGTGCTCCGAGTGAATGTGACCAAACTTGTGTACTCTTTGTATTCCACACGGTCTCACCGAGTGCACCGGGTGCCCCGTGACAAATTTTCTCACATCCATTCGGTCTGTACGAAGTAACTCTACAGCTTCTGTCCCTGACCTTGTTTTGGCTCTACACTACTATATTTATTATCTTGCAATTTATTTCTAGTTTTATTCTCGCAAAGTACTTCTAGTTTTATTCTTGTTTTAGGTAAAGAAAACGTTAAGTGTGTGTAGAGTTGTATCGGTGGTCGATAGAACTTGAGGGAATATTTGTTCTACCTTTAGCTCCTCGTTGGGTTCGACACTCTTATTTATCAAAAAGGGATACAAATGATCCCCTATACTTGTGGGTTATTAATACCTGTTTCTATACGTTGCCGGGGAGCAATAGCGTGGGGTGAACATTCTCGTGTGTGCTTGTTTGCTTTATCACTAAGTAGTTTTTATTTTGTTCTTGTTTTCTATATTTAGTTATGGGTAGGGAACGCAAAGTACCAAGAAAATTAGTTGTACCTACTGAGAAAATGGTTGAAGAACTACCCACAATCTATCATACTACTGATGTTTTTTTACTTGCATCATCTTCGATCCCTATGTGCTCGTGCTGAAACCCCAACTAGTTTAGTTGAGGGCAAATCATTAGATGAGCATACTTATTATGTGCGACACCGCTTATCTCAAAAAGGGAAACTTTTATGGCATCGTATTAATACTTTGCATTGCTATGCTTGAAATTTATGTGAAATATATGATTTTACTTGTTGTTCTAAAGACCCTAAGAAATGCCTTCCCTACCAATGTGAGTTTAGTGATAATGGAATCTTATCTTCTTACGATAAAGGTGTTTATAGTTATTATGATGTTGAACAAATTGAATAATTTTTTGCTTTTAAGGGTGCTTATGAAATTGCTTCTTTGATTGAAAAGTATCATGCTACTCTTTACAATTCTGAAAATTTTGCCGTACTTCAATATTGCTATGAAAACTATGCTTCTAATGCTTATGTTAAACTATATATTGAGGACTCCTATGCCGTCCAAGAAGAGACTAATATTTTACAGGAGCCTATGGAAGAAGAAATTGATGAAACTGTGAGCTCATTGGATGAAAATATGATGAGGAGAGTGAAGAACAAAAGGAGGAAGAGTGGATTAGCTACCTGTGCCCACCTTGTGATGAGATTAACTCTTAAAGTCATCATTGTTTAATTTCCCTTCGTGCTTACCGAAGGATGAATGCTATGATAACTGCTATGACCCCGTTGATTCTTTTGAAATACCCTTTTTTGATGAAATTGATGCTTGGTATGCTTGTGGCCAAGATGCCAATATGCATTATGCTTGTGAAGATGAACTTGCTATAGTTCCTTCTGTTAAGAATGAAGTTGTTGCTATTGCACCCACATATGATAGTCCTATTGTCATTTTGAATTCTCCCAATTACACTATTCCGAAGAAGTTTGCTCTTATTAAGAATTATATTGATGGGTTGTGTTTTACCATTACACATGATGATTTTGATGGATATAGTATGCATGTGCTTTCTTCTCCTACTTGTAATTATTATGAGAGAGGAACTACATCTCCACTTCTTTATGTTCCTAGACGATAAAATTGCAAGAAACTGCTTATGTTATGTATGGGCCTTTACTTGATGTGCATGAATTATTCTTTTATGACATGCCGATGCATAGGAAGAGAGTTAGACTTCGTCATTGCATGATATATGTTTCTTTGTGCTCACTACTAAATTACAAATCATTGTTAATTAAAATTGACTTTGATATTCTTTCGGATCCGGGTGGATCCATCACTTGAGCACTTTAGACCTAGCTTAATGGATTTAAAGAAAGCGCTGCGAGGGAGACAAATCGGAAGTTTTAAAGAGTCATTTATTTATGTTGTGTGCTTTTATAAAGTTTATAAACAAAAAATATAGAGGGGAACCTAAAACTTTTCAAAAAAGAAAGTGAAAGTGAGAAAGACGAACAGCGTTGAAGTGGGGGACGTCCTTGAACTTGGTTCATGCCCATGAAAACTTTGTGAATCTCGATTACAAAAACTTTTCAACAAAAATAATTATCCCCTTGTACAAATACATTGTATTATAAAAATAATGTGCCAAGATTTTCCTTGAGGATGATTAGATTGCTTGTTGGTATGTGCCGTGCAAAAACAGAAACTTTGGCTCTAGTTCTTGAATTTACTTTTTTTTACTGGAACGTCGAAAGTTTGTGAAATTTTTACACAGTAATGCTATTAACTTTTTTATTTCTTCCTAATGTTTCAGAATTTTAAAGTTAAATAAATATGGTTAATGTTCATATTACTACAAACTGTCCTGTTTTTGATGCATTGTTTTGCTCGTCTTGATGAAACTATCGATTGTATCGATGGTATAATCCTTGGAGAAGTTATATTACAAAAGATATAATGCAAAAACAAAGTATGAATGGGTTTACAACAATACTTAAGTTAGTAATTTGCATTATTGTATTAACGGATCTCATGAGTTTTCTGTTAATTTTTGTGTGGATGAAGTGTTTGAAGATCGATGAGGTCTCGATATGAGGAGAAGAAGGAGAGTTGTAAATTATTGTTCACATCGGCTGAAATTTGTTTCGATGCTTCGTGCTTCTTTTTGTGCTCCGAGTGAACGTGACCAAACTTGTGTATTCTTCTGTATTCCACACGGTCTCACCGAGGGCACCGGGTGCCCCGTGACAAATTTTCTGACATCCATTCGATCTGTACGTACGAAGTAACTCTACAGCTTCTGTCCCTGACCTTGTTTTGGCTCTACAGGTCTGCGACCTCGGATGAAGACGATTTTTATATCAAAATCAACCGTTTCGACGAGACAAAGATTTTTCATGTTGATAACCTTTTCATTTGAGGCGATCTTAATCACGTTTTGTGCCCCTGATACTCTTCGGCCTCCTAGAGGCCGACGGGCCCTCTTCGGCCAACCGTAGGCCGAGAGGTGGCTCTTCAGCCTCCCGCAGGTCGACAGGCCTAGTTCGGCTTCCCACAGGCCGACAAGTCCCCCGCCGGCCCACCAGAGGTTGACGAGGTGTTAGTTTTGACATTTAAAAAAACACATATGATTTTCAAATTTAATATAAAATACGTAGTAGTTTTGAAAAAAATTAACCGCTGACTCCACAACATCGCCATCGGCCTGCACCAACAGCTGATCTCGGCCTCCTTAATTCCGTACCGCAAAATCCCTCGCCTCCTCAACCCAAACCCCCCCTGTACACATACATATACACCTTGCCCTAGAATATCAAGAAACCATGCGTAGGTTGCAGCCATCACTGCTCTCCATATTTAAGAATGGTGAAAGACGAGGCAAAGGAGCCCGCCAGCAGCTCAATGACGATGGCTGCGGCGGCGGAGACACGCACCCAAGCCCCCTGGTAGTACTTTGGATGAGCACGACCATACAGTGTCTCCAGTCAGGCAGCAACCACGAAAAGTCGTCAGGTAAATCATTCATCTATTTCTCCTATCAGGTGCTTTCCATGGCTGTTGTAGATTCATGGCACGATTTACTTTGAGGCATTCTGTGTGAACCGGCTGATTGTGGGCATGGCTGCATCAGAAAAAGTGCCGAATTCTCATGGATATCTGTAGATTCAACCTAAAAAAGATCCAGGTATGCACTGTGTTGGAGCTGCCATCCCTTGCCCTAGCTCCCGTCTACCCCTAGCTAGCTCTCTCCTAGCTGCCGCAGCTCGATCGGCCAGAGGAGGAAGAGAGGATTCAGAGAAATTCAGAAACACCAGTGGACACAGGGATTTTTCCGGCGCTCGAACGCCTTCTCCTTTCCTCGGGCACGAACTCGACCAAGTCATCTGTTACAACGATCATCCCGTGGGTTTATATCCTGAGCCAGCGTACTGGGCACGTACTCATGCCACAACTCGGCCGCAATCTTCTCCACGTCCTGCATGCTCTCGCCGCGCCCGCTACGCACCCGCGCGCGCCCGCTACGCACCCGCGCGCGCCCGCGTCTCGCCCTGAGCTGCACCAGACGATCCGATCGCCCCGCACACTCGCCAACAGACACACTCACACCCTACCCCGGTGCACGGACACGCCCATGCACCCAACGCACGCACACACGCACGCCCTGACCCTCGGACCCGACGCGCCCAACATGTCCAGTGCGCGCCCATACCCGCACTAGACGTGCCCGGCTCGTCGCCGTGGCTTATTTGCCTATCATTCACGCCCTAAGCCGCGACTCAGAGCAGGCCGGCGTCCTCGACGTCGGCGTTCATCATCAGAGCCTGCCCCGCGGCCGGCTCCTTCCGCAGCAGAGGGCACTCCCTCTTGAAATGTCCCCTAACGCCACACTTGTAGCAGTTCCCACGTCGGTTGTCCCTCCCGCCCGATGCCGTGCTTGCCATGCCGTCGTCGTCGTCCCCTCCGCGCGCACCATCCCGACGCCGCTCACGCGCACGGCACTGTGCCGCGGTGAGCAGGAGCTGTTAGCCGTCCGCACGCCCGTCCGTCTGCCCGCGCCGGCGCAGCCGCTCGTCGAACGCCTTCAGGCGTCCGAGCGCGTCCTCGAACAGCAACGTCGGCATGTCACAAAACTGCTCCATCCCGCGACCGCCGCATACAGGCGATCCGGGACGCAGTACAGGAGCTTCTTCACCATGGCCGCGTCGTCGAGAGTTGCTCCCAGCCCGGCGTAGCGCGCCGTCATGCCGCTGATTTTCCCTGCGAATGCATCCAGCGACTCGTCGCTCGCCATGCGCAGGAGCTCGAACTCCCCGCGCAATGTGCCTTGCCGAGCCGCGCGCACACGGTCCGCGCCGACGAAACGTGCCTTCAGGCTAGCCCATATCTCCGCCGCCGTTTTCTTTGCAGCCACCTGCAGCAGAAGATCGTCGGCGAGCGCCCGGAGCAGATACGCCCTCGCCGGCTTGTCTTTCTTGGCGATCACCTTCGCCTCTGAGTCCTCCGCCGGAGCCACCGCCTCCCAGAGTCCTGCGGCGTCGATGTCCGCCTCCACCTTGATGGCCCAGGTGGTGTAGTTGTCCCCCGTCAGCATCGGAACCGACGTCGCCATCGTCGTCCCCGTCCCGCCGGAGTACGGGACCAGCGCCATGTCCGGCGAGCCCTCCCGTCGCCCGAGGCTCTGATACCAATTGTTGGAGCTGCCACCCCTTGCCCTAGCTCCCGTCTACCCCTAGCTAGCTCTCTCCTAGCTGCCGCAGCTCGATCGGCCAGAGGAGGAAGAGAGGATTCAGAGAAATTCAGAGACACCAGTGGACACAGGGATTTTTCCGGCGCTCGAACGCCTTCTCCTTTCCTCGAGCACGAACTCGACCAAGTCATCTATTACAACGATCATCCCGTGGGTTTATATCCCTGAGCCAGCGTACTGGGCACGTACCCACGCCACTACTCGGCCGCGATCTTCTCCACGTCCTGCATGCTCTCGCCGCGTCCGCTACGCACCCGCGGGCGCCCGCGTCTCGCGCTGAGCTGCACCAGACGATCCGATCGCCCCACACACTCGCCAACAGACACACTCACACCCTACCCCGGTGCACGGACACGCCCATGCACCCAACGCACGCACACGCGCACGCCCTGACCCTCGGACCCGACGCGCCCAGCATGTCCAGTGCGCGCCCATGCCCGCACTGGACGTGCCCGGCTCGTCGCCGTGGCTTATTTGCCTATCACACTGTTATATTATTTGGTTTGACTCATTTTAGAAGTATCCACATAAATACGTATAAATATGTGATATGTCCCCGAACGAGAGAAACCCTTCCCATATCAAGACTACGCATGTCTTGCATGCACATTACAAGTATCTAATTGCCTACGCTGGCCTAACCAGTCACCATTAGAAGCTCTGTCAGTTGTACTCATGCACAACATACTTTAACTGAATTCTTTTTAGCTTTGTGAAATTTTGCTGAAATCAGTTGTTACTTGATCCTTGATAGTGATTTTATTTTCCTCCTAAGTTTGACAGGCTACAAAATTTGGGAGAGAAAAAGCACCATTACTGTCTGTTATAGGTCTACAAATATATCTACACCAAAGTACATTTTTTTCCTAGTACCACTGGCTCCACGTAATGGTTTACTCTGCTTGAAACTAAGAGGTTGGTATTTTTTTCTTGTTTAACTGCAGAATTTTCACCTACAGTTAGTTACATATTGTGTTACTGCACGTTGCCTCTATATGTATTCACTTCAAAGGATAATACTATTTTATCAATAAAGTTTGCACAAGTCAGTTCTGTGAAGGAAAGAAACAAATGATCCACTAATTTAGTCATGTTTGCATGGTGCATCAGTGCGGTTAATCTTTTTGGTTTTATTATTGTCTATATATTTGTTGCCTTGGATATTTTATAATTCACAGTAAAAATTATGACCTGGTTAATAGCACAAACACAATTTAAATTTCTTATTATGTTGTTAAACTTATTAGGGAAACAGGGAAGCCTCGTTTTGCCATATCATCGTAATAGTACGGCGATTCCAAAACTACTTAATGTTAGATCATGATAATAAAGGAGTTTCTTTTGTTTATATCAAAGAAGTCTTGTATGCACTACTAATTTCACACATGGCAGATTTGTATGTGAAACGCCCAGAGTTGAATGACCTGAACATAATTCTTGTGCAAATCTACACCCAGATATTATATCATTAACTGTTTCGTCAGATTGTCAAGTTGCTAACTGCTTATATGATTATAAACAATTAATTATTTTCCAGAGAGGCTGGTACTTCAGTGCCCAAATTTGAAGAATATGCATGCACTTGGATGTCAATATATGTTTATTGGTGCAATCAACAACAAGGTACTGTTTTGTTAAACCATTTCACACTCCCAAGTAATTTTTCATTTCAGCTCGAGCTTCCTTTTGTAACACCTTCGTTCTTGTGTGCTGGACTATAGTTTCATGGTCATTGGATGAACATATTTGAAGTGCTATGCAGTAACCATTTGTTGTCAACAATCATAAAGTGGAAGATATGTTATCTCAGAGTTACCAGCCTATTGTTTAAGAATGCCGTTGTTCAATGCTTTTGGCTCACCCAATGTATGTAACCTTGTGCAGAATTAGATTGAACCAAACAAACCAGAAATAAAGTATTCTTTTTTACTCTTGTCTAAACTGCATTTCAGTTAGAAAAAATAATGTTCTGTTCATATAATCCTATTTGGTGGCAAAAATAATTTAATTTGGCTCTTGGCTTTGGCTTGGGTTTTCCCTTCAAAAACTGATAAACAGAAAGGAATCTAATTAGCAATGTGTATCACGTAGAGTCTATCAAGGAGTAGGCAGTGAAGCTGAAGGTGTATTAAGCTGTAAGCTTCTTCATTCTAGGAATCATCATATCTATCGGAAATGGTGCATATCCATTATTACAGTATGCCTTGTGTAGTGTGTAACTATGATGGAGTTTTATCTCGCTAATTAGAGGTATGATAGCTTACGTGGAATGAACTCTTCTAACATATCTTATACAAAGAAGTCCAGACCGGTCTAGGGTGTCTTGTTAGTGCCATACATGCTAATGTAGTCCTTTCGTGTCCACTTCTTGTGTTTACTTTGTTTTTGGTCATTCAAACTATTTTATGGGTTGTGTTTTCCATTTGACATTTTTTTTATCCTAAGCACGCATTCGAAAGATAGTCTTAATGAGTGTTTATTCTCTAAATCTTCATTGACTCTAATTCTATTCTCTTTGTCTGGATTACCTACATTTTATCATTGGGAACATCAAACTGCCATTAGGTTGCAAGATATTTATATTTAGAAGTATATGAGGATGCCAATATTTTGCTTAAAGTATGTGCATGAAAATATTTAACTAAACAATGTTTATCATGCATATGTTTGTATCTTTGGATGCTAGCTTAAATTGATGTTTTTCTATTCGTCTAAATAATCAGGTTAGGAAAAAAACATTACCACTTAGTTGCAGCCCACGGGTGATGTGTCACCATCTAAAGTGGGGCCCAACATGGAGAGTATGAGGTCCTCTCATTTGTTGGTGCTGAAACGGTTCCTTGGGTTGTACTAAGTGTCATTTTCATATGTGGTGATACTTGCATGTATGTTTGCATATGGAGAATCATGATTTAAATAATTTTGAGTTTCTAACAAGGAAATATTTAGTTATTATTGTTTGTAGCACTATACGATGTCAAATGGGTGCATCTGGAAAATTATATACTGACGCCTAATATATGTATAAATGTGTAGAACTTGAATACAATAGACATGTTTTTTTTCCGGGAAAAATACAATAGCCATGTTGATTGATGACAAACGATATTTCAAATTATTACATATGAGCTGGGAACATATATATTCTGCAATTAACGCGAGAATTTAAAATTTAGAAATATGCTGGCTCAGATTTGGATGTAACTATATTATAGTGTATTTGATCAATGTGTTAGTCCAAAGCACGTTTACTATAAATCATGATGAGTGCAACTGATTTATGAGTTCCTTGTGGCATGTCGGCTAGACGGTCCATGTTTAGTATGAAAATGTGATGTGGGTTTAGTGTTCAGATTTTAGGGATTATAAGTTTAAGTTGGGATAATAGGATGCATACAAGTTCGGGATTTGTAACAAACCCAACGCAAACCTTTTTTCTAAGATTATACGTGCAATACCAGTACTATAAGATGTTTTAATTTTTTTGTGAATCGAAGGCATATAGACACATTTTAGCGTGTTTGTTGACTCATTTCAGTTTGTATGTAGTCCATATTGAATTATCCAAAGCATCTTATACTTGTTAATTCAGGGATTAAAATAGAGTTACTCATTTTTTAAAGAGAAACATAGTCGTAATATTTTTTCATGTGGAATGTTATATGGGATACAATGCACCTGGGGTGTAATTCTTTCAGCCGCAAATGACCGCTGACAGTCAAAGGTAGTGTATTCTGCTTCCTGGTACAATCTAGCATCTTCTTCTGTCTCTAGGACATGTGATCATAATAACAACCTCTCCTGCCACAATTCAAGTTGTTCACCACTTAGAAATCATCAATTCACCAAATCACGACACCTGGTTGCCTACAATGTCACAAGCAATTTCACCAAATATTTGTGTTTCAAGAGATCAACCAGAGTAACAAGCCATTCACGTTCATGGGGTTCTTGCAAGTTGTGCAATAGTTTCGTCATGTTCTCGTCAACTAGAGCACATACATGTTTTTGGCATTGTGCACTATAGACAGGAACGTCTCGAGAAATCCGTGTGACCGCATATCTTGCATCTCCTGTAAGTTGCATGTTTCTATGAACTAGTACGATTTAGTGGGGAGCGAGTGCTTGGTAAGGCGCGAGAGAAATACCCTGATCTTTGACGACACTTGGACTCTCCAAAGTGATGTCCATTTCTTCTCCAACTGCCTGGTGTTGGAGCTCGACGTTCTACCTTCCATCCACACATGCTGTTTTCCGTTGGTGCATGCGAGCATGGTGAGAACAGTTACATTTGTTTTTCGTTCGATTTACCTGTTTTACGCACTACTTTGTGTGTAACGTTTAACAAAGTTCTTGTGGCAGTGCGCGGGGATCAACTAGTATATACAAATAGGAAACCAGATGGAAAAAAGATATGTGGGATTAACAAGTAGCGAGTGTGACATGAAAGTAAAAAGGGGCTAATTGATAAGCCTAGAGTAATAACACAAGCAAAATGAGAAAATTGTCTTGTACGGGCCAATAATATATATTTGTTCGGCCTTACCTATGCTTTTATTTGGAAAAACCGGGCCAAGACCCGTATGGTCCTCAAAAAGCTCTGTCTCTCGGCTCAACCTTATTTTTTACCTGAGATATGGGTCCATAAGTGTACATGCCCATTTTCTTATGTAGTGCGATATATAGGATGTAGTGCATATTTCCAAAGTGTGATGCAATATTGTAGCCATTTGACGTAATGTTGTAGTCTTCATATGTGCAATTAATATACACATTCAAATAAAGATTCAATAACATATCTTCAAGATATTTGTAATTAATGTAATGTTGTAGCCTATAGATGTGCATTAATGTATGCATTCTTTTCTTTGATGCAGTACCATATCTTCAAGATATATCATATATAACTAATGTATGTATAACATGTGGATATCTAAATAATGTATGTATAGCATGCGGATGTGGAGTTAATGTACACATTCACTCTTTGATGTTATTTCATATCTTCAATGTATAACCTGTAGATATAGAGTTATCATTTGTTTGATGCACTATGGTATCTTCAAGAAATAGAAGTAATGTATTATTTAGCCTATAGTTGTGCAATTAATGTACACATTAATTGTTGGACAAAGTGCCATATCTTCAAGATATACTACTAAGTTATACACCCGTATCATCATCTCAAACAAGGCTATATAAACCAAGCCATAGCTAAAGAAGCCACACAAATCCTACATTGTAGGATTCTAACATCAAAGGGATAGAGAAGGCTCTAGTGCAGCAGATACAAAAGCCATAGCCATGGCGAAACTCATGTACTTATGTTTCATCATCCTCACTATTGCGGTAGTTGTGTCAGCTGGCGGATGCGACGGTGATCGACAAGACATGATCAGGGAGTGTGGTAAGTATCAGAAATTCCCAGCAGAGCCGAAGCTAGCTCCATCAGATGCGTGCTGCGCCGTGTGGCAGAAGGCAAACATCCCATGCCTTTGCGCTGGTGTCACCAAGGAGAAAGAGAAGATATGGTGTATGGAGAAGGTTGGCTACGTTGCCAATTTCTGCAAGAAGCCGTTCCCACATGGCTACAAGTGTGGAAGTAAGTGAAATATATTAAGTGAATTATGATAATGGGCATTGCATACATGCACTTTTTGTATTATTCTTTCTTCGGATTCACAGGGTCTTGATTTTAGTTATGCATTTTATATTCTTGTTGTGCTTTTCTGATCATATGTTGTGTCAAATTGAATGGTCTTGCAGGTTACACATTTCCTCCTCTAGCGTAGTGACTAATTTAGCAGCGGGAGGAGAAGTGTCGGTTTTCCATGTTGCTGGCCTCACAACAACTTTCCTTTGAGATATGTAATCCATGAGGTTGTGTTAAAATAAGTTTATGTTAAGCATTGTATGAGAACGTTTGTTAAACTAATAAAGTCTTCTCCTTAAATTGTCTAAATTATGTTTGCTCATATAGTATTTTTTGGTTCTAATTACGACTTGTGGCAGGTGAAGGATATTAGAAGAAATTGGTATATTTAAAGAAACAACTTTTATGCGCTTTTTATATCCAAAGTCAATGGGTTCTTTATGCCTGAGCTCAACCAATTTTTTGCCTTAGTAACTTGCATTCCTCACTGATGCAAAGCTCCAAATACAACTTAATCTGCTAAATGTGATGAGACGGAGGGGGAGAGGAAGAGAAAGACATGTGGCATATTCAGTTAGTTGTATGATTTCACCCACAAATCCAGGGTAATTCGATTGTACCGGTGTACTTGGATTTTGTCATGCGTGTAATGTCTGTTTTGTCGATTATATACATTACAGTTTTTTAATCATATGGCGCATCTTTAAATGAATGGGTGAAATTTCAATAATTTTTGAAAGATGATACGACTAGCACAAAAGTTTGTAATATTAACAGGGTTGGTCACCTCGTTGGAGTGTGATTTTGTTGGACGAAATAAGCCGCGGCGACAAGCAAGACACGTCGGGCGCGTGTATGGGCGCGCGTTGGGCGTGTCGGGCGCGTCGGGTCTGCGGCGTAGGGATGCGTGTGTCGTGTGTGCTGACCTGAGTTGTGGACCGTGCGTGCATTGGAGTCGGTCTGCAGCTTGCCGCGTACGTGTCATGGACAAGCTGCATGCAGTAGCCGGCCGTTGCTGTTCGTTGGAGCCCGGACGCGTCGTGCGCGTACGAACGCGTCGTGGGCGTGGGCGAGGCGTGCGGATCAGCGTGGGCCTCGTGGAAGAGCTGCATGGCCCCATGCACAAGAGCGGCCAGGTCGCCGGGTGAGCGCGTGTGCGTGTGGGTAGTTGGCTAAGTGGGTTGTGTGGGCTATCTAGCTAGGCTATATAACTGGCCATGTATCCGATGTGTTGCTGAGTTCGTGCTCAAAAGAAAAAAGGACGCCGTTCGTGCGGCGGGTGGTGTACGTGCGCCAGGAAAATACCTGTGTCTTTGTGCCCTTCTTCTTCCTCGAGAGCAGAGATAGAGAGAGAGGGGTATAGCTCAGGCGAGAGGAGAGCTAGGGCTAGACACCAAAAAATTGTATCGGAGCCACGTTGAGGGAGTAGTTCGCCGGAGATGGCGCTCGTCCCATACGCCGGCGGGTCGGGGAGCATCATGTCAATGCCGGTCCCGATGCTCACTGGTGATAACTACACCACGTGGGCAATCAAGGTGGAGGCGGACCTGGACGCCGCCGGGCTGTGGGAGGCGGTGGAGCCGCTGGAGGACGGGGCGGTGGCCGTGATCGCCAAGAAGGACAAGCTGGCGCAGTCATACCTGTTCCGCGCGCTCTTTGAGGATCTTCTGCTGCAGGTTGCGTCCAAGAAGACGGCGACGGAGGTGTGGGCGAGTATGAAGGTGATGTTCGTCCGGGAGGACCGAGTCCGGGTGACGCGGCTGGGCACTCTCCGAGGAGAGTTCGAGCTGTTGTGAATGGCGGAGGACGACACGCTGGACTCGTTCGCTGGGAAGCTCGATGGCATGGAGGCACGCTTCGCGGGGCTCGGATCGACGCTAGAAGACGCCGCGTTGGTGAAGAAACTACTCGACTCCATACCGGACCGTCTGTACGCGGCGGGGCCGGAATCGAGCAATTGAGTGATGTCTCCACCATGGCATTCGAGCACGCGTTGGGTCGTCTGTAGGCCTTCGACGCGCGGCTACGGCGACGCGGACAAGCGGGCGGCGAGTGGGCGGACGGCCAACTCATGCTCACGGCAGAGTAGTGGCGAGCGCGGGAGCGTCGGCGAGGCGGTGCACGGGACGACGACGACGACGGCAAGAGCGTGGCGTCGAGCAGCTGTAGGAACCGACGCGGGCGCTGCTACAACTGCAACGAGCGCGGCCACTTCAAGAGGGACTGCCCTCAACGGAGCAAGGAGCCGGCGGCGGAGCAAGCGCTGCTGGCAGACGTCGATGTCGAGAACGTCGGGCTCCTCTGAGCCACGGCTTAGGGGGTGAATGTTGGACGAAATAAGCCGCGGCGACAAGCCGGACACGTCGGGCGCGTGTATAGCTAGGCGCGTGCTGGGCGTGTCGGGCGTGTCGGGTCCCGGGCGTAGGGATGCGTGTGTCGTGTGTGATGACTCGAGTTGTGGAGCGTGGGTGCATTAGAGTCGGTCCGCAGCTTGCCGCGTACGTAGCGTGGACGAGCTGCATGCAGTAGCCAGCCGATGCTGTTCGTTGGAGCCTGGCCGCGCCGTGCGCGTACGAGCGCGTCGTGGGCGCGGGCGAGGCGTGCGGATCAGCGCGGGCCGCGTGGAAGAGCTGCATGGCCCCATGCACAAGAGCGGCCAGGTCGCCGGGTGAGCGCGTGTGCGTGTGGGTAGTTGGCTAAGTGGGTTGTGTGGGCTAGCTAGCTAGGCTATATAACTAGCCATGTATCTGGTGCGTTGCTGAGTTCGTGCTCAAAAGAAAAAAGGACGTCGTTCGTGCGGCGGGTGGCGTACGTGCGCCACAGGAAAATACGTGTGTCTTTGTGCCCTTCTTCTTCCTCGAGAGCAGAGAGAGAGGGGTAGAGCTCAGGCGAGAGGAGAGCTAGGGCTAGACACCAACAGACTTAACCCTATTTCGAGATTGCAATGGTAAAAGTGGCTTGACTAGCAACTAGGCGTATCCCCGAGAATCCGATATCAAAGTGGCTTGACTGACAATGGGAGCATGGATGATAATGGAAACTGGTAGCGACTCACTGACATAGGTGATCCACCCCAGAACTCGAAGAGATCAAATTCCTCAAGGTTGCGGAGGCATTGGGAGCAAAACGAGCTCGCGACCTAAGTAGCGTCCTCGGCTAACCATTTAGTCGGGTTGTGTACGCAGATGTGGTTGAACGCGAAGCAACGGCCCGGGGCAGAGTGATCACGGAGGATGCTGGAGTCTATGGGGAGAGCCTGAAATTGTTGAGGTTGATTTCATCATCATCAAAGTTGAGAAGAGCGGATCAGTAGAGCGGACGCCATCTCTGAGATATAGCTTGTGTGCGTGCGCCTTCCTTAGGTTGGCCTCGCGACCAATAGGCGCCCTCACAGGGCAGCGGCAGGGAGCGACTAACAAGAAGAGCTTAAGGGCACACGCCGACGCGGCTATTTAGGCCGGCCGTCGCACCCTTCCACGGGTGACTGGGACTAAACTCTGGGTTTCGCGGGGGCGCCCGGCGAAGGACTTTTTGGGGAATGTTGCGTGAGAAACACATTTTTTCTTATGAAACACCCAACATATATTCAATGGCGATGCTAGCAATGAGAGGGAGGGGTGTGTACATACCCTTGTAGACCGAAAGCGTTAGCGATCTATAGATCGTGGTTGGCGCAGTTGTACTCGCGCCTGATACGTCCAAAACGTATCTGTAATTTTTGATGGTTTCATGCTACTTTTATGCTTTTGATAATTGTTTTTATATTAAGTTTATGGTTTATTTGTACTAACCTACTAATAGTTGCAAAAGTGCACAATGTTCTTGTTTTACACTTTGATGTGTAGGAACTATCAAAAATAGAAGAGGAAACCTTGTTGGAGTGGGACTCTGACTTTCCTGAAATCTGCCCCCCCTACAGATTTTAGAGATTGTCTGTTTCCAACTTGAATATGACGTCAAATGGAAAAATAATAGATGCAAAAGTTGTGCCATTTGAAGTTCAGACGTACCAGGAAATTCCGTTTTACTGGAGGACAAATATCTGATTACAGGACTACGGAAATCGGTGACGTGATTGAGTCCAAGTCTTACCATATTAGATGGATTCGGCAAGCCACGACTTATGGACCTCATTAGGGCTGAGAGGGGTTCCTAGGAAGGTTCTAGAGGTGCCCAAGAGCCCTTGGATCAAAGGGGCATCAATCGGAGGGCCAAGGATAATCGTCCCGACTCATATAAGGAGAGGAAAAAACTGATTTCTTGAGGGCCACCAAGAGCTACGAGATTTCCTCCTCCCAGGCAGCCGCCTTGGGGTGGACAACCACCTCCATGACAGCACCATATCCAAGGAAGAAGGGGGGCCAAGGGCCGTGGCCGCCGTCGGCCGCCATTGCCGCCGTCGTCCGCCGTCTCCTCTCCGGGCTGTAGCTCTCCATCAACCTCTTGCTCACCATGGCCATGTGTGAGTAGTCTCCCTCGGGGCTGAGGTCTTCTACGTGTAGCTATGTGGTCATCTCTCTCTCCCATGATGTGATTTTGATTGTGATCATAGTCTATGTTAACGTAGGATGATCCCATGATGTTTCCCTTCTTCTATGTATTGGATTGATGTACTTACTTGATCTTATCTAGTATAATTCCCCGAGACCATGATGATAGCGGTCTATTGGACATGTATTAGAAGAATATTTTCATGAGTGATTTCCTATTTTGTGAATTAATTGAAGATTGAGAGTCTCTTGGTGCTTGTTTTTGACTATCCTTGAGATATGTTGTGGTGATTGTGGTACTCTCTTTGGATAGCCGCAATGACATTGGGAAATCCATAGATGAGAACTACGGACTCTGAGATGTGCTTTTGTAGCCCTACATAATTCTCGTCCTCTCTTTATCACAAAGGAATGACCTCCAAGTGCGTCTGCATTGCATGTTTTAGTGCAAATATCATGTGATTAGATTACGTTAATGTTGTTGGGAGTTGCCACTAGTGAAAGTATGAAGTCTAGGCCTTGTTTTCCACCATTGTTACACCGTTTATGCTCACTTTTGTCACTTGCTATCTTGCTGCCATTTTTATTTCATATTTATATTACCTTGCTTTGCCACACCTATCACACATATTTTACCATCTCTTCGCTGAACTAGTGCACCTATACAACTCACAATTGTATTAGTTGTGTTGGGGACACAAGAGACTTCTTGTATCTTAATTGCAGGGTTGCTTGAGAGATACCATCCTCAACCTCTACTTCCCTGAGTTTGATAAACCTTAGGTCATCCACTTGAGGGAAATTTCTGATGTCCTACAAACCTTTACGCTTGGAGGCCCAACATAGTCTAGAAGAATAGAAGCGTGCGTAGACATCAGCGCCGCGGCCCAATCCGATCCAAGCATCGCACGTGTGTCACCTCCAAATTTAGCACATGTTAGGCTCGATGGCGTATCCTCCTTCTTGATCCGACAAGAGAAGGAGAATAGGTAGATGAGACCTGAACCAACACAACAACATGATGATGGTGGTGGCAGCTGAGTTCTAACACGGCTTTGCCAAGCGTGTACCAGAGACACGTGGGAGGACTTGGGAGAGCGAATGACCAAGGGTGAAGGGTTGTCTGCCCCATGCACCTCCCCATCTATATATAGGCTAGAGGGCAGGGGAGGGCGTCCAAAGCCCTCCTAGGTCCGGCCACAAGGGAGAAAACCCTTCAAACATGAAGATACCATCTTATCTCTAGATTCGATCCTTTAAATTTAAATATAAGATCTTATCTCTAGATTTAAACAACATGTGCCTTGGGGAATGGTGCAGCCAGCCCATGTGGGATCTAGTCCCATTGCTTGGTCCATGTGGGCCCTTCCATGTCATAGGGCCCCATGGTGGAACCCCGAGAACCTTCTTGGTACTCTACCAAAAAATTCCTGAACTTTCTCCGGAAACTTGAATATGACTTCCCATATATAAATAATTACCTTCGACCATTCCGGAGCTCCTCGTGATGTCCCAGATCCCATCCGATACTCCTAACAACTTTCTGAATTTCCACTATTAATATCTCAACATTACCCTAGCGCTACCGAACGTTAAGCGTGCGACCCCACGGGTTCGAGAACCATGTAGACATGACCGAGACACCTCTCTGGTCAATTACCAATAGTGGGACCTGGATGCCCATATTGGTTCCTACATATTCAACAGAGATCTTCATCGGCTCAACCACGATGTCAAGGATTCAACTAATCCCATATGTATTTCCCTTTGTCTAGCAATATGTTACTTGCGTGAGATTCGATCGTCGGTACCTTATACCTAGTTCAATCTCATTACCGTCAAGTCTATTTACTCATTACGTAATACAAGATCCCGTGACTAAATCCTTAGTCACATTGCTTGCAAGCTTCCTGTCATCTTGTATTACCGAGAGGGTCCAGAGGTACCTCTCCGTCATACGGAGTGAAAATCCTAGTCTTGATCCATGCCAACCCAACATACACCCTCAGAGATACTTGTAGAGTATATTTATGATCACCAAGTTATGAAGTGACGTTTGACACACACAAGACATTCCTCCGGTGTTTGGGTGTTTCATGATATCATGGTCTTAGGAATAGATACTTGACATGAGGAAAGCAGTAGCAATAAACTAAGTGATATGATCAAATGCTATGCTTACGGTCGGGTCTTGTCCATCACATAATTCTCCTAATGATTTGATACCGTTATCAAATGAAAAATCATGTCTATGGTTAGGAAACTTTAACCATATTTCATCAGCAAGCTAGTCTAGTAAAGGCTCACTAGGGACACGACGTTATCTATGTATCCACACATGTATCTCAGTTTCCGATCAATACAATTCTAGCATGGATAATAAACAATTACCATGAATAAGGAAATATGGTAATAAACAATTTATTATTGCCTCTAGGGCATATTCCCAATAGTCTCCCACTTGCACTAGAGTCAATAATCTAGTTCATATCGCCATGTGATTCATAAGCAATGACTTCAGGGGTTTGATCATGTTTTCCTTGTGAGACAGGTTTTAGTAAATGGGTCTGCAACATTCAGATCCATGCGTACTTTGGAAATCTATATGTCATATTGTAGATGCTACATCCGTGATCCACTTGGAACTCTTTATCACCTCAATTACTGAGAAACATTTCCTTAGTCTTCTTTAGGTACCTAAGGATAATTTTGACCGCTGTCCAGTGATCCACTCCGGATCACTGTTGTACCCCCTTGCTAGACTCATGGCAATTCACACATCACATGTGGTAAACATCATGGCATACAGTATCGAGCCTATGGCCGAGCCATAGGCGACGACCTTCGTCCTTTCTCTTTCTTCTGCCATGGTCAAGTTTTGAGTCTTACTCATCTTCACACCTTACAACACATGCAAGAAATCCTTCTTTGACCTACCTATTTTGAACTCCTTCAAAATCATGCCAAAGTGTGTGCTTTGACAAAGTCTTATCAAGCATCTTGACCTATCTCTATAGATCTGTATGCTCAATATGCAGGCAGCTTTACCCAGGTCTTCCTACGAAAAACTCCTTTCAAACAACCCTTTATGCTTTCCAGAAATTCTACATCATTTTCAATCAACAATATGTCATCCACATATACTTATCAGAAATGCTATAGTGCTCCTACTCACTTTCTTGTAGTTACAAGTTTCTTCATAAACTTTGTATAAAACCAAAAGCTTAGATCACCTCATTAAAGTGTGTATTTTATACATCTCCGTCGTATATATAATGTTTGATTGTACCATGCTAATAATATACAAATTTCACATATTTTTGGCAACATATTATATGATTTATTGGACTAACATATTGATCCACTTCCTAGTGCCAGTTCCTATATGTTGCATGTTTTTTTGTTTCGCAGAATATCTATATCAAATAAAGTCCAAATGCGATAAAAAATTACGAATAATTATGTTGGGATATATGTGATTATTGGGAGTTGGAATCAACGTCAACGGAGGCCCAAGACCTCGACTAGATACCAAGCCGCGACCCACACCCCTCCCGCACGGTGGTGGTTAGTGGCCACCCCTTAAGTTAGTTGGGGCTCTACTTTGGGCGTAAAAAGATAATTTATGGAAACAAATCATGTAAATTTTTTAGCCCGATTGGAGTTAAGGATCTTCGGGAATTTAAGAAACAACGAGGGCCAGAAAACAGGAGAGCAAAACAGAAGAGAACAGAGAGAGAGATCCAATCTCGGAGGGGCTCCTGCCCCTCCGCCGCCATGGAAGCCATGGACCAGAGGGGGAACTCTCCTCCCATCTAGTGGGGAGGCCAAGGAATAAGAAGAAGGAGGGAGGCTCTTTCCCCCTCTCTCTCGGTGGCACCGGAGTGCCGTCGGGGCAAGGATCGTGACGATGATTTACATCAACAATCTTGTCGCCGTCAACACCAAGTCTCCCCCTCTATGAAGCGGTGTAACACCTATTTTTGTTGGAAATATGCCCTAGAGGTAATAATAAATTACTTATTATTATATTTATTTGTTCATGATGATCGTTTATTATCCATGCTATAATTGTATTGATTGGAAACACAATACTTTTGTGGATACATAGACAAAACATTGTCCCTAGTAAGCCTCTAGTTGACTAGCTCGTTGATCAAAGATGGTCAAGGTTTCCTGACCATAGGCAAGTGTTGTCACTTGATAATGGGATCACATCATTAGGAGAATCATGTGATGGACTAGACCCAAACTAATGAACGTAGCATGTTGATCGTGTCATTTTATTGCTACTGTTTTCTGCGTGTCAAGTATTTATTCCTATGACCATGAGATCATATAACTCACTGGCACCGAAGGAATTCCTTGTGTGTATCAAACATCACAACGTAACTGGGTGACTATAAAGCTGCTCTACAGGTATCTCCGAAAGTGTCCATTGAGTTAGTGTGGATCAAGACTGGAATTTGTCACTCTGTATTACGGAGAGGTATCTCGGGGCCCACTAGGTAATACAACATCACACACAAGCCTTGAAAGCAATGTGACTAAGTGTAAGCCACGGGATCTTGTATTACGGAACAAGTAAAGAGACTTGCCGGCAACGAGATTGAAATAGGTATGCGGATACCGACGATCGAATTTCGGGCAAGTAATATACCGAAGGACAAAGGGAATGACATACGTGATTATATGAATCCTTGACACTGAGGTTCAACCGATAAAGATCTTCCGAATATGTAGGATCCAATATGGGCATCCAGGTCCCGCTATTGGATATTGACCGAGGAGTGTCTCGGGTCATGTCTACATAGTTCTCGAACCCGCTGGGTCTGCACACTTAAGGTTCGACGATGTTTTAGGCGTATTTGAGTTATATGGTTGGTTACCGAATGTTGTTCGGAGTCCTGGATAGGATCACAGACGTCACGAGGGTTTCCGAAATGGTCCGGAAACGAAGATTGATATATAGGTTTGTCTCATTTGGTTACGGAAGGTTTTCGGGCATTACCGGCATCGTACCGGGAATGACGAATGGGTTCTGGAGTTCTACCGGGAGGGGCCCACCCACACGGGAAGAAGCCCAAAGGCTTTGTGGGGGCACACCAGTCCTTAGTGTGCTGGTGGGCAATCCCAAGAGGGCCCTTGCGCAGGAAGAAGAAAAAAACCAACAAGGGAGAAAAGGAAAAAAAGGAGAGGAGGTGGGACAAAAGAGGAGGACTCCTCCCCCCTTCGGCCGAACCCTTGAGGCTCCCTTGAGCCTCAAGGGAAGGTCCCTCCCCTCCTCCTTTATATACTGAAGATCTCGGGTGTTTTTGACACGACTTTTGCCACGTGCATCCCGATACCTCTACTTCGTAGATTTCCCTCTAGATCGTTTTTCTGCGGAGCTCGGGCGGAGCCCTGCTGGAATAGATCACCACCAACCTCCGGAGCGCCATCACACTATAGGAGAACTCATCTACCTCTCCATCTCTCTTGCCGGATCAAGAAGGCCGACATCATCATCGCGCTGTACGTGTGCTGAACGCGGAGGTGCCGTCCATTCAGCACTAGATCGGGAAGGATCAGGATGAGATCGCGGGACAGATCGCGAAGAAGTTCGCGGGACGGATCGTGATGAGATCGTGGGATGGAGTGTATGACTACGGTGATTTGAATCACGCAAGATGTTCCACTACATCGTCCGCGTTTCTTAACGCTTACCGCTGTGCGATCTACAAGGGTATGTAGATCCGAATCTCCTCTTGTAGATGAACATCACCATGATAGGAATTGCGTGTGCGTAGGAAAATTTTGTTTCCCATGCGTCGTTCCCCAACACTTTTCTCACTGTAACTCTCTACTTAAACATGGTACTAAACACTACATACTATTTCCCAATGATATCTGGCTATCCTATGATGTTTGAGTAGATCCGTTTTGTCCTATGGGCTAATTGGTGAAATTGCCATGATTGGTTTCATTTGCTTGTGGATATGTTGCTGTCCTTTGGTGCCCATTGATACGTCTCCATCGTATCTACTTTTCCAAACTCTTTTGCCCTTGTTTTGGACTCTAATTTGCATGGTTTGAATGGAACTAACCCGGACTAACGCTGTTTTCAGCAGAATTGCCATGGTGTTGTTTTTGCGCAGAAATAGAAGTTCTCGGAATGACATGAAAATTTACGGAGATCTTTTGTGGAATATATAAAAAATACTGGCGCAAGAATCAACGGAGGAAGTGGAGCGTGGAGCCCACAAGCCCACTAGGCGCGCCCCCCCCCTAGCCGCGCCTGGCAGGCTTGTGGGGCCCACAAAACTCCACCGCCTCCAAATCCAGCTCTATTAGTCCGTTTCACCCAGAAAAAAATCAAGGAGAAGAGTTTATCGAGATCTATCCGATGTAATCCTGTTTGGCGGTGTGTTTGTCGAGATCCGATGAATTGTGGATTTGTGATCAGATTATCTATGAATTATATTTGAGTCTTTGTTGATTTCTTATATGCATGATTTGATATCCTTGTAAGTCTCTCCGAGTCTTGGGTTTTATTTGGCCAACTAGATCTATGATTCTTGCAATGGGAGAAGTGATTGGTTTTGGGTTCATACCGTGTGGTGACCTTTCCCAGTGACAGAAGGGGCAGCAAGGCACGCATCGTGTTGTTGCCATCAAGGGTAACAAGATGGGCTTTTATCATAGATATGAGATTGTCCATCTACATCATGTCATCTTGCTTAAGGCGTTACTCTGTTCTTTTGGACTTAATACACTAGATGCATGCTGGATAGCGGTCGACGTGTGGAGTAGTAGTAGTAGATGCAGAAAGTATCGGTCTACTTGTTTTGGACGTGATGCCTATATATTTAATCATTGCTTAGATAACGTCACGACTTTGCGCGATACTATCAATTGCTCGACAGTAATTCGTTCACCCACCATCTACTTGCTTTCATGAGAGAAGCCACTAGTGAACACTACGGCCCCCGGGTCTATTCAAAACTATCGTTTCCACTTTCACTTTTACTTTGCTTGTTTACTTTGTTGCTTTGAGTTCTCACTTTGCAAACAATCTATAAGGGATTGACAACCCCTTCATAGCGTTGGGTGTAAACTCTTTGTGTTTGTGCATGTACTTGTGACTTGTCGAGATCTTCCATTGGTTCGATACCTTGGTTCTCGAAACTGAGGGAAATAGTTACCGCCGCTGTGCTACATCACCCTTTCCTCTTCAAGGGAACACCAACGTAAGGCTCCAAGGTCGCGGGGAAATCCTTTACATATTTGCCAAGGAAGTCCCTAAAGGCGTAGCCGTAGCAGCAGGATTCCTGGCGCCGTACCAGGGAAGGTCTGTTGTTGTAGTAGCACTCGCTAGTTGATTATGCCATTAATATGAGTTTACCATGAGACCTAGATGTCATTTGCTTATGTGGTTAGCTTATGATCTTGTTGAAATTCTGGTTATGAGTTAGACATAGTTGCAACAACAAGATCAAACATAGTTCGTAAAAGTTTTTCTTTTGTCTCTTTCAGTTTGTCAACTGAATTGCTTGAGGACAAGCAAGGTTTTAAGCTTGGGGGAGTTGATACGTCTCCATCGTATCTACTTTTCCAAACTCTTTTGCCCTTATTTTGGAATCTAATTTGCATGATTTGAATGGAACTAACTCCGACTGACATTGTTTTCAGCAGAATTGCCATGGTGTTGTTTTTGCGCAGAAATAAAAGTTCTCAGAATGACCTGAAAATTTATGGAGAATTTTTGTGGAATATATAAAAAATACTGGCGCAAGAATCAACGAAGGAAGTGGAGTATGGATCCCACAAGCCCACCAGGCACGGGCCCCCCCTGGCCACGCCTGGCAGGCTTGTGGGGCCCACATAACTCCACCGCCTCCAAATCCAGCTCTATTTAGTCCGTTTCGCCCGAAAAAAATCAAGGAGAAGAGTTCATCGCGTTTTACGATACGGAGGCGCCGCCACCTCCTATTCTTCATCTGGAGGGCAGATCCTGAGTCGGTTCTGGTCTCTGGAGAGGGGAGATCGTCGCCATCGTCATCACCAACCTTCCTTCATCGCTAATTCCATGATGCTCTTCACCGTTCGTGAGTAATCTCATCATAGGCTTGCTGGACGGTGATGGGTTGGATGAGATCTATCATGTAATCGAGTTAGTTTTGACGGGGATTGATCCCTAGTATCCACTATGTTCTGAGATTGATGTTGCTACTACTTTGCCATGCTTAATGCTTGTCACTAGGGCCCGAGTGCCATGATTTCAGATCTGAACCTATTATGTTGTCGCCAATATATGTGTGTTCTTGATCCTATCTTGCAAGTTGTTGTCACCTACTATGTGTTATGACCCGGCAACCCCGGAGTGACAATATCCGGAACCACTCTCGGAGATGACCATATTATGAGGAGTTCATGTATTCACTACGTGTTAATGCGTTGGTCCGGTTCTTTATTAAAAGGAGAACCTTAATATCCTGTAGTTTGAATTAGGACCCCGCTGCCACGGGAGGGATGGACAATAGATGTCATGCAAGTTCTTTTGCCTAAGCACGTATGACTACATACAGAATACATGCCTACATTACATTGACGAACTGGAGCTAGTTACATATCTCTCCGTGTTATAACTGTTGCATGATGAATAGCATCCGGCATAATCATCCATCACCGATCTAATGCCTACGAGTCTTTTCCTACTGGTCCTTGGTACTTTACTTTGCCGCTACTGCTGTCACTGCTGCTACTGTTACTCTGTTGCTACTGCTGTCACTTTGCTGCTACTCGTTACTGTTGCTACTGCTGCTATGACACTACCTTGCTACTGATACTTTGCTGCAGATACTAAATCTTTCCGGTGTGGTTGAATTGACAACTCAACTGCGAATAGTTGAGAATATTCTTTGGCTTCCACTTGAGTCGAATCAATAAATTTGGGTTGAATACTCTACCCTCGAAAACTGTTGCGATCCCCTATACTTGTGGGTTATCAAGACTATTTTCAGGCGCCGTTGCCGGGGAAGCACAACTATATTGTCTGAGTCACTTGGGATTTACGTCTGCTGGTCACTATGAGGAATCCGATAGATTGAAGAACTAAAGTCTTGCCCTCAACTACGAGGACAGGTAAGGAACTGCCATCTAGCTCTGCACTTGACTCACCTTCAGTTATGAGTAAGTTTGCGACACCACCTCCTGCTAGAAATCTTGATATGTCGCCTGTGCTTGATGATGCTACTTCTGCTGCCCGTGATGCTTATGATGATGCTATGCTTGATACTTCTTTGCCACTAGGTGCATTCCTTGATACATAAATTGCTAGAGTTGCTGCTAGATGTGATGATACTTTTGAAACTGCTGATACTATTGAAGTAGAACCTGCTATTTTGCCTGCATGAATTGCCTGATATGCCTGTGTGTTATGTTATGGAGGCAGAGATAGCTGAGGACTTTCTTGCTTGTAAAGATAGCTATGATGTTGAGAAATTACTGCTCAAGTGGAAAGAAAAATCTTTGAACGCTAGGATGAAATACGACCCGAAGTTTGCTACTTCGCCTATCTTTGTGACCGATAAGGATTATGAATTCTCTGTCGACCCTGAGTTAATCACTCTGGTCGAATCTAATCCTTTTCACGGTTATGAGTTTGAAATGGCTGTAGCCCATCTTACCAAACTGCACGATATAGCCACCCTATTCACGAGTGAGGAAAAGATCCGCCACTACTATATCCTTAAGCTGTTTCCTTTCTCGCTAAAGGATGATGCTAAGACTTGGTTCACTTCTCTTGCTCCTGGTAGTGTGCGTAGCCCCCAGGATATGATCTACTACTTCTCTGAGAAATATGTCCATGCCCATAAGAAGCAAGCTGCCTTGCAGGAAATATACAACTTTGCACAAGCTGAAGAAGAGAGTCTCCCACAAGCTTGTAGGAGGCTCGTCGAGCTACTGAATGCTTTGCCTGATCACCCTATTGAGAAGAATGAAATACTTGATATATTCTATAATGGACTTACCGATGCTTCTAGAGACCACCTAGATAGTTGTGCTGGTTGTGTTTTTAGGGAACGAACCGTAGAACAAGCTGAGATTCTATTGAATAACATCATGTGCAATGAGAATGCTTGGACTATTCCCGAACCACCTCCTAAGCCAACTCCGAAGAAAAGAGGTATTCTATTCCTCAGTCCTGAAGATATGCAAGAAGCTAAGAAATCTATGAAAGAGAAAGGCATTAAATCTGAAGATGTCAAAAATCTACCACCTATCGAAGAGATCCATGGTCTTGATAACCCGATACAGGTAGTAGAAGTAAATTCTCTACGTAGGTTTGATGAGAGTGATATTCCTTTTGATAAACCTGCTAGCCTATGCCTGGAGGAATTTGATAACTTTGTTGCCAAACAACAAAGTTTCAATGATTATGTTGGCAGACGATTGGAACAGAATGCTCGTATGCTTAGTCATTTAAGTGCTTGTGTGGACAGAAATGTCAATGATCTTAAGCTTCTGAGTAAACATGCCTCTATGGTTACTACTCAGGTAGAACAAGTACTTAAGGCTCAGAATGACTTGCTCAATGAGTTGAATGACAATTCTGTTAGAGTCGTCACTAGAGGCGGTAGAATGACTCAGGAACCTTTGTATCCTGAGGGTCATCCTAAGAGAACTGAACAAGATTCTCAAGGAGTTAGCACTGATGCACCGAGTCATCCTAGGAAGAAGAAGAAGAGAGATGATAGGAACTTGCACACTAGCAACCCAGATGCCGTTACACCTGAGAGTCCAAATGATATCTCTGCCTCTGATGCTGAGACACAATCTGGTGATGAACACGAGCCTAATGATAATATCAATAGTGATGTTCATGATGATGCTCAACCTAGCAATGATAAGGATGTGGAGATTGAACCTGTTGATCTTGATAACCCACAACCTAAGAATATAAGATACGATAAGAATGACTTTTCTGCTAGGAAGCATGGTAAAGAAAGGGAACCATGGGTTCAGAAACCCATGCCCTTTCCTCCCAAACCATCCAAGAAAAAGGATGATGAGGATTTTGAGCGCTTTGTTGAAATGATTAGACCTATCTTTCTGCAAATGCGTTTGACAGATATGCTCAAAATGTCTCCGTATGCTAAGTAGATGAAGGATATTGTGACTAATAAGAGGAGGATACGTGAGGTTGAGATTTCCACCATGCTCGCTAATTATACCTTCAAGGGTGGAACTCCTAAGAAACTAGGTGATCCCGGAGTGCCCACTATACCTTGCACCATTAAAGGTAACAATGTTAGAACTGCTTTATGCAACCTTGGAGCTGGTGTTAGTGTTATGCCTCTCTCTCTCTTTATCGTAGGCTAGAACTGGATAAGGTGACACCCGCTGAAATCTCTCTGCAAATGGCCGACAAATAATCTGCTTTCCCTATCGGCATTTGCGAGGATGTGCCTGTTGTGGTTGCGAACGTTACTATCTTAACAGACTTTGTTATCCTGGATAGTCCCAAGGATGATGGCATGGCGGTCATCCTTGGAAGACCCTTTTTAAACACTTCAGGGGCTGTTATTGATTGCAATAAAGGCAACGTCACTTTCCATGTCAACGGTAATGAGCATACGGTGCACTTTCCGAAGAAACAATATCGAGGATATTGCATCAATGCTATCGAAAAAACTTCATCGATTCTTATTGGGAGCTTTGAATGCCCTATACCTCCTGTTAAGGTGAAGTATGATTTGATTGTCGGGGATATGCACATCCCCATTGAGGTGACCTAGTGACTATTCAAAAATTCTCCGTTCTCTTTTGCGATTCAAAAAGTTTGTCAAGGAGACTTGATCAACCTCATTGACGGATTTCTTTCGATGACCATGAGATGGATGAATCGAGGAGTTGCAAACCTCTGTTCCAAGCTTTCACCTTTGGTTGCTTAGAAGGAAATGATAGATTTAGTTTAGTATTCCCTGTTTTCTGTTTTTGCGTCCCGTAGAAAAGTACCCCGAAAATAAAAGTTCTCCGAACATCCTGAAAATCAAGTATGATTTTTTCTGGAATTTTTGAAAAATACTGAGACGAAGAGCTAGTCTGGGGGCTGCACTAGTGGGCCACAAGCCCTGGAGGCGTGGGCACTCCCCCTGGCCGCGCCTACCAAGCTTGTGGAGCCCATGTGTACCCCCTTCACTCATTCTGGATCCCATCTGCTTCTCCTACCTCCAGAAAAAATCATTTCGCAGCTCAAACCCGTGTTCTTGCTCTTCTTGCTGGGATTTTCGACCTCCTTGTGCAAAGCACCATTCACCGAACTGTTTTGGGGAAATTACAACTTGGTAAGTGACTCCTCCATTGATCCAATTAGTTTTTGCTCTAGTGCCTTATACTTCGCGTATTTTTGCTGCCTTGGTGACCATGTTCTTGAGCTTTGCATGCTAATTTTAGCTGGTCCCAAGTAGTTTTGATGCGTAATATGGCCTCTAGTTACTTGTGAGAGTAGTTGCTACGAGTTTTGTTGAACCTTGTTTACTTTTCCTTAGAATCACTGAAAATTTCAGAAAAGGAAGATGTTCAGGAGAAACTATCATGGTGGTTCCTCAAGCAAGAGAGGTCCCCGTCTCGCGATTCGGGAGCCCGATCCTTACCAACCAAGGAACGCACAAGTACAACCATGTGAATGGCCTTCTGATGAATTCATGACTGAGGCAGGTTTCAAAGACGAGTTTGACACACTTGTTCACAACGTCGGACTCGAAGAATTCATCTCCGATAAATGTGAACAGTATGTTGCTCTCACTACCTCTTTTGTTCGTAGATTCAAATTTTCAGTTGGCCGTGATACATCTGTACTGTTTGATCTTTATGATAAATCGTATACCATGGATTCAGAGGATTTCAATAGAATTTACAAGATACCTATTTGGGGTATTCTCAATGATCCTGCTAAATCCTCGGTTAGAGATTTTTTTCTCTGGTATAACTGTTGGAGAAACTAGAGATATTACGCAGGCTACCATGGGGAGCATTCATTTTCCTGCCTTGCATAACTTTTCCCTCTTCATAGGCACATGCATTAATGGAAAGATTGAGCATTGTCACCTCTGCGCACCCGACCTTAGTATTCTTAAGAGCGCAGTAACGGGTGATAGAAGTTTCAACATGGGATCTATAATAGCAAGGAGGCTAAATAATAATGCTAATGAAGGGGATTTCTTTGGTGGGATCTATGGCACTCGCATAGCAAATTTTCTTGGAGTACCCATCTGCGAAGGAGATCCCCTGCTCCATACAACTTTCCTTGACCACGTCGCTTTGACACGCTACCAGTTCCTTGAGAGGGATGATGAATCCCTCCTATACGGTTTAATATTTAACTGGCAGCGTGTTTTCCATATTACCCTTCCTTCTCCTGCCTTCTTTGACTTTCAGGTAAAACAGAGATATTACATAACCAGAGGAGAGGCAGAGGAGTATGAGAGGGAGGCAAGGGCTGCTCGTCTCCGTGAGGCAGCTATTCAGGCAGTCGCTGCAGCGCTCTCGTACAACCCCCATTATGATTTTGGGTATGCTTTATATTCTCGCTTATGCTTTCACTTTGTTAGTCGGTGTTCACACTTTGCCACTGTATCATTCATGCTAGTTTAGTTCTTTTTCTCGTTTTCTTTTCGTGTGTCTGTCTAGTTTGAGAAAACCCAAAAAGATTTTCTTATTCTTCTTTTGCTTGTTGGGAGATTTCCCGTGTAAATAGTTTTCTTTTTCTTTGGCTCAAGGTAGAAGACCATGGTTACAATGTTTAGTGGCTCTCGCATGCATATCTGTTTATCTGTCAAAGAGCCATATTACTTTGTCTTCTCCTTTGTGTCTGCTTGCAGATTCCAGCTTAGTCCAATGCACGAGCACTCTTATTATTGTTCATATCATTCGGTCGTGCAAGTGAAAGGCAATAATGACAATATATGATGAAGTGACTAGGCCTGGAAAAGCTGGTATGAACTCGATCTATTTTTTTG
The DNA here is from genome assembly GCF_904849725.1 of Hordeum vulgare subsp. vulgare. Classification (NCBI taxonomy): domain Eukaryota; kingdom Viridiplantae; phylum Streptophyta; class Magnoliopsida; order Poales; family Poaceae; genus Hordeum; species Hordeum vulgare. Next base: position 33,084,433 of record NC_058518.1, read on the forward strand.
TAAATTTGACTAGCTCATCGTTCCTGATTCAGCTTTGTTGTGAGAGAAACGTGTTTGCAATGACAACTTAGAGATCATAGTTTCTGATGCCATGCTTAATTAGCTAGGAGCTTATAATGGTTTGCCTTGTATGCCAACATGAATTTTGAGATGACTATGATGTAGTATGATAGGATGGTATCCTCCTTTGAATGATTCAAGTGGCTTGGCTTGGCGCATGTTTACGCATGTAGTTGAAACAAAATCAACATAGCCTCTATGATGTTCATGTTCATGGTGATTTATGTCCTACTCATGCTTGCACTCAATGTCAGTTAATCTCAATGCATTTTGATGACTGTTGTCGCTCTCTAGTTGGTCGCTTCCCAGTCTTTTGCTAGCCTTCACTTGTACTAAGCGGGAATACTACTTGTGCATCCACTTCCATAAACCCAAAGTTGTTCCATATGAGTCCACCATACCTACCTATATGCGGTATCTACCTGCCGTTCCAAGTAAATTTGCATGTGCCACTCTGTAAATCTTCAAGAAATAATCTGTTTTGCATGCCCGAACCGCTCATGTGGTGGCATGGGGCTATCAGAATCTTCCTTGCTAGGCGTGTTATCCTCGATATGTGTTTATTCACTATCATTCACGATAAAGGGGTCGGTAATTGGAATGCCCAGTTCCATGCTCAAATCGAAAAGGTAATTGCAAACAAAACTCCCCCTGGATTGATGTTGGTATGGACGGCACCCGAGTATTCGGCTAGTCGTGGAGTGTGATTGATTGGTGGTGGGGGAGTCAAAACTTTACTTTTCTGTTTGGGAACCGCCCATAGCATGTGTAGCGTGGAAGATGGTGAGAAATCTTAGTCATTGCATTGACAATGAAAGCATGCCACCCAAAATTATTATCTCTATTTCAAAAGCTTGAGCTCTGGCACCTCTACAAACCAATGCTTCCCTCTGCGAAGGGCATGTCTATTTATGTTCTTGTTGAGTCATCCTCCTCTTATAAAAGCACCAATTAGAGATCACCTCTGTCATTTTTATGCTTTGCTTTTAACTGTGTTGAGTATGACTATGACTGGATCTTCTTTGCCATGAATTACAATGTTTAGTCAACCCTTGGTGTTTGAAGGAGCTCTGCAATAATGTTTTGCGGTCTCAGAAAGAGCTAGTGAGATACCATCTGTTCGTACTGCTTCATGATTGTTTTGATTGAAGTGTTGATGTTTGAGACCTATTATTATTTGCTCGCTGATACGTCTCAAACATATCTATAATTTTTGATGGTTTCACGCTGTTATCTTGTCAACTTTGGATGTTTTGTTTACCTTTTATATCTTTTTGGGACTAACTTATTAATTCAGTGCCAAGTGCCAGTTCCTGTTTTTTCTGTGTTTTTGACTCTTTTCAGATCTGATTTTGGAACGGAGTTCAAACGGAATAAAATCCCCGAAATAAAATTTTCCAGAACGGAAGAAGATCGGGAGACTTGAGGGCCAAGGCAGGGGGCCCATAGGGATCCCACAAGCCCTGTTGCCGCGGCCAGGGGGAGGCCGCGGCAACCAAGCTTGTGGCCCCCCTGGCACTCCCCTACCCTAGGTCTTTGGCCTATAAATTCCCTAAAATCCAGAAAAAATCAGGGCATCCACGAAAACACTTTTCCACCGCCGTAAGCTTCCGTTTCCGCGAGATCTCATTCGGAGACCCTTCCCGGTGCCTTGCCGAAGGGGAATTTGGAGTTGGAGGGCTTCTACATCAACATCATCGCCTCTCCAATGACTCGTGAGTAGTCCACTTCAGACCTACGGGTCCGTAGTTAGTAGCTAGATGGCTTCTTCTCTCTTTTGGATCTTCAATACAAAGTTCTCCATGATCTTCATGGAGATCTATCCGATGTAATCCTCTTTGGCGGTGTGTTTGTCGAGATCCGATGAATAGTGGATTTGTGATCAGATTATCTATGAATTATATTTGAGTCTTTGCTGATTTCATATATGCATGATTTGATATCCTTGTAAGTCTCTCCGAGTCTTGGGTTTTGTTTGGCCAACTAGATCTATGATTCTTGCAATGGGAGCAGTGCTTGGTTTTGGGTTCATACTGTGTCGTGACCTTTCCCAGTGACAGAAGGGGCAGCAAAGGCACGCATCGTGTTGTTGCCATCAAGGGTAACAAGATGGGCTTTTATCGTAGATATGAGATTGTCCATCTACATCATGTCATCTTGCTTAAGGCGTTACTCTGTTCTTTTGGATTTAATACACTAGATGCATGCTGGATAGCGGTCGACGTGTGGAGTAATAGTAGTAGATGCAGAAAGTATCGGTCAACTTGTTTTGGACGTGATGCCTATAGATATAATCATTGCCTTAGATAACGTCACAACTTTGCGCGGTTCTATCAATTGCTTGACAGTAATTCGTTCACCCACCGTCTACTTGCTTTCATGAGAGAAGCCACTAGTGAACACTACGGCCCCCGGGTCTATTCACAACTATCGTTTCCACTTTCACTTTTACTTTGCTTGTTTACTTTGTTGCTTTCAGTTCTCACTTTGCAAACAATCTATAATGGATTGACAACCCCTTCATAGCACTGGGTGCAAGCTCTTTGTGTTTGTGCAGGTACTTGTGACTTGACGAGATCTTCCATTGGTTCGATACCTAGGTTCTCAAAACTGAGGGAAATACTTACCGCCGCTGTGCTACATCACCCTTTCCTCTTCAAGGGAACACCAACGCAAGGCTCCAAGGTTGCGGGGAAATCCTTTGCATATTTGCCAAGGAAGTCCCTAAAGGCGTAGCCGTAGCAGCAAGATTCCTGGCGCCGTACCAGGGAAGGTCTGTTGTCGCAGTAGCAGAAGAATTTCTGGTGCCGTTCCCGGGGAGGATCAAGTCAAGAATAGTCTCTCTTCAACTTGCTGATTTCTGGCGCAAGGGGGAGAGATCAAGTCATTTGTCCAAGTAGGTGTCACAAACTCATCTCTTGCATTTACTTTTTTTGCCAGTTGCCTACCGTTTTCCTCTCCCCCACTTCACATTTGCCGTTTTCATTTGCCTTTCTCCTTTGCCGTTTTCTTTTGCCTTTCTCTTTTGCCGTTTTATTTTGCCTTTTTGTCGTTCCCTTTTGCCCGTTTCACTCGCTTACTTCCTGCTCGTTTGTGTGTGGGCTAGTCCATCAATGGCTAGACCCACTACTCCAAACGATACCCCTGAGAACGAAGTTCTCAATTTCAGGCAGAATGAGGAAGAAAATTTAAAAGATGCTTGGTACAGGATTTGCAATGCTCAAAGTAGAGCTACTCGTAAGAAATCCACTACCGTTCTTCTTCGCAGTTTCTATGTTGGAATCTCTCCTTGGAATAGGTATATCCTTGATACCATCGTAGGCGGGAATTTTTTGGGGATCCATACTGTTGACTCCTTTGGAGCTATCATGAATTTGGTAGGCTCACCCCCGCTCATGGTTAATGGAACCACCTTGACCTTGGAACACGTGATGCAAATGCTTGGCGCTATTGAAAACAAAATTGCCACAATTGAACTTATTGAGGGTTTGGACAGAAAGATCCACAATCAAATTACTCAGTACGAATCCAAAGTGGGAATGGTCTTGAAAAATTTAAGGGAGAAGGAACCTATAGTTAATGATTCCTCTAGAATTGGCAAACTAGAAGATGTCATAACCAACTTGGGTTCCGCTTTTGCTGCTTTCAAAATACTCCAAATCTCACTCTCAAAAAGACCGTCAAGTCCGTTTTTGTTCCTAAAGGTAGTGGTGAGTCACCCAATAAAGATGAAGATCTTAAGATGATAAATGATGACACTACTTATGGTTTGAGCACCAAGGATGACTATACGTGATTCCATCACCTTATGCCTAGCTAAGGGCGTTAAACAATAGTGCTTGTTGGGAGGCAACCCAATGAATCTATCCTTTTTCTTTCTGTTTTGTGTTTTCCACACTTTCATAATTCTGTTATGATTGTGTTTTTTGTGTTTCTTTTTGCGTTTGTGCCAAGCAAAACCGTTATGATTATTCTTGGGGATGATCGTTTGGTCATGCTGGAAAAGACAGAAACTTTCTGCTCACGAAAATAATTTTCTTTTTTTTCTGTAAGAACTTTTGAGTCGATTCTTTTTTCTGCTGATTTCTATGCAAATTCTTCAGACTGTCGTAATTCTTCAGAATTTTTGAAGTATCAGAAGTATACGAAGTATACAGATTGCTACAGACTGGTCTGCTGTTAACAGATTCCGTTTTTGTTGAGTTGGTTGCTTATTTTGATGAAACTATGGATAGTATCGGGGGGTATTAGCCATGGAAGATTGAAAATACAGTAACCCAACATCAACATAAGTAGAATTTAAGTTTGCTACAGTATCTAAGGAAGTGGTGGTTTGCTTTCTTATACTAAAGTCATCACGAGTTTCTGTTTAAGTTTCGTGTTGTGAAGTTTTCAAGTTTTGGGTGAAGTTCTTATGGACAAAAAGATAAAGAGTGGCAAGAGCTCAAGCTTGGGGATGCCCAAGGCACCCCAAGTTGATTCAAGGATGCCGTAAAAGCCTAAGCTTGGGGATGCCCCGGGAAGGCATCCCCTCTTTCGTCTTCAATCCATCGGTAACGTTACTTGGGGCTATATTTTTATTCACCACATGTTATGTGTTTTGCTTGGAGCGTCTTGTATCGTAGGAGTCTTTTATTTTTGTTGTGTCACAATCATCCTTGATGCACACCTAGAGAGAGAGACATGCACTCACCGTGATTTTGTCGAGCTTCACTTATATCCTTTGGTTAGACAATTCAGCTCACATGTGCTTCACTTATATCTTTTGAGCTAGTTGATTTTGCTCTATGTGCTTCACTTATATCTTTTAGTGCACGACGGTGCGTGGCTTGGTAGTTGATCTATGCTATGAAAGTAGTCTCAAAAGGGGTAGTTATCCAAAGGGATATGAAAACTTCCACCTTCATGTGCATCGAATAGTTAGAGAAGTTTGATTCATCTCAATTAGTTTTGAGTTGTGGTTATGGTAATATTGAAGTTATATTAGTAAGGTGTTGTGGATCTAGAAATACTTGTGTTGAATTTAGTGATTCCCGTAGCATGCACGTATGGTGAACCGCTATGTGATGAAGTCTGAGCATGATTAGTCTATTGATTGTCATCCTTTGTGTGGCGGTCGGGATCGCGCGATGGTTTATACCTACCAACCCTTCCCCTAGGAGTATGCGTTGAATGCTTTGTTTCGGTTACTACTAAAACTTCTGCAACAAGTATATGAGTTCTTCATGACTAATGTTGAGTCCATGGTTTAGATGCACTTTCACCTTCCACCATCACTATCTTCTTTAGTGTTGGGCAATTTTCGCCGGGGCACAAAACCCACCATTAGCCTCCCTCAAAACAGCCACCATACCTACCTACTATGGCTTTTTCAAACCCATTCCGAGATATATTGCCATGCAACTACCACCATGACATGTGCCACCACTTCTACATTGCCATTGCATGATCATAAGATACCTAGCATGATGTTCCCATTGATGTCTATGCCATGCTAGATCATTGTCACGGTACACTACCGAAGGCATTCCATATAGAGTCATCATTGCTCTAAGTTTTGAGTTGTAAGTGTGATGATCATCATTGATGGAGCATTGTACCATGTGAGGAAATAAAAGAGGCCAACGAAGCCCATATACAAAAGAGGCCAAAGATGCCCACCAAAAAAAGGAGGCCAAAGAGCCCACCAAAAAAATGAGAGAAAAAGAGAGAAGGGACAATGCTACCACCTTTCCACACTTGTGCATATTAAGCACCATGATCTTCATGATTGAGAGTCTCTCGTTTTGCCACCACCATATAGCTTGTGGGAAATTTTCATTATATAACTTGGCTTGTATATTCCAATGATAGGTTTCCTCAAAATTGCCTTAGATCTTCGTGAGCAAGCAAGTTGGATGCACACCCACTAGTTTTCTTTAATGGCTTTCACATACTCTTAGCTCTAGTGCATCATTTGTATGGCAATCCCTACTCATTCACGTTGATATCTATTGATGAGCATCTCCATAGCTCATTGATATGCCTAGTCAATGTGACCATCTTCTCCTTGTTTGTCTTGCAACCTCCACCACACTCCACACCACTTATAGTGCTAAAACCATGGCTCACGCTCATGTATTGTGTGAGAGTTGAAAAAGTTTGAGAAAGTAAAGGTGTGAAAACAATTACTTGGCCAATACCGGGGTTGTGCATGATTTAAATTCGTTGTGCAAGGATGATAGAGCATAGCCAAACTATATGATTTTGTAGGGATAACTTTCTTTTGGCCTTGTTATTTTGAAAGTTCATGATTACCTTACTAGTTTGCTTGAATTATTATTGTCTCCACGTCAATAGCAAACTATTGTTTTGAATCTAATGGATCTGAACATTCACGTCACATAAGAGGAGTTACAAAGGACATCTATGCTAGGTAGCATGAAAGCATCAAAAATTCATTCTTTATCACTTCCCTACTCGAGGACGAGCAGGAGTTAAGCTTGGGGATGCTTGATACGTCTCAAATGTATCTATAATTTTTGATGGTTTCACGCTATTATGTTGTCAACTTTGGATGTTTTGTTTACCTTTTATATCTTTTTTGGGACTAACTTATTAATTCAGTGCCAAGTGCCAGTTCCTGTTTTTTCTGTGTTTTTGACTCTTTTGAGATCTGATTTTGGAACGGAGTCCAAACGGAATAAAATCCCCGAAATAAAATTTTCCAGAATGGAAGAAGATCGGGAGACTTGAGGGCCAAGGCAGGGGGCCCACAGGGAGCCCACAAGCCCTGTTGCCGCGACCAGGGGGGAGGCCGCGGCAACCAAGCTTGTGGCCCCCCCTGGCGCTCCCCTGCCCTAGGTCTTTGGCCTATAAATTCCCTAAAAATCCAGAAAAAATCAGGGCATCCACGAAAACACTTTTCCGCCGCCGCAAGCTTCCGTTTCCGCGAGATCTCATCTGGAGACCCTTCCCGGTGCCCTATCGGAGGGGAATTTGTAGTTGGAGGGCTTCTACATCAACATCATCGCCTCTCCAATGACTCGTGAGTAGTCCACTTAAGAGCTACGGGTCCGTAGTTAGTAGCTAGATGGCTTCTTCTCTCTCTTGGATCTTCAATACAAAGTTCTCCATGATCTTCATGGAGATCTATCCGATGTAACCCTCTTTGGCGGTGTGTTTGTCGAGATCCGATGAATTGTGGATTTGTGATCAGATTATCTATGAATTATATTTGAGTCTTTGCTGATTTCTTATATGCATGATTTGATATCCTTGTAAGTCTCTCCGAGTCTTGGGTTTTGTTTGGCCAACTAGATCTATGATTCTTGCAATGGGAGAAGTGCTTGGTTTTGGGTTCATACCGTGTGGTGACCTTTCCCAGTGACAAAAGGGGCAGCAAGGCACGCATCGTGTTGTTGCCATCAAGGGTAACAAGATGGGCTTTTATCGTAGATATGAGATTGTCCATCTATATCATGTCATCTTGCTTAAGGCGTTACTCTGTTCTTTTGGACTTAATACACTAGATGCATGCTGGATAGCGGTCGACGTGTGGAGTAATAGTAGTAGATGCAGAAAGTATTGGTCTACTAGTTTTGGACGTGATGCTTATAGATATAATCATTGCCTTAGATAACGTCACGACTTTGCGCGGTTCTATCAATTGCTCGACAGTAATTCGTTCGCCCACCGTCTACTTGCTTTCATGAGAGAAGCCACTAGTGAACACTACGGCCCCGGGTCTATTCACAACTATCGTTTCCACTTTCACTTTTACTTTGCTTTTTACTTTGTTGCTTTCAGTTCTCACTTTGCAAACAATCTTTAAGGGATTGACAACCCCTTCATAGCGTTGGGTGCAAGCTCTTTGTGTTTGTGCAGGTACTTGTGACTTGACGAGATCTTCCATTGGTTCGATACCTTGGTTCTCGAAACTGAGGGAAATACTTACCGCCGCTGTGCTACATCACCCTTTCCTCTTCAAGGGAACACCAACGTAAGGCTCCAAGGCCGCGGGGAAATCCTTTGCATATTTGCCAAGGAAGTCCCTAAAGGCGTAGCCATATCAGCAGGATTGATGGCGCCGTACCAGGGAAGGTTTGTTGTCGCAGTAGCACTCGCTAGTTGATTAGGCCATTAATATGAGTTTACCGTGAGACCTAGATGTCATTTGCTTATGTCGTTAGCTTGTGATCTTGCTAAAATTCTGGTTATGAGTTAGACATAGTTGCAACAACAAGATCAAACAGAGTTCGTAAAAGTTTTTCTTTTGTCTCTTTCAGTTTGTCAACTGAATTGCTTGAGGACAAGCAAGGTTTTAAGCTTGGGGGAGTCGATACGTCTCCATCATATCTACTTTTCCAAACTCTTTTCCCTTGTTTTGGACTCTAATTTGCATGATTTGAATGGAACTACCCCGGACTAACGTTGTTTTCAGCAGAATTGCCATGGTGTTGTTTTTGCACAAAAATAAAAGCTCTTGGAATGACCTGAAAATTTACGGAGAATTTTTGTGGAATATATAAAATATAGTGGCGCAAGAATCAACGGAGGAAGTGGAGTATGGAGCCCACAAGCCCACCAGGCGTGGGCCCCCATGGCCGCGCCTGGCAGGCTTGTGGCCCCCACAAAACTCCACCGCCTCCAAATCCAGCTCTATTTAGTCCGTTTCGCCCGGAAAAAAAATCTAGGAGAAGAGTTCATCGCGTTTTACGATACGGAGGCGCCACCACCTCCTGTTCTTCATCTGAAGGGCAGGTCCGGAGTCCGTTCTGGGCTCCGGAGAGGGGAGATCATCGCCATCGTCATCACCAACCTTCCTTCATCGCTAATTCCATGATGCTCTTAACCGTTCGTGAGTAATCTCATCGTAGGCTTGCTGGACGGTGATGGGTTGGATGATATCTATCATGTAATCGAGTTAGTTTTGATGGGGATTGATCCCTAGTATCCACTATGTTCTGAGATTGATGTTGCTACTACTTTGCCATGCTTAATGCTTGTCACTAGGGCCCGAGTGCCATGATTTCAGATCTGAACCTATTATGTTGTCGCCAATATATGTGTGTTCTTGATCCTATCTTGCAAGTTGTAGTCACTTACTATGTGTTATGACCCGGCAACCCCGGAGTGACAATAGCCGGAACCACTCCCGGAGATGACCATAGTATGAGGAGGTCATGTATTCACTAAGTGTTAATGTGTTTGTCGAGTTCTTTATTAAAAGGAGAACCTTAATATCCGTAGTTTCCATTAGGACTCCGCTGCCACGGGAGGGATGGACAATAGATGTCATGCAAGTTCTTTTCCCTAAGCACGTATGACTACATACGAAATACATGCCTACATTACGTTGACGAACTGGAGCTAGTTACATATCTCTCCGTGTTACAACTGTTGCATGATGAATAGCATCCGACATAATCATCCATCACTGATCCAATGCCTACGAGTCTTTTCCTACTGGTCCTTGCTACGTTACTTTGCCGCTACTGCTATCACTGCTGCTACTGTCACTATGTTGCTACTGCTGTTACTTTGCTGCTACTGCTGTCACTTTGCTGCTACTGGTTATTGTTGCTACTGCTGCTATCACACTACCTTGCTACTGATACTTTGCTGCAGATACTAAATCTTTCACGTGTGATTGAATTGACAACTCAACTGCGAATAGTTGAGAAAATTCTTTGGCTTCCCCTTGAGTCGAATCAATAAATTTGGGTTGAATACTCTACCCTCGAAAACTGTTGCGACCCCCTATACTTGTCGGTTATCACCCATCATAGGAGCGCGTGTGTGGATCACACCATAGGGTTAGTTGTATGTTGAATACTTCTTCCTAAGATAGAAATTGATGCATACGAGATTGAAGGGGGACCAATATATATCTTAATGCTATGGTTGGGTTTTGCCTCAATGAACGTCAGTAGTTGCGGATGCTTGCTAATAGTTCCAATCATAAGTGCATAAAATTCCATGCAAGGGATGACATGCTAGAAGTGGCCTGATACGTCTCCGTCGTATCTATAATTTTTGATTGTTTCATGCCAATATTCTACAACTTTCATACACGTTTGGCAACTTTTTATACTATTTTTGGGACTAACATATTGATCCAGTGCCCAGAGCCAGTTACTGTTTGTTGCATTTTTTTGTTTCGCAGAATATCCATACCAAACGAAGTCCAAACGTAATAAAAACTTACGGGGATTTTTTTTGGAATATTTATGATTTTTGGGAAGAAGAATCAACGCGAGGCGATGCACGGAGGCCCACAAGCCCTGTCGCCGCGGCCAGGGGGTGGCTCCGCGGCAGGCAGGCTTGTGGCCACTCCTTAAGGCGGTTAGAGCCCTTCTTTCGGCACAAGAAAGATAATATCCGAATGAAAATCGTGTTAAAATTTCAGCCCAATCGGAGTTACGGATCTCCGGTAATTTAAGAATTTGTGAAACGCAGAATCTCGGAGCGCAGAAACAGAAGGACACAGAGAGAGAGATCCAATCTCGGAGGGGCTCTCGCCCCTCCGCCGCCATGGAGACCATGGACCAGAGGGGAAACCTTTCTCCCATCTAGGGAGGAGGTCAAGGAAGAAGAAGAAGGAGGGGGGCTCTCTCCCCCTCTCTCTCGGCGGCGCCGGAACGCCGCCCGGGACATCATCGTGTGACGGCGATCTACACCAACACCTCCATCATCTTCACCAACATCTCCATCATCTCCCCCCATCTATATTCAGCGGTTCACTCTCCCGCAACCTGCTGTACCCTCTACTTGAACGTGGTGCTTTATGCTACATATTATTATCCAATGATGTGTTGCTATCCTATGATGTCTGAGTAGATTATCGTTGTCCTATCGGTGATTGATGAATTGCTATGGTTGGTTTAATTTGCTTATGGTTATGTTGCTGTCCTTTGGTGCCCATCATATGATCGTGCGCGTGGATCACACCATAGGGTTAGTTGTATGTCGATAGGACTATGTATTGGCAGGCTAGAGTGACAGAAGCTTCAGACCTAGCATAGAAATTGATGCATATGGGATTGAAGGGGACCAATATATCTTATTGCTATGGTTGGGTTTTACCTTAATGAACGTTAGTAGTTGTGGACGCTTGCTAATAGTTCCAATCATAAGTGCATAGAATTCCAAGTAAGGGATGACATGCTAGCAGATGCCTCTCCCACATAATACTTACTATCGATCTAGTAACATAGTCAATTGCTTAGGGACAATTCCGCAACTCCTACCACCACTTTTCTACACTCGTTAGGCACTCGTATTTGTTTATTTTTCTAACCAGCCCCTAGTATTTTTTACGTGTTCTTTACTTTCTTGCAAGCCTATCCTATCACTCCTACAAAGTACTTCTAGTTTCATACTTGTTCTAGGTAAAGCGAACGTAAAGTGTGCGTAGAGTTGTATCGGTGGTTGATAGAACTTGAGGGAATATTTGTCCTACCTTTAGCTCCTCGTGGGGTTCGACACTCTTACTTATCGAGAAAGGCTACAATTGATCCCCTATACTTGTGGGTCATCAAGACCTTTTTCTGGCGCCGTTGTCGGGGAACAATAGCGTGGGGTGAATATCCTTGCGTGTGCTTGTTTGCTTTATCACTAAGTAGATTTATTTTCTGTTCTAAGTTGTTCTCTATCTTTAGTGATGGATATGGAACACGAAATACCAAAACAATTAGGTGTACTTGCTACTCATGGAGATGGGGAACCTCCTAAAACCCTCGAGGCTTGTTATGTGGAAAATATTATGCACTTCTTTAATAATCCTGAGAAAGCCCCATTCAATTATATAATGGGATACACGTTGGATCAACGTGAATACTTTAGGGTTTATCGCTTGACTCAAAAAGGGAAACTTTTATGGGATCAAATCCATTTGTTGAAATGGTATGCTTGGGAACTATGCAAGAGATATGGTGTTACTTGTTGCTCTGGGTTGAAGGCTCCACAACTTCCTTTTTCTTGTGAGTTTAATGATCATAGAACCTTGGCTTCTTATGCTAATGGTATATATGATTACTGTGATGTGGATCAAACAGAAGAGTTTGTTGCATTTTTGGGTGCTTATGAAATTTAGGCTGTGTTTAAAAGGTGTGATGATAATGATGATGCTCCTTACCGATCTGAAAATTTGGCTATGCTTCGTTATTGTTATACTAATTATGAATATAATCCCCATATTGAACGATTTAAGGAGAAATCCTATGCTTCCCAAGAAGAGACTATTATTTTGCAGGGAACTATGGAAGAAGAAAATGCTGAAATTGTGAGCTCATTAGATGAAAAAGATGACGAGGAGAGCAAAGAACAAAAGGAGGAAGGACGGACTAGCTACCCGTGTCCACCTCTAATGAGATTAACTCTTATAATCATACATTATTTAATTTCCCTTCGTTCTTACCGAAGGATGAATGCTATGATCCCTTGGATTCGTTTGAAATATCCCTTTTCGATGAACTTGATGCTTGCTATGCTTGTGGCCATGATGCCAATATGAATGATGCTTATGAAGATGAGCTAGATATAGTTCCTTATGTTACACATGATGATTTTGACGAATATAATATGCATGTGCTTGCTGCTCCTACTTGCAATTATTATGAGAGAGGAACTACATCTCCACCTCTCTATGTTTCCAATAGGATAAAATTGCAAGAAACTGCTTATGCTATGTATTGGCCTTTACTTAATGTGAATGAATTGTTCTTTTATGACATGCCAATGCATAGGAAGAGAGTTAGACTTTGTCATTGCATGATATATGTTACCTTGTGCTCACTACTAAATTTCAAATCATTGCTAATTAAAATTGGCTTTGATATACCTTGGGATTCGGGTGGATCCATTACTTGAGCACTTTATGCCTAGCTTAATGGCTTTAAAGAAAGTGCTGCCTGGGAGACAACCCGAAAGTTTTAGATAGTCATTTATTTCTGTTGAGTGCTTTTATTTAGTTTAAAAACAAAAAAAATATAGAGGGGAACTTAAAACTTTTTCAAAAAGAGAAGCGATTGAAAGGTGATGCATTGTGGAAGTGAGGGTCGACCTTGAACACTTGTGTTCATGCTCATGGAAACAATGTAGAATTTTTCATGGAAGTTTCTCACAAAAATAATTATCCCCTTGTACAATTCCTTTGTATTTTAAAAATAATGTGCCAAGCAAAGCCTTTACGATTAGTTTGGGTGATAGTTGTTTGATCACGCTGAGAAAAGACAGAAACTTTCTGCTCACAAAATTAATTTTCATTTTTATTCTGGAAGAGATTTTGAGTTGATTCCTTTTTATGCTGATTTATATGCAAAGTTTCCAGATGTTCGTAATTTGTCAGATTTTTTGAGATATCAGAGGTATACCGAATATACAGATTGCTACAGACTGTTCTGTTTTGACAGATTCTGTTTTCTATGCATTGTTCTCTTATTTTGATGAATCGATGGGTAGTATCGGGGGGGGGTATGAACCATGGTGAAGTTGGATTACAGTAGATATAATGGTAATATGAATTTAGAATGAGTTCACAACAGTACTTGAAGTGGTGATTTATTTTATTATACTAACGGATCTCACGAAGTTTTGTTGAGTTTTGTGTGATTGAAGTTTTCAAGTTTTGAGAGAGAGAACGATGGATGAAGGAATAAGGAGAGGCAAGAGCCTAAGCTTGGGGATGCCTGAGGTACTTCAAGGTAATATTCAAGGAAGACTCAAGCGTCTAAGCTTGGGGATGCCCCGGAAGGCATCCCCTCTTTCGTCTACAATCTATCGATAATTTTACTCGGAGCTATATTTTAATTCATCACATGATATGTGCAAATGCTTGGAGCGTCTTTTGTGTCTATTTTTCCTTTTTATTTTATGCACCATGCTGGTATGATATAGTCCTTGGTTTGCTTGATAGAATTCTTCTTGTGCTTCACTTTTATATTTTGAAGTTTGGATTGCCTGTTTCCCTACACATAGAAAACCGCCATTTGTAGAATGCTCTTTTGCTTCACTTAATTATATTTGTTAGAGCGGGGCATATCTTTTGTAGAAAGAATTAAACTCTCATGCTTCACTTATACCTACTTAGAGAGTTAACAGGAGTTGGTCATTCACATGGTTAGTCATAAAATCCTACATAAAACTTGTAGATCACTGAATATGATATGTTTGATTCCTTGCAACAGTTTTGCGACATGAATGTGATATTAGAGTCATGCTAGTGAGTAATTGTGTTTTTTTAGAAATACTTGTGTTAGGTTTGTGATTTCCGTAGCATGCACGTATGGTGAACCGTTATGTGATGAAGTCGGACCATGATTTATTGATTGATTGTCATCCTTTGTGTGGAGGTCGGGATCGCACGATGGTTAACTCCTACCAACCTTTCCCCTAAGAGCATGCGTGTAGTACCTTTTTTCAATGACTAATAGACTTTTGCAATAAGTATGTGAGTTCTTTATGACTAATGTCGAGTCCATGGATTATACGCACTCTCACCCTTCCACCATTGCTAGCCTCTTTAGTACCGCACAACTTTCGCCGGTGCATTACACCCACCATATAGCCTCCCTCAAAACAGCCACCATACCTACCTATTATGGCATTTTCATAGCCATTCCGAGATATATTGCCAAGCAACTACCAACGTTCCATCTCATGACATGTGCCACCACTTCCATATTGCCATTGCATGATCGTAAGATAGCTAGCATGATGTTTCCATGGCCTGTCCGTTTTTTGATGTCATTGCTATGCTAGATCATTGTCACGGTACACTACCGAAGGCATTTCATATAGAGTCATCATTGCTCTAAGTATTGAGTTGTAAGTGTGATGATCATTATTAATAGAGCATTGTCCCATGTGAGGAAATGAAAGAGGCCAGCGAAGCCCATTTACAAAAAAGAGGCCAAAGATGCCCACCAAAATGAATTTTTTTTTATAAAAATAATAATAAAAAAGAGGCCAAAGAGCCCACAAAAAAATGAGAGAAAAGAGAGAAGGGACAATTGCTACTATCCTCTTTCCACACTTGTGCTTCAAATAGCACTATGATCCTCATGGCAGAGAGTCTCCTATGTTGTCACTTCCATATACTAGTGGGAAATTTTCATTATATAACTTGGCTTGTATATTCCAATGATGGGCTTCCTCAAAATTGCCCAAGGTCTTCGTGAGCAAGCAAGTTGGGTGCACACCCACTAGTTTCTTTTGTGAGCTTTCATACACTTATAAGCTCTAGTGCATCCGTTGCGTGGCAATCCCTACTCACTCACATTGATATCTATTGATGTTCATCTTCATAGCTCGTTGATACACCTAGTTGATGTCAGACTATCTCCTCCTTTTTTGTCTTCTCCATGACCACCATATTCTATTCCACCTATAGTGCTATGTCCATGGCTCACGCTCATGTATTGCATGAAAGTTGAAAAGGTTTGAGAACACTATGAAACAATTGCTTGGCTAAAACCGGGGTTGTGCATGATTTAAATACGTTGTGTGGGGAAGATGGAGCATAGTCAGACTATATGATTTTTGTAGGGATAACTTTCTTTGGCCATGATATTTTGAGAAGACATTATTGCTTTGTTAGTATGCTTGAAATATTATTATCTTTATGACAAATGATAGACTATTGCTTCGAATCACTCGTGTTTTAGTATTCATGCCATGATTAGATTATATGATCAAGATTATGCTAGGTAGCATTGCACATCAAAAATTATCTTTTTTATCATTTACCTACTCGAGGACGAGCAGGAATTAAGCTTGGGGATGCTGATACGTCTCCGTCGTATCTATAATTTTTGATTGTTTCATGCCAATATTCTACAACTTTCATATACTTTTGGCAACTTTTTATACTATTTTTGGGACTAACATATTGATCCAGTGCCCAGTGCCAGTTCCTGTTTGTTGCATGTTTTTTGTTTCGCAGAATATCCATACCAAACGAAGCCCAAACGTAATAAAAACTTACGGGGATTATTTTGGAATATTTATGATTTTTGGGAAGAAGAATCGACGCGAGGCAATGCACAGAGTGCCCACAAGCCATGTCGCCGCGACTAGGGGGCGGGCCCGCGGCAGGCAGCCTTGTGGCCTCTCCTTAAGGCAGTTGGAGCCCTTCTTTCGCCGCAAAAAATATAATATCCAGAAGAAAATCGTGTAAACATTTCAGCGCAATCGGAGTTTCGGATCTCCGGGAATTTAACAAACGGTGAAATGGAGAATCTGGGAGCGCAGAAACAGAAGGACACAGAGAGAGAGAGAGAGAGATCCAATCTCGGAGGGGCCCTCGCCCCTCCGTCGCAATGGAGACCATGGACCAGAGGGGAAACCCTTCTCCCATCTAGGGAGGAGGTCAAGAAAGAAGAAGAAGGAGGGGGGCTGTCTCCCCCTCTCTCCCGGCAGCGCCGGAACGCCGCCCGGGACATCATCATGTGACGGCGATCTACACCATAACCTCCTTCATCTTCACCAACATCTCCATCATCTTCCCCCATCTATATTCAGCGGTTCACTCTCCCGCAACCCGCTGTACCCTCTACTTGAACATGGAGCTTTATGCTACATATTATTATCCAATGATGTGTTGCTATCCTATGATGTCCGAGTAGATTATCGTTGTCCTATCGGTGATTGATGAATTGCTATGGTTGGTTTAATTTGCTTGAGTTATGTTGCTGTCCTTTGGTGCCCATCACATGATCGCGCGCGTGGATCACACCATAGGGTTAGTTGTATGGCGATGTAAGATAGAAAGAATGGGGAGTTAGGGCTTCGGGGAAGCTGAAGCAGAAATGCAATTCTCGGGTGAGGGAAGGTCCGGAGTAAACTAGAGACGAGGAAGGTTTTGAACCGCTTGCTCGGTGAATGTCTTGCTAGAAGATAGAATTTATTGGAATTGAGGTTGATAGGACTATGTATTGGCAGGCTAGAGTGACAGAAGCTTCAGACCTAGCATAGAAATTGATGCATATGGGTTTGAAGGGGGACCAATATATCTTATTGCTATGGTTGGGTGTTACCTTAATGAACGTTAATAGTTGCGGACGCTTGCTAATAGTTCCAATCATAAGTGCATAGAATTTCAAGTAAGGGATGACATGCTAGCAGAGGCCTCTCCCCCATAATACTTGCTATCGATCTAGTAACATAGTCAATTACTTAGGGACAATTCCGCAACTCCTACCACCACTTTTCCACACTCGCTAGACACTCGTATTTGTTTCTTTTTCTAACCAACCCCTAGTTTTATTTACGTGTTCTTAACTTTCTTGCAAGCCTATCCTATCACTCCTACAAAGTACTTCTAGTTTCATAATTGTTCTAGGTAAATCGAACGTAAAGTGTGCGTAGAGTTGTATCGGTGGTCGATAGAACTTGAGGGAATATTTGTCCTACCCTTAGCTCCTCGTTGGGTTCAACACTCTTACTTATCGAGAAAGGCTACAATTGATCCCCTATACTTGTGGGTTATCATGGCCTCTCCCACATAAAAACTTGCTATCGATCTAGTAGTTAATTTCCTAGGGACAAATCCTTCTCTTGTGTTCCAAAAAGCTTTCTACTACACTACTATATTTATTATCTTGCAATTTATTTCTAGTTTTATTCTCGCAAAGTACTTCTAGTTTTATTCTTGTTTTAGGTAAAGAAAACGTTAAGTGTGTGTAGAGTTGTATCGGTGGTCGATAGAACTTGAGGGAATATTTGTTCTACCTTTAGCTCCTCGTTGGGTTCGACACTCTTATTTATGAAAAAGGGATACAAATGATCCCCTATACTTGTGGGTTATTAGTACCTGTTTCTATACGTTGCCGGGGAGCAATAGCGTGGGGTGAACATTCTCGTGTGTTCTTGTTTGCTTTATCACTAAGTAGTTTTTATTTTGTTCTTGTTTTCTATATTTAGTTATGGGTAGGGAACGCAAAGTACCAAGAAAATTAGTTGTACCTACTGAGAAAATGGTTGAAGAACTACCCACAATCTATCATACTACTGATGTTTTTTTACTTGCATCATCTTCGATCCCTATGTGCTCGTGCTGAAACCCCAACTAGTTTAGTTGAGGGCAAATCATTAGATGAGCATACTTATTATGTGCGACAACGCTTATCTCATAAAGGGAAACTTTTATGGCATCGTATTAATACTTTGCATTTCTATGCTTGAAATTTATGTGAAATATATGATTTTACTTGTTGTTCTAAAGACCCTAAGAAATACCTTCCCTACCAATGTGAGTCTAGTGATAATGGAATCTTATCTTCTTACGATAAAGGTGTTTATAGTTATTATGATGTTGAACAAATTGAATAATTTTTTTGCTTTTAAGGGTGCTTATGAAATTGCTTCTTTGATTGAAAAGTATCATGCTATTCTTTACAATTCTGAAAATTTTGCCGTACTTAAATATTGCTATGAAAACTATGCTTCTAATGCTTATGTTAAACTATATATTGAGGACTCCTATGCCATCCAAGAAGAGACTAATATTTTACAGGAGCCTATGGAAGAAGAAATTGATGAAACTGTGAGCTCATTGGATGAAAATATGATGAGGAGAGTGAAGAACAAAAGGAGGAAGAGTGGATTAGCTACCTGTGCCCACCTTGTGATGAGATTAACTCTTAAAGTCATCATTGTTTAATTTCCCTTCGTGCTTACCGAAGGATGAATGCTATGATAACTGCTATGACCCCGTTGATTCTTTTGAAATACCCGTTTTTGATGAAATTGATGCTTGGTATGCTTGTGGCCAAGATGCCAATATGCATTATGCTTGTGAAGATGAACTTGCTATAGTTCCTTCTGTTAAGAATGAAGTTGTTGCTATTGCACCCACATATGATAGTCCTATTGTCATTTTGAATTCTCCCAATTACACTATTCCGAAGAAGTTTGCTCTTATTAAGAATTATATTGATGGGTTGTGTTTTACCATTACACATGATGATTTTGATGGATATAGTATGCATGTGCTTTCTTCTCCTACTTGTAATTATTATGAGAGAGGAACTACATCTCCACTTCTTTATGTTCCTAGACGATAAAATTGCAAGAAACTGCTTATGTTATGTATGGGCCTTTACTTGATGTGCATGAATTGTTCTTTTATGACATGCCGATGCATAGGAAGAGAGTTAGACTTCGTCATTGCATGATATACGTTTCTTTGTGCTCACTACTAAATTACAAATCATTTTTAATTAAAATTGACTTTGATATACTTTCGGATCCGGGTGGATCCATCACTTGAGCACTTTAGGCCTAGCTTAATGGATTTAAAGGAAGCGCTGCAAGGGAGACAAATCGGAAGTTTTAAAGAGTCATTTATTTATGTTGTGTGCTTTTATAAAGTTTATAAACAAAAAATATAGAGGGGAACCTAAAACTTTTCAAAAAAGAAAGTGAAAGTGAGAAAGACGAACACCGTTGAAGTGGGGGACGTCCTTGAACTTGGTTCATCCCATGGAAACTTTGTGAATCTCGATTACAAAAACTTTTCAACAAAAATAATTATCCCCTTGTACAAATACATTGTATTATAAAAATAATGTGCCAAGATTTTCCTTGAGGATGATTAGATTGCTTGTTGGTATGTGCCGTGCAAAAACAGAAACTTTGGCTCTAGTTCTTGAATTTACTTTTTTTACTGCAACGTCGAAAGTTTGTGAAACTTTTACACAGTAATGCTATGAACTTTTTTATTTCTTCCTAATGTTTCATAATTTTAAAGTTAAATAAATATGGTTAATGTTCATATTACTACAAACTGTCCTGTTTTTGATGCATTGTTTTGCTCGTCTTGATGAAACTATCGATTGTATCGATGGTATAATCCTTGGAGAAGTTATATTACAATAGATATAATGCAAAAACAAAATATTAATGGGTTTACAACAATACTTAAGTTAGTAATTTGCATTATTGTATTAACGGATCTCACGAGTCTTCTGTAATTTTTGTGTGGATGAAGTGTTTGAAGATCGATGAGGTCTCGATATGAGGAGAAGAAGGAGAGTTGTAAATTATTGTTCACATCGGCTGAAATTTGTTTCGATGCTTCGTGCTTCTTTTTGTGCTCCTAGTGAACGTGACCAAACTTGTGTATTCTTCTGTATTCCACACGGTCTCACCGTGGGCACCGGGTGCCCCGTGACAAATTTTCTGACATCCATTCGATCTGTACGTACGAAGTAACTCTACAGCTTCTGCCCCTGACCTTGTTTTGGCTCTACAGGTCTGCGACCTCGGATGAAGACGATTTTTATATCAAAATCAACCGTTTCGACGAGACGAAGATTTTTCATGTTGATAACTTTTTCATTTGAGGCGATCTTAATCACGTTTTGTGCCCCTGATGCTCTTCGGCCTCCTAGAGGCCGACGGGCCCTCTTCAGCCAACCGTGGGCCGACAGGTGGCTCTTCAGCCACCCGCAGGTCGACAGGCCTAGTTCAGCTTCCCACAGGCCGACAAGTCCCCCGCCGGCCCACAAGAGGCTGACGAGGGGCTAGTTTTGACATTTAAAAAAACACATATGATTTTCAAATTTAATATAAAATACGTAGTAGTTTTGAAAAAAATTAACCGCTGACTCCACAACATCGCCATCGGCATGCACCAACAGCTGATCTCGGCCTCCTTAATTCCGTACCGCAAAATCCCTCGCCTCCTCAACCCAAACCCCCCCTGTACACATACATATACACCTTGCCCTAGAATATCAAGAAACCATGCGTAGGTTGCAACCATGAGCCATCACTGCTCTCCATATTTAAGAATGGTGAAAGACGAGGCAAAGGAGCCCGCCAGCAGCTCAATGACGATGGCTGAGGCGGCGGAGACACGCATCCAAGCCCCCTGGTAGTACTTTGGATGAGCACGACCATACAGTGTCTCCAGTCAGGCAGCAACCACGAAAAGTCGTCAGGTAAATCATTCATCTATTTCTCCTATCAGGTGCTTTCGATGGCTGTTGTAGATTCATGGCACGATTTACTTTGAGGCATTCTGTGTGAACCGGCTGATTGTGGGCATGGGTGCATCAGAAAAGGTGCCGGATTCTCATGGATATCTGTAGATTCAACCTAAAAAAGATCCAGGTATGCACTGTGTTGGAGCTGCCATCCCTTGCCCTAGCTCCCGTCTACCCCTAGCTAGCTCTCTCCTAGCTGCCGCAGCTCGATCGGCCAGAGGAGGAAGAGAGGATTCAGAGAAATTCAGAGACACCAGTAGACATAGGGATTTTTCCGGCACAAGTCAGTTCTCTGAAGGAAAGAAACAAATGATCCACTAATTTAGTCATGTTTGCATGGTGCATCAGTGCGGTTAATCTTTTTGGTTTTATTATTGTCTATATATTTGTTGCCTTGGATATTTTATAATTCACAGTAAAAATTATGACCTGGTTAATAGCACAAACACAATTTAAATTTCTTATTATGTTGTTAAACTTATTAGGGAAACAGGGAAGCCTCGTTTTGCCATATCATCGTAATAGTACGGCGATTCCAAAACTACTTAATGTTAGATCATGATAATAAAGGAGTTTTTTTTGTTTATATCAAAGAAGTCTTGTATGCACTACTAATTTCACACATGGCAGATTTGTATGTGAAACGCCCAGAGTTGAATGACCTGAACATAATTCTTGTGCAAATCTACACCCAGATATTATATCATTAACTGTTTCGTCAGATTGTCAAGTTGCTAACTGCTTATATGATTATAAACAATTAATTATTTTCCAGAGAGGCTGGTACTTCAGTGCCCAAATTTGAAGAATATGCATGCACTTGGATGTCAATATATGTTTATTGGTGCAATCAACAACAAGGTACTGTTTTGTTAAACCATTTCACACTCCCAAGTAATTTTTCATTTCAGCTCGAGCTTCCTTTTGTAACACCTTCGTTCTTGTGTGCTGGACTATAGTTTCATGGTCATTGGATGAACATATTTGAAGTGCTATGCAGTAACCATTTGTTGTCAACAATCATAAAGTGGAAGATATGTTATCTCAGAGTTACCAGCCTATTGTTTAAGAATGCCGTTGTTCAATGTTTTTGGCTCACCCAATGTATGTAACCTTGTGCAGAATTAGATTGAACCAAACAAACCAGAAATAAAGTATTCTTTTTTACTCTTGTCTAAACTGCATTTCAGTTAGAAAAAATAATGTTCTGTTCATATAATCCTATTTGGTGGCAAAAATAATTTAATTTGGCTCTTGGTTTTGGCTTGGGTTTTCCCTTCAAAAACTGATAAACAGAAAGGAATCTAATTAGCAATGTGTATCACCTAGAGTCTATCAAGGAGTAGGCAGTGAAGCTGAAGGTGTATTAAGCTGTAAGCTTCTTCATTCTAGGAATCACCATATCTATCGGAAATGGTGCATATCCATTATTACAATATGACTTGTGTAGTGTGTAACTATGATGGAGTTTTATCTCGCTAATTAGAGGTATGATAGCTTACGTGGAATGAACTCTTCTAACATATCTTATACAAAGAAGTCCAGACCGGTCTAGGGTGTCTTGTTAGTGCCATACATGCTAATGTAGTCCTTTCGTGTCCACTTCTTGTGTTTACTTTGTTTTTGGTCATTCAAACTATTTTATGGGTTGTGTTTTCCATTTGACATTTTTTTTATCCTAAGCACGCATTCGAAAGATAGTCTTAATGAGTGTTTATTCTCTAAATCTTCATTGACTCTAATTCTATTCTCTTTGTCTGGATTACCTACATTTTATCGTTGGGAACATCAAACTGCCATTAGGTTGCAAGATATTGATATTTAGAAGTATATGAGGATGCCAATATTTTGCTTAAAGTATGTGCATGAAAATATTTAACTAAACAATGTTTATCATGCATATGTTTGTATCTTTGGATGCTAGCTTAAATTGATGTTTTCTATTCGTCTAAATAATCAGGTTAGGAAAAAAACATTACCACTTAGTTGCAGCCCACGGGTGATGTGTCACCATCTAAAGTGGGGCCCAACATGGAGACTATGAGGTCCTCTCATTTGTTGGTGCTGAAACGGTTCCTTGGGTTGTACTAAGTGTCATTTTCATATGTGGTGATACTTGCATGTATGTTTGCATATGGAGAATCATGATTTAAATAATTTTGAGTTTCTAGCAAGGAAATATTTAGTTATTATTGTTTGTAGCACTATACGATGTCAAATGGGTGCATCTGGAAAATTATATACTGACGCCTAATATATGTATAAATGTGTAGAACTTGAATACAATAGACATGTTTTTTTTTCCGGGAAAAATACAATAGCCATGTTGATTGATGACAAACGATATTTCAAATTATTACATATGAGCTGGGAACATATATATTCTGCAATTAACGCGAGAATTTAAAATTTAGAAATATGCTGGCTCAGATTTGGATGTAACTATATTATAGTGTATTTGATCAATGTGTTAGTCCAAACACACGTGCATTGCACGTGCACGTTTACTATAAATCATGATGAGTGCAACTGATTCATGAGTTCCTTGTGGCATGTCGGCTAGACGGTCCATGTTTAGTATGAAAATGTGATGTGGGTTTAGTGTTCAGATTTTAGGGATTATAAGTTTAAGTTGGGATAATAGGATGCATACAAGTTCGGGATTTGTAACAAACCCAACGCAAACCTTTTTTCTAAGATTATACGTGCAATATCAGTACTATAAGATGTTTTAATTTTTTTGTGAATCGAAGGCATATAGACACATTTTAGCGTGTTTGTTGACTCATTTCAGTTTGTATGTAGTTCATATTGAATTATCCAAAGCATCTTATACTTGTTAATTCAGGGATTAAAATAGAGTTACTCATTTTTTAAAGGGAAACACAGTCGTAATATTTTTTCATCTGGAATGTTATATGGGATACAATGCACCTGGGGTGTGATTCTTTCAGCCGCAAATGACCGCTGACAGTCAAAGGTAGTGTATTCATCTTCTTCTGTCTCTAGGACATGTGACCATAATAACAACCTCTCCTGCCACAATTCAAGTTGTTCACCACTTAGAAATCATCAGTTCACCAAATCTCGACACCTGGTTGCCTACGATGTCACAAGCAATTTCACCAAATATTTGTGTTTCAAGAGATCAACCAGAGTAACAAGCCATTCACGTTCATGGGGTTCTTGCAAGTTGTGCAATAGTTTCGTCATGTTCTCGTCAACTAGAGCACATACATGTTTTTGGCATTGTGCACTATAGACAGGAACGCCTCGAGAAATCCGTGTGACCGCATATCTTGCATCTCCTGTAAGTTGCATGTTTCTATGAACTAGTACGATTTAGTGGGGAGCGAGTGCTTGGTAAGGCGCGAGAGAAATACCCTGATCTTTGACGACACTTGGACTCTCCAAAGTGATGTCCATTTCTTCTCCAACTGCCTGGTGTTGGAGCTCGACGTTCTACCTTCCATCCACACCTGTTGTTTCCCCTTGGTGCATGCGAGCATGGTGAGAACACTTACATTTGTTTTTCATTAGATTTACCTGTTTTACGCACTACTTTGTGTGTAACGTTTAACAAAGTTCTTGTGGCAGTGCGCGGGGATCAACTAGTATATACAAATAGGAAACCAGATGGAAAAAAGATATGTGGGATCAACAAGTAGCGAGTGTGACATGAAAGTAAAAAGGGGCTAATTGATAAGCCTAGAGTAATAACACAAGCAAAATGAGAAAATTGTCTTGTATGGGCCAATAATATATATTTGTTCGGCCTTACCTATGCTTTTATTTGGAAAAACCGGGCCAAGACCCGTATCGTCCTCAAAAAGCTCTGTCTCTCGGCTCAACCTTATTTTTTACCTGAGATATGGGTCCATAAGTGTATATGTCCATTGTCTTATGTAGCGCGATATATAGGATGTAGTGCATATTTCCAAAGTGTGATGCAATATTGTAGCCATTTGATGTAATGTTGTAGTCTTCATATGTGCAATTAATATACACATTCAAATAAAGATTCAATAACATATCTTCAAGATATTTGTAATTAATGTAATGTTGTAGCCTATAGATGTGCATTAATGTATGCATTCTTTTCTTTGATGCAGTACCATATCTTCAAGATATATCATATATAACTAATGTATGTATAACATGTGGATATCTAAATAATGTATGTATAGCATGCGGATGTGGAGTTAATGTACACATTCACTGTTTGATGTTATTTCATATCTTCAATGTATAACCTGTAGATATAGAGTTATCATTTGTTTGATGCACTATGGTATCTTCAAGAAATAGAACTAATGTATTATTTAGCCTATAGTTGTGCAATTAATGTACACATTAATTGTTGGACAAAGTGCCATATCTTCAAGATATACTATTAATTTATACACCCGTATCATCATCTCAAACAAGGTTATATAAACCAAGCCATAGCTAAAGAAGCCACACAAATCCTACATTGTAGGATTCTAACATCAAAGGGATAGAGAAGGCTCTAGTGCAGCAGATACAAAAGCCATAGCCATGGCGAAACTCATGTACTTATGTTTCATCATCCTCACTATTGCGGTAGTTGTGTCAGCTGGCGGATGCGACGGTGATCGACAAGACATGATCAGGAAGTGTGGTAAGTATCAGAAATTCCCAGGAGAGCCGAAGCTAGCTCCATCAGATGTGTGCTGCGCCATGTGGCAGAAGGCAAACATCCCATGCCTTTGCGCTGGTGTCACCAAGGAAAAAGAGAAGATATGGTGTATGGAGAAGGTTGGCTACGTTGCCAATTTCTGCAAGAAGCCGTTCCCACATGGCTACAAGTGTGGAAGTAAGTGAAATATATTAAGTGAATTATGATAATGGGTATTGCATACATGTACTTTTTGTATTATTCATTCTTCGGATTCACAGGGTCTTGATTTTAGTTATGCATTTTATATTCTTGTTGTGCTTTTCTGATCATATGTTGTGTCAAATTGAATGGTCTTGCAGGTTACACATTTCCTCCTCTAACGTAGTGACTAATTTAGCAGCGGGAGGGTGGCGTACATGCGCCAGGAAAATACCTGTGTTGTTTTGCCCTTCTTCTTCCTCGAGAGCAGAGAGAGAGAGAGAGGGGTAGAGCTCAGGCGAGAGGAGAGCTAGGCTAGACACCAACAGACTTAACCCTATTTCGAGATTGCAATGGTAAAAGTGGCTTGACTAGAAACTAGTGTAAGTGCATCTAGTGCCCCTTAGTGATTTTGGTGGTTTGAAGACTTATAGGTTAAGTATCTAATGTGTTTGTGAGTGTACATAGGATCTGATGGGGTTATGGGGCCCGTGATCTGGAGCACCCACGAGGTCACCTTCTCCTCAGTCACGCCCACAACGTTGGTCCGAGTGGAATCCTCGGGCCCCGTATAATGCCACATTGCGTGGTCGCGGGCCTGCAGAGGTTGGATACGCCGACCGAGGAAGACCTCCAGCAAGTCTATGCTAGTGACCCCCCTCCTGACGACATCTACGAGTGCCTCAACCAGAGGCTGGATGTCGTTCCTCTCTGCCTTTGTGAGCGCGAGTTGCTTAGGCGGGGCGGGCCGATCTAAACTAAAGGGAGGCAGCCCTGTCGACGCATTCGGACAGGCGATATCCTGGCAGTAGAACCACGTCGACTGCCAGTTCTTGACCGACTCACTTAACTGAAGAGCAGGATAACTACTCCGACTCTTTTTCTAGAAACCTAAGCCCCCGCAGAGCTGGAGGAGATGTGTCTTATCATCCGACTGGCTGAGTCGTTTGATGGTTTGGGATCTAGCGGAAAATATGTGTTTGAACAGCCCCCAGTGAGGAGGGCCGATTAAACACTCGCACAGAACTATAAAGGCAGAGAGATGGGCAATGGCATTCGGGGGAAAGTGGTGAAGTTGTGCCCCGAAGTGATTCATGATGCCCTTGAAGAAAGGATGCGGGGGCAAGAAGAAACCTTGGTGGACGTGGCTGAGCAGCAAGACGCGCTCCCCCTCCCGGGGCGCCGGCTCGACCTCGTTCTCCGCCGACAGCCTCCAGGACTTGTGCACGATCATCCCGTGCTCCACCAGCTGCAGCAGATCCCCCTCCGTCACCGTGGAGGGGAGGAAGTCGCCCTGAATACACCCTGCCGGCAGCGGCCGCTGCCGCCGCTGAGCAGGAGCCGCCGCCTTCCCCTTCTTCTTCCTCGCCTCCATCTTGCGGGTCTGACGCTTGGTCATGGCGGCAACTGCGAGCCCTCGGGAGGAAGGAGAAGGAAGGATTGTAGAAGCGCTGGAGGTGGCGAGAAGGACGGAGCAGGCAAGAGCGAGAGATTCGGCGAGCATAACGAAGAAGCCTCGCCACCGAGATTTAAATAGGGTTCCGACTGGGTCACTGGCGGGTGGTCCCGAAACCTTATCCCCCTGACCCACCGCGGCGATATTAGTGGAGAGGTTGAAGGCGCAAGAATCGAGGCGTCAGGCGCTACTCGAGCGCGATGGCATCATCCCCGCTGAGCGTGCGGAAACCGAAATTTGAGGATCCCGGAAAATACGCCGCTGTCAGTTGACCGGTCGCGTCAGAAGATGCCGCAGAAGCACTCGGCCCCCGACAGTCTGTTTCGCGAGTACTTCCACTCGGATCGTCGATCAGAAAAGTCAAAATGGACCGAGGCAAGCAACGCCCAAGCCAAGTCCGTTCCAGTCGGATCCAAACTTCAAACATCGCTTCGTCGTTCCAACCCCAATCCATTCGGGGACTAATGATGGGGTTATAGTCCTAGGGTAGGGTCATAGGCCTGCCCTGTAGGTCCTACCCAAGGACTACCCCTCGCAAAGGACTAGGCCCTTAGTCAGCTCCAACTGAATTAAGGAGTCCCTGTCATACATTCGGTAACATACCCTCGATCATCCAGTCGGAGACTAGCATTCGGTGCATATCAAGATAACCGACTGGATACCACTCGGTACATCATCACCCCCCTGGAGGGAAACGGTCGTACGTTTTCAGGTGCATTTATTAGCATTTAGGACGTACGTTACCTGTAATGTACACATTCAATCGCCACTACTCCACCCCTGTACCAGAACCGTTGTGGAGGGCAGCGCACTCTATATAAGCCACCCTCCCCCGCTGGTAAAGGGGTTAGCAACTCATTGTATTCCCTATTCCACTCGACAACAAGCTCCCTGAGCACTGAGACGTAGGGCTATTACCTCCACCGCAGAGGGGACTGAACTCATACATCCTCGCCGTAGCTAGGACACTGCCCATCCTTTTCGTACCCTACACATCTACTGTCAGGCTTATACCCACGACAGTTGGCGCCCACCGTGGGGCAGGCGTCTAAGCGACTTCCGGCGAGTTTGTGACTACTTCCTTTCGTCATGTCGTTCGGCGGAGGTTCGAGCCTGGGTCACCAGATCTTCTTCGGCGCTCTCTCCTTCATCATCGATGATTCGGCGTGGCTTCGGGATGCTCCTCTCGACGTCGAGGCGCTTCCCCATCGTGGGGCTACGCACTTCCGTGCCGGCGCCCGCGATATTCTTCTTCTCCAACAGTCGGCTTCGGTGTCGACCTGCACCGCCGTCACGCGCCGCAGCAAGCGGTCTCGCCGTCCGCGGCTCCAGCGTTGGGTGCAACACGCCCAGGCGCGCCAGAACGCATCTTCACAAGTGGCGGTTCTAGAGTCCGTTGTGGTTGCCCCGCTGTCCCAGCACTCGGACTCGGTTCCGACTGAGTTTCCTTCCGAGTATGCGGGTTGCGGGCCCGCAGCAGAAGTATACATGGCCAACTCCCATGAAGATCCCCGTCAAGATGGCCGAAGCGAGCGCGAGGTCGGCGAAACGTCCGGCGCGCGCCGTCCACCTCGCCGTTCTGCCATTCGGCACACTCGGCGGAGCAACGTAGAGTTGTTCCGCACACCCCTCCTCAACTTGGCTGCGGCTGCCAAGATATCCGATTCCCTCCAGCCGACTGATTCAGAGGCAGGAAGAGGGATCGAGCAGATCCGAGCCCTATTGCACACGACGCAGCAACAGAATTCGGCGGTCTCCCAGTCGCACAACAGGATCCATAACAGTTCCGTTCATGCGAATACACATCGTTCGGTTCATAGCCCTGGTTCCCATCAGCGCCGCAGGGGAGGCAGCCATTCCACGAATCACGAATATCGTCGCCGCTCACGCACCCCTCCGCGGGGTGGGCCCTATGGGTCCCGACATCATGATGATCGGCGTTCAGTCGGCGACACTTACGACCCAAGACCGACGCAAGAGGGCGTATCGCCCAACGAAGGGTCGACAGGGGCCGAGCCCACCGTGATGGTCACGATATGGACCGTCCAAGTGGAAGCAGGACCATCGTGTCTGGTCCCGAGTGTTTTAGTCGAGCCATCCGCTCGGCTGACATCCCGCCCAACTTCCGATTGGCGGCGGGAATCAGTAAGTTTACAGGAGAGTCCAAGCCGGAAACATGGCTAGATGATTACTGAGTGGCAGTCCAGATCGGAGGAGGGGACGACCATGTCTCCATGAAGCACCTCCCTCTTATGCTCGATGGCTCGATGCGAGCGTGGCTGAATCAGTTGGCCCCCTCGAGCATCTACAGTTGGGCAGATCTGGCCTGAGTGTTCATCAGGACCTTCGAAGGGACGTGCAAGCGCCCTGCGGGCCTCGTGGAGCTCCAGCATTGCGTCCAGAAGCCGAATGAGCCCCTGCGCGACTTCATCCAGCGTTGGACAACTCTCTACCACACGGTGGAGAACGTCACCGAGCATCAAGCAGTCTGCGCCTTCAAGGCAGGCGTGCGGTACAGAGAGCTGTACCAGAAGTTTGGTCGAACAGGTGACATCTCCATGAGCAAGATGATGGAGATAGCAGCTCGCTACGCAAATGGCGAAGAAGAGGACCGCATCCGAAGCGGCAAGCACAAGACAGTCGGCGACGGAGATGGAAGCAACACTCGGAAGCAAAAGCAAAAAGCTCCATCCACTCCGCAGGCAGAAGCTGCAGTCGTGACCAATGCCAAGTTCAAGGGCAAAGGGAAGGCGCAGTTTGCCCCCAAGAAGAAGCCGTTCAATAATCCCATCCTGGACCAAGCATGCCCGGTTCATACGAAGATGGACGAAGAGGGCAACCCCATATATCCAAAGCATACCACTCGGGAGTGCCGCCTCCTGATCCAGGGGTTCGACGAAGGGCAACCGAGTGAGAAGGTCAATGAACAAGATGAGGAGGATAAGGAGGATCCGTTCCCCCAAGTCCATGCGACACTCATGATTTTTGCTGACGTCGAAAGCAAGAGTCGACTGAAGCTGGTGAACAGGGAGGTTAATATGGCCACTCCAACCAGCCCCAAGTTCCTTAAATGGTCTCAGACTGCGATCACCTTTGACCAGTCGGATCATCCAGCGCATGTTCCCACCCCAGGAAGACAAGCTCTGGTCGTCGACCCGGTAGTGGAAGGAGTTCAACTGCGCAAAGTCCTAATGGACGGCGGCAGCGGTTTGAACATCATGTACGCCGACACTCTCAAGGGGATGGGCATTCCGATGTCCGAACTCAGCGAGAGCAGTATGCAGCTCCATGGAGTCGTCCCTCGACGGAAGGCCAAGTCACTCGGCCAGATCGCGTTGGACGTCGTTTTTGGCTCCGACAAGAACTTTCTCAAGGAAAAGCTCACATTTGAGGTGGTGGATTTCCAGAGCGCTTACCACGCAATCCTGGGCCGCCCAGCGTATGTGAGTTTCATGGCCCGACCATGCTACGTATACTTGAAGCTGAAGATGCCAGGCCCAAAAGGCGTGATCACCATCACAGGCAATCGGCAGCGAGCCAAAGAGTGCTTACAGCAAGGATCAAGAATCGCCGACCAGCAGATGGCCGTCCTCGAGCTCGACGAGTACAAGAAAACAGTCGACCCCGCCGACCTGATGCGCTCGAAGAAGCCAGCTTCAGAATCCGCATTCCAGTCGGCGGGAGAGACGAAGAAGGTCAGCATCCACCCGACAGACGACACTGCTGCCCCGACGAACATCTCCACCACCCTCGATCCTAAATAGGAAGCCGAGCTCACCCAATTCCTCCATGAGAACTGGGACATCTTCGCATGGAAACTCTCTGACATGCCAGGTGTACCCAGGGAGTCGGTTGAGCACCGACTGCATGTGGACCCCGTCGCTCGGCCCGTCCGAGAGCGCTTGCGCCGGTCCGCCGCGCACAAGAGGAAAGCAATCGGGGAGGAGGTGCCCAAGCTGCTGGCAGCCAACTTCATTCGCGAGGTTCACCACTCCGAGTGGCTCGCCAATGTTGTCATGGTGCCCAAGAAGGACAAGTCGCTCCGAATGTGCATCGACTTCAAACACCTCAATAAGGTCTACCCGAAGGACCATTTTCCGCTCCCCCGCATAGATCAAATTGTCGATTCGACTGCGGGGTGCGAGCGTTTGTCATTTCTTGATGCCTACTCGGGCTATCATCAGATCCGTCTGTATGGTCCCGATGAATTAAAGACAGCCTTTATCACCCCATTCGAGTGCTTCTGCTACATCACTATGCCATTTGGTTTGAAGAATGCAGGGGCTACTTTTATGCGCATGATCCAAAAATGCCTTCTTGACCAGATTGGTCAGAATGTGGAGGCATATATGGATGATATCGTAGTCAAGTCACGCAAAGGTTCCGACCTGCTGACTGACTTGGCAGAAACATTCGCCAACCTTCGTAGGTACGATATCAAGCTCAACCCCGCCAAATGGTCATTCGGCGTTCCCAACGGAAAGTTACTCGGTTTCTTCGTTTCCGAACGAGGGATCGATGTCAACCCCGAAAAGATCGGGACCATCGTTCGAATGGAGAGGCCGGTCAGAATACACGATGTTCAACGGCTCACAGGTTGCCTAGCAGCTTTGAGCAGGTTCATCAGTCGACTCGGCGAGAAAGCACTTCCTCTGTACCGACTCATGAAGAAATCAGATACTTTCGAGTGGACAGATGAAGCCCAAGTCGCATTCGACGACCTCAAAGTCCTACTTTCCACCCAACCGGTTCTTACTGATCCGCTCAGTAAAGAGCCCCTTCTTCTGTATATCGCGGCCACAAATCAAGTCGTCAGTACTGTTCTTACAGTCGAACGAGAAGAAGAAGGTAAAGCATACAAAGTTCAGCGGCTAGTGTACTATGTCTCCGAGGTCCTGACTCCTTCCAAGCAGAGGTATCCCCACTATCAAAAACTTATCTACGGGATTTACATGACTGCAAAGAAGGTGGCTCATTGTTTCCAAGACCACTCGGTGTCTGTCGTTTCTGATGCTCCGTTGTCGGAAATTCTCCACAATCGAGACGCGTCAGGCCGAGTGGCGAAATGGGCAATGCAGATGCTGTACTGCGATATCAAGTTCGAGGCCAAGAAAGCTATTAAGTCTCAAGCTCTGGCTGACTTCATAGCAGAATGGGTAGAACAACAGCAACCGACCCACATCTACTCGGCCCATTAGACAATGTTCTTTGATGGGTCCAAGATGCTGAATGGCTCCGGCGCCGGCGTCGTGATCATATCGTCAAAGGGCGACAAACTCAAGTACGTGCTGCAGATACACTTCGATTCCTCCAACAAGGAGGCAGAGTATGAAGCTCTCCTTTACGGATTGCGCATGGCCATCTCACTCGGCGTCCGTCGCCTGATGGTCTACGATGATTCAGATTTGGTAGTCAATCAAGTGATGAAAGAGTGGGATGTCAGGAACCCCACCATGACAACATATTTGAACGCATTGAGAAAGCTTGAGAAGAAGTTCGAAGGTCTACAACTTCATCATGTTCCGAGACTGAAGAACCAAGCAGCTGATGAGTTGGCAAAACTCGGATCCACTCGGAGACCAGTCCTGAGTGATGTCTGCCTCGAGCACCTTCACCTCCCTTCAGTCAAAGAAGATCCTTTTACAGAAGAACCAGTACAACCGAAGAGTTCAATAGATCCGACTAAAGTCGATGTGCCTGCGGTGGTTGATCTGGTCATGGAGATTCTTGCTGTCATCCCCGATTGGACTGTGCTGATCGTCGCATATATCCTGAGACAGGAACTACCAGAAGACGAAGTCCAGGCCAGGCAGATAGTCCGCAGGTCAAAGTCGTTCACTGTCATTGATGGTCAATTGTACAATTAGAGCGTTTCAGGCGTTCTCCAACAATGCATCTCTCCGGATGAAGGAGAGCTGATCCTGGAAGATATTCACTCGGGAACCTGCGGTCATCACGCCTCTTCGAGAGCAATCGTCGCCAAGGCATTCAGGGCTGGTTTTTTCTGGCTGCAGGCGAACGAGATGGCTAAAGATATGGTCGACCGATGTGAGGGCTGTCAGTTCTATTCCAACAAGTCCCACAAGCCGACATCTGCATTGAAGACAATCCCGCTCGTGTGGCCGTTTGCGGTTTGGGGATTAGACACAGTCGGACCATTCAAGACAGGCCAGGGGGGATACACACATCTGTTGGTGGCAGTCGACAAGTTCACGAAATGGATCGAAGCTAAGCCCATCAAGAAACTCGACGCCTCAACAGCCGTCAAGTTTTTCACGGACATCATCTCCAGATTCGGTGTACCTCACAACATAATCACGGATAACGGGACAAACTTTGACTCAGACAGATTCAAAGGTTTTTGTGCAAGCCAAGGTATCCGAGTGGATTTTGCTTCCGTAGCACATCCTCAATCCAATGGACAAGCAGAGCGGGCGAATGGACTTATTCTTCAGGGTTTGACGCCCCGACTCCTGCGAGAGGTGGGCCACGCTGCTGGCGCATGGGTCACCGAGTTACCTTCAGTACTTTGGGGTCTCCGCACAACCCCGAACAGATCTACAGGACGATGACCATTCTTCCTCGTTTATGGAGCAGAAGCGGTCCTTCCGAGTGACTTGCTTCATAACGCGCCACGAGTCGAACTCTTCTCCGAAGCTGAAGCAGAACAAGCAAGGCAAGATGGAGTGGACCTTCTGGAGGAGCCGCGCGAGATGGTACTTACTCGCTCAACCATTTATCAACAAGATCTGCGGCGGTTTCATGCACGCCACGTCAGGAGTCGCACGTTCCAAGCAGGCGACCTAGTGCTCCGAGTGGATCAGCAAAGACCTCACAAGTTAGCCCCGGCCTGGGAAGGACCCTTCATCATCTCCAAGATGTTGAACAACGGAGCATACATACTCTACAACATCGAGAGGGAGACAGACGAGCCGCGTGCATGGAATGGAGACCTCATGAAGCGCTTCTACACGTGATCGTCGACTGAAGCAGTGTAAAGAACAAGTATTGATGAAATAATATAAAGCAGATTCAGTTTTTGCAGATCCAAAGGAGTTCCTCCGCGGTCGCAGACTCCGGTCACACATAAAAAAAACTTAGTTGCGATCCAGAATCGCCTAAGTTCTAACTTTCTCCGAGTGTGCACTAAACGTCGCACTCGGGGACTTAGCTGTGATCAAGAATCACCTAAGTTCTAAATTTCTCCGAGTGTGCAGTAAACGTCGCACTCGAAGACTTAGCTGTGATCAAGAATCACCTAAGTAATAACCTCCTCCGAGTGTGCACTAAGCGTCGCACTCGGGGTCTTAGTTGTGATCAAGAAAAACCTAAGTAATAACTTCCTATGAGTGTGCACTAAGCCTCGCACTCGGGGACTTAGCTGTGATCAAGAATCACCTAAGTAATAACTTCCTCCGAGTGTGCCCTAAGCGTCGCACACGGGGACTTAGCTGTGATCAAGAATCACCTAAGTAATAACTTTCTCCGAGTGTGCACTAAACGTCGCACTCAGAGACTTAGCTGTAATCAAGAATCACCTAAGTAATAACTTCCTCCGAGTGTGCACTAAACGTCGCACTCGGAGACTTAGCTGTGATCAAGAATCACCTAAGTAATCACTTCCTCCGAGTGTGCACTAAACGTCGCACTCGGGGACTTAGCTGTAATCAAGAATCACCTAAGTAATAACTTCCTCCGAGTGTGCACTAATCGTCGCACTCGGGGACTTAGCTGTGATCAAGAATCACCTAAGTAATCACTTCCTCCGAGTGTGCACTAAACGTCGCACTCGGGGAGTTAGCTGTGATCAACAATCACCTAAGTAATCACTTCCTCCGAGTGCGCACTAAATGTCGCACTCGGAGACTTAGCTGTGATTGAGAATCACCTAAGTATTAACTTCTTCCGAGTATGCACTAAACGTCGCACTCGAAACAACATTGCAACACAAGAGCAAACGCTTTGATTCTGATTCAAAAGTTCTACCAAAGATAGTTCACTCGGTGCGGATCAAGCTTACCCACACCGATCTAAGAACGTGACGGCCAACAGCAGTGGCCAAAGTAACTTACAGATAAACACTCGACATACAGAGGATAAAAGTGTTTTTAAGCATCATCTGGATTAACGCCAGGACTGGAGGGCTCTACAAACGTGTCCAGATCAATACCGTCGGCGATGCGGGTACTGCTCTCAAGGAAAGTTTCCATGAAGTCTTTGAATCGAAGTTTCTTCATGTTGGCGACCTTCAATGTCTTCAGCTTCTCCTCGCGCACCTCCTTGCAATGGACTCAGACCAGAGACAGAGCAACATCTGCACCACAACGAGCTGCATATTTCTTCCAGGACTGCACTCGGTTCGGAATCTCCTCCAGTCGAGCCATCAGGTTCTCCATCTCCTGCCGCGAGTCATCTTCTGGCCAAAGCTCCTTGTCAATTCGGCCGACGACTTCTCTCAGTCGACAGATGAAAGGACCAACTTTGCCCACGCGGATGTGCGCCCGGAGCAGATCCCGATTGGCGGCCTCGCCGAGTGGCACGTTGTCGCGAATCGATCGCTCCACGTCCGCCGCTTCAACTTCAGCATCAATGCAAAAATCTGCAACAGAAGCGCAAGCAAACAATGAGCGTCGAGTGTGACGCACACAGTACAAGCACTCGGCAACAAACAGGACTTACCAGCCAGACGCGTCATCATCTGCCGAGCCCAGTCGCTGATGTATTTCTCCCGAGCTATGCATCATTTGTTCAGCACGTCCATCTGCCCCATCAGAGCAGTCCTCTGCTTTCCCATCTTCTCCACTTCCTCAGTCAGCACCTTGTTTGCTTCACGAGCCTGCTCCAACGACTTCTCCCGGCTCTCTAGAGCATCCTTCATGCCAGCCATTGCGAGCATGGCCGCATCAAGCTCACCAGCGAACTGATTCCTTTCCGCCCTGAGAGTCTCATAGGCTGTCCCCATTTCACAGGTTTTCTGCCAACAAACACCAAGGGACAATCAGAATGTTCAACAAATAACAGTCTAAGTTCTTCAGACCCCTGTCGACGCAAGCAGTCGACAGCGGTCTCGAGGACTACACCCAGTGGGTTCACTGAGAGTGACCTCACTGGCATGCAACTCAAGCAGGCCCGCCCTATTGAGATGCATGTTATCACCTACGCCTACGAGGCCAATACTACCCGACCTGAGTACAACTTACTCTCGGGGACTCTTACAGTAAGTGCACTCCGAGTGCCACAACTGCTCGCAGTCGGTCATATTATTTACAGACACGACCAAAGTAAAGACAATATGTATAAAGACAACTGTCGGTGCAAGCACTCGACAGAAGTCTCGGGCACTACACCCACTCGACAGAGTGAACCCATTGCAAACAACAGATGCTATCCAAGAACACCCAGTGGGTTACAAGAGAAAAGTAAATACTTACTAGCCCACTTACTCGGATATCATCCCGCAGCTCCAAGCTCCGCTGGTACAAGGACGCAACGGAGTCGTAGGCCCCCTTGGCTTCTCCAGCCATCAGCTCCGCCTGCACTATAGCTCCCTTGGCCGCTCCCACCTGCTCCTCCGGGAGACGCTGGATGTTAAATTCAGCATTCGACAAGCCTGGCATCGTCGGAAGTTCCTGAGGAATCCGAAGGTCTGCCCCAGTCGGCTCTTCAATCACCAGCGCCGCTTCAGTCGGCGGCAGCACCTCAGTCGGCAGCATGTCGGCGGCGAGGGCAGCAACAGGCGGAGCAGCCTCAAGAACATGCTCCATAGCTTGTTTAGCTCTTCCGTGATCACCTTCATCAAAAGCAGATCGCCCCTAATAGACCGAACGGCGAAAGATCTCAGAAAAAGAAAGAAGCAGGACCTATGATAGAATTCGAGTCGCGATAGTATAAAACACTCGGAGTCACTACAACGCACCTGGCTGGGACGAGATGACGTTGTCCGTGTCCATGGGGTCATCCTCTTGGCGCGCCGGAGAGGTGGCAGAAGTAGCGACTCTGTCGATTGAAGTCCATTTGACCAATAAACAGGAATGCACTTGGGTATCAAAAGAAATTAGAAAATCGATACACTTACCTGGAGGTGACGGGGACGGCAACCCTCATCCGCGGCAGAGCCCTCCTAGGCTTAGACCCGCTCGGTTTGGCCGCCTTGGAAGACTGACCCGCGGGCGCAGCGACAGCTTCTCTGGCCATCTTGGTGCTCCGAGCACTCGGGGGCACTAGGGCGGTGGGCGGAGCACTCGAAGATGCCGGAGGAACTGAAGGAACGGCAGGCTCGTGTCGGCGCTTGGTCCGATGCTCTAATTGCGGAGGTGGCGAGTCCTGCTCTTCGTCTTCCTCCTCTTCCTCGCTGCTCTCTTCCTCCGATTCCCCGCTGTCGGAGACATACTCAGCACTTTCCACGCTGCCTTCCTGGCTGCCATCCTCCTCCTCCTCGGCCGGGTTCCCGTTCGAAACGGGAGAAAACCAGTTGGTCCACTTCTGCATAAAAATTCAGTCGGCGAAGTCAGACGTCACGCAGAGATTCAAACAAACGACAAGAATTAAGACAGTTAAGCGCACTCGACAAGTGTTACTCACCTGATTCGGAGGAGGATGATCCGCGCAGTAAGGCTTCACTCGCCGAGATCCTTCGGGATTCTCGCAGGGGCCCGTGATCTGGAGCACCCACGAGGTCACCTTCTCCTCAGTCACGCCCACGATGTTGGTCAGAGTGGAATCCTCGGGCCCCGTATAATGCCACATGGCGTGGTCGCGAGCCTGCAGAGGTTGGATACGCCGACCGAGGAAGACCTCCAGCAAGTCTATGCCAGTGACCCCCGACATCTACGAGTGCCTCAACCAGAGGCTGGATGTCATTCTTCTCCTCCTTCGTGAGCGCGAGTTGCTTAGGCGGGGCGGGCCGATCTAAACTAAAGGGAGGCAGCCCTGTCGACGCATTCGGACAGGCGATATCCTGGCAGTAGAACCACGTCGACTGCCAGTTCCTGACCGACTCACTTAACTAAAGAGCAGGATAACTACTCCGACTCTTTTTCTGGAAACCTAAGCCCCCGCAGAGCTAGAGGAGATGTGTCTTATCATCCGACTGGCTGAGTCGTTTGATGGTTTGGGATCTAGCGGAAAATATGTATTTGAACAGCCCCCAGTGAGGAGGGCAACCGATGAAACACTCGCACAGAACTATAAAGGCAGAGAGATGGGCAATGGCATTCGGGGGAAAGTGGTGAAGTTGTGCCCCGAAGTGATTCATGATGCCCTTGAAGAAAGGATGCGGGGGCAAGGAAAAAACCTCGGTGGACATGGCTGAGCAGCAAGACGCGCTCCCCCTCCCGGGGCGCCGGCTCGACCTCGTTCTCCGCCGGCAGCCTCCAGGACTTGTGCACGATCATCCCGTGCTCCACCAGTTGCAGCAGATCCCCCTCCGTCACCTTGGAGGGGAGGAAGTTGCCCTGAATCCACCCCGCCGACAGCGGCCGCTGCCGCCGCTGAGCAGGAGCCGCCGCCTGCCCCTTCTTCTTCCTCACCTCCATCTTGCTAGTCTGATCCTTGGTCATGGCGGCAACTGCGAGCCCTCGGGAGGAAGGAGAAGGAAGGAGTGTAGAAGCGCTGGAGGTGGTGAGAAGGACGGAGCAGGCAAGAGCGAGAGATTCGGCGAGCGTAACAAAGAAGCCTCCCCACCGAGATTTAAATAGGGTTCCGACTAGGTCACTAGCGGGTGGCCCTGAAACCTTATCCCCCTGACCCACCGCGGCGATATTAGTGGAGAGGTAGAAGGCGCGAGAATCGAGGCATCAAGCGCTACTCGAGCGCGATGGCGTCATCCCCGCTGAGCGCGCGGAAACCAAAATTTGAGGATCCCGGAAAATCCGCCGCTGTCAGTTGATCGGTCGCGTCAGAAGATGCCGCAGAAGCACTCGGCCCCCGACTGTCTGTTTCGCGAGTACTTCCACTCGGATCGTCGATCAGAAAAGTCAAAATGGACCGAGGCAAGCAACGCCCAAGCCAAGTCCATTCCAGTCGGATCCAAACTTCAAACATCGCTTCGTCATTCCAACCCCAATCTATTCGGGCACTAATGATGGGGTTATAGTCCTAGGGTAGGGTCATAGGCCTGCCCTGTAGGTCCTACCCAAGGACTACCCCTCGCAAAGGACTAGGCCCTTAGTCAGCTCCGACTGAATTAAGGAGTCCCTGTCATACAGTCGGTAACATACCCTCGATCATCCAGTCGGAGACTAGCATTCGGTGCACATCAAGATAACCGACTGGATACCTCTCGGTACATCGTAACCCCCCTGGAGGGAAACGGTCGTACGTTTTCAGGTGCATTTATTAGCATTTAGGACGTACATTACCTGTAACGTACACATTCAATCCCACTACTCCACCGCTGTACCAGAACCGTTGTGGAGGGAAACTCATTGTATTCCTTATTCCACTCGACAACAAGCTCCCTAAGCATTGAGACGTAGGGCTATTACCTCCACCGCAGAGGGGCCTGAACTCATACATCCTCGCCGTAGCTAGGACTCTGCCCATCCTTTTCGTACCCTACACATCTACTGTCAGGCTTATACCCACGACAGGATCTATAAGTCATTGAGGAGTTTGAGATATTTGAAGAATATCCACCCCTAAAAATATATGTCTTCAGTTGAAGAAATTGATCTGAAGCTGAAGAAATGAATCGCGAGGAATCTGCGATGAAATTGATATTCCTCATGAAGATACTGATATTGAGAAGTCCGGTGGTTCCTGAAGAAAATCGCTCTAAAGAATTGAAGCATGAAGATTTACACTTTCTGTTTTACTTTCTTCCCATTTGAGTAATAGGAACACCGTACTGTTAAAGGGGGTCGAAGTTACACTATGGAATGAATTTCCTCATGATGCTCAACCCAAGCCTACTCCTACCAAAAGCCTCAAAGTGAGGAATATGAGTGACATGAGGACACTCACAGTTGAGGGCTCCGACCGTTTCGATAGCCACGCCACGTCACTGGTCTTATCCAATCCAACGGTCATATTACTTAAGGGCATTAGTGTCAAATCATGTCGGGATGCTCCCAGGCTATAAATAGCCACCCCCACAACCACTAGCTGGTTGGCTGCTCCATTAGAAACTGACACTTGTCATAAGAGCAACCCAAATTCCTTAGAGCCTTCGAGAGTAATTCATCAGTGAGGAAATACACCATACACCGAAACCACAAACCAAACCTAGTGATTGAGCATCACTGAAGAAGTTGTTCCTGTGTGGGACTGAAGCCTTTTACCTTTGAGGACTGTGCATCCTCCAGACGGTTAGGCGTCATGATCTAGAGCTTTCCAGCAGTCAATAGTGGATCGCTAGGTGACCAAGTTTGTGAGGGTTTGGAAGTCTGCCCTCAAGACTTACCACGAGTGTTGGGCGAGGACTGTGTGTCCTTAGCTCAAGGAGAATACGGTAGGGATTGTGTGTCCCGGGACTGGGTGTCCTTTGGTTTCAATACCAAGCCGCTCCAAACCAGATGTACGACTGTCACAGCAATTGGAACTGGGTCATCAACGACTGTCTCCACTGAGAAACGGGTTCTAATTCCTCAACTCCTTACTTTCCTTGTATTGTGTGTTGATGACTTTCACTGCGATAGTTTGAAGAATTTGTTGAAGACTTTCTCTGAATTTCATCAACCCCAAATTCTTCACGTTAGTTAATCCTCATCTGTATTATGCATGCCTGCTCACAGTGCAATCTGTTTTCACATTCTTCACTCTGAAAAACTGCTGTTGTGAAACTTTGCACATCTAATCCTTTACTGTTTCTGCTGTAAGTTAGTCATCAGTGAGGAATTTCCTCAAAAGGAATTTCCTTAGTGATGAAATTCTAAAAATCTCCTATTCACCCCCCTCTAGTCGATATAACGCACTTTCAATTGGTATCAGAGCAAGGTACTCCCTTGTTCTGTGTGATTTTGGTTTAACCACCTGGAGTTTTAGTTATGTTGACTGCAGGCATGTTTAAGGTGACTGCAGCATATCCTACCTACGAAGGAAAGAACTTTCCCTTCTGGAAGAACAAAATGCAAATGCATCTACAAGCTATTGATAATGATCTCTGGTATATTGTGGAAAATGGCATCCCATCATCTCTGCCAGTGTCCCTGCGGCTGATGTGAAGAAATTCAAGCAACTCGATTCTCAAGCGAAGAACATCATCTGTGGCCATCGAAGCCCAGGCCAGTTTTGAAGAGTAGGTGCTTTGGGCTCTGCAACACTGATCTAGGAGAGACTGTGCAAGGTAAATGAAGGAGTATCAACCTAGCGTGACTCTCGTGTTGATATTCTTCGCAATCTCTTCAATCGCTTCAAGAGACATGGCAATGAAAGCTGCCAAGACACCTTTGATCGCCTCACTGACATATCAAATGAACTGCAAGCACTGGGAGCTCGAGACATCACTGATCACGAAGTTGTGAAGAAACTGTTGAGATCTTTGGATTCTTCATTTGATATTTTAGTTCTGATGATTCAAGAAAGACCAGACTACAAGATGCTTGATCCAGCTGATATACTTGAAAGGCTAAATACTCATGAATTCCAGCTAGAAGAAAAGAGAGATCTATATGGACCAAGCTATTCCAGAACACGTGCACTGAAGGCTAGAGAAATTTCCTCATCTGAAGAAGAAGACACAGATGACAACATTTGTGACCCTGAAGAATTTGGACAGGAGCTTGCAATGCTCGTGAGGAAATTCCAGAGATTTACACGACGTGGCCAGTTCGATAAATCTTCAAGAAGAGACATGAGGAAATCAGAATCTCCGTCTGAGGACTACAAGAAACGAACCTGTCACAAGTGCAAGAAATCAGGTCATTACATTGCTGATTGTCCCCGTTGGGGAAAGGAATCAAAGAAGAAGAAATACAAGGATGACAGTTCTGATGACTCGAAGAAGAAGAAGAAATCTTAAAAATCCTCATCTTCAAAGCCCTCATCACACAAGAAGACTAGTTTCAGAAAGGCTCGAGCACTTATTGGCAAGGAAATGGACTCAGAGGCAGAATCAGAGGAATGTGATGAAGAAGAGGGTTCCGATGAAGGCTCAGAATCCGGACAGGCTAGTCTTGCACTAGCAACCACCTTCGTCAGCAAATCAATCTTCAATCTTGAAGAAGATGATTGCACCATCCATACTGATGACTATGCTGATGACTTCACTCCAACCTATTGCTTCATGGCAAAAGGTTCAAAGGTACCAAATAATGCCTCCTCCTCTGATTCAAGTGACTGTGAACCTAATGATTATAAGAAACCCAGTTACAGTAAACTTGCTATCATTGCCACTAAACAACAAACTGCTCTGGAAAAGCTTCAGAAACTGCTAGATAAAAGTGATGATCTGTTGAATGATGAAATGAACCTTACTCAAATCCTCACTGATGATGTGAAAAGTCTCCAGTCTAGATTTGATAATCTTCAGGATCGTTATGATACACTCCTCACTGATCATGAGAAGCTTTCCTATGAATTTCTTCAAAGGAAGCTTGATCTTGAGAAGCTGAGGATGTCTCATGATGATCTTCGTATGGACGATGATTCATTACTAACTCAACAGATCAACGCTGGTCAAGTTGAATTTATTCCTCCATGTCTCAAATGCATTGAACGCGAAACTGCTAATTCCTCACCACAATCATCAAATGCTACCATTGCGACAAATTCTTCAACTGCACCTGCTGTGTCTATTTCCTCACTTGAGGAAAACACAAATGTTACTGATGAAAATGCATGGTTGAAGGAATTATACGTGACAGGCATGTACAAAAGCCTCAAAAGACATCAAACCCTTTGTGATGTGCTCAAAAAGCAGATCTTGAACAGGAACCCGAGGAAAGAAGGAATTGCCTTTGAGAGGAAATTAAATGCTGATGGATCTTATTGGAAACTTGAGCAGTATCCCAAAACCTCATGGGTTGCTGCTACTGGGCCTCCTTTTGATCCATCTA
Organism: Hordeum vulgare subsp. vulgare; assembly: GCF_904849725.1. NCBI lineage: Eukaryota > Viridiplantae > Streptophyta > Magnoliopsida > Poales > Poaceae > Hordeum > Hordeum vulgare. Next base: position 33,127,756 of record NC_058518.1, read on the forward strand.
ATCTAACTGGCTTTTCATGTGAATTATCCTATTCCTCAGATGAGTCATTTGACTCCAACTATAAACTGTTCAAAAATCAATCTGGTGAAGTATTTGCTCGATATGTTGGAACTAACTGCAGGAATGGCCCTCCTTTGAGGAAAATCTGGGTTCCCAAAAGCTGTCTTGCAAATCTTTTGGTGAATGTCCTCATGACACCACCACTGAAGAATCTGAACCCCAGATCAAATTCCTCAGGAGGACCAAAGTCTTCAAGAGGATCAAAATCCTCAACTGGTCAAAACTATGATCGTACCCGTGTTAATGCATCTAACATGCAGGGAAACTACAAGGAATATGAATATGAGCGTTACTCCTCAAATCATTATGTTCATAAATCCTCAAACCAGTTCTCTGCATATTCATATGAGTACTTTAATCCCCCTACTGTTAAGAGAAGTGCATTGGCTTCAATGCCACCTTTCTCATATGGTGCTCGCAGGATGATGAATGCTTTGCCACCCCTTTAGATGTGGGTGGTGAAGAAATCAAACTAATCACTTCTGCAGGTCAGGTCTCCGGATGAAAATCATCATTTGAAGAATTTGCGGGAGACCTGAGGAAATGCTTGATAGGACGCAAGCTAATGATTAATGAAATAGAAATATTTCACACGTCCTTACATTTCTGTTATGATGAAATTACTGATCTGATGAAATTAGTATCATATTCTTCAAATCTGAAGCATATGAGATGGTAAGCTATACTAATTCATCTGCAGGATGACAAACCCAAGAATACTGAGTGGGTTCTTGATAGTGGCTGCACACATCACATGACTGGTGATAAAAGCTTATTGATGAATATGCCACTAACTCCATCACCTCTGAAGCAAATCACATATGCTGACAAGGGTAAAAGCAAGGTATTGGGTCTTGGCAAAGTGGCTATTTCCAAGGATAGGCATATGGACAAAGTGATGCTTGTTGAATCCCTTGGCTTTAACCTTATGTCAGTCTCGATGCTTTGTGATCTTGACATGATTGTTATCTTTGGTAGATATAGATGTGTAGTCATCATGGAATCTGACAGATCCAAAGTCTTCGAAGGTGTAAGAAGAGGGGATTTGTACATTGTTGATTTCTCTATAGGTCCTCAACCAGCCACTTGCTTGCTAGCAAAAACCTCAGAAGGATGGCTGTGGCACCGAAGACTAGGTCATGCAGGCATGAGGAATTTGCACACGCTCGCGAAGAAGAAGCATGTCATCGACATCGAATCAGTCAAATTCCTCAAGGATCATCTCTGCGGTGCTTGTGAATCTGGGAAAATGACCAGATCCAAGCATCCCTCTAAGACTATCATGACCACTACACGTCCATTCGAATTGCTTCATATGGATTTATTTGGACCTACTCACTATGCCACACTAACCAATGCAGCTTCTTTATATGGATTCGTTGATGATTATTCCAGATATACTTGGGTGCATATCATAGTGTATAAAACTGAAGTGCAGGAAATCTTCAAACGATTTTCTTCAAGGGCCTCGACGAACTTTGGCATTAAGATCAAACATATCAGGAGTGATAATGGAACTGAGTTCAAAAACACTAGTCTTGATGATTATCTTGATGAACTTGGTATTACTCATGAATTATCCGCTCCTTATACTCCTCAGCAGAATGGTGTCGTCGAAAGGAAGAACAGAACTCTGGTTGGAATGGCAAGAACTATGCTTGAAGAATATCAGACTCCTCGTCGCTTTTGGCCTGAAGCAATCAACACTGCATGCCATATCATCAACAAGGTATATCTTCACAAATTCCTCAAGAAAACCTCATATGAACTCCTCACTGACAAGAAACCCAATGTAAGTTATTTCAAAGTCTTAGGTGCAAAATGCTGGATTAAAGATCCTCACCATAGCTCAAAATTTGCACCTAAGGCACATGAAGGTTTTATGCTCGGTTATGGAAAGGACTCGCACACTTACAGAGTCTTCAACAACTATCACAACAAAGTTGTTGAGACTGTAGATGTGCGGTTCGCTGAAATTAATGGCTCGCAAAGAGAGCAATTGCCTTCTGATCCAGATAAGTTGTCTCCTGAGGAAGCAATAAAGCTCAAGCCTACTGAAGAAATTGCCCCCACTGAGGAAATTGGTGAAGAAACGATCCCCATCACTGATGAAAATCAAGAAGATGCTCCTGAGGAAATTGCACGAGCACCACTTCCTCAGCCCAGACAAAATCCTCAACCAGCTCATCCAAGGATTGCAAACGAAGTAGAACTTGACAAAATCCTCAACGACATCAACGCGTCAGGTCCTCTCACTCGCTCAAAAGCTTCACACTTAGTTAACTTTTGTGGGCATTTTTCCTTTGTATCCATCACAGAATCCTCAAAAGTTGCCGAGGCTTTTCTGGAACCAGAGTGGATCCAAGCTATGCAAGACGAACTTCTTCAATTCAGGCTGAATGGCGTATGGGAGCTCGTCAAACGACCAGATCCTCGCAAGCAAAATATCATCGGCACCAAGTGTATTTTCCGAAACAAGCAGGATGAGGACGGTCAAGTGGGGAGGATCAAGGCACGACTTGTAGCCCAAGGCTACACCCAGGTTGAAGGAATAGATTTTGATGAAACTTCTGCACCTGTTGCTAGAATTGAAGCTATTCGAATACTACTTGCTTATGCTAATCATCATAACATCATCTTATGTCAAATGGATGTGAAAAGTGCATTCCTCAATGGTAAGCTTGAGGAAGAAGTATATGTTGCTCAGCCCCCAGGTTTTGAGGATCCAAAGAATCCAGACAAAGTCTTCAGACTCAAAAAGGCTCTTTATGGTCTCAAGCAAGCCCCTCGGGCATGGTATGATACATTGAAGGAATTCCTCATGAAGAAAGGCTTCAAACCTGGTTCACTCGATCCAACTCTTTTCACAAAATCCTATGATAATGAGCTATTTGTATGTCAAATATATGTCGATGATATCATATTTGGCTGTACTGACAAACGATACAGTGATGAATTTGCCTACATGATGAGTGAAGAATATTAGATGTCCATGATGGGGGAGCTGAAATTCTTCTTAGGGCTTCAAATTCGTCAACAAAGCAATGGAATCTTCATATCACAGGAGAAATACCTCAAGGATGTTCTGAGGAAATTCGACATGCGTGAATGCAAAGGTGCCAAGACTCCTATGCCTACCAACGGCCACCTCGACACTGATGAAAATGGTAAAGACTTCGATCAGCAGGTATATCGTTCTATGATTGGCTCTTTATTGTATATATGTGCATCTAGGCCAGATATAATGCTTAGTGTTTGCATGTGTGCACGTTTTCAAGCAAAACCGAAGGAATCACACCATAAGGCTGTGAAACTTATTCTTCGATACTTAGCTCACACACCAACACTAGGATTATGGTATCCCAAGGGTTCCAATCTTCATCTTGTAGGGTATTCTGATTCAGACTATGCTGGTGACCATGTGGATCGCAAGTCAACTTCTGGCACATGCCATTTCCTCGGAAGATCACTAGTTTGCTGGTCCTCAAAGAAGCAGAACTGTGTATCACTCTCCACTGCCGAAGCTGAGTACATTGTTGCTGGTTCTTGCTGTGCTCAATTGCTATGGATGAAGCAAACCCTCAAGTACTACAACATCAACATGAAGAATGATCCTCTCTACTGTGGCAATGAGAGTGCTATCAAGATTGCATACAACCCAGTACAACACTCGAAGACCAAGCACATCCAGATTCGTCATCATTTTCTTCGGGACCATGTACTCAAGGGCAATATCCTCATCGACCATGCGAAGACTGATGATCAACTGGCAGATATCTTCACTAAGCCCTTGGATGAGAAAAGGTTTTGCAAGTTGCGGTGTGAGCTAAATATCTTAGAGTCTTCAAATGTTTTGTAAAAACATGCACACATCCTAACACTTATGCAAAGTTGATGACTTAGATGTGCAACACATGATGAATCGATTTTCTTCAACTGATGAAGAATGTCACTCTGAATGTGAAGAAATTAACGAAGAAATTGATTCTCAGGGCCCTACAACAATTGTACGCGGCGTCTGTAATCAACATTCTTATATGGTGGGTCATGCCACCGCCCAATGTGAAATTCTTCAAGTTGATTTTCTTCAAATGATCAATTTCCTCACAATGTGTTTTTCTTCAAAACAACTATTCTTGATTGTGATGATTTATCACAAAATCTTCAAAAACACTTGATGACTTTCATTTGACTAGATAGACTGTGATTTCAAGTCCTCAACAGCGTTCACTTATTGCTATTTCTTCAAGTTGATATTTCTGCTAAGTGAATGTGATCGGACCCTAATTTCCCTCTGTTCTATACTCATCCAGTCTATTCAATTCTTCATATGCGTTCTACTTGAAATTTTGTTCAAAATCCTCACTGCGTCCTTGTCAGCTGATGATTTTGCAACAAAAATCCTCAAATCTTCAAAAATTGTTTCTTTAAGACACAGTAACTGAACCCCACTTCCCATGATCGGATAACCACGATCTCCACTATCTCCACCGCATCGTACGGGAGCTACACATGTCCTGCGGAGATGTCGAGGCAGGGGCTGTTTGGTCCGAAATTCTCGCGCCAACAGTAACTTTTGGCTATAAATATGTCCTTATCCTCCACGACATACTCTTCTTCGCTCCATAGCTCTCCTGCCACAGCATACACCATTGAACCCTAGCGCCATCGCTGGTATTCTCGTCGCCGGTGAGGAAGAGCTTCACTGCCTCGACTTCTCCGTTGCCGGAACCACGCCGGAGTCGGACCATCTTTGTCCGCCGCCGCCGTTGACGTCCTCTATCGCCGGGTTAGGGTGCATTGGACACGCGACCGAAGAGCTTATCCACACACTCCTTTCCGTGTTCTTCGTGCGCACCTTCCAGGGTAAATAAATCCCATTTTTACAGCAAGTTAGATCTAAAATTTTACATCTTCTATGTGAAATCTGTTTTTCCTCAAGAAATGATACACACTTGATTCCTCAAACACTGCCTATCACCACATCAATTATGAAATATGCTAAGCATCTAAGATTTTCACGAGATTCCTCAATTGTGCGAATTTTCGGATCTGTACAACTCTGGAAGCCAAGAACAGTATGCTTAGGCAAATTTCTCAACCACTGGTTATATTCCTCAAACTGTCAAACTTTTTGATTTTCTTCAAATCTGAGAACGCATATGACCTCTCCAAATTCCTCGCAACTATACTTTGTTCATAGGTACACACATGTCAGCTGATGAATCTCTCGGTTCTCATCACATTAACTCCTTTGCAGCGTTTCTGGAAGAAACTCTTCAAGTCTCATCAGAATCCTCAAGAGTTCAGTCTCATCAGCAAAATCCTCAACTGAAGAAAATGGAGGAAGACGGAAAACAGAAGGGAGGAAAGAAACTTGAGCAAAACACAGGTGCTGATACCCGTGAGGACATTTACTTGGACTATTTCACGCCTGATGAAAATGAGACAATGGCCAAGAGAAAGATACGGCTGCAGAAGATTGAACGCCGATGGGCGAAGGAATGGAAGGAATACAGGTTTGTGACTCCCAAATATGCGAAGAAATTCGCTCTGAAGCCTCCTGGCAGAAGGGGCCCACTTGAGGATCATCAAGTAGCACATCCCTCAAGCCTCATGACTATTGATGACTATCCAGATGAGAAGGAAAAGCATCTGGCTAAGCTCAAAAAGCAGGCAGAAGCTGCAGTGAGGAAATTCAATGAATCCTCAGCTGCTGCCTCAGGTGCTGCTACTTCCTCTGCCGCACAAACCTCAGGCTCAGAAATTCATCAAATGCAGTCTGTGCCATCAAAGCCAAGGGCTCGAAAGCCTCAAGAGAAGTCTGCTCAGGCCTCAGTCACAAAACCCTCAGCGCCAAAACCCTCAGTACCAAAACCTTCAACACCAAAACCATCAGCGCCAAAGCCCTCAGTACCAATCTCCTCAGCACCAAAATCTTCAGCTCCACCTCCAAAGCCTCAAGAGAAACCAGTACAGAAGCAAGTCATGAAGCATATGACTGCCAGCTCCAGCTCCTACTCCCAGCTGCAACCAGCTCGGAGACAAAGTCTTCAACACCTCCCGCGAAGACTTTGGTAACTGCTGAACGTGCAACTCTGCCAAGCCCCAACAAAATCATCACAGTACCATCTGCATCAGAGGGAAGTGATGAATTTGATGATAGAACCCTGCAATCCATCATAAAAAACAAGCAGGAAAGAGTAGCTCAAGCATCAGGCAGTGCCATTCCTCTGGCCATGGACCCCAATGTCCTCCTTGACTACATCAACATCTAGTATGAGGACCCAAACACTCCAGTTGATGACTTGAAGCTTCCGTCTGGCATCAGTCACATGGTGACCACTTTCATCAATGAAGCCAAGTGGAAAGAACAGCACGCCAGGCAGGCCAAAGTTGCAAAGATCAAAAAGGAGAAATTCCTCAGGCAGAGTCTCCTCAAATTGACTCCTGATGCACTGGTGACAACACAAGCAGAGCTGAAGAAATTGACTGACAAGTACGCCAAGCTGTCAGATCGTAAAAGCCTCAAGAGCAATTTCATCAAGCTGGCCACTAGTGCTGTTGATGACTACAATAAGAAGGCCGCACCCGCAGCACCAACTCCTCAGCCCTTGATTGAGGAGCTAGCAGATGAATCTCCTCATGATGAGGAAACTCCTCAAGTAGAGGAAGTACACCAAGAGCGCCGTGTTGATGAACCGGCTATTGAAGAAATCATCATGGAAACTCCAGCTGATGAATTTGCTGCTGCTAATGAGACTGCCCCTGATCCAACTGCTTCATCAAAGCAGGCTGATGACTCTGTTCCAGTTGGTTCCTCAATACCAGCTGAAGAATCTGTAGAGAGAACCCCTTCACCAAAAGCTTCAAAGGTGAAGAAGATGAGTCCGTCTGCATCAGACATGAAGAAAACCAGGGCTGCTGAAAAGGAAGCCAAAAAAGAGAAAGGCCTCCTCAGCAGAAGAAGAAACAGAGGCACATCGCCTCAAAGGACTTGAAGAAGATGCTCCTCTGGACCCTGTGCCCCTGAATGTCACTCCTTCCTATGAGATGGTCATCATTGATGATCCAGGGAAAAAGGCAGATGAGGAAATGAAAGATGTCGCCCCTGAGGAACATACTGACGAGGAAATTCAGATAGACAACACTCCTCAGCCTTTCATTCCTCAGAAAGAAAATGTTCAAGCATCAACTACACCAGCTGTTGAAACTGCCTCTGCCACAAAGCCAGGTGAGGAAGAACAAACTGAAAATCCTCATGCTGATGAAATTCCACACTCTGAGCAGAATCCTCAAGATGAGGAACAGGCTGACCCAACTCCTCCAACTGAGCAAGAAGAAGCCATTCCTCAGCCTGAAGTACAGCCAGAGCAAGCTCCTCAGCCTGACGCCCAGCAAGCACCATCTCCTTAACCTGAAGTACCAGCTGCTGAAATTCCTCACCCTGAGGAAAATGCTGAGGACAATGCATTCATCGTGCTCAACCCAGAGACTGCCATTGTTGTCTCCCCTCCTATTCGTCAGCAAAATCTTCAGCCTGTTCAGCGTCAGCCATTCTCCAAGCGTCCAAAGTTTCAAAAGGAAAATTTCTTTAAAGAACGCATGTACTTCATTAGAGAGAACCCCTATGACAAGCCTCAAATGAGGCATCTGAAGTTTTGGACTAGGACTCAGATGAACTACTATGCCTCTATGCTCTGTGGACGAAACAATATATTCCAGCACAGGCATATTCCTCATGTTGAGCTTGAAGCAATACCGTGCCTGGAGCCAGTCCTCAGTGTACTCCATGATGCAGGTTTACTCCCAATGTGTTCCGACATATCTGACTGGAACAACGAGTTAATTCTTCTGTTCTATGCCACTCTTCACATATCTGGCAACCCTAAAGACATTAACACTTGGGTGTTTGACTGGATGTCACAAAACACTCACTACAAGGCTCCTGCTACTGAACTCCTCAGAGAACTGCCCGTATCAATTCCCTCAGATGAGGCTATGAAGCTTTATGGTGAGCGTGAGCTGCCAAATGGAATGATGGAAGTCCTCATGAAGCCTTTGGCTGAAGGAAAATCTCCGAGAACAACCTTCCTCGTCCACGAGCTCATGTACACACCCAGGTCTGTCTACAGAATCCTCTGCAATGTGCTCGCGCCGATCAAAGGCCATGACGATGAAGAAGATGTTGTAGGCCTCATGAAGAATATCCTCTTCAACATCATTCATGGTATTCATATCAACATCCATGATTTCTTCTTGAGGACTTTGGCCGAAAATGCTATGTGTCCTTTTGATCACAAGATATATGCTCCATGGATCATGAGATTCATCAGGACAAGGACAGGCATCAACTTCCACGCTGATTTCCAAAACCACATGGGTTATATGCCTCCTATCCGGGTCAACAAGAAGACTTTCGAGTCCATTGAAGGAAAAGAAAAATCTGTGATTGAAGAAGGCAGTAGGCCCCTTGATGGCCAGTTAAGAGAGCCAGAAGCTTATTCTTCATGGGATGATACTGAGACTTGTCCGGCAAGCCCCGTTCCTCCTCGCGTGATGAATACCAGTGAGCTCCTCCTCAGTCTTCACCAGAAGGTGGATCGAAACCACAAATGGGTCAAACGCCAGTTTGGTGCCATTGTGAAAACTCTCACTGAAACACAAAACTCTGTTAAGCTCAACCATAACTATGTGCATGAGGTTTTCAATCGCACCTGGGCTACACTTGCACATCTGAAGACTCAGACTGAGCTTGAAGAAATGGACTTTGAGCGAGACTTTGAATGGTCGTGGCCTCCCAAGAAGAAGTTCAGGCCTATTCCAGTGCCAGACCTTGAAGACAGTTCCTTTTCTTCATTCTGCACTGCTAAAACTGATGAAGAACAGCTCAACACTGCTACCGGTCCATGGAAGAAGACTACTCCCAAGAAGCATCATGACTCTTCCTCAACCGCCAAGAAGTGAAGTCTTCACGGGCGTTAGTCCTCAGTTTGTCCCTTTTTGTCACTTGATGACAAAGGGGGAGAAACTTGAGAGTTAGTCTTCAAGCGGGATATTTTTGGGGCTTATGAACTATATTTAAGTTACAAACTCTTGGCTCTTCTGAAGTTTTTATGTAATGAGTTGTAACTTAAGCCCAATGGTACTCTGACGCTTTTAAACGTTTTTCTTCGCATGCTTATTCGTCAAGTTTTAATGCACGCATGCTGGAATTTGTCAGATACCATTTGTCATCATGGATCTTCATTTTCTTCATATGATATGTTACATGTATGCATGATTTACAACACTCAGGGGGAGATCTCCATGATATAAATCATCAATATGCATTTGCTATAAAAGCAAAATCCTCAAGATATGCACATGTTCAGGGGGAGTCTCTCTGAATCTTGATTAAAAATTCCTCAAATGAGTATTTACACTTCATATTTTTGATCCCTGTTGAAGACTTAACCTAATTGATATCAACCACCAAAAAGGGGGAGATTGTAAGTGCATCTAGTGCCCCTTAGTGATTTTGGTGGTTTGAAGACTTATAGGTTAAGTATCTAATGTATTTGTGAGTGTACACATGATCTATAAGTCATTGAGGAGTTTGAGATATTTGAAGAATATCGACCCCTAAAAATATATGTATTCAGTTGAAGAAATTGATCTGAAGCTGAAGAGATGAATCGCGAGGAATATGCGATGAAATTGATATTCCTCATGAAGATACTGATATTGAGAAGTCCGGTGGTTCCTGAAGAAAATCACTCTGAAGAAGTGAAGCATGAAGATTTACACTTTCTATTTTACTTTCTTCGCATTTGAGTAATAGGAACACCGTACTGTTAAAGGGGGTCGAAGTTACACTATGGAATGAATTTCCTCATGATGCTCAACCCAAGCCTACTCCTACCAAAAGCCTCAAAGTGAGGAATATGAGTGACATGAGGACTCTCATAGTTGAGGGTTCCGACCGTTTCGATAGCCACGCCAAGTCACTGGTCTTATCCACTCCAACGGTCATATTACTTAAGGGCATTAGTGTCAAATCATGTCGGGATGCTCCACAACCACTAGCTGGTTGGCTGCTCCGTTAGAAACTGACACTTGTCATAAGAGCAACCCAAATTCCTTAGAGCCTTCGAGAGTAATTCATCAGTGAGGAAATACACCATACACCGAAACCACAAACCAAACCTAGTGATTGAGCATCACTGAAGAAGTTGTTCCTGTGTGGGACTGAAGCCTTTTACCTTTGAGGACTGTGCATCCTCCAGACGGTTAGGCGTCATGGTCTAGTGCTTTCCAGCAGTCAATTGTGGATCGCCGGGTGACCAAGTTTGTGAGGGTTTGGAAGTCTGCCCTGAAGACTTACCACGAGTGCTGGGCGAGGACTGTGTGTCCTTAGCTCAAGGAGAATATGGTAGGGACTGTGTGTCCTGGGACTGGGTGTCCTTTGTTTTCAATACCAAGCCGCTCCAAACCAGATGTACGACTGTCACAGTAGTTCGAACTGGGTCATCAACGACTGTCTTCACTCAGAAACGAGTTCTAATTCCTCAACTCCTTACTTTCCTTGTATTGTGTGTTGATGACTTTCACTTCGATTGTTTGAAGAATTTGTTGAAGACTTTCTCTGAATTTCCTCAACCCCAAATTCATCACGTTAGTTAATCCTCATATGTATTCTGCGTGCCTGCTCACAGTGCAATCTGTTTTCACATTCTTCACTCTGAAAAACTGCTATTGTGAAACTTTGCACATCTGATCCTTTATTGTTTCCGCTGTAAGTTAGTCATCAGTGAGGAATTTCCTCAAAAGGAATTTCCTTAGTGATGAAATTCCAAAAGTCTCCTATTCACCCCCTCTAGTCGATATAACGCACTTTCAACTAGGCGTATCCCCGAGAATCCGATATTAAAGTGGCTTGACTGACAATGGGAGCATGGATGATAATGGAAACTGGTAGCGACTCACTGACATATGTGATCCACCCTAGAATTCGAAGAGATCGAATTCCTCAAGGTTGTGGAGGCATTGTGAGCAAAACCAACTCTCGACCTGAGTAGCTTCCTCGGCTAACCATTTAGTCGGGTTGTGTACGCGGATGTGGTTGAACGCGAAGCAACGACCCAGGGTAGAGTGATCACGGAGGATGCTGGAGTCTATGGGGAGAGCCTGAAATTGTTGAGGTTGATTTCATCATCATCAAAGTTGAGAAGAGCGGATCAGTAGAGCGGACGCCATCTCGTAGATATAGCTTGTGTGCGTGCGCCTTCCTTAGGCTAGCCTCGCGAACAATAGGCGCCCTCATAGGGCAGCGGCAGGGAGTGACTAACAAGAGGAGCTTAAGGGCACACACCGACGCGGCTATTTAGGCCGGTCGTCGCACCCTTCCACGGGTGAGTGGGACTAAACTATCGGTTTCGTGGGGACGCCCGGGGAAGGGCTTTTGGGGGAATGTTGCATGAGAAACACATTTTTTTCTTACAAAACACCCAACATGTATTCTATGGCGATGCTAGCAATGAGAGGGAGAGGTGTGTACATACCCTTGTAGACCGAAAGCGTTAGCGATCTATAGATCGTGGTTGGCTCAGTTGTACTCGCGCCTGATACGTCCAAAACATATCTATAATTTTTGATGGTTTCATGCTACTTTTATGCTTTTGATAATTTTTTGAAATTAAGTTTATGATTTATTTGGACTAACCTACTAATAGTTGCAAAAGTGCAAAATGTTCTTGTTTTACACTTTGATGTGTAGGAACTATCAAAAATAGAAGAGGAAACCTTGTTGGAGTGGGACTCTGACTTTCCTGAAATCTGCCCCCCCTACAGATTTTAGAGATTGTCTGTTTCCGACTTGAAGATGATGTCAAATGGAAAAATAATAGATGCAAAAGTTGTGGGGTATTTGATGCTGATAATTCTAGACATACAATTCGGTCCATTTGAAGTTCGGACGTTCCATGAAATCCCGTTTTACTGGAGGACAAATATCTGATTACATGATTACGGAAATCAGTGACGTGATTGAGTCCAACTCTTACCATATTAGATGGATTCGGCCAATCCACAACTTAGGGACCTCATTAGGGCTGAGAGGGGTTCCTAGGAAGGTTCTAGAGGTGCCCAAGAGCCCTTGGATCAAAGGGGCATCCATTGGAGTGCCAAGGATAATCGTCCCGAGTCATATAAGGAGAGGAAAAAAACTGATTTCTGGAGGGCCACCAAGAGCTACGAGATTTCCTCCTCCCAGGCAGCCGCCTTGGGGTCCCTACAAGAAATATGTTAACTAACGACCTTTTGTTAGTGACGTTGGAAGGAACGGTCATAAATCTATGACCATTTGACATCATTTGGGCGTAAGCTATCTCGAGGGGTCCTAGCCCCAAAAACCAATGACCATTTTCATCAGAAAGGTCATCATTTGCTTACTGGAAAGGGTCATAAAGCGGAGAGCACGTGGCACTGCCTTATTTCTAGGTGATAGTGACCAATATGAATGGTCGTTACTAAATAGTTCGAATGCACTAGGCTGGTTACACAACCACCTCAGCAGCCTCGTTTACTTGTCACTGAGGTAGGACCCATTTGACAGGCAGGTGAGGGGGCGAAAAAACATGTGCGAGCCTCGCTTAATTCCCGTGGGACTCGAACCCACGAGTGAGCGCTTCCGCTAAGTGTTTGCTACCGCTGGGCTAGAGAGGGACTGTTGCTCAGGTATCGGTATTTGGGGGTATATTATATTAAATCACGGGTCTCTCGTATCATTGACAAGTGGGACCGACGGGGATGGCCAACGCTTGGCCAATTTCCGACGAGAAAATCTAGATCTCGGGGGTGGCAGCGACCGACGGGGACAGGGCGGCGTCGATCGATGGGGGCGGTGACCAGCGGTGGTGGTGTTGACGCCGCGGCCACCTCACCCATCGGCGGTGGTGGTGGTGCCGACGCCACGGCCACCTCGGCCACGACCACCTCGCCCGGCCAGTGGTGGTGCCACTCGCCTCAGCCACCTCGCCCACTGGTAGTGCTGGTGGTGCCGCTCGCCTCGGACAACGTCCTCGCCCACACATGAGGGACTCGCCGCCGCCGAGCATGAGGGACTCACCGCCGAGCATGGGGGACTCGCTGCTGCCGCCGGACTGAAGCTGGATTAGAAAATGAGTTAGAAGGTTTTCGAAAGAACATATGAAAGGAGTTGATGAATTCATGCAATTTGTTCGGGCAAGTTTTTCCAAGGATGCTGTCATTGTTTGCCCATGCCGTAATTGCCTCAACCGTTCAAGAAAATCTCAAGGAGTAGTGGAAGATCATCTTCTTCTTAATGGGATGGCCAACACATTTGATAGATGGATATATCATGCAGAACCCTTAGCCGGGCAACCTCAACATATTGAAGCTCATACACAGGCCCCTCATATGATGGGTGGTGGTGATGCTGGCATTAATTTTATGGAAAATATTTTGCGAGAGAATGCTAGTTTGGATGAAGAAGATGGGCATGAGGATGATAGGATTCCTGACCTATTGAAGGATCTGTACGATGCTGAAGATCGTGTTGATGGGCAGAAGTCGATGTTTGCTGAGGTGTTGGAGGAGGCTAAGCGCGCAACTCATCAAGGGGGTAAATTTTCAAGATTTACCTTCACTGTGAAGTTACTCCACATCAAGTCTTTCTACCGGATTAGCAATGCCGCATTCAATGCAATACTCCGCCTTTTGACCTTGCAATTCCCTGATAGCTGTGTTCCCAGGTCTTATGATGAAGCATTGGGCATAATCCGCAGGCTGGGGCTAGGTTATGTTTCAATACATGTGTGCCCAAATAACTGTGTCTTGTTTCGGAAGGATTTTGCGAAGCATGACAACTGTCCAAAATGCAATGCCTCAAGGTGGAAAGATGCTGATGGGAAGAAGTCAATACCAGAGAAGGTACTGAGGCACTTTCCGTTGATACCAAGGCTGCAACGGATGTTTATCTCGAAGAAATCATCGTTGGAGGTACAATGGCACAAGCTTCAGCGGTAACCTGTGGACAATGAGCTGAGCCATCCAGCGGACGGAGAGGCATGGAAAGAATTTGACAGTGAACATGGAGATTTTTCTGCAGATCCAAGGAATATAAAACTCAGCATTGCCATAGTTGGCCTTAATCCGTTTGGGAACATGAACACGTCTTATAGCATGTGGCCCGTTTTTGTCGTGCCGTACAACCTGCCACCATGGGCATGCATGGATCAGTCCAACTTCATGATGTCACTGCTTATCCTGGGTCCAGAGTCTCCAGGAATGGATTTTGATGTATTTATGGAGCCCCTCGTAGAAGAACTGCTCCAGCTCTGGACTGGTGTACGTACATACGATGCCTCTAGTCTGGAAGAAAAGTTCAATCTACATGTTGAAGTATTATGGTCCATCCATGATTTCCTGGCACTGTACACTCTGGCTAGGAGGATCACAGCGGGTTATCAGGCATGTGTCCATTGTGACAAAGACCCTTTCAAAGAGAATAAGGAGCAAGATCTGCTATATTGGGCACCGCCGCTTTCTTCCTCGAAACCATCGCTGGAGAAGAAGCAATGATTTTAATGGTGAGAATGAAACCCGTGACAAGCCAGCTAAATTCACTAAGGAAGAGCTGGAGCAGCAACTTGAGAAGGTGAAGGATGTGAGACCAGGAAAGCTTGCAAAGAAAAGAAAGCGCGCGGAAGGTCAATGTTGGGACCAGAGGTCTTGTTTGTGGGACCTGCCATACTGGGCTGGTCTAAAATTAAGGCATAATCTCGATGTAATGCACATTGAGAAAAACATATCTGAGAATATGCTAGGGACGTTTCTCAACATTGAAGGGTAGACAAAGGACACGGTTAGTTCTAGGCTTGATTTGGAGGACATGGGCATACGAGAAGATTTGCATCTACAACATGATGAAGCTGAAGATACATTTGAAATGCCACGAGCATGGTATACAATGAGTAAAGAACAAAAGCTAGCATTCTGTGAATTCATAAGAGCGGTGAGATTTCTAGATGGTTATGCTTCTAACCTTGCAATGTGTGTTACTTCTGATGGATTCAAGCTTTCAGTACTGAAAACCCATGATTGTCACATCCTCCTCCAAAGGATTTTACCAGCTGGCCTCAGTGGAATCATGGACAATGATATATATGAAGCGGTTGCTGAGCTGGGAAATTTGTTTAGAGAACTGTGCTGCAAAACAGTCAAGTTAACTGTTCTGGAAAGACTTGAAAAAGAAATCCCAATTATTCTTTGCAAGCTTGAGAAGATTTTCCCTCCAGCTTTCTTCACCATGATGGTCGATTTGGCGGTGCACTTACCAAAAGAGGCAATGCTTAGAGGCCCTGTGCAATACGATTGGATGTACCCAATCGAAAGACGGCTGCTTACTTGTAAGCGTTATGTGCGAAACACGGCAAGACCTGAAGGTTCGATTGCTGAAGCATATGTCGTTGACGAGTGCTTGACTTTTTGCTAGAGATAGTTTGGCGGTGTGGAAACAAGATGGAACCGGCCGGGCAGAAATAGAGAGCGGTTTGATTCGCATATTGGTGATGTCTCGATTTTCAACCATGCTGTGAACTTTCTTGCAGCCTCGCGATACTTGGAGGCTGGTGATGAGTATGACAAGATGGTTTGGTATGACATCAAGAATTGCACCGAAGTTATACCATATATCGAGTACGTTATATCTTGTGCACTCGTTAGTTATTTACTTTTGCTTGGGTTGTTGGCACCAGCCTAATATTTTAATTCACATGTTTTGTTGGCATTGCAGGAAATGCAAGGAAGAGTTAAATCAGGAAGAAAGCCAGATCAATGTTGATACAACGGTTGCCAAGGGATTTGCTAAATGGTTTAAGAATCATGTTGGAAAGTTGCATGAGGAGAAGAAAGTCAGTGATGATCTATTTTCTTTGGCATGCTTACTGGATATGTGAGTGCTAGTGTATTCAGCATGCATTGCTGATGGTGCCCGGTACCACACCGTTGATTGCGAGGAAAAAGGAAGACACACAATAGTGTAATTGTCACTGAGGGGTCACATGATCGTGAGAACATTGACTTCTATGGTCAGCTGAGAAGCATCATAAAGTTGCAGTACAACTCTAGTGGAGGCATCCATCGCCCGGTTGTCTTATTTTGCTGTGACTGGTTTGATCTTGGTAACAAGAAGAAGAGACTCTCTTGTGTCAAGTATGATGGCCACTTCAAAAGCATCAACACTTCAAGGTGCTGGTATAAGAGTGATCCCTTTATTCTAACAGCACAAGCAACAATGGTGTTTTACCTGCGAGACACTCTTTTGCACAGAAAATGGCGAGTTGTGCAAAACTTTGAGCACAGACACTTGTGGAGTGTGACTGAAACTTAAACTGAAGTGGAAAAGGGCCCCGGTGGTAGTGGCCTAACATATCAGGATGATGATTGTACAGAAGTTCCGGTGCAAGCTAGTGATGACTCTATGGAAGTTCCGGTGCAAAGCAGAGTATGTAGGGACCGGGAACGTGTGCTCATTGATGCTGCAATAGTTGAAGGCATCAAGAAAAGAAGAAAGGTGGTAGCGGATGGACATGAGTGCGAGGATGAGGAAAACATGACTGACCATACTATGTTGCAATATTGTAGTGACGATGAGGAAAACGGAAATGGGCATAGAGTTCCTGGTTTTGGTATCAACGACGATGAGTAGTGAATAGACATGAAGGTAAATATTGTCTCCTTGGTGATCTAAAACTATTACTGCATGTTCCTTGTTTTGATTGGTGATCAACATTCTCTATAGTTTTTGTTGTTGTGATCCTGATGTAGTTTTTGTACTACAATTCTCTCCAGGTATAAAAATGCATGAGACTGATGGTTGTAGTGATGGAGAGGCAGGTGGTGAAGATCATGATGGCTGGAGAGGCAAAATGATGTAGTTTTGGTGTCATGATGGCTGGAGAGGCAAAATGTTGTATTCAGAAATGGCTCGAGAGGAAAAATGATGTAGTTTTGGTGCCATTTTCTTAGTTTTGGTGAGAACTGTTGGTTGTGATGTGATCCTGATTCAAACTGTTGTGTTGTAACGCAAAATATTGCAAACTGTTGGTTGTGATGTTCCTGAAGTTTTTTTGAACTGAATTGAGATGTTTTCAGAGCTATATTCAGAACTACATCAGAGAGCTGTTGCTATCTACATCAAAGAACTGAATTGAGATGTTGCATGTTGCTGTTGTTATCAGAACTGTTGCTGTTCCTGATGTTTTCAGAGCTATTTTCAGAACTAAATTAGAGAGTTGTTGCTCTCTGCATCAGAGAACTGAATTGAGATGTTGCATGTTGCTGTTGTTTTTAGAACTGGGAAACCTTTGCATTATGTCATCATATGTGATAAAGTTACCATGTAAAATAATAAACTTGTAATACGACAATTATTTTTAAAAAGTGTTCACACAAATGAGCTATCATGTGTGAAGATTCATGGCTTTCAAGCCACATGATAAATCTCATGGCCGTATTCATGGCATAGTTTGTTGAAATGGTCTCATATTTTGCACAATGGTGCATGTTGGAATGACAAACAATGTTGATTAAGGAAGTTTTCATCTTCCTTGTATGAAAAATTCATTTTTCATTTTTCAAGTGCCTGAAATGAGTTTTTTGTGAAGGACCTACCATATATTTGTTTCAAAATTGGTCCAAATCATTTTTCTAACATACTAGACCATATTTAATGTACAATTGACAAAATGGTTGGGTGTCAAAAGCTTTTATCCATCTCTCGTGAAAAAGACAAATCTATGTCGAATCAGTTGGAAGCGGGTCAAATTTGAACTGCGGCTGCCTTATAGTTTGCTCTTTATTTTTTCCAAAAATCATTTCTAGGTACACAAGTATCTACTTAATCATAGAAACACCAAAAGGTTTCCAAGATTCAACCACTAGGTAGGAACAGTCATGCCCGTCGTTTCGACCGCATTTTGAAACGGCCATGCAGAATTAAAAAAATCAAAAAAATGGGAAACCTTTGCATTATGTCATCATATGTGATAAAGTTACCATGTAAAATAATGAACTTGTAATGCCACAATTATTTTTAAAAAGTGTTCACACAAATGAGCTATCATGTGTGAAGATTCATGGCTTTCAAGCCACATGATCAATCTCATGGCCATACTCATGGCATAGTTTGTTAAAATGGTCTAATATTTTACATAATGGTGCATGTTGGAATGACAAACAATGTTGATTAAGGAAGTTTTCATCTTCCTTGTATGAAAAATTCATTTTTCATTTTTCAAGTGCCCGAAATGAGTTTTTTTGTGAAGGACCTACCATATATTTGTTTCAAAATTGGTCCAAATAATTTTTCTAACATACTAGTCCATATTTAATGTACAATTGACAAAATGGTTGGGTGTCAAAAGCTTTTATCCATCTCTCATGAAAAAGACAAATCTATGTCGAATTAGCTGGAAGCGGGTCAAATTTGAACAGCGGCTGCCTTATAGTTTGCTCTTTATTTTTTGCAAAAATCATTTCTAGGTACACAAGTATCTACTTAATCATAGAAACACCAAAAGGTTTCCAAGATTCAACCACTAGGTAGGAACGGTCATGCCCGCTGTTCCGACCGCATTTTGAAACGGCCATCGAAAATTCAAAAAAAATCAAACAAATGGGAAACCTTTGCATTATGTCATCATATGTGATAAAGTTACCATGTAAAATAATAAACTTGTAATGTGCCAATTATTTTTAAAAAGTGTTAACACAAATGAGCTATCATGTGTGAAGATTCATGGCTTTCAAGCCACATGATCAATATCATGGCCATATTCATGGCATAGTTTGTTGAAATGGTCTCATATTTTGCATAGTGGTGCATGTTGGAATGACAAACAATGTTGATTAAGGAAGTTTTCATCTTCCTTGTATGAAAAATTCATTTTTCATTTTTCAAGTACCCGAAATGAGTTTTTTTGTGAAGGACCTACCATATATTTGTTTCAAAATTGGTCCAAATCATTTTTGTAACATACTAGGCCATATTTAATGTACAATTTACAAAATTGTTAGGTGTCAAACGCTTTTATCCATCTCTCGTGAAAAAGACAAATCTATGTCGAATCAGCTAGAAGCGGGTCAAATTTGAACTGCGACTGCCTTATAGTTTGCTCTTTATTTTTTCCAAAAATCATTTATAGGTAGACAAGTATCTATTTAATCATAGAAACACCAATAGGTTTCCAAGATTCAACCACTAGGTAGAAACGGTCATGCCCGCCGTTTCGACCGCATTTTGAAATGGCCATGAAAAGTTCAAAAAAAACAAAAAAAATGGGAAACCTTCATGTCACATCATCAGATGTGACGTGCCAACTAGAAAAGATATATAAATTTGAGTACCGATGTCTTCTTAAACTATTCGGTATGATTTTAACCATTCTTTCTACAATGTTTATAAAAAAGAAAAAGAAAAAGTCTGCCTCCAAACCCCAAAAAACTAGTGAAAATTTTCCCTCCCACCCCACCAAATTTTCCCTCTCACCCACCAAAATTTCCCTCCACACCCTCTTCCACTACCACACGGGACCCACCACTCCCTCTCCCACTCCCCTCTCCTTTCCACTCCCCACTCCCCACTCCCCACTACCCACTCCGCCGCCCCTCCCCTGCTCCGCGCCACCCCGCCGCCCCTCCCGTGCTCCCCGCCACCCCTCCGTCCCTCTCCCCTCTCCCCGACGACGACTACATCGACGACGTCGATGGCTACATCTACATCAACGACGACTACATCAACGACATCGACGGCTACATCTACATCGACGACAACGGCTACATCTACATCGACGTCGACGGCTACGACTACATCGACGACGACAATACCTCTCCCCTCGACCCATCTCCCGTTGATAGATCCCCTCTTGTGTTCTTCTAGTAGATCTTCTAGGGTTTGATAGATCCCCCTTATGTGTTTTCTAGGGTTCATGGGGCTGGATCAATGGGGATGGTTTGGTACATTCATGGGGTTAGGGTTAGGGTTCATGGGGTAAATATGTCCGCTGACGTGGTTCATGGGGTTAGGGTTCATGTTGCTTGACTACTATGGCTTGCTTGATTGCTAGCATACATGGTTAATTAGAGTTTCCATGCATTGCTACACTTGTATGTGCATGCTAGTCCAAGTGCTTCAATTTAGTTGCTTGCTTCAACTATCAGTTTAGTACTGATGCATTAACTGTATGTGCATTGCTACACGTGTATGTGCATGCTGGTCCAAGTGTTTTACATGTATTAGTACTGATGCATTAACTACATCACTATATTGTTGATCCAACAAGTGCTTCACATGTATTACATGTATGTGCACGCTCGTCTAAATGCTTTTCTTTATTGATATAAGTGCATCATTTTACTTTATCCCTGTTGTATCTGATTGTTGTTTATTCTATTTTGCAAGCACCACCTCAAGATCATCCATGTCAAGGATGACAAGGTCAAACCCGAGGCCAACCAGTCGTATGCAAGTTGCTCCTTGTGGTTATACTGTCAGATTTATAAAATGTGTCTTAATATGCTAAGTGAAATGTAATATGCTAAGTAAAATATCTTGGAGGCTCGTGATGTAAAATACTGTCAGATTTTATTATGCAAATGTATTGCTGTAGTCTGAATTAGCTGTCTTAGCTGTGCCTGTGTGCTGTTACTCTTCCTTAGCTATGTTTGGCTGTTTGTCCATGCATTCCAACAATTAACCTAATAATTATGTGTCCTTTGCCTTGCAAAGATGAGCCTCCTCTCACCGAGTATGAGAAGGTTAGGGCTAGGAATATGATGAGGAACAATCGGATATTCCAGTCCCTTGGCATTGATGCAATAGCGTCAATGATTAGGAAAACAAGTGATGTACAACAAGGTACAACTAATGGGGTTCAAGAAGGTAGTGGAGTTATCAGTGATGACCCAGAGTACAATCCTAAGGATGATGAAGTTGTAGTGCACAAGACTGTTAAGGTGCAAACTCTGTCTTGCTTGGAGGGTTCGGGTTCTTGTATGCTCTGTGTTTCCTTGTGCTCACATATTTATCTTGTGATCTAATTTTTTTCTGTGCTATTTATACAAGGCACTGAAGGAATCTAGAACGAAGAGGCCTGGTGTTAAGAAGACAGCCAGCAAGAATAGGAAGAGCTCAGAAGCATCTGCTGCAATGCCTCCAGGAAGGGTGATGGCCCCACCTCGAGGACAAACAAAGAGGATCCTGGAACCTGATGAACCTGATAGAGTCACAAGGCAGAAAGCAACTATGGCGGCTGCGACGGACTATCAGGAAAGTCCGCTGGGCATGGACTTTGAGAGCTCGGTGGAAATGCGTGATGAGTTTTCGCCGATGGACGAAGAAACCACTCTATGCATGGATGAAAGCGGCACTGTGTGCGTACCCCTCAGGCGTGGTGCACCTTCTATTGAGAGCAATGATGTCGCCAGTGTAGAAGAACAGCAGCTTGTGCTTCAACCAGGCAAGTTCACCTTCTCTTTTACTAGTGCATTTTGAAAATGGAAGTGATCATGTATGGTTACCTGTTTAGCAGAACCATTCCTGCATTTGTCGATTTCTCTTCTAATTTATGAGTTCAATTTCATTTTAAGATGGAATGACTAACAAGCATAGACTTAGAAAGGGCAAAGGGCTAGAGAGAATCACCAAGGCGCTTGTCACAAAGGTGCCTATCCAAATTGCCCAAGGGATGAAGCGTCCAGAGAAGCCTCTACAGGCAAGAAAGTTTGCTTCTGAGTGTGGACTCGTTGCAAGAAGCCATCTGCCGGTTGTTCCTCACTTCAAGGAATACAAAAATAATGCTACTCTAGTGGAGGACTACATTGGGAAAGTTGATGTAAGCTACTTGTTTTATAGTTAATGTGCTACTCTATTTTCTCTTATGTAGTTAATGATCACTAATCTTGTTCCTTCCTTGTTTGCTGTCTTGGTAGGCAAATTTTGAGATAAACACAGACTCGGAGACCATCAAGTACGCGTGCAAAGATTTTCTGCAGAAAAGTTCAAAGAATCGACGCCATAATATCAAGAAGAAGTATTTTGATACTGTAGCAGCAAACAAAGTGAGCACCAAGTCTCCGGTGCCAGATCTGACGGACGGTGAATAGCAAGCTCTGGTGCAGATGTGGTCTACCCCAAGACACAAGGTATGTATATGCTTTGTTTCCTGATTTATGTTCTACATATCAGGATGGGAATGGGCCATGGTCCCCTTCTTCCTCTTCCATGTTTCTGATCAGAGTAGGAACAATAGAGAGCATCAACTTTCAAAATCAACACCATATGTAATACACTCACTCTTAAATAGTACTAGTTGTTCATGTACTTGTGCTAGTGCAGGATAACTGAAATATTTCCAAATCAAATATGCCCAGACTCATATTGTCCTACTATACTACTGCCTATTCCACTTTCTTTCAACTTGGCAAATAACATTATGCGTTTTTGTAGGAAACCTGTGTGTCGAACAAGATTAATCGAGAAAAGGTCGTGTACCAACAGAGAACTGGTTCCAGGCACTACACCGCACACATTTTTGCCACTGTGAGTACCTTATTCTAAAGACCTTACCGCTTGATCCTCGTTGAATATCATTTCTTATTCTTGCTGAATAACATTTTGATTTTTGTTGAAAAACATTTCAGAAAGAAGAGTGTAAGGGTGAGGAGCTGTCTGCGATTGACTTGTTCAAGGCCACCCAGAACAGCAAGAAGCACGGTTTTTCAGAGCCAGTCAAGATTGCTATAGTAAGTCACTCCATGCTTTTGTCCAGCTAGTTGAAACTTTTGTCTATAGACATCAGCCGTGTTTGATTCACAGCCAGCAAGAACACACACTATGTTCCATGATTTGATGCTGTTTGCTAGAGCCTAAGATAGGCTTGGTATCTGGACAAAGATATCGGAATTTGTTGTACAGTTCTCAACAAAGATATCAGAATTTGCTGTAGCTATTTGTTGCATTTTTATGATATGATGAAAATTGATCTGAATGTTAGTTCTCAACAAAGAAGCCATATTATATAGATACACCATATTGTTCCGATTGCATGTCTCTAGATCACATAAGTGTGTACACTTGCTGTAGCCAGATTCAAATAATGCTTTAAGTTTAGTAGTTATCATCTACTTCTGTTTTAGTTTGAGTACAATATCTACATATAGATTTTGTTGGCTCGTTCGATTACTTCAAATAATCCATTTCTTGGTCTGGTTTGGTGGCATTCTTGTTTGCTTTCTCTTGCAGAATGTGAAATAGATCTGCCACTAATGTCTATCATTTTCCTCCATAAGCTAGCTTGAGATGGAAAAAATGAAGGACGCGCCGATACCAGAAGGTGAAGAACCAAAGTATGATGCTGAGATTGTTGAAGAAGTGCTCAAGACCGAAGTCAACCAAAGCACATTCCTCAGGAATGTTGGGCTCAAGTCATCTAGTAACAACTCTGGCAACGAAACTGCTGTTCTGGCTGCTCATGTTGGTGATCTTCAGCAGAAGCTTGAGAGGTCGGAGCTTCAAGCTAAAGTGATGCAAGAAGAAATGGCAGCAATCAAGCTAAAGGCGGAAGAATATAAAGCTGCAAGCGACAAGGAACTTGAGCTGCTGCGCAAGAAGTCTCAGGAACAGGAAGAGAAGTTAGCCCACTTGTTGGCTCTCTTCGGCGCTAAAGCATTGTAGAAGTTGAACCTGTCATAGAACCTGTCCTAGAAACAGTGAAGTGGGCTAACTTCTTAAGAACCTGATGAAGTTAGCCCACTTGATTGGTCATTCTGGTGATGAAACAATGTCTTGCTCTATTTTGTGAAGCTGTGCAGCTGTGAAGTTGTCAATTATTTATGTTTTGTTTGGACCATTTTGTTTGGGCACTAAAGTTAGTTTGGACAGCAAAAAGGCCGAGGCCCAAACAAGAAATAGACTAAGAAGGCTTGGGCCTAAAAAAAGATTAGGCCAAGGCCCAAAAGAAAAGTGGACTAATAAAAAACCTACTCAGTAAAAGATTCTATCCCAGAAAATAAAAGGCCAAATTATTGGGTCCGGCCCATGTAGATGATGAGAATGGACCGGGCTGAATCTTATTTACGACCTTTTCATTTGGTCATAATTCTGCCACGTCAGGCTGCCACGGTGGATCTGACGTGGTGCGGGCAGATTGCTAGTGACCAAATCATTTGGTCGTTAAACCTACGACCTTCTGTTCACTACTTGAATCAGAGAATTTGCCATATGCTGCTTTTTTGCCGTCTGCTGGCTGATGGCAAAGACACTCTTTGCCATCAGCTACCCAAAACCACACGGCAAAGAGCAGGCTGATGGAAAACATCCTCTTTGCCATAAGTGTACTCTTTGCCGTGTGCCAGCTGACGGCAAAGCACATGCAGGGAGACGGCAAAGAACCCAACCCACACCGCCCTCTAACCCATAACAGTGCTACACTTTGCTGTCAGCCTATTACCACTTTGCCGTCGGGGGTAGACGGCAAAGAGGCAACTAGACCTAACATCGTCAACCCCCACCCCACCCACTCTCTCTCCCCCGTAACGGTTCACCACAACCCCCTTCTCTCTCCTCGCGCCGCGGCTAGAGCTCGCCCCCTCCTCCTCCCCGTGAGCTGCCGCCGGAGCTCGCCCTTCTCCCCGTGACCCGCCGCCAGAGCTCGCCCCCTCCTCGTCCCTGCGACCCCCTCCTCCACCACCGTGCCCCTGCTCCACCATCGCCCCCTCCTCTATGTGCCTTGCTCCACCACCGCCCTGGTGCCCTCCTCCCCGTGACCCCCTCTCATCCACCATTGCGCCACCCCTCTCCCTGGTTCCCTCTCCTCCCCGTGACCCCCTCGTCCACCAGCTTCGGCCAGGTCACCCACCGCCCCGACCGTCACCACCCCGGCTGCCCACTACTAACCAAGGTGATTTTTTCTTTTTTTGCTAATTAATAGATTTAGTGGTATATATAGTTTAGTTGGTAGGTTAGTTAACTAGTAGATTTAGTGGTAGTTTAGTTAGTTGGTAGATTATCTTTAGTTAGTTGGTAGTTTAGTTAGTTAGTAGATTTAGTTAGTTAATTAGTAGATTTAGTAGGTAGTTTAGTGGTAGCTAGATTCTTTTTTAGTTACTTAGTGGTAGATTATGTTTTTGTTATTTTTTTGCTGTTTAGTGTTGTATAGGTTTAGCGATAGGTTTAGTTAGCTTGGTTAGTTAGGTTAGTTAGTTAGTTAGCTTAATAGAAAGAAGAGGAAGAAGTAGAAGAAGAGGAGGAGGAGAAGAGGATAGGAGGAGGAGGAGGAGAAGAAGAAGAAGAAGAAGAAGAAGAGGAGAAGAAAAAAACAAGAAGGAGAAGAAGAAGACATAATTAGCCCATTTAGCTCCAAAATGCCATAATAAGTCCAAAATGGCATAAGAACCTTGGTTAGCTCATGAATATTATATTATTAGCTTGTTTTCCTCTAAAATGACATAATTAGTCCATATAGCTCCAAAAAGACATAATTAGATAATTTAGCTCCAACAAGAGGAGAAGAGGAGAAGAAATAGGAAAAATGAAAAGAAAGAAGAAGAAGAAGAAGAAGAAGAAGAGAAGAAAAATACCTTCTCCTTCTTCTTCTCCTCCTCCTTCTCCTTCTTCTTGATTTCTTCTTCTTCTTCTCCTCCTCCTCTTTCTTCTCCTCTATCTTATTCTCTTGACCTTATTTTCCCCAACAATGAGATAATTATCCAATTTAGCTACAAAATGGCATAAAAACCTTGGTTAGCTCATGAATATTATATTCTTAACTTGTTTTCCTCTAAAATGACATAATTAGAATATTTGTGTTGATCGGGTGGATTTACATGTGATAGTTGTCTCGTCGCTCTGAGGTATGCTGTGCGAAGACCTGCCCATGCGTCGTACGAGCTCCGCCCCTGCATTTGTGGGTCAGTACAAATTTCATCTCCTCCCAACCCCTTCATTTACTATGGCTCGGTTTCCGGATGAAAATTTCTAGATTTAGGTAATTAAATTAATTTATCAGTATGCGTGACCACTATGCGTCTCTTGTTCGAAAGGGCGACGTCTATAAATATGCATGTGTTTGCATATTTATAACCGCCATCCTTTCGAATTATCCAACATTATCCATGGACAACCCGAGTATGTGTAGATTGGGTTCGTTTTTCCCGTATGTCGTGCTCTGGATCTGATGCGGAATTTCGTTAGTGCCTCCCTGTTGTTCTCCGGGTACACATCCTCTCTGTTTATTGCGGAGATGTGTATCAGGAGAACAGCGTGGAGGTGCTGCCAGAATTTTGCGTTGGATCCGGAGCAAAGCATGGGAAAACGAACCCAATCTACACATAGTCGGGTGGGATTAGGACCTATCTTTACCTATTAGCGTGTAGGTTGCCTGGACGTAATAAAAATGGCGAACCTGATTAACCGATGAATATAAATGCTAAATTATATATAAATATATTTCTTCTGTCTTTAATAGCTACGCAAGATGAGTGATCGTGCGTGGATGTATACCGGACACCCTAGTCAGAAAGAGATGACGAAAGAATGGTTTGTAAAAACAAAGGATTTTGTGAAAACCGCATTCGGAAATGGCCAGGTAAGAAACTATTGCCCCTGTCCTAGATGCGACAACTATAAAAAGACGACGGAGGC
This sequence comes from Hordeum vulgare subsp. vulgare, assembly GCF_904849725.1. NCBI lineage: Eukaryota > Viridiplantae > Streptophyta > Magnoliopsida > Poales > Poaceae > Hordeum > Hordeum vulgare. The sequence goes on from NC_058518.1 coordinate 33,154,517, forward strand.
TATAATGATTAAACACCTACAAAGGAGGGGTTTTAAGCCTAATTATATGGTGTGGACATTTCATGGTGAGTCTATACAACGCACAAGAGCTGAGGTGGTCCGTCGTCGCACGGACGAGCATGGTACCGACATCGAAGACATGGTGCAAGACTTTGATGATGCTCGGGATTCGGAAGATGAGATGGAGGAATCTGCAAAGGCCTTTTATGAAATGTTGGAGTCTTCAAAATGTCCTCTCCATGAGCACACTGAGCTCTGTCAGCTGGATGCAATTGCACAAGTAATGGCTCTGAAGGCTCAGTTTAACTTGGGAAGAGAATGCTACGACGCGATGATGACACTATTGGGACGCTTCCTACCAAAAGGCCATGTCATGCCTGCGAACCTGTACCAGTCGAACAAAATACTTCGTGTGCTTAAGATGCCCTATGAGAATATAGAGGCATGTGCGAAAGGATGTGTCTTATTTAGGAAGGAGTATGCACACTTGGACTATTGTCCCAATTGCGAGTCTTGCAGGTATCTTGTGGTAGACAACGGTATGGGTGAGAAGAGGCAGACCAAAATCGCAGTTAGTGTTCTTCGGTATATGCCAATCGTACCAAGACTTTAACGTCTTTTGATTTTCGAAGAGACAGCCACATAGATGACATGGCACAAATTGGGCAAAAGAACCGAACTAGATGCGGATGCGAATAAGATGATGGTACACACATCGAATGGGGAAGCGTGGAATAATTTCGATGGATTGCATCAGGATAAAGCAGCAGATCCAAGGAATCCTCGAGTCTGCGCCGCCACGGATGGTTTTAATCCCTTCGGCTTGACGGCAACCCAATACAGTTGTTGGCCTGTATTTTTCATTCCACTCAATCTCCCCCCGGGCAGATTATGCAAAGAAAGAACATATTTCTGACGTTTATAATTCCAGGGCCTAATTATTCGGGGAAGAATATGAATGTGTACTTGCAACCGCTTGAGGATGAATTGGAAGAAGATTGGGATAATGGGGTCATGACATACTATGTCGCTAGAAAAGAAAACTTCGAAATGCATGTGTGGTACATGTACTCTATGCATGACTTGCCAGCGTATGCGCTATTCTCGGGATGGTGTGTGCATGGAAGGTTCCCGTGCCCCCAATACAAGGCAGCTCTTCAGTTTCATTGGTTGCAGGAGGGTCAGAAGTATTCTTTCTTTGACTTGCATAGACAGTTCCTGGATCCTGACCATCAGCTCAGAAAAGACAAGAAGAACTTTACCAAAGGTAAAGTTGTCATAAACTTGGGACCACCTGCGTTCACAGGCCAACAGATCCTGGATCAGTTAAATGCCCTCGAGCCTGATCCAGAGCGTCCACGGTATTTCAAGGGGTATAATTCAAAACACGCCTCGACTCACAAGCCATGATTCTGGGATCTGCCTTTCTTCAAAGACCTCCTTCTTCCACACAATATCGACATGATGCACATTGAAAAGAATATCGGAGAGGCTATTTTTGGTACATTGTTCGACAAAGATAGGAAGACAAAGGATAATACTAAGGCTAGAGTCGATCAAGATACAATATGTCATAGACCGTTACAAAACAGGCGAGAAGGCAAAGGAAAGCAGAAGTGGTCGAAGCCAATGGCCTGGTTCAATCCTGGAAGGCCAGCTATGAGGGAAATTATCATGTGGGTCAAAATGCACTTGATGTCCCCCAATGGGTATGTAGCGAATCTAAAGAGGGGAGCGAGTCTTGAAAAATTAGAAATCTTTGGTCTCAAGAGTCATGATTGGCACATATGGCTAGAGCGGGTAATGCCGGTGACGTTACGTGGCTTTATTCCTGAGCATGAATGGCTAGTACTGGCGGAGCTGAGCTATTTGTTCCGTGTTCTTTGTGCGAAAGAATTGTCACCTCGCGTGGTAAATACATGGAGGAGTTTGCACCGGAGTTGTTGTGCAAGTTAGAGAAGATCTTTCCACCGGGCTTCTTTAATCCAATGCAGCATTTGATTTTACATCGATCGACCGAGGCAAGATTGGGTGGGCCCGTGCAAGATCGTTGGTGCTATGCAACTAAGAGGTTGCAGAAGACCCTTCGAGCTAAATGTAAAAATAAGCGTAGAATTGAAGCATCAATGGCTGAGGCATTCATTACTGAGGAGGTGGCAAACTTTGTGACAACACACTACGAAGCCAAAAATCATCATTTGCATAATCCGAAGCCTCGGCACAATGATGCACACCCTAAAAAAGGTGGGTCCAACCTCAACCTATTCAAAGGGAAGCTCGCACCAGCCGGTGCTTCGAAACCAATAACGTTGGATGTCAAAGAATGGCGGAACATTTCATTGTATATCTTCAACAACCTAACAGAAGTGCGGCTGTACGTCGAGTGAGTTCTCGGCACATTTTCCTGTAACTTCTAATTCATTTGAACTGCTGTTATTCCCGGATATTTCAAACAGCAGTTATGTCGCCAAATTCTTGGATGGAGCGGTGATTGAAAATGATTCCATCGAAGAGTATGAGCTTCTATCAAAGACAGGAGGCGGCTATCCCGGTTTCATATCTTGGTTCAAACAAACGGTAATTATCAATAATGGACCATTTCATTTCTTGGTCTAACTTGCAGCTAATGCAACAATCGTTTTGTATTAAACTTGTAGGCTAATTCAGAGTCCATGGACGCCGAATTGAGACAAGTCGCTAATGGTTTTGACTATAAGGTCCGTTCATTTGAGAAATACAACATCAACGGGTATCTCTTTCGTACCTTTGGCAAAGAGCTATCTATGCCCGACCGGAAATCTACAAATTGTGGTGTCTCTACTATCGGCGAAGGTGTTATCGAGTATTATGGAAGAGTTGAAGCAATTTGTGAACTTCAATTCTATGGTGAAAACCCACCGAACGTCGTAGTCTTCAAATGTTATTGGTTCCAGTCGAAGAACACTAGAAGGACTCATGAACATATAGGACTAGTCGAAATCAATCCAAACACCCATTCAGATGTTCCCGATGTCTATATTACGGCTCAACAGGCGACCCAAGTTTTCTATCTACCGTGGGCATGCCAAACGGATAAGAATCTGGAAGGTTGGTGGTAGAGTCTAGGGTTCTACCAGGTCTCGGACGTAGGTTGTAGGGGTGGAAGTGCGGGCTGCGAGGTTGGGGACGCCGGCGCCGGCAGTTGGGCGCGGTCGCGGCGTGAGAGAGAGAGAGAGAGGCGGCTAGGGTTTCAGGCTCTTGTCTCCTCAAGGAGAGGACAACAGAATATACTGTTTATTGTCTGCTTAATATCGAAGAGGTACATGTGTTTATATAGGAGGACAGCCTCCACTAAACCCTAGATAACTTGGACTCTAACTTGGACTCTAATATAACTTGGACTCTAAGATAGGTAAGATAACTTGGGCTAAGCCCGCAATTAACCCTGCCCATTGGGCCTCCTCCGTTGGTACGTTGTACCGGTCATAACATCTCTCCCCGCCTTTTCAAATAGCTCGTCCTCGAGCTGAACATCTGGAAACTGCTGGCGGAAATCGTCGAGCTTCTCCCAAGTCGCTTCCTTCTCTGGCAGGCCGGTCCACTGTACCAAGACATGCCAGACGCCGCGACGCTGCTGCGCCTGCAGCACCTTCGCCACCTGTGTGGAAGCTGGAAGGAGGCGGCCATCCGAAGTAGGAGGAAGGGCCGGCGTCGCTGCAGGAGGGTCCCCGCGGTAGGCCTTCAGTAAGCCGACATGGAAGACATTCTGGAGGCGAGAACCAGCTGACAGCTCCAAGCGGTATGCGAGTGTGCCGACACACTCCAGCACACGAAAGGGATCGGTGTAGCAAGGTCCCAATTTGCGCCTGGAGCGCGGGTCCAGAGACTGCATTGCCCTGTGGAGGAGGCGCAGCCACACTCAATCGCCCACCGCGAACTCCGCCTCGCGATGATGAGCATCGTAGTACTTCCGAGCCAGCTGCTGTGCTTGGAGAATACGCTGGCATGCCTCAGCCAGAATGTCGTCGCGGGTGCGGAGTAAGTCGCCCGCTGTCTCAGACCGAGCCGACCCAAGCTCGTAAGGGAGCATCACCGGAGGTGGGAGCCCGTAGCCACCTCAAAAGGCGTGGTGCGCAGGGCGGAGTGATAGGAGGTGTTGTAGCAGTACTCCGCCCATGCCAACCAGTCCACCCAAGCTCGTGGACGATCACCAGTAACACAACACAGGTACATGGCGATCACCTTGTTGACCACCTCGGATTGGCCGTCTGTCTGAGGGTGGAACGCCGTGCTTATGCGGAGCTTCACGCCCGCGAGTCGAAAGAGATCCCGCCAGACATGTCCCGTGAACACGGGATCACGATCGCTGATGATGGACGACTTCTGCACGCCCTCGTGCCCTGCAGAGTGCGCCAAGGTCAGGACCTGGTGGCGCAGGTCGCCATGGTCGGGCACGAAGATGCGGTGGCCATGTAGGAGCAGCCCCTCGTCCAAGGGCCAAGGCGCGTCCATCTCGCCGGCGTCAAGGCGCTGGCGCAGGCCCTGGGCGTCCACGGCCGTCGAAGTTGCCCGGCAAATGTCGTCGATGAAGGCGAAAGATGGCCCGGAGCGAATGCACATGATAGTGCCAGCCATGGCGACGTTGTCCCCGAGATCCTCAGTGTCGCGGCGGGACAAGGCGTCGGAAACCGTGTTGAGACGGCCGGGCGGTACTCAACGGTGAAGTCGAAGCCAAAGAGCTTGCTGATCCACTGGTGTTGCGGAACTATGGAGAGGCGCTGGTCCAGGAAGAACTTGAGGCTGTAGTGGTCTGTGCGCACATGGAATGACCGGCCCCAAAGATAAGGCCGCCAGTGGCACACCGCCTGAACCAGCCCAATAAGCTCGCGCTCGTAGGCCGCGATCTTGTGATGGTGAGCGGCGAAGGGGCGGCTGAAGAAGGCGAGCGGTCCCTCGCCCTGGTGGAGGACGGCGCCGAAGACGATGCTAGAGGCGTCGTAGTCCACCATGAACAACATATCAAAGTCCGGCATCTGGAGGACGGGTCCTGTCGTGAGCGCCCGCTGGAGAGCCTCGAATGTCGTAGTCGCCTCCTCGTCCCAGGAGAAAGCTTCGCGTCGAAGGAGACGCGTCAGTGGCGCGGTGATGAGGCTGAAGTCCCGGATGTACTTCCGGTAGTAGCCGGCGAGGCCCAAGAAGCCGCGGAGCGCCCGCGGTAACCGCGGGATTGGCCACACGACGACGGCGGCGACCTTGACCGCGTCCATCGCTACCCCGTCCGTCGAGATGACGTGCCCCAGGTACGCGACGGAGGTCGTGCCGAACGAGCACTTCGTGCGCTTGTGGTGAAGACGATGCGCTCGAAGCTCGTTGAATATGATGGCCACGTGTTGTAGGTGCTCCGCCCAAGATGCACTGTAGGTGAGAATGTCATCAAAGAAAACAAGCACAAAGCAACGCAAGTATGGGCTGAGCACGTCGTTCATCAAGGGCTGGAAGGTCGCCGGCGCGTTGGAGAGGCCGAACGACATCACCAGGAACTCGAAGTGGCCATGGTGAGTGCGGAACGCCGTCTTCTCGATGTCGTCAGGGTGCTCGATGTCGTCAGGGTGCATGCGCACTTGATGGTGGCCCGAGCGAAGGTCGAGCTTGGTGAAGAAGCGCGCTCCGTGTAGCTCGTCCAAGAGCTCATCCACGACGGGGATGGGGAACTTGTCCTTGGACGCCAGGGCGTTGAGGGCACGGTAGTCGATGCAGAAGCGCCATGTGCCATCGGGCTTACGCACAAGAAGCACCGGGGTGGAGAACGGTGATGTCGAAATCTGGATGATGCCCTGCGCGTGCATGACCGCCACCTGACGCTCGAGCTCGTCTTTCTGCAGCTGAGGGTACCGGTATGGACGCACGGCAATAGGTGCCGTGTCCGGCAGCAGGTGGATGCGGTGGTCACAGGGCCGCGGGGGAGGGAGGCCCTGTGGCTCATCGAAGATGTCGCTGTGCTGCTGCAGGAGGTCGGCCAGGAGGGGATGCGCCTCGTCCAGTGCGGCCGCCATCAAGTGGAGCTGTGGAGTCACGACGCCTGAGCCGCCGATGCCTGTCCACTCAACGCGACGACCGCCCTCACGCCAGAAGATGAGGGACAGCACATCGAGGTCCCAAAGGATGGGGCCGAGAGTGGACAGGAAGTCGATGCAGAGGATGAAGTCGTAGCAGCCCAGGTCGATGCCGACGCATTCAATGGAGAACGGCTCGTCGTCGATGAGGACGGGAACCTGCCGCCCCACCCCCTGGCAAGCAAGGTTGTCCCGTTGGCGATGGTCACGCTGAATTTCTCCGAGCCCGTCGGTTGGAGTGCGAGGCGGCGCATGGCTTCCCCGGAGAGGAAGTTGTGCGTCGAACCCATGTCCACGAGCGCGGTGAGACGCTCCCCGTTGATCATCACCGGAAGCAGCATCGTCTTTGCCGTCTTGATGCCAGCCATGGCATGAAGGGAGACGACGAAGGCGGTCGCGACAACCGGCTCGTAGGTCGTGACGCTGTCCTCGGAGAGTGTGGTGGCGTCAAGCTCCGCGGTGAGGGCCTCCACCTCCGCATCGTCGATAGTCTCCAAGTAGAACAGGCCGGCGCACATATGACCCGACGCATACGGCTCGTCACAGTTGAAGCACAGGCCCTTGCATTGCTGCTCGAGCTACTCGGCCGACGTCAAGCGCCGAGAGGTGCGTGTCGGCGCGGGGGCAGCCGTAGTGGCGGCCGGCAGGGCGGGGCGTGTCGGGGTTGCAGCCGCAAGGGCGGGGCGGGTCGGGGGACGCGTGCCGCGGCCCGGGAAAGCCTGCTGCAGGGCGTTGGCGTGCATCTCGACGTTGGTGCGAATGTGGTCGGGAAGGCCGCCGACGAAGAGCTCGGCGCGTTGGCGAGCCGTGACGTTAGGTGCATGGCAGGCCAACGTCTGGAAGCGGTCGGCGAAGTCCTGCACTGAGGTGGTGAAGGGAAGGCGACCGAGCTCGGCCAAGCGGCTCCCACGTATGGGGGGGGGGCGAACCGGAGGAGACACAGGTCACGGAAGCGCTCCCACGGAGGCATCCCGCCCTCGTCCTGCTCGAGGGTGTAGTACCAAGTCTGGGCGGCGCCACGGAGGTGGTAGGAGGAGATCCACGTCCGGTCGGACGCCATAGTCTGCTGCCCCCTGAAAAACTGGTCGCACTGATTGAGCCAGTTCAGGGGGTCGACGGTGCCGTCGTAGGTGGCGAACTCCAACTTGGTGAAGCTGGGTGGCTGCAGCACGTGTGGAGAGGCCGCCTAGGTTCCCTCGTGACGACCCAGTGCGGCGGAAGGAGAGTGCTGCGGCACCACCGAGCTATCGGCGTACGGATCAGTGTACCCGCCGAACCCCCCGAAGGTGGGGGCGGGTGGCTCCAACACCGTCGGCTGTAGTGGCGTCGTCGTGTAGGTCGGCGTGTCAATCCACGTCGGTAGCGTGGACGGCGCCGGCGGCCACCAGACCTGGGTGATCGGCAGGCCCTGGGGCGCGACAGTGGCCGGGGGCGGTGCCGCGAAGGGCGCCGCCGGCGGAGGCGGTGGTGGCGGGGTTGCGTACGGAGCCTGGAGGTAAGTCCGGAGGTTCGAGGTCATCTCCGTCGGGGATCACCGAGGACATCTCTGCCGGGGAGAGGACGAGGGCGGGTTCGGCCGCCAGGGCCGTGGGACCGGAGGCGGCCATACCTGAGGTGGTCGGCAGCGGCGAGTGGTGCGGCGGCGGCGGCTGCTGCGAGGTGGCAGGGAAGGCGGTGGTGGCGGCGGCGATGTTGGTGGGAAGGTCCGACAAACTCATCGAACCCAAGCTACCTGATACCAAATTGGTAGAGGCTAGGGTTCTACTAGGTCTCGGACGTAGGTTGTAGGGGTGGAAGTGCGAGCTGCGAGGTTGGCGACGCCGGTGCCAGCGGTTGGGCGCCGTCGCGGCGTGAGAGAGAGAGAGAGGCGGCTAGGGTTTGGGGCTCTCGTCTCCTGAGGGAGACGACAACGGAATATACTGTTTATTGTCTGCTTAATATCGAAGGGGTACATGTGTTTATATAGGAGGACAGCCTCCACTAAACCCTAGATAACTTGCACTCTAACTTGGACTCTAATATAACTTGGACTCTAATATAACTTGGACTCTAAGATAGGTAAGATAACTTGGGCTAAGCCCGTAATTAACCCTGCCCATTGGGCCTCCTCCGTTGGTACGTTGTACCGGTCATAACAGTTGGTATGTTATTTATGAAGTGCCACCACATGTCAGACCACCTCTCCCAAATGAACAGGATTATGAACCTCACATTAACCGAGACACATATGATGGAGAATTCTTCCAAGAAACACGTCTTTCCAAGAAACGTTTCAAGAACCGCCGTGCTTCACGCAAGAACATGGAAGTAGACAGCGACAATGAATCCAACTTCACCCCTGTGCCGGAACCAGAAGACCTGGAACTCGTAGAGGTTACTGATGCGGATGACCTGTCAATGCTTCAATGATTAAAGGAAGGCCTTTCACAACTTCACGCCGTTGAACCCGACGAGCACGTCATTCATGAAGACATGTGTGATAGTGATGATGATGATGCATTTATTGATGATGATTATTAGTTTGTAAGATTCACAAGTTAAATTATATATATTTTAATCTTTATTATTCATGTACATATTATTATTCATGTCAGTTATTCAATTTTTTTATGTTGTACTATTTTCTTTTAATATTTATCATGGCAGGTCACCAGGTGTGGAAAGATGGTGGGCGCTGGTCCAGATCGCTCGACGGGTTCTTCCCAGGCGCCCCACACGAGGGGTGGTACTTCCCTTCCACCCCTATCTCTCCGTAGAGCCTTGGCAGACAGTCTGTCGACACCACCCGTGGTTTCTTCTTCGTCGGCGGCATTGCCCATTGGGAGAGGTGCTGGTCGGGTAGGGCAGAAGGGGAAGGGTACAGGGAGAGGTGGTGGCCGCGGAAGATCCAGGAGGACTGTTGAGCCGTCCTCGCCACCACCACCAGCTCATTCACCCGAGCATTGGACTGCTATGGTCGACCCGTTTGCGGAGGAGGCTACGGGGACTTGTCTTGACGGGCATTCGTCCCATGAGACTTCGGTCCAGGAGCAGCCTCGGGTCGAGGTGCATTCAGCCCACGAGACTACGGTTCCGGAGGCTTCACCCGACGTAGAGAGGCCCGGAGGGGAGACCTGGCCGGATCGGACCGAGTTGCCGGATTGGACCGAGGGTCCGGGTGGTTTAGGGGGCGGGGATGGCAGGGATGAACTTACGGATAGTGAGGGCGATGTGCAGGTGGACGGGGCCACCGTGTACAAGCGTGGTAGTACACGTCTCCCGGTCATGTCGGCTAACCACGAGCAGAGGCCGGTGATTAAACCAGAAAGAGATAGGTAAGTACATTTACTCTTTTTTTAGCTTTTCCTTCAAGTTTGTTCGAATATCTAATGCATTGACCTTATCATACTGCAGGGGATGGGTACACCCTCTTGGAGTTCGCAGGCTGAACTCCGTCCTTGGTGTGCTTTGCCAGATAAATTTCCCGGGGTTTGTCACGTTGCCTAGTGAGGGTCAGGTTCCTACACTAGCATTTTCCTCGGAGCACTACTAGGTTGCGCAGGCCCCGACGGAGGAGATTATAGATGGTGTCTTGTGCCACACGAGGTCCGAGATGGTGATCAAGAGATTTTTGGTAAATTATCCTTTTACATAATCTAAAATTAACAATATAGCTAACTATTGTACTAATCGGTGTTTCCACGTTTGATTGCAAACCTTCTATAGGTGTGACGATGGATATGAGGAGGAGGCGGCTAGGGTTCTCGAGGCCGAGTGTATGCGGTTACTACAGAACTTACGCCACGAGGCTCGGCCGCAGGCTATTCGATATTACTACGCCACACGTGGTATTAAGAAGTAGAAGAAGGATTGCCGCAGAAAGTTTCTGAAGAAGGAGCAATACATGAAGGTAATTACCTATTCTTAAATCCTTCTATGTAGTTTTCTTGATTTCATTCATAGGCGTAGCACTCAAAATTCTTTCTAATAACTTACAGGTGCCCCCGAGATGGTGTGCGGATAAGATGGATTGTTGGGAGGCATTGGTTGATGAGTGGTGCACAGGCAGCTGGCGAGCCGTCCACGAGAATGCGAAGGATCGGCGTAGCCAAATGGTTGGTGTGCCACACCATCAAGGCAGCGCCAACTTACTTTAGTTCAGACGAAACTGGGTATGTGATTTGCTTCATGATTCATGCAATTCATTGTTCATGCTAATATTTTGTTCCTCTCTTTTAGGGGCATCACAATAAGACGGAGATGCCACACTTGTACGACCTTTATGGCATGGCCCATACTGCCTCGTACAATAAGGCAAAGGCATTCTCTGAGTCTGACCTGGATGATCCCAATAACTTCACCAACATATCATCCCACCAGAAGCTCGTGGCATACACGGATGCGCGAAAGGCTACGAAAGGGGATGACTTTAACCCTAGCCAGGTACCTTTGGATCCAGAGCTGGTGATGATATCTGGTGCCGGGAGGCCCCATGGCTCGATAGCCATTGGAGTTGGGATAATACGTTGTCCACTCACTCTCCCGGGGATCAAGGCGTGCCAGTCGAGCAGCTGTCCTGAGATAACGCGTCGTCCACGGCCAGTCGATCTTGCCATCGAGGTTAGTTGTACGGACTAAGAACACTTTCATCAATTTCATTATGTGTGTCACCATAGATCATTACTGTGGTAACGAGGAATGGTGTTTCAGGCTGCTCTTCAGAAAGGGAGAGTGGCAAACCAGGCTGCTCTTGAGAAAGAGAGATTGGCAAGCCAGGCTGCTCTTCAGGCTGCTCTTGAGAAAGAGATATTGACAAGTCTGGCTGCTCTTGATGGGAGGGACCAGACCACGATACGATTGATTGAGGAGGCGAGGTCCCGGAATGAGGCGGGTCAACGGGCCCTGTACGAGCTTTTTGCGGTAAGTTTTTTTTCACATTAGCCAAATCATGTGTGTAATGTCTGTTTCATTACTAACTAATACGACCCACTCTTCACGGTCTGTTCTAGAAGAGCGGTCAAGTCCCTCCGCCGATGCCCGTCTTCTCTATGATTGGCACGGTGAGTTTCATTATAAACTAGTATTAATAATTGAGTGTCATCATGCTAAATGAGACATTGCAAAATATCTATTCTGCAGAACAACTCCCGAGCGCCATCGCACGACCCTTCTCCATCTGTTTCTCCTCCTTGATGACCACTACGGTAAGTTTCTCTTCTCCTCTTTCATATTCTCCTTGCCTTAATTTCCCGAACAATGACATAATTAACCCATTTAGCTCCAAAAAGACATAGTTAGCTAACTTAGCTCCAAGAAGAGGAGAAGAAATAGGAAAAATGAAAAGAAAGGAGAAGAAGAAGAAGAGAAGAAGTAGGAGGAGGAGGAGGAGGAGGAGAAGGAGGAGAAGGCCAAGGACCTTCTAGTCCTTCTCCTCCTCCTCCTCCTTCTCCTCCTTCTTCTTTATTTCTTCTTCTTCTCCTCCTCCTCGTCTTTCTTCTCCTCTTTCATATTCTCCTTGCCTTAATTTCCCCAACAATGACATAATTAGCCCATTGAGCTCCAAAATGCCATAATAAGCTCAAAATGGCATAAGAACCTTGGTTAGCTCATTAAAATTATATACTTAGCTTGTTTTCCTCTAAAATGAGATAATTAGCCCACTTAGCTCCAAAAAGACATAGTTAGCTAATTTAGCTCCAAGAAGAGGAGAAGAGGAGAGGAAATAGGAAAAATGAAAAGAAAGAAGAAGAAGAAGAAGAGAAGAAGGAGAAGGAGGAGGAGGTGGAGAAGGAGAAGGCCAAGGACCTTCTAGTCCTTCTCCTCCTCCTCCTCCTTCTCCTCCTTCTTCTTTACTTCTTCTTGTTCTTCTCCTCCTCCTCTTTATTCTCCTATTTCCTATTCTCCTTGCCTTAATTACCCCAAAAATGACATAATTAGCCCATTTAGCTCCAAAATGCCATAATAACCTCAAAATGGCATAATAACCTTGGTTAGCTCATTAATATTATATACTTAGCTTGTTTTCCTCTAAAACGGCATAATTAGCCCATTTAGCTCCAAAAAGACATAGTTAGCTAATTTAGATCCGAGAAGAGGAGAAGAGGAGAAATGAAAAGGAAGAACAAAAAGAATAAGAGAAAGAGAAAAGAAGGAGAAGGAGAAGAAGGAGGAGGAGAAGAAGGAGAAGGAGGAGGAGGAGGAGGAGGAGAAGGAGGAGAAGGCCAAGGACCTTCTAGTCCTTCTCCTCATCCCCCTCCTTCTCCTCCTTCTTCTTTATTTCTTCTTCTTCTCCTCCTCCTCCTCTTTCTTCTCCTATTTCATATTCTCCTTGCCTTAATTTCCCCAACCATGACATAATTAGCCCATTAGATCCAAAATGCCATAATAAGCTCAAAATGGCATAATAACCTTGGTTAGCTCATTAATATTATATACTTAGCTTGTTTTCCTCTAAAATGAGATAATTAGCCCATTTAGCTCCAAAAATACATAGTTAGGCAATTTAGCTCCAAGAAGAGGAGAAGAGGAGAAGAAATAGGAAAAGTGAAAAGAAAGAAGAAGATGAAGAAGAGAAGGAGGAGAAGGAGGAGGAGGAGGAGGAGAAGGAGGAGAAGGCCAAGGACCTTCTAGTCCTTCTCCTCCTCCTCCTCCTTCTCCTCCTTCTTCTTTACTTATTATTATTCTCCTCCTCCTCCTATTTCTTCTCCTCTTGCATATTCTCCTTGCCTTAATTTCCCCAACAATGACATAATTAGCCCATTAGCTCCAAAATGCCATAATAAGCCCAAAATGGCATAATAACCTTGGTTAGCTCATTAATATTATATACTTAGCTTGTTTTCCTCTAAAATGAGATAATTAGCCCATTTTTCTCCAAAAAGACATAGTTAGCTAATTTAGCTCTAAGAAGAGGAGAAGAGGAGAAGAAATAGGAAAAGTGAAAAGAAAGAAGAAGAAGAAGAAGAGAAGAAGGAGAAGGAGGAGGAGGAGGAGGAGAAGGCCAAGGACCTTCTAGTCCTTCTCCTCCTTCTCCTCCTTCTTTATTTCTTCTTCTTCTTCTCCTCCTCCTCTCGCTTCTCCTATTTCATATTCTCCTTGCCTTAATTTCCCCAACAATAACATAATTAGCCCATTTAGCTCCAAAATGCCATAATAACCTCAAAATGGCGTAAGAACCATGGTTAGCTCATTAATATTATATACTTAGCCTGTTTTACTCTAAAATGGGATAATTAGCCCATTTAGCTCCAAAAAGACATAGTTAGCTAATTTAGCTCCAAGAATAGGAGAAGAGGAGAAGAAATAGAAAATATGAAAAGAAAGATGAAGAAGAAGAAGAGAAGGAGGAGGAGGAGGAGGAGGAGGATGAGGAGAAGGAGGAGAAGGCCAAGGACCTTCTAGTCCTCCGCCCTCCTCCTCCTTCTTCTTTATTTATTCTTCTTCTCCTACTCCTCCTCTTTCTTCTCCTCTTTCATATTCTCCTTGCCTTAATTTCCCCAACAATGGTATAATTAGCCAATTTAGCTCCTAAAAGACATTATAAGCTCAAAATGGCATAAGAACCTTAGTTAGCTCATTAATATTATATACTTAGCTTGTTTTCCTCTATAATGACATAATTAGCCCATTTAGCTCCAAAAAGACATAGTTAGATAGTTTAGCTTCAAGAAGAGGAGAAGAGGAGAAATGAAAAGAAGGAAGAAGAAGAAGAAGAAGAAGAAGAAGAAGAAGAAGAATATGAGAAGAAGAGAAGGAGAAAGAGAAGGAGAAGAAGAAGAAGGAGGACGAGAAGAAGAGAAGAAGAAGGAGATGGATGAGGAGAGGAGATGGAGCCCTCCTTCTTCTCCTTATTCTTCTATCCTCCTTCTTCTCCACCTTTTTCTCCTTCTCCTTCTCTTCTTTTTTCTTCTTCTCCTCCTCCTTATCCTTCTCTTATTTTTTCTTCTTCTCCTCCTCCTTCTTCTCCTCCTCCTTCTTCTTTTCCTCCTCCTTCTCCTTGTCCTCCTTTTCCTCCTATTTATCATATATGTGCTATGAATTATATGTATATGTGCTGTGAAATAGAAAAAATAAACAAAAATGTGACAATATTGGCTCTTTGCCGTCTGCCAGCTGATGGCAAAGGCCTTTGCCGTCAGCTAGCCGACGGCAAAGGTGCCACGTGGCGCCGAGCTGTGCAACCTGGGCAGTAGCAGCTGGCCATATAGTATCTTTATCGTATGCTTGCACGGGGACAGACGGCAAAGAAGAGGGCACAAAGGAGGGGGGAGGGGTAGGAAGATGACAAAGAGTGGAGGGGGGGAGGATGAGGAGGCAGACTGCAAAGAAGAGGGGGGGAGGAAGACGACAAAGAGGAGGGGGAGGCAGACGACAAAGCCTCCGTTAGCCCCTAACGGAGGCAACGCCTGTCGGCTGCCGTCTTGATCACTTTTCCAACTTCTCCTATGAAAAGCTGACGACAAAGCTCTTTGACGTCTGCTTTGGGGAGACAGACGACAAAGAAGCTACGATGCCATCGTAGACTGAGGTAAAAATTTTGCCGGCCGTGAGATTCTTTGCTGTCTGTGATATTCTCTTTGTTGTCCGGGATTTACTGTATGCCGTGTGTGATGGCAGACGACAAAGAAGCGAATTCCTGTAGTGTCATCCTTTCTCTTGGATGGTTCGGGAGGAAAGGGCATGGGTTTCTGAACCCATGGTTCCCTTTCTTTACCATGCTTCCTAGCAGTGAAGTCATTCTTATCGTATGTTTTAGTCTTATGTTGTGGGTTATCAAGATCAACATGTTCAATCTCCACATCCTTATCATTGCTAGGTTGAGCATCAACATGAACATCACTATTGATATTATCATTAGGCTCATGTTCATCACCAGATTGTGTTTCAGCATTAGAGACGGAGACATCGTTTGGACTCTCAGGTGTAGCAGCAACAGGGTTGCTAGCGTGTAGGTTCCTATCATCTTTCTTCTTCTTTCTAGGATGACTAGGTGCATCAGTTCTAACTCCTTGAGAATCTTGTTCAATTCTCTTCGGATGACCCTCAGGATACAAAGGTTCCTGGGTCATTCTACCTCCTCTAGTAACGACTCTGACAGAATTGTCATTCAACTCTTTGAGCAAGTCATTCTGAACTTTAAGTACTTGTTCTACTTGAGTAGTAACCATAGAGGCATGTTTACTCAGAAGCTTAAGATCATTGACATTTCTGTCCACACAAGCACTTAAATGACTAAGCATACGAGCATTCTGTACCAATTGTGTGCTAACATAATCATTGAAACTCCATTGTTTGGCAACAAAGTTATCAAATTCATCCAGGCATAAGCTAGCAGGTTTATCAAAAGGAATATCACTCTCATCAAACCTACGTAGAGAATTTACTTCTACTACTTGTATCGGGTTATCAAGACCATGTATCTCTTTGATAGGTGGTAGGTTTTTGACATCTTTAGATTTAATGCCTTTCTCTTGCATAGATTTCTTAGCTTCTTGCATATCTTTAGGACCGAGGAATATAATACCTCTTTTCTTCGGAGTTGTATTAGGAGGTGGTTCGGGAATAGTCCAAGCGTTCTCATTGCACAAGATGTTATTCAGTAGAATCTCAGCTTGTTCTACAGTTCGTTCCATAAAAACACAACCAACACAACTATGTAGGTGGTCTTTGGAAGCATCGGCAAGTCCCTTATAGAAGATATCAAGTATTTCATTCTTCTCAAGAGGGTGATCTGGCAAAGCATTCAGTAGCTGGATGAGCCTCCCCCAAGCTTGTGGGACACTCTCTTCTTCAGCTTGAGCAAAGTTGTATATTTCACGCAAGGCAGCTTGCTTCTTATGGGCAGGGAAATATTTCTCAGAGAAGTAGTAAACCATATCCTGGGGGCTACACACACAACCAGGAGAAAGAGAAGTGAACCAAGTCTTAGCATCATCCTTTCGCTAGAAAGGAAATAACTTGAGGATATAGTAGTGGCGGATCTTTTCCTCACTAGTGAATAGGGTGGCTATATCGTTCAGTTTGGTAAGATGGGCTACAACCGTTTCAAAGTCATAACCGTGAAAAGGATCAGATTCGACCAGAGTGATTAACTCAAGGTCGACAGATAATTCATAATCCTTATCGGTCACAAATATAGGCGAAGTAGCAAACTTCGGGTCGTATTTCATCCTAGCGTTCAAAGATTTTTCTTTCCACTTGCGCAGTAGTCTCTCAACATCATAACTATCCTTACACGTAGGAAAGTCCTCAGCTATCTCTCCATCCATAACATAGCGCTCAGGCATAACAGGCAATTCAGGCATAGTAGCGGGTTCTACTTCAATAGTATCAGCAGTTTCAGAAGTATCATCACGTCTAGCAGCAACTCTAGCAACGCATGTAGGTCAAATTCCTCCTGTTCGTTCTCATCACACACACGTACACCTCTTCCATTCCATAGTTGTAAAACTTCATCAACTAATGGCCTTAGGTACACATCAATGTCATTGTCGGGTTTCTTAGGGCCTTGGATGAGCACTGGCATCATAACAAACTTCCGCTTCATGCACAACCAAGGAGGAAGGTTATACATACATAGAGTCACATTCCATGTGCTATGCTTTCTTCTCTGCTCACCAAAAGGATTAATGCCATGTGCACTTAAACCAAACCATACGTTCCTTGGGTCACCTATAAAGTCGCTCCGCTTTCTCTCGATCTTTCTCCATTGCGACCCGTCAGCGGGAGCTCTCAACTTCCCATCTTTCTTACGGTCTTTTACGCATCATTGCATCAACTCGACATTCTTTTTATTTCTGAATAGATGTTTCAACAGTATTATTATAGGAGCATACCACATCACCTTGGCAGGAACCCTCTCCCCGCTGCGCTGACCCTCAACATCACCAGGGTCATCTCATCTGATCTTATACCGCAATGCACCGCATACCGATCATGTGTTCAAATCCTCGTACACACCGCGGTAGAGGATGTAGTCATTAGGGAATGCATGTATCTTCTGCACCTCCAATCCTAGAGGGCATAGAACCTTCTTTGCTTTGTACGTACTGCCGGGCAATTTGTTATCCTTTGGAAGCTTCTTTTTCATTATTTTTAGTAGCAAACTAAATCCCTTCCGAGATACACCATTGTCTGCCTTGCGTTGTAGCAATTCAAGTGTGGGACCAAGCTTTGTTTTGTCATCTTTGCAATTTGAGTACAACCTTTTTTTTGTGATCCTCTAACATGCGATCGAACTTCAACTTATCCCTTTCACTTTCGCATTATCTCTGTGCATCAAGAATGACCCGGCAAAGATCATCATGGGCCACATCGTATGGTTACTCTAGATCTTCAGCTTCCCCAATTGCAGCATCAGCGTATTCAGGGGGCGTGTAGTTGTCATCATCCTCTTCTTCTTCGTTGACTTCCATCATAACCCCTCTTTCTCTGTGCTTGGTCCAAACATTATAATGTGGCATAAAAACCTTCTCAACTAGGTCGAAGTGAAGTGTTTTAGAGTTGGAGGAAGCCTTCGTGTTCCCACAGACAGTACATGGACAATGCATAAAACCATTCTTCTTGTTTGCCTCATCCGCTTCGAGAAAATTATGCATGCCCTTAAAATACTCGGAGGTGCGTCGGTCACGGTAAATACATTGCCGGTTCATCTGCGTGCGTTATATAATAAAGTGTATTAAAAACCATTACACAATATCATGAATAAAGAAGTGACCAAATTAATAGAAATTCATCATCACATTAAAGCCAAAGTACAGTAGTGACTAAAATAAATACATAACTTTTCATACATAGTTCTCATTATTGAGAAATATATAGCTCTCTAGAGCATCTAATTCAAACATACATTGAAATTACAAAATTTAAATGCAACAACAAATACGATCATAACCGCGACTAAGGTACCAATTGATCCAATGGCATAATGATACCAAGCCTCAGTATGAATCGCATATTTTCTAATCTTTTTAATCTTCAAGCACATTGCATCCATATTGATCTTGTGATCATCGACGACATCGGCAACATTCAACTCCAATTTCATCTTCTCCCCTTCAACTCTTTGTAATTTTTATTTCAAGTAATTGTTTTCTTTCTCAACCAAATTTAACTTCTCAGCAAGAATTTCTTTGTCGGTTGGAATTTCCGGTTCACATACCTCCTAGATTAAAAAATCTATGTCACGTTGGTCGACATAATTGTCATAAACACTAAATAAAAAAATAGTTATAACAGATAATATATACCACATCCGAATCAGACACAGGACGAGGGCCGACGGAGGCGAATACCAAAACCATGGCACTATATAATAACAAACAATAATAAAAGTAAGAAAATTACACAATTATCTATCTAAATCATACAAGTAAGAACTTTTTTTCTTTTAGAAAGAAGATAAGAAGAAGAGGCTAACCACAGTGGTGTCGATGCCGAGATGGGCATGGGCGACCTATGGTAGTGAGGACGGGGACGGCATAGGATGGACCGCCAAACCTAAACAAATCTTGAGGAAAATGAAGCTTGGACAAGGAGCTTCGAGAGGAGAAAGCTTAAGTGTGGCTCGCGAATTTTATCGAACACCTCATGTGCAAAGGAGGTGAGCTAGAGCACCACAAAGCTCTCCCACGGCCGGCCAAAAAAACAGAGCAGTGCACTGCTTTCCTCGCGGGCTGGGGGTATATATAGGCCTACCATTGGTCCCGGTTTGTTGGTGGAACCGGGACTAAAGGACACCATTTGGTCCAGCTTCCAGCCACAAACCGAGACCAATGGTTGTGGGCCAGGAGCGAGGGCCATTGGTCCCGGATCGTGTCTGGAACCTGGACCAAAGGGGTCAGACGAACCGAAACCAATGGCCCACGACGTCCAGCCAAAACCGTTGCCTCACGAACCGGGACCGATGCCCCCATGGGTCCACATGGGATTTCACTCGTGGACCAAAGCCTATATTTCTACTAGTCCTTGTTTCCCATTCAACGTTCCCCAACACCACGGGCTCCACATACTGGTTTACTCTGCTTGAAACTAAGAGGTTGGTAATTTTTTTATTTAACTGCAGCATTTTCACCTATAGTTAGTTACATATTGTGTTACTGCACATTTCCTCCATATGTGTTCACTTAAAAGGATAATATTATTTTATCAATAAATTTTGCACAAGTCAATTCTCCAAAGGAAAGAAACAAATGATCCACTAATTTAGTCATGTTTCCATGGTGCATTAGTGCGGTTAGTCTTTTTGGCTTTATTATTGTCTATATATTTGCTTCCTTGGATATTTTATAATTCAAAGTAAAAATTATGACTTGGTTAATAACACAAACACAATTTGAATTTTTATTATATTGTTAAACTTATTAGGGAAACGGGGAAGCCTCCTTTTGGCATATCATCGTAATAGTACCACGATTCCTAAACTACTTATTGTTAGATCATGCTAATAAAGGATTTATTTTTTGTTGATATCAAAGAAGTATTGTATGAACTACAAATTTCACACATGGCAGATTTTCATGTGGAATGTCTAGAGTTGAATGATTTGAACATAATTCTTGTGCAAATCTACACCCAGATATTATATAATTAACTGTTTCATTAGATTGTCAAGTTCCTAACTTCTTATATGATTATAAATAATTATTTATTGTCCAGAGTGGTTGGTACTTTAGTGCCCATATTTGAAGAATGTGCATGCACTTGGATGTCAATATATGTTTACTGGTGCAATCAATAGCAAGCTACTGTTTTGTTAAACCATTTCACACTCCCAAGTAATTTTTCATTTCAACTCAAGCTTCCTTTTGTAACAACTTCGTTCATGTGTGATGGACGGTAGTTTTAAGGTCATTGGATGAACATATTTGAAGTGCAAAGCAGTAACCATTTGCTGTCAACAATCATAAAGTGGAAGATATGTTATCTCACAATTACAAGCCTATTGTTTAAGAATGTTGTTGTTCAATGTTTTTGGCTCACCCAATGTATGTAACCTTGTGCAGAATTGGACTGAACCAAACAAACCAAAAATAAAGTATTATTTTTTACTCTTATCTAAACAACCTTTCAGTTAGACAAAATAGTGTTTTGTTCATATAATCCTATTTGGTGGCAAAAATAATTTAATTTGGCTCTTGGTTTGGGCTTGGGTTTTCCCTTCAATAACTGATAAAAAGAAAGGAATCTAATGAGAAATGTGTATCACCTAGAGTCTATCAAGGAGTACGAAGTGAAGCTGAAGGTGTACTAAGTTGTAAGCTTCTTTATTCTAGGAATCATCATATCTATTGGAAATGGTGCATATCCATTATTATAGTATGCCTTGTATAGTTTGTTACTATGATGGAGTTTTATCTCGCGAATTAGAGGTATGATGGCTTACGTGGAATGAACTCTTCTAACATATCTTATACAAAGAAATCCAGACCGGTCTAGGGTGTTCTATTAGTGGCATACATGATAATGTAGTCCTTCCGTGTCCACTTCTTGTGTTTACTTCGTTTTTGGTCATTTAAACTGTTGTATGGGTTGTGTTTTCCATTTGACTTTATTTTTTTATCCTAAGCACGCATTCGAAAGATAGCCTTAATTAGTATTTATTCTCTAAATCTTCATTGACCCTAATTCTATTCTCTTTGTACGGATTACATACATTTTATGTTGGGAACATCAAACTGCCATTAGGTTGCAAGATATTGATATTCAGAAGTATATGATGATACCAAAATTTTGCTTAAAGTATGTGCATGAAAATATTTCACTAAACAATGTTTATCATGCATATATTTGTATCTTTGGATGCCAGCTTAAATTGATGTTTTTCTATTCTTCTAAATAATCAGGTTAGGAAAAAAAAATTACCACTTAGTTGCAGCCCACGGGTGATCTATCACGATCTAAAGTGGGGCCCAACATGGAGACTATGAGGTCCTGTCTCATTTGTTCGTGCTGAAACAGTTCCTTGGGTTGTACTAAGTGTCATTTTAATATGTGGTGATACTTGCATGTATGTCTGCATATGGAGAATCATGATTTAAATTATTTTGAGTTTCTAACAAGGAAATATTTAGTTATTATTGTTTGTAGCACTATACGGTGGCAAATGGGTGCATCTGGAAAATTATAGACTGACACGTATAAATGTGTAGAACTTGAATACAATAGAAATGTTTTTATCCTGGAAAAATACAATAGACATGTTGATTGATGACAAACGATCTTTTAAATGATTACATATGGGCTAGGAATATATATTCTGCAATTAACGCGAGAATTTCAAATTTAGAAATATGCCGCCTCAAATATTTTTTCATCTGGAATTTTATATGGGATACAATGCACCTAGGATGTGATTCTGTCAGCCGCAATTGACCGATGACAGTCAAAGGTAATGTACATTGCTTCTTGGTACAATCTAGCTTGTTCTTCAGTCTCCGGGACATGTGACCAAAATAACAACCTCTCCTGCCACAATTCAAGTTCTTCACCACCTAGAAATGATTAATTCACCAAATCGGGACACCAGATTGCCTACGATGTCACAAGCAGTTTCACCGAATATTTGTGTTTCAAGAGATCAATCAGATTAACAAGCCATCCACGTTCATGGGGTTCTTGCGAGTTGTGCAATAGTTTGTTCATGTTCTGGTCAACTAGAACATACACGTTTTTGGCATTGTGGACTATAGACAGGAACGCCTAGAGAAATCCGTGTGACCGCATATCTCGCATCTCCTGTAAGTTGCATGTTTCTATGAACTAGTACAATATAGTGGGAAGAGAGTGCTTGGTAAGGCGCGAGAGAAATACCCTGATCTTTGACGACACTTGGAATCTCCAAAGAGATGTCCATTTCTTCACCTACTCCCTCGTGTTGGGGCTCGACGTTCTACCTTCCATCCACACCTGCTCTTTTCCCTTGGTTCATGCGAGCATGGTGAGAACAATTACATTTGTTCTTCATTAGTTTTACCTATTTATGAACTACTTTGTGTGTAACTTTTAACAAAGTTCTTGTGGCTATGCGCGGGGACCAACTACTATATATTTATAGGAAACCAGATGGAAAAAAGATATGTGGGATCAACAAGTAGCGATTGTGACATGAAAGTAAGAAGGGGCTAATCGATAAGCCCATAGTAATAACACAAGCAAAATGAGAAGATTGTCTTGTATGTCACAATAACATAGATTTATTAGGCCTTACCTATGCTTTTATCTGAAAAACTGGGCCGAGACCCGATATGTTCCTCAAAAAGCTCCGTCTGTCGGTTCAACCTTATTTTTTACCTGAGATATGGGTCCATTAATGTACATGCACTAGTAGAAAAAGGGCCTTTAGCCCCGGTTCGGTTGGGCCACTAGTAGAAAAAGGGCATTTAGCCCCGGTTCGGTTGGCCCACTATTTTCCCATTTATTTGTTTTGGCCATTTTTTAATTTTTGTTTTGCACTAAATTGGATTGCACACACACACCAATAAAGGAACAACTACATTGCACATCGTCACAAATATATTACACCATGCATCTCATCATTCGTGCTTTGTCGAACGTACTTACAAAATGTAGACACGAGTTACATGCACATATGCATCTTTTTTACACTATATCATTTCATATATTTTCCATCAAATGGCAATAGTATTCTCCCGTGGGATCTAGGACCTCTGCATCAAAGAATCCGACAATTTCCTCTTGAATTGCTCGTATTCCTGTGGTAGAAGACCGTCCTGCAACCGTTCGATCTAATTTAAAGAATGCGTCAATATATATATCAATGAAACCGAACACAATTCACGGTAATAAAATAAAGCTGTGAGTATTGTTTATCGTACTTCAATTTTTTGAGGTCCCGGTTTTTGTCCTTCGCATGGGCCGTCTGGCGAATGAACTCGCGAACATAGTATACACATAAATTTTTCCTGTGTTCCTGCCTCAAGAACTTTACGAGAATAGAGTTCAATCAAAAACTTAATCAAGAATTGTAATGGTATTGAAACTAGAATAAAGAGATGTGCGGATCTAGCTAGTAGTTACTTACATTTATTTGTTTAAATGTAAGCTCTGGCTTCCAATCACCTCGAGTCTTGGCGGTGAACCGTTTCCAAGCCCTGCCAAGAAAAGGAAATGAATAAAGGAGTTCTATATTAATTTCTGTTGCTATCAGAAAATGAACGAGAAGTTGTCGATGTAGTGCCATAATATTTAAAATTACTTCTGGAGGCATTCCTGCATGTTCATCCATGCAGTGAGGGATGTGCGTTTCGGGTACATGACTATTACTTGTCCTTTGTCAGGTACAATGATTACCAAAATAAAGTGAAACATGCGCGCGCATAAAGACTCAATTATACGTACACTTATAATAACATGAGTAAGCGAAAATAGAATGTGTGTATAGTATAACACTCACTTGAAGTTGTAAGGAAATAGTATATCCCTTTTGGTACAGAAAAACCTTAACGCTTTTACCAAGTTGTTCTCTATCTCGCGGGCATTCGATTAGACATTTTGCTGATGATTATAATTTCGGTCAATGAACCCAATGTTATAGATTTGTCCTCTTTTGCATTCGAGAATCTTCATTCTGCAAAATTAATATAGTGATGAGTAAGATTCTACATGCAAGAACGAACTGAGTAAGACTTAATGATATAAATTAATAATGCTTACAAACAATAGGCACTGATGATACTTTTGTCGAGGGCGTCTTGTTTGTACAACTCAAATACTTCTTCGAATTCAATCATCATCACGCCTCGTCCAGTCCCGAAATGCTCGTCTTCATATGCTAAGTAGAGCCAGTTTTTCGATTGATCACATGCTTGCATGTAACAATTGACCCAACAACATAATGATACCAAGCCTCTTTATCAATGGCATATTTTCTAATCCTAATCTTCAAGCGCATTTCATCCGTCTTCGAGCGCATTGCATCCATCTTCAAGCGATGTGCATCCATCTTCAACAACATCACATCGATCTTCATCTTGCGTTCATCGATGACATCGGCGACATGCAACTCCAGTTCCATATTCTTGTCCTCAATTATTTTCAATTTTTCCTTCAAGTATTTGTTTTCTTTTTCAACCAAATTTAACTTCTTGAGAAGAATTTCTACGTGGGTTGGAATTTCCGGTTCGCATACCTCCTGGATTAAAAAAATATATGTCAGGTTGGTCGTCGTAATTGTCATAAACAATAAATAAAACAAATAGTTATAAAAGATAATATATACCACATCCGAATCATAGACAAGACGAGGGCCGACGGAGGCGGATACCAAAACCATCATACTATATAAGAACAAAAAATAATAAAAGTAAGTAATTTATACAAGTATGTATCTAAATCATACAAGTAAGATTTTTTTTCTTTGAAAAAGAAGACAATAACAAGAGTCTCACCACGGTTGTGCTCGCGCCGAGATCGGCGCGGGGCGATCGACAACGGTGAGGATGAGCACGGGACGGCACCCTACACATGTGCAGACTTTAAGAAGTTAATTTGAGCATTTCAAATGAGCTAAACTAGAAGTGACACATGAAATGATGAAGTAGCTAACCTTTTAAAACACTTGTGGAGTTGGTGCATGGCCAAACGTAGACAAATATTGAGGAAAATGGAGTTTGGAGGTCGAGTTTGGAGAGGAGAAAGCTTAACTAGTGTGGATTGGGCATTTCGTCGAACACGTCAAGTGCATGAACTAGAGTGGCAAGGGTGACACATGGCATGGGCATACTTCAACCAAAAAACAGAGGAGAGTGTGTGCAGGGGCGACGGTATATATAGGAAAAACTTTAGTCCCAGTTTTTGTCTAAAACCGGGACTAATAGCCTACACTTTAGTCCCGGTTCGTGCCACAAACCGGGACTAATGATCCGCGGGACGCCACGTGGCAGTCGGTGGATCTTTAGTCCCGGGTTTTCCCTGAACTGGGACTAATGACGTGAACCGAACCGGGACGAATGCCTCGGCAAACCGAACCGGGACAAATGCCTCGCACTGGTCCCGGTTTTGGTTTGAACCGGGACTAATGGTCTTTCGGACCTCGGTCGAAAGACCCTTTTTCTACTAGTGATGTCGATTGTCTTATGTAGTGTGATAAATAGGATTTAGTGCATATTTTTAAAGTGTGATGCAATATTGTAGCCATTTGATGTAATGTTGCAGTCTACATATGTGCAATTAATATACACATTCAAATAAAGATTCAATAACATATCTTCAAGATATTTGTAATTAATGTAATGTTGTAGCCTATAGATGTGCATTAATGTATGCATTCATTTATTTGATGCAGTATCATATCTTCAAGATATATCATATACAACTAATGTCTGTATAACATGCGGATGTGGAGTGAATGTATGCATTCATTGTTTGATGTTATTTCATATCTTCAATGTATATCGTGTAGATATAGAGTTAATGTACAAATCCATTTCTTTGATTAGAACCATACCTTCAAGATACATTATATATACAACTATTGTTATATCATGTCAAGGTGGAGTTAATGTACATATTCATTGTTTTATGCTATTTCCTTTCTTCAAGGTATAGACTGTATATATAGAGTTAATGTACAAATTCACTTCTTTGATGTAGTACAATATCTACAAGATATATCATATATACAACTATTGTATGTATAACGTGTCGATGTGGATTTAATGTACACATTCATTTCTTGATGTTATTTCGTATCCTCAATGTATAGCCTGTAGATATAGAGTTACTTTACACATTCATTTCTTTGATGTAGTATCATATGTTCAAGATATATCATATACACAACTATTGTCTTTATAACGTGTCGGTGTGGCGTTAACGTACACATTCATTGTTTGATGCACTATGGTATCTTCAAGAAATATAACTAATGTATTATTTAGCCTATAGTTGTGCAATTAATGTACACATCAATAGTTGGACAAAGTGCTATATCTTCAACATATACTACTAATTTATACGTCCGTATCATCATCTCAAACAAGGCTATATAAACCAAGCCATAGCTAAGTAAGTCATGTACCCCACACATTCACAAAGAATACACACAAATCCTATATTGTAGGATTCTAACATCAAAGGGATAGAGAAGGCTCTAGTGTAGCAGACACAAAAGCCATGGCCATGGCGAAACTCATGTGCTTATGTTTCATCATCCTCACTATTGGGGTAGTCGTGTCGGCTGACGAATGCGACGGTGATCGACAAGACATGATCAGGGAGTGTGGTAAGTATCATAAATTCCCAGCAGAACCGAAGCTAGCTCCATCAGATGCGTGTTGCGCCGTGGTGCAGAAGGCAAACATCCCATGCCTTTGCGCCGGTGTCACCAAGGAGATAGAGAAGACATGGTGTATGGAGAAGGTTGGCTACGTTGCCAATTTCTGCAAGAAGCCATTCCCACATGGCTACAAGTGTGGAAGTAAGTGAAATATATTAAGTGAACTTTTTGTATTATTCTTTCTTCGGCCTCAAATGGTCTTGATTTTAGTTATGCATTTTATATGATTGTTGTGCTTTTCTAATTATATGTTGTGTCAAATTGAATTGTCTTGCAGGTTACACATTCCCTCCTCTAGCGTAATGACTAATTTATCAGCGGGAGAAGCATCGGCTTTTACATTCCATGTTGCTGGCCTCACAACAACTTTCCTTTGAGATATGTAATTTTTGAGGTTGTGCTAAATTAAGTTTAAGTTAAGCATTGTATGTGAACGTTTGTTAAACTAATAAAGTCTTCTCCTCAAATTGTCTAAATTATGTTTGCTCATATAGTATTTTTTTTGTTCTAGTTATGACTTGTGGTAGGTGAAGGATATTACAAGAAATTGGTATAGTTAAATAAACAACTTTTATGCGCAAAGTAAATGGGTTCATTTATGCCCGAGCTCAACCAATTTTTTGCCTTAGTAACTTGCATTCTTCACTGATGCAAAGATCCAAATACAAATTGATTTGCTAAATGTGATGAGATGGAGGGGGAGAGGAAGAGAAAGACAAGTGGCATATTCAGTTAGATGTATGATTTCACACCCACAAATCTGGGGTAATTCGTGTATACCGGTGTACTTGGATTTTGTCATGCATGTAATGTTTGTTTTGTCCATTATATAGATTATAGTGTTTTAATCATATGACACATCTTCTAAATGAATTGGTGAAATGTTTGTAATATTAACAGGGTTGGTCACCTTGTTGCAGTGTGACTTAACCCTATTTTGAGTTCGCAATGGTAAAAGTGGCTTGACTACCAACTAGGCGTATCCCTGAGAATCCGATATCGAAGTGGCTTGACTACTAATGTGAGCATGGATGTTAATTGAAGCTGGTAGGGACTCACTGACATAAGTGATCCACCCCAGAACTCAAAGAGATCAAATTCCTCAAGGTTGTGGAGGCATTGGTAGCAAATCCAGCTCTCGACCTGAGTAACGTCCTCGACTAGCCATTTAGTCTAGTTGTTTACGCGGATGTTGTTGAGCGCAAAGCAACGGCCCGGGCTAGAGTGATCATGGAGAATGTTGGAGTCGATTGGGGAGAGCCTGGAATTGTTGAGGCAGATTTCATCATCATCAAAGTTGAGAGGAGCAGATAAGTAGAGCGGACACCATCTCTGAGATATAGCTCGTGTGCGTGCGCCTTCCTTTGGCTGGCCTCGCGACCAATAGGCGCCAACACAGGGCAGCGGCAGGGAGTGGCTAACAAGAGGAGCTTAAGGGCACACGCCGATGCGGCTATTCAGGCCGGTCATCGCACGCTTCCACGGGTGAGTGGGTCTAAACTCTGGGTTTCACGGGGGCGCCCGGGGAAGGGCTTTTTGGGGAATGTTGCATGAGAAACAATATTTTTCTTACGAAACATCCAACATCTATTCTATAGCAATGCTAGCAATGAGAGGGAGAGGTGTCTACATATCCTTGTAGACCAAAAGCTTTAGCGATCTATAGATCGTGGTTGGCGTAGTTGTACTCACGTCGTGATCCAATCCGATCCAAGCACCGCACATGCGACACCTCCGAATTTAGCACATGTCAGGCTCAGTGGCGTATCCTCTTTCTTGATACAGCAAGAGAAGGAGAATAGGTAGATGAGACCTAAACCAACACAAGAGCGTGATGATGGTGGTGGCAGCTGAATTCTGACACGGCTTTCCCAACCGCGTACCAGAGACATGTGGGAGGAGTTGGGAGAGTCAATGCCCAGGGGTGAAAGGTTGTCTGACCCATGCACCTCCCCATCTATATATAGGCTAGAGGGCAGGGGAGGGCGTCCAAAACCCTCCTAGGTCCATCCACAAGGGAGAAAACCCTTTAAACATGAAGATAACATCTTATCTCTAGATTTAAACTACATGTGCCTTGGGGAATGGTGCAGCCAGCACATGTGGGCTCTAGTCCCACTGCTTGGTCCATGTGGGCCCTTCCACGTCATTGGGGCCCATAGTGGAACCCTCAAAACCTTGTAGAACATTCCCGATACTCTACCAAAAAATTCCTTAACTTTTCTGGAACCCTGAATATGACTTCCCATATATAAGTAATTACCTTCGACCATTCTGGAGATGCCCGTGATGTCCCGGATCCCATCCGATACTCCTAACGACTTTGGGAATTTCCACTATTAATATCTCAACATTACCCTAGCGCTACTGAACGTTAAGCGTGCGACCCTACGGGTTCAAGAACCATGTAGACATGACACAGACACCTCTCTGATCAATAACCAATAGCTGGGCCTGGATGCCCATATTGGTTCCTACATATTCAACGAAGATCTTCATCGGTTGAACCACGATGTCAAGGATTCAGTTAATCCCATATGCAATTTCCTTTGTCTAGCGATATGTTACTTGCGTGACATACGATCATTGGTATCTTATACCTAGTTAAATCTCATTATCGACAAGTCTTTTTACTCGTTCTGTAATACAAGATCCCGTGACTAAATCCTTCGTCACATTGCTTGCAAGCTTCCTGTTATGTTGTATTACCGAGAGGGTCCACAGGTACCTCTCTACGGAGTGAAAAATCCCTGTCTTGATCCATGCAAACCCAACAGACACACTCAGAGATACCTGTAGAGTATGTTTATGATCATCAAGTTATGAATTTACATTTGTCACACACAAGAAATTCCTCCGGTATCATGGAGTTTCATGATATCATGGTCCTAGGAACAAATACTTCAAACAAAGTGATATGATCAAATGTTATGCTTATGGTCGGGTCTTGTCCATCACATCATTCTCCTAATGATGTGATCTCGTTATCAAATGACAACTCCTCTCTATGGTTAGGAAACTTTAACCATCTTTGAGCAATGAGCTAGTCTAGTAGAGGCTCACAAGGGACAAGGCGTTGTCTATATATCCACACATGTATCTCAACTTCCGATCAATACAATTCTAGCATGGATAATAAATTATTATCATGAATAAGGAAATATGTTAGTAAACAATTTATCATTACCTCTAGGGAATATTCACAATAGTCTCCCACTTTCACTAGAGTCAATAATCTAGTTCACATATCCATGTGATCCATACGCAATGAGTTCTCGGGTTTGATCATGTTTTACTTGTGAGAGAGGTCTTAGTCCATGGGTCTTCAACATTCAGATCCATGTGTACTTTAAAAATCCATATGTCATACTCTAGATGCTACTACCGTGATCCACTTAGAGCTATTCTAAATGACTGCACCACTATACATATCTAGTTTTCTACTCACATTCATCGAGATTGGTGTCAAAACTTGCATCAATGCAACGCTTCACGATGAACAATTTATCACCTCCATTACTGAGAAATATTTCCTAAGTCCTCTTTATGTACCTATGGATAATTTTGACCGTTGTCCAGTGATCCACTCTGGATCACTGTTGTACCCCTTGCCAGACTCATGGCAATTCACACATCACATGCAGTGCACAACATGGCGTACAGTATCGAGCCTATGGTCGATCCATATGGGAGCACCTTCGTCCTTTATCTTTCTTCTGCTATGGTCGAGCTTTGAGTCTTACTCAGCTTCACGCCTTACAATACATACAAGAACTCCTTCTTTGACCAATATATTTTGATCTCCTTTAAAATCGTGCCAAGGTGTGTGCTTTGGGAAAGTCTTATCAAGCATCTTGATCTATCTCTACAGATCTTTATGCTCAATATGCAAGAAGCTTTACCCAGGTCTTCCTGTGAAAAACTCCTTTCAAACAACCCTTCATGCTTTCTAGAAATTCTACATTATTTTCAATCAACGATATGTTATCCACATATACTTATCAGAAATGCTATAGCGCTCCTACTCATTTTCTTGTAATTACAAGTTTCTTCATAAACTTTGTTTAAACCCAAAAGCTTAGATCACCTCATCAAAGTGTGTATTTGATACATCTCCATCGTATCTATAATTTTTGATATTTCCATGCTAATATTATACACCTTTCACATATTTTTGGCAACATTTTATATGATTTATTGGACTAACATATTGATCCAGTGCCTAGTGCCAGTTCCTGTTTGTTGCATGTTTTTTTGTTTCGCAAAATATCCATATCAAACAAAGTCCAAATGTGATAAATAATTACGGATAATTATGTTTGGATATATGTGATTATTGTGAGTTGGAATCAACGTCAATGAAGGCCCACGACCTCCACTAGACACCAAGGCGCGACCCACACCCCTGCCGCATGGTGGTGTTTAGTGGCTGCCCCTTAAGTCAGTTGGGGCTCTACTTTGGGCGCAAGAAAGATAATTTATGGGAACAAATCGTGTAATTTTTTAGCCCCATTGGAGTTACGGATCTTATTTATCGAAAAGGGGTACAAAGGATCCCCTACACTTGTGGGTTATTAATACCTTTTTCTAGCGCTGTTGCCGGGGAGCAATAGCGTGGGGTGAATATTCTCGTGTGTGCTTTCCTGCTTTATCACTAAGTAGTTTTTATCTTGTCCTTGTTTTATATCATTAGTAATGGGTAGGAAATGCAAAATACCAAGAAAATTAGTTGTACCTACCGAACCAATGGTTGAAGAACCACCCACAATCTCTCATAATACTGAAGCGTTTTTTACTTGGATCATCTTCTATCCCTATGTGCTCGTGCTGAAACCCCAACTAGTTTAGGTGAGGGAAAATCATTAGATGAGCATGCTTATTATGTGTCACACCTCTTATATCAAAAAGGGAAACTTTTATGGCATCATATTAATACTTTGCATTGATATGCTTGGAATTTATCTGAAATATATGATGTTACTTGTTATTCTGAAGACCCTAAGAAACACCTTCCCTACCAATGTGTTTAGTGATAATGGAATCTTATCTTCTTATGATAAAGGTGTTTATAGTTATTATGATGTTGAAGAAATTGAAGAATTTGTTGCTTTTACGGGTGATTATGAAATTGCTTCTTTGATTGAAAAGTATGATGCTACTCTTTACAAATCTGAAAATTTTGCCGTACTTAAATATTGCTACGAAAACTATGATTCTAATGCTTATGTTGAACTATATATTCAGGAATCCTATGTCGTCCAAGAAGTGACTAATATTTTGCAGGAGCCTATGAAGAAGAAATTGATGAAACTGTGAGCTCATTGGATGAAAATATGATGATGAGAGTGAAGAAGAAAAGGAGGAATAGAGG
This sequence comes from Hordeum vulgare subsp. vulgare, assembly GCF_904849725.1. Taxonomy (NCBI): domain Eukaryota; kingdom Viridiplantae; phylum Streptophyta; class Magnoliopsida; order Poales; family Poaceae; genus Hordeum; species Hordeum vulgare. The sequence goes on from NC_058518.1 coordinate 33,186,255, forward strand.
ATTAGCTACGTGTGCCAACCTTGTGATGAGATTATCTCTTAAAGTCATCATTGTTTAATTTACCTTCATGCTTACCGAAAAATGAATGCTATGATAACTGTTATGACCCCGTTGATTCTTTTGAAATATCCCTTTTTGATGAAATTGATGCTTGCTATGCTTGTGGCCAAGATACCAATATGCATTATGATTGTGAAGATGAACTTGCTATAGTTCCTTTTGTTAAGAATGAAGTTGTTGCTATTGCACCCACACATGATAATCCTATTATCTTTTTGAATTCTCCCAACTACACTATTATGAAGAAGTTTGTTCTTATTAAGAATTATATTGATGGGTTGCGTTTTACCATTACACATGATGATTTTGATGGATATAATATGCATGTTCTTGCTTCTCCTACTTGCAATTATTATGAGAGAGGAACTACATCTCCACCTCTTTATGTTCCGAGATGATAAAATTGCAAGAAACTGCTTATGCCATGTATGGGCCTTTAATTGATGTGCATGAATTGTTATTTTATGACATGACGATGCATAGGAAGAGAGTTAGACTTTATCATTGCATGATATATGTTGCTTTGTTCTCACTACTAAATTACGAAACATTGTTAATTAAAATTAACTTTGATATACCTTGGGATCCTCGTGGATCCATTACTTGAGCACTTTAGGCCTAGCTAAATGGATTTAAAGAAAGCGATGCCAGGGAGACAACCCGGAAGTTTTAAAGAGTCATTTTTTTCTGTTGTGTGCTTTTATAAAGTTTAAAAACAAAAAAATATAGAGGGGAACCGAAAACTTTTCAAAAAAGAAAGTGAAAGTGAGAAAAGTGAACACCGTTGAAGTGGGGGACGTCCTTGAACTTTGTTCATGCCCATGGAAACTTTGTGAATCTCGATTACAGAAACTTTTCAACAAAAATAATTATCCCCTTGTACAATCCTGTGTATTATAAAAATAATGTGCCAAGATTTGCCTTCAAGATGATTAGATTGCTTGTTGGTATGTGCCATGCAAAATGAGAAACTTTGGCTGTAATGCTTGAATTTACATTTTTTACTTGAACGTCGATAGTTTCTGAAACTTTTACATTGTTTATTTCTTCCTAATGTTTTAGAGTTTTAAAGTTAAACAAGTATAGTTAATGTTCAGATTACTACAGTCTGTCCTGTTTTTGACAGATTTTGCTTTTGATGCATTATTTTGCTCATTTTGATGAAATTGTCGATTGTATCGATGGTATAATCCATGGAGATGTTATATTTCATTAGATATAATGAAAAAACAAAATATGAATGGGTTTGGAATAATAATTAAGTTATTAATTTGCATTATTAAAATAATGGATCTCACGAGTTTTCTGTTAAGTTTTGTGTGGATTAAGTGTTCGAAGATCAAGGAGGTCTCGATATGAGGATAAGAACGAGAGGAAAGAGTTCAATATTGGGGATGCCCAAGGAATCCCAAGTAAATATCCAAGGAGACTCAAGCGTCTAAGCTTGTGGATGCCCTCGAAGGCATCCCATATTTCTTCAACAAGTATCGGTATGATTTCATCTTTATTTGGTTCACGTGATATGCGCAAATCTTGGAGCATCATTTGTTTTTAGTTTTCACTTTTATTTTATGCACCATGCTGGTATGAGATAGTCCATGGTTGATTTATAGAATGCTCATTGCACTTCACTTATATCTTTTGAGTATGGCTTTATAGAATGTTTCATGTGCTCCATTATATCATTTGAAGTTTGGATTGCCTGTTTTCTACATATAGAAAAGCGTTATTTGTAGAATACTCTTTTGCTTCACTTATATTTATTAAAGAATGGTATTTTATAGAAAGAGTTAAAATCTCATGCTTCAGTTATACCTATTTAATTAGAGACTCAAAAGGAATTGGTCATTTATATGGTTAGTCATAAAATCCTACATAAAACTTGTAGAAGAGTGAGTATTATATGTTTGATTCTCTACAATAGTTTTATGACATTAAGATAGTAATATGTGGGTGAATTAGTTGATGATTGTGGAGTAGTAATAATACTTATATTAAGGTTTGTGATTCCCGAAGCATGCACGGATAGTCTCTGGTTATGAGATGAAGTTGGAGCATAATTTATCCTTGATTGAAATCCTTTTTGCTGTTATAATCGGAGTCGCACGATGGTTCAATCCTGCCAACCTTCTCCCTCGGGGCATACTGGTAGTGCTTTGCTTTGAGAGAGCTAATAAAATCTTAAAATCAGTATGTGAGTTCTTTATAACTAATGTGAATCCATGGATTATACGCACTCTTACAGTAATTTGCTAGCCTCTACGGTACCATGCATTGCCCTTTATTACCTCGAGAGTAGATGCAAACTTCGCAGGTGCATTCAAACCCATGATATGATACGCTCTATCACGCATAAGCCTTATTTTTACTTCCTCAAAACAGCCACCATACCTACCTATTATGGCATTCCGAGATATATAGCCATTCCGAGATATATTTCCATGCAACTTCCATCGCTTCATTTTGATGACTTGGGAATTCATTGTCATATGGCTTTGCATGATCGTAAGATAGCTAGCATGATATTTCCATGGATTGTCCTTTTTTTATGTACGCACTATGCTAGATCATTGCACATCCTCGTACAACGCGATAAGAATTCATATACTACAATAATATGTTCTAGGTATCGAGTTGTAATATGGAGTTGTAAGTAAATAGAAGTGTGATGATCATCATTATTCATTATTAGAGCATTGTCCTAGTGAGGAAATGATGATGTAGACTATGATTCCCCCACAAGTCGGGATGAGACTCCGGAAAAATAAGAGAAAGAAAAAAGGAAAAAAATGAGAGAAAAGAGAGAAGGGGCATGCTAATGCACATTTGTGCTTCAAAGTAGCACCATGTTTTTCATATCGAGAGTACCCTATGTTGTTACTTTCATATAGTAGTGGGAATTTTTCATTATAGAGTTTGATGCACACCCACTTAGTTTTCACATTCTGTTGCATGGAAATACCTACTCCTCTCATTGATATCTATTGATGGGTGATACGTCTCCAACGTATCTATAATTTTTTATGGTTCCATGCTATTATTTTGTCAACTTTGGATGTTTTGTATGTATGAATATGCTATTTTATATCCTTTTTGGGACTAACCTATTAACTCAGTGCCAAGTGCCAGTTTCTATTTTTTTCCGTGTTTTTGACCTTTTTCACAGGAGAATATTAAACGTAATCCGAACGGAATAAAACCCGCGGAATGATTTTTTCCATAACAGAAGATATGCAGGAGACTTGAGAACCAAGGCAAAGGACCTCGGGGGAGGTCACACGCCCCCTAGCCCCGGCCTGGGGGGCGGGCCTAGCAGGCTTGTGGGCCCCCCGTGGCTCCTCTGCCCTACCTCTTCCGCCTATAAATTCTACAAAAATCCAAAACTGCTAGAGAGAGCCACAAAAATAGTTTTCCGCCGCCGCAAGCTTTTGTCTCCGCAAGATCCCATCCGGGGGACCATTCTGGTGCCCTGCCAGAGGGGGGATTCAGGCACGGAGGGCTTCTTCATCAACACCATTGCCACTCCGATGATGCGTGAGTAGTTCACCACAGACCTTCGGGTCCATAACTAGTAGCTAGATGGCTTCTTCTCTCTCTTGGATCTTCAATACAAAGTTCTCCATGATCTTCATGGAGATCTATCCGATGTAACTTTCTTTTGCGGTGTGTTTGTCGAGATCCCATGAATTGTGGATTTATGATCAGATTATCTATGAATATTATTTGAGTCTCCTCTGATCTCTTATATGCATGATTTCGTATCGTTGTAACTGTGTTCGAGTTGTGGGTTTCGTTTGGCCAACTTGATCTACAATTCTTGCAATGGGAGAAGTGCTTGGTTTTGGGTTCATACCGTGCGGTGTCCTCACCTAGTGATAGAAGGGGTAGCGAGGCACGCATCGTGTTGTTTCCATCAAGGGTAAAAAGATGGGGTTTATGTCATGTTGCATGAATTTATCCCTCTACATCATGTCATCTTGCTTAAGGCGTTACCCCGTTTGTTATGAACTTAATACACTAGATGCATGTTGGATAGCGGTTGATGTGTGGAGTAATAGTAGTAGATGCAGACAGTATCGGTCTACTTGTCTCGGACGTGATGCCTATATGTATGATCATTGCCTTAGATATCATCATGACTTTGCGCGATTCTATCAATTGCTCGACAGTAATTCGTTCACCCACCGTAATACTTGCTATCATGAGAGAAGCCTCTAGTGAACACTATGGCCCCCGGGTCTACTTCACATCATATTTTCACATCTACACTTTTACATTGTTGCACTTACCTCCTTCAGTTCTCACAAAGCGGCTCCCACGTATGGGGGGGGGGGGCGAACCGGAGGAGACATAGGTCACGAAAGCGCTCCCACGGAGGCATCCCGCCCTCGTCCTGCTCGAGGGCGTAGTACCAAGTCTGGGCGGCGCCACGGAGGTGGTAGGAGGCGATCCACGTGCGATCGGACGCCATGGCCCGCTGCCCCCTGAAAAACTGGTCGCACTGATTGAGCCAGTTCAGGGGGTCGACGGTGCCGTCGTAGCTGGCGAACTCCAACTTGGTGAAGCTGGGTGGCCGCGTAGGTGCCCTCGTGACGACCCAGTGCGGCGGAAGGAGAGTGCTGCGGCACCACCGAGCTCCCGGCGTACGGATCAGTGTACCCGCCGACCCCCCCGAAGGTGGGGGCGGGTGGGTGCAACACCGTCAGCTGTAGTGGCATTGTCGTGTAGGTCGGCGTGTCAATCCACGTCGGTAGCGGGGACGGTGACGGCGGCCACCAGACCTGTGTGATCGGTAGGCCCTGGGGCGCGACAGTAGCCGGGGGCAGTGCCGCGAAGGGCGCCGCCGGCGGAGGCGATGGTGGCGGGGTTGCGTACGGAGCCTGGAGGAAAGTCTGGAGGTTCGAGACCGCCAGGTTGAGGTCGCGGATCGCCGAGGACATCTCCGCCGGGGAAAGGACGAGGGCGGGTTCGGCCGCCAGGGCCGCGGGACCGGAGGCGGCTGGACCAGGTGGTCGGCGGCGGCGAGTGGTGCGGCGGCGGCGGCTGCTGCCAGGTGGCAGGGAAGGCAGTGGTGGCGGCGGCGGTGTTGGTGGGAAGGTCCGACAAACTCATCGAACCCAAGCTACCTGATACCAAATTGGTAGAGGCTAGGGTTCTACCAGGTCTCGGACGTAGGTTATAGGGGTGGAAGTGCGGGCTGCGAGGTTGGGTACGCCAGCGCCAGCGGTTGGGCGCCCTCATGGCGTGAGAGAGAGAGAGAGGCGGCTAGGGTTTGGGGCTCTCGTCTCCTGAGGGAGACGACAACGGAATATACTGTTTATTGTCTGCTTAATATCGAAGGGGTACATGTGTTTATATAGGAGGACAACCTCCACTAAACCCTAGATAACTTGGACTCTAACTTGGACTCTAATATAACTTGGACTCTAATATAACTTGGACTCTAAGATAGGTAAGACAACTTGGGCTAAGCCCGTAATTAACCCTACCCATTGGGCCTCCTCCGTTGGTACGTTGTACCGGTCATAACAGTTGGTATGTTGTTTATGAAGTGCCACCACATGTTAGACCACCTATCCCTGATGAACAGGATTATGAACCTCACATTAACCGAGACACATATGATGGAGAATTCTTCCAAGAAACACGTCTTTCCAAGAAACGTTTCAAGAACCGCCATGCTTCACCCAAGAACATGGAAGTAGAAAGCGACAATGAATCCAACTCCACCCCTGTGCCGGAACCAGAAGACCTGGAACTCGTAGAGGTTACTGATGCGGATGACCTGTCAATGCTTCAATGATTAAAGGAAGGCCTTTCACAACTTCACGCCGTTGAACCCGACGAGCAAGTCATTCATGAAGACATGCGTGATAGTGATGATGATGATGCATTTATTGATGATGATTATTAGTTTGTAAGATTCACAAGTTAAATTATATATATTTTAATCTTTATTATTCATGTACATATTATTATTCATGTCAGTTATTCAATTTTTTTATGTTGTACTAATTTATTTTAATCTTTATCATGGCAGGTCACCAGGTGTGGAAAGATGGTGGGCGCTGGTCCAGATCGCTCGACCGGTTCTTCCCAGGCTCCCCGCACGAGGGGTGGTACTTCCCTTCCACCCCTATCTCTCCGTAGAGCCTTGGCAGACAGTCTGTCGACACCACCCGTGGGTTCTTCTTCGTCGGCGGCATTGCCCACTGGGAGAGGTGCTGGTCGGGTAGGGCAGAAGGGGAAGGGTACAAGGAGAGGTGGTGGCCGCGAAAGATCCAGGAGGACTGTTGAGCCGTCCTCGCCACCACCACCAGCTCATTCACCCGAGCATAGGACTCCTATGGTCGACCCATTTGTGGAGGAGGCTACGGGGACTCCGTTCCAGGAGCCTGGTCTTGACGGGCATTCGTCCCATGAGACTCCGGTCCAGGAGCAGCCTCGGGTCGAGGTGCATTCGGCCCACGAGACTACGGTTCCGGAGGCTTCACCCTACGTGGAGAGGCCCGGATGGGAGACCTGGCCGGATCGGACCTAGTTGCCGGATTGGACCGAGGGTCCGGGTGGCTCAGGGGGCGGAGATGGCAGGGATGAGCTTATGGATAGTGAGGGCGATGTGCAGGTGGACGGGGCCACCGTGTACAAGTGTGGTAGTACACGTCTCCCGGTCGTGTCGGCTACCCGCGAGCAGAGGCCGGTGATTAAACCTGAACGAGATAGGTAAGTACATTTACTCTTTTTTTAGCTTTTGCCTTCAAGTTTGTTCAAATATCTAATGCGTTGACCTTATCATACTGCAGGGGATGGGTACACCCTCTTGGAGTTCGCAGGCCGAACTCCGTCCTTGGTGTGCTTTGACAGACAAATTTCCCGGGGTTTGTCACGTTGCCTGGTGAGGATCAGGTTCCTACATTAGGATTTTCCTGGGAGCACTACCAGGTTGCGCAGGTCCCGCCGGAGGAGATTATAGATGGTGTCTTGTGCCACACGAGGTCCGAGATGGTGATCAAGAGATTTTTGGTAAATTATCCTTTTACAGAATCTAAAATTAACAATATAGCTAATTATTGTACTAATCGGTGTTTTCACGTTTGATTGCAGACCTTCTATAGGTGTGAGGATGGATATGAGGAGGAGGCGGCTAGGTTTCTCGAGTCCGAGTGTATGCGGTTACTATAGAACTTACGCCAGGAGGCTCGGCCGCAGGCTATTCGAGATTACTACGCCACGCGTGGTATTAAGAAGCAGAAGAAGGATTGCCGCAGAAAGTTTGTGAAGAAGGAGCAATACATGAAGGTAATTACCTATTCTTAAATCCTTCTATGTAGTTTTCTTGATTTCATTCATAGGCGTAGCGCTCAAAATTCTTTCTAATAACTAACAGGTGCCCCCGAGATGGTGTGCGGATAAGATGGATTGTTGGGAGGCGTTGGTTGATGAGTGGTGCACAGCCAGCTGGCGAGCCGTCCACGAGAATGCGAAGGATCAGCGTAGCCAAATAGTTGGTGTGCCACACCATCAAGGCAGCGCCAACTTACTTTAGTTCGGACGAAACTAGGTATGTGATTTGAGATTCATGCAATTCATTCTTGATGCTAATATTTTGTTCCTCTCTTTTAGGCGCATCACAATAAGACGGAGATGCCACACTTGTACGACCTTTATGGCATGGCCCATACTGCCTCGTACAATATGGCGAAGGCATTCTCTGAGTCTGACCTGGATGATCCCAATAACTTCACCAACATATCATCCCACCAGAAGCTCGTGGCATACCGGGATGCGGGGAAGGCTATGAAAGGGGATGACTTTAACCCTAGCCAGGTACCTTAGGATCCAGAGTTGGTGATGATATCTGGTGGCGGGAGGCCCCATGGCTCGATAGCCATTAGCCGTTGTCCACTCACTCTCCCGGAGATCAAGGCGTGCGAGTCGAGCAGCTGTCCTGAGATAACACATCGTCCACGGCCAGTTGATCTTGCCATCGAGGTTAGTTGTACGGACTAAGAACACTTTCATCCATTTCATTATGTGTGTCACCATAGATAATTATTGTGGTAACGAGGAATGGTGTTTCAGGCTGCTCTTCTGAAAGGGAGAGTGGCAAACCAGGCTGCTCTTGAGAAAGAGAGATTGGCAAGCCAGGCTGCTCTTCAGGCTGCTCTTGAGAAAGAGAGATTGACAAGTCTGGCTGCTCTTTATGTGGGGGACCAGACCACGACACGATTGATTGAGGAGGAGAGGTCCCGGAATGAGGCGGGTCAACGGGCCATGTACGAGCTTTTTCTGGTAAGTTTTTTTTTTCACATTAGCCAAATCATGTGTGTAATGTCTGTTTCATTACTAACTAATACGACCCACTCTTCAGGGTCTGTGCGAGAAGAGCGGTCAAGTCCCTCCGCCGATGCCCGTCTTCTCTACGATTGGCACGGTGAGTTTCATTATAAATAAGTATTAATAATTGAGTGTCATCATGCTAACTAAGACATTGCAAAATATCTATTCTGCAGAATAACTCCCGAGCGGCATCGCACGACCCTTCTCCATCTGTTTCTCCTCCTTAATGACCACTACGGTAAGTTTCTATTCTCCTTGCCTTAATTTCCCCAACAATGACATAATTAACCCATTTAGCTCCAAAAAGACATAGTTAGCTAATTTAGCTCCAAGAAGAGGAAAAGAAATAGGAAAAATGAAAAGAAAGAAGAAGAAGAAGAAGAGAAGAAGTAGGAGGAGGAGGAGGAGGAGAAGGTGGAGAAGGCCAAGGACCTTCTAGTCCTTCTCCTCCTCCTCCTCCTTCTCCTCCTTCTTCTTTATTTCTTCTTCTTCTCCTCGTCCTCCTCTTTCTTCTCCTCTTTCATATTTTCCTTGCCTTAATTTCCCCAACAATGACATAATTAGCCCATTTAGCTCCAAAATGCCATAATAAGCTCAAAATGGCATAAGAACCTTGGTTAGCTCATTAAAATTATATACTTAGCTTGTTTTCCTGTAAAATGACATAATTAGCCCATTTAGCTCCAAAAATTCATAGTTAGCTAATTTAGCTCCAAGAAGAGGAGAAGAGGAGAAGAAATAGGAAAAATGAAAAGAAAGAAGAAGAAGAAGAAGAGAAGTAGGAGAAGGAGGAGGAGGAGGAGAAGGAGAAGGCCAAGGACCTTCTAGTCCTTCTCCTCCTCCTCCTCCTTCTCCTCCTTCTTCTTTTTTCTTGTTCTTCTTCTCCTCCTCCTCTTTATTCTCCTATTTCATATTCTCCTTGCCTTAATTACCCCAAAAATGACATAATTAGCCCATATAGCTCCAAAATGCCATAATAACCTCAAAATGGCATAAGAACCTTGGTTAGCTCATTAATATTATATACTTAGTTAGTTTTCCTCTAAAATGGGATAATTAGCCCATTTAGCTCCAAAAAGCACATAGTTAGCTAATTTAGATCCAATAAGAGGAGAAGAGGAGAAATGAAAAGGAAGAACAAAAAGAAGAAGAGAAAGAGAAGAGAAGGAGAAGGAGAAGAAGGAGGAGGAGAAGAAGGAGAAGGAGGAGGAGGAGGAGAAGGAGGAGAAGGCCAAGGACCTTCTAGTCCTTCTCCTCCTCCTCCTCCTTCTCCTCCTTCTTCTTTATTTCTTCTTCTTCTCGTCCTCCTCCTCTTTCTTCTCCTCTTTCATATTCTCCTTGCCTTAATTTCCCCAACCATGACATAATTAGCCCATTAGCTCCAAAATGCCATAATAAGCTCAAAATGGCATAATAACCTTGGTTAGCTCATTAATATTATATACTTAGCTTGTTTTCCTCTAAAATGAGATAATTAGCCCATTTAGCTCCAAAAAGACATAGTTAGCTAATTTAGCTCCAAGAAGAGGAGAAGAGGAGAAGAAATAGGAAAAGTCAAAAGAAAGAAGAAGAAGAAGAAGAGAAGAAGGAGAAGGAGGTGGAGGAGGAGGAGGAGGAGGAGAAGGAGGAGAGGGCCAAGGACCTTCTAGTCCTTCTCCTCCTCCTCCTCCTCCACCTTCTTTATTTCTTCTTCTTCTTCTCCTCCTCCTCTCGCTTCTCCTATTTCATATTCTCCTTGCCTTAATTTCCCCAACAATGACATAATTAGCTCATTTAGCTCCAAAATACCATAATAACCTCAAAATGGCATAAGAACCATGGTTAGCTCATTAATATTTTATAATTAGTTTGTTTTCCTCTAAAATAGGATAATTAGCCCATTTAGCTCCAAAAAGACATAGTTAGCTAATTTAGCTCCAATAAGAAGAGAAGAGGAGAAGAAATAGGAAAAATGAAAAGAAAGAAGAAGAAGAAGAAGACAAGGAGAAGGAGGAGGAGGAGGAGGAGGAGGAGAAGCAGGAGAAGGCCAAGGACCTTCTAGTCCTTCTCCCCCTCCTCCTCCTCCTTCTTTATTTATTCTTAGTCTCCTACTCCTCCTCTTTCTTCTCCTCTTTCATATTCTCCTTGCCTTAATTTCCCCAACAATGGTATAATTAGCCAATTTAGCTCCTAAAAGACATTATAAGCTCAAAATGGCATAAGAACCTTGGTTAGCTCATTAAAATTATATACCTAGCTTGTTTTCCTCTAAAATGAGATAATTAGCCCATTTAGCTCCAAAAAGACATAGTTAGGTAATTTTGCTCCAAGAAGAGGAGAAGAAATAGGAAAAAGGAAAAGAAAGGAGAAGAAGAAGAAGAGAAGAAGGAGGAGGAGGAGGAGATGGCGGAGGAGGAGAAGGAGAAGGCCAAGGACCTTCTAGTCTTTCTCCTCCTCCTCCTCCTTCTCCTCCTTCTTCTTTATTTCTTCTTCTTCTTCTCCTCCTCCTCTTTCTTATCCTATTTCATATTCTCCTTGCCTTAATTACCCAAAAATGACATAATTAGCCCATTTAGCTCCAAAATGCCATAATAACCTCAAAATGGCATAAGAACCTTGGTTAGCTCATTAATATTATATACTTAGCTTCTTTTCCTCTAAAATGGGATAATTAGCCCATTTAGCTCCAAAAAGACATAGTTAGCTAATTTAGCTCCAAGAAGAGGAGAAGAAATAGGAAAAATGAAAAGAAAGAAGAAGAGGAAGAAGAGAAGGAGGATGAGGAGGAGGAGGAGGAGGAGAAGGAGGAGAAGGACAAGGACCTTCTAGTCCTTCTCCCCCTCCTCCTCCTTCTTCTTTATTTATTCTTCTTCTCCTACTCCTCCTCTTTCTTCTCCTCTTTCATATTCTCCTTGCCTTAATTTCCCCAACAATGGTATAATTATCCAATTTAGCTCCTAAAAGACATTATAAGCTCAAAATGGCATAAGAACCTTGGTTAGCTCATTAATATTATATACTTAGCTTGTGTTTGTTCTATAATGACATAATTAGCCCATTTAGCTCCAAAAATACATAGTTAGCTAGTTTATCTCCGAGAAGAGGAGAAGAGAAGAAATGAAAAGAAGGAAGAAGAAGAAGAAGAAGAGAAGAAGAGAAGAAGAGAAGGATAAGGAGAAGGAGAAGAAGAAGAAGGAGGAGGAGAAGAAGAGAAGAAGAAGGAGGAGGAGGAGGAGAAGGAGAAGGAGCCCTCCTTCTTCTCCTTATTCTTCTCTCCTCGTTCTTCTCCTCCTTTTTCTCCTTCTCCTTCTCTTCTTTTTTATTCCTCTCCTCCTCCTTATCCTTCTCTTATTTTTTCTTCTTCTCCTCCTCCTACTTCTCCTCCTCCTTCTCCTTCTCCACCCCCTTCTCCTTCTCCTCCTTTTCCTCCTATTTATCATATATGTGCTATGAATTATATGTATATGTGCTGTGAAATAGAAAAAATAAACAAAAATGTGACAATATTGGCTCTTTGCCGTCTGCCAGCTGATGGCAAAGGCCTTTGCCGTCAGCTAGCCGACGGCAAAGGTGCCATGTGGCGCCCAGCTGTGCAACCTGGGCAGTAGCAGCTGGCCATATAGTATCTTTATCGTATGCTTCCACGAGGGGCAGACGACAGAGAAGAGGGCACAAAGGAGGGGGGAGGGGTAGGAAGACGACAAAGAGTGGAGGGGGGGAGGAGGAGGAGGCAGACGTCAAAGAAGAGGGGGGGAGGCAGACGACAAAGAGGAGGGGGGAGGCAGACGGCAAAGCCTCCGTTAGCCCTTAACGGAGGCAACGCGTGTCGGCTGCCGTCTTGATCACTTTGTCAACTTCTCCTATGAAAAGCTGACGACAAAGCTCTTTGACGTCCATTTTGGGGAGACAAACGGCAAAGAAGCTACGATGCCGTCGTAGGCTGACGCAAAAAATTTGCCGGCCGTGAGATTCTTTGCTGTCTGTGATATTCTCTTTGCTATCCGGCATTTACTCTTTGCCGTGTGTGATGGAAGATGACAAAGAAGCTAATTCCTGTAGTGTCATCCTTTCTCTTGGATGGTTCGGGAGGAAAGGGCATGGGTTTCCGAACCCATGGTTCCCTTTCTTTACCATGCTTCCTAGCAGTGAAGTCATTCTTATCGTATGTTTTAGTCTTATGCTGTGGGTTATCAAGATCAACATGTTCAATCTCCACATCCTTATCATTTCTAGGTTGAGCATCAACATGAACATCACTATTGATATTATCATTAGGCTCATGTTCATCGCCAGATTGTGTTTCAGTATCAGAGACGGAGACATCGTTTGGACTCTCAGGTGTAGCAGCAACAGGGTTGCTAGCGTGCAGATTCCTATCATCTTTCTTCTTCTTTCTAGGATGACTAGGTGCATCAGTTCTAACTCCTTGAGAATCTTGTTCAATTCTCTTCGGATGACCCTCAGGATACAAAGGTTCCTGGGTCATTGTACCTCCTCTAGTAACGACTCTGACATAATTGTCATTCAACTCATTGAGCAAGTCATTCTGAGCTATAAGTACTTGTTCTACTTGAGTAGTAACCATAGAGGCATGTTTACTCAGAAGCTTAAGATCATTGACATTTCTGTCGAGACAAGCACTTAAATGACTAAGCATACGAGCATTCTGTACCAATTGTCTGCTAACATAATCATTGAAACTCTGTTGTTTGGCAACAAACTTATCAAATTCATCCAGGCATAAGCTAGCAGGTTTATCAAAAGGAATATCACTCTCATCAAACCTACGTAAAGAATTTACTTCTACTACTTGTATCGGGTTATCAAGACCATGTGTCTCTTCGATAGGTGGTAGGTTTTTGACATCTTCAGATTTAATGCCTTTCTCTTGCATAGATTTCTTAGTTTCTTGCATATCTGTAGGACTGAGGAACAGAATACCTCTTTTCTTCGGAGTTGTATTAGGAGGTGGTTCGGGAATAGTCCAAGCGTTCTCATTGCACAAGATGTTATTCCATAGAATCTCAGCTTGTTCTACAGTTCGTTCCGTAAAAACACAACCAGCACAACTATCTAGGTGGTCTTTGGAAGCATCGGCAAGTCCCTTATAGAAGATATCAAGTATTTCATTCTTCTCAAGAGGGTGATCTGGCAAAGCATTCAGTAGCTGGATGAGCCTCCCCCAAGTGTGTGGGAGACTATCTTCTTTAGCTTGAGCAAAGTTGTATATTTCCCGCAAGGCAGCTTGCTTCTTATGGGCAGGGAAATATTTCTCAGAGAAGTAATAGACCATATCCTGGGGGCTACACACACAACCAGGAGAAAGAGAAGTGAACGAAGTCTTAGCATCATCCTTTCGCTAGAAAGGAAATAACTTGAGGATATAGTAGTGGCGGATCTTTTCCTCACTAGTGAATAGGGTGGCTATATCGTGCAGTTTGGTAAGATGGGCTACAACCGTTTCAAACTCATAACCGTGAAAAGGATTAGATTCGACCAGAGTGATTAACTCAAGGTCGGCAGAGAATTCATAATCCTTATCGGCCACAAAGATAGGCGAAGTAGTAAACTTCGGGTCGTATTTCATCCTAGCGTTCAAAGATTTTTCTTTCCACTTGCGCAGTAGTCTCTCCACATCATAACTATTCTTACACGCAGGAAAGTCCTCAGCTATCTCTCCTTCCATAACATAGCGCTCAGGCATAACAGGCAATTCATGCATAGTAGTGCTTCTACATCAATAGTATCAGCAGTTTCAGAAGTATCATCACGTCTAGCAGCAACTCTAGCAACGCATGTAGGTCAAATTCCTCCTGTTCGTTCTCATCACACACACATACACCTCTTCCATTCCATAGTTGTAAAACTTCATCAACTAATGGCCTTAGGTACACATCAATGTCATTGTTGGGTTTCTTAGGGCCTTGGATGAGCACTGGCATCATAACAAACTTCCGCTTCATGCACAACCAAGGAGGAAGGTTATACATACATAGAGTCACATTCCATGTGCTATGCTTGCTGCTCTGCTCACCAAAAGGATTAATGCCATGTACACTTAAACCAAACCATACGTTCCTTGGGTCACCTATAAAGTCGCTCCGCTTTCTCTCGATCTTTCTACACTGCGACCCGTCAGCGGGAGCTCTCAACTTCCCATCTTTCTTACGGTCTTTTACGCACCATTGCATGAACTCGACATTCTTTTTGTTTATGAATAGATGTTTCAACAGTGTTATTATAGGAGCATACCACATCACCTTGGCAGGAACTCTCTCCCCGGTGCGCTGACCCTCAACATCACCAGGGTCATCTCATCTGATCTTATACCGCAATGCACCGCATACCGATCATGCGTTCAAATCCTCGTACACACCGCGGTAGAGGATGTAGCCATTAGGGAATGCATGTATCTTCTGCACCTCCAATCGTAGAGGGCATAGAACCTTCTTTGCTTCGTACGTACTGCGGGGCAATTTGTTATCCTTTGGAAGCTTCTTCTTCATTATTTTTAGTAGCAAACTAAATCCCTTGCGAGATACACCATTGTTTGCCTTCCATTGTAGCAATTCAAGTGTGGGACCAAGCTTTGTTTTGTCATCTTTGCAATTTGAGTACAACCTTTTTTTGTGATCCTCTAACATGCGACCGAACTTCAACTTATCCCTTTCACTTTCGCATTATCTCTGTGCATCAAGAATGACCCGGCAAAGATCATCATGGGCCACATCGTCTGGTTACTCTAGATCTTCAGCTTCCCCAATTGCAGCATCACCGTATTCAGGGGGCGTGTAGTTATCATCATCCTCTTCTTCTTCGTTGACTTCCATCCTAACCCCTCTTTCTCTGTGCTTGTCCAAACATTATAATGTGGGATAAAAACCTTCTCAACTAGGTCTAAGTGAAGTGTTTTAGAGTTGGAGGAAGCCTTCGTGTTCCCACAGATAGTACATGGACAATGCATAAAACCATTCTGCTTGTTTGCCTCATCCGCTTCGAGAAAATTATGCATGCCCTTAAAATACTCGGAGGTGCGTCGGTCACGCTAAATACATTGCCGGTTCATTTGCGTGCGTTATATAATAAAGTGTATTGAAAACCATTACACAATATCATGAATAAAGAAGTGACCAAATTAATAGAAATTCATCATCACATTAAAGCCAAAGTACAGTACTCTCTAAAATAAATACATAACTTTTCATACATAGTTGTCATTATTGAGCAACATATAGCTCTCTAGAGCATCTAATTCAAAGATACATTGAAATTACAAAATTTAAACGCAACAACAAATACGATCATAACCGCGACTAAGGTACCAATTTATCCAATGGCATAATGATCCCAAGCCTCAGTATGAATCACATATTTTCTAATCTTTTTAATCTTCAAGCACATTGCATCCATATTGATCTTGTGATCATCGACGACATCGACAACATTCAACTCCAATTTCATCTTCTCCCCTTCAACTCTTTGTAATTTTTATTTCAAGTAATTGTTTTCTTTTTCAACCAAATTTAACTTCTCAGCAAGAATTTCTTTGTCGGTTGGAATTTCCGGTTCACATACCTCCTAGATAAAAAAATCTATGTCACGTTGGTCGACATAATTATCATAAACACTAAATAAAAAATAGTTATAAAAGATAATATATACCACATCCGAATCAGACATAGGACGAGGGCCGACAGAGGCGAATACCAAAACTAATATAATAACAAACAATAATAAAAGTAAGAAAATTACACAATTATCTATCTAAATCATACAAGTAAGAACTTTTTTTCTTTTAGAAAGAAGATAAGAAGAAGAGGCTAACCACAGTGGTGTCGGCGCCGAGATGGGTATGGGCGATCTATGGTAGTGAGGACGGGGACGGGACAGGATGGACCGCCAAACCTAAAAAAATCTTGAGGAAAATGAAGCTTGGACAAGGAGCTTCGAGAGGAGAAAGCTTAAGTGTGGCTCGCGAATTTTATCGAACATCTCATGTGCAAAGGAGGTGAGCTAGAGCACCACAAAGCTCTCCCACGGCCGGCCAAAAAAACAGAGCAGTGCACTGCTTTCCTCGCGGGCTGGGGGTATATATAGGCCAACCATTGGTCCGGTTTGTTGGTGGAACAGGGACTAAAGGACACCATTTGGTCCAGCTTCCAGCCACAAATCGAGACCAATGGTTGTGGGCCAGGAGCGAGGGCCATTGGTCCCGGATCGTGTCTGGAACCGGGACCAAAGGGGTTAGACGAACCGAGAGCAATGGCCCACGAGGTCCGGCCAAAACCGTTGCCTCACGAACCGGGAACGATGCCCCCATGGGTCCAGGTTCGTGAGTGAACCAGGATTAATGGGATTTCACTCATGGACCAAAGGCTATATTTCTACTAGTCCTTGTTTCCCATGCAACGTTCCCCAACACCACGGGCTCCACGTACTGTTTTACTCTGCTTGAAACTAAGAGGTTGGTAATTTTTTTATTTAACTACAGAATTTTCACCTATATTTAGTTACATATTGTGTTACTGCACATTGCCTCTATATGTGTTCACTTAAAAGGATAATATTATTTTATCAATAAATTTTGCACAAGTCAATTCTCCAAAGGAAAGAAACAAATGATCCACTAATTTAGTCATGTTTCCATGGTGCATTAGTGCGGTTAGTCTTTTTGGCTTTATTATTGTCTATATATTTGTTTCCTTGGATATTTTATAATTCAAAGTAAAAATTATGACTTGGTTAATAACCCAAACACAATTTAATTTTTTATCATATTGTTAAACTTATTAGGGAAACGGGGAAGCCTCGTTTTGGCATATCATCGTAATAGTACGACGATTCCTAAACTACATATTGTTAGATCATGATAATAAAGGATTTATTTTTTGTTGATATCAAAGAAGTATTGTATGCACTTCAAATTTCACACATGGCAGATTTTCATGTGGAATGTCTAGAGTTGAATGATTTGAACATAATTCTTGTGCAAATCTACACCCAGATATTATATAATTAACTGTTTCATCAGATTGTCAAGTTCCTAACTTCTTATATGATTATAAATAATTATTTATTTTGCAGAGAGGTTGGTACTTTAGTGCCCATATTTGAATAATGTGCATGCACTTGGATGTCAATATATGTTTACTGGTGCAATCAATAGCAAGCTACTGTTTTGTTAAACCATTTCACACTCCCAAGTAATTTTTCATTTCAACTCAAGCTTCCTTTTGTAACAACTTCGTTCATGTGTGATCGACGGTAGTTTCAAGGTCATTGGATGAACATATTTGAAGTGCAAAGCAGTAACCATTTGCTGCCAACAATCATAAAGTGGAAGATATGTTATCTCACAATTACCAGCCTATTGTTTAAGAATGTTGTTGTTCAATGTTTTTGGCTCACCCAATGTATGTAACCTTGTGCAGAATTGGACAGAACCAAACAAACCAAAAATAAAGTATTGTTTTTTACTCTTATCTAAACAACCTTTCAGTTAGAAAAAATAGTGTTTTGTTCATATAATCCTATTTGGTGGCAAAAATAATTTAATTTGGCTCTTGGTTTGGGCTTGGGTTTTCCCTTCAATAACTGATAAAAAGAAAGGAATCTAATGAGAAATGTGTATCACCTAGAGTCTATCAAGGAGTACGAAGTGAAGCTGAAGGTGTATTAATTTGTAAGCTTCTTTATTCTAGGAATCATCATATCTATTGGAAATGGTGCATATCCATTATTATAGTATGCCTTGTATAGTTTGTTACTGTGATGGAGTTTTATCTCGCGAATTAGAGGTATGATGGCTTTCGTGGAATGAACTCTTCTAACATATCTTATACAAAGAAGTCCAGACCGGTCTAGGGTGTTCTATTAGTGGCATACGTGATAATGTAATCCTTCCGTGTCCACTTCTTGCGTTTACTTCGTTTTTGGTCATTTAAACTGTTGTATGGGTTGTGTTTTCCATTTGACTATTTTTTTATCCTAAGCACGCATTCGAAAGATAGCCTTAATTAGTATTTATTCTCTAAATCTTCATTGACCCTAATTCTATTCTCTTTGTACGGATTACATACATTTTATCGTTGGGAACATCAAACTGCCATTAGGTTGCAAGATATTGATATTCACAAGTATATGATGATGCCAAAATTTTGCTTAAAGTATGTGCATGAAAATATTTAACTAAACAATGTTTATCATGCATATATTTGTATCTTTGGATTCCAGCTTAAATTGATGTTTTCTATTCTTCTAAATAATCAGGTTAGGAAAAAAATATTACCACTTAGTTGCAGCCCAGGGGTGATCTATCACGATCTAAAGTGGGGCCCAACATGGAGACTATGAGGTCCCACTAGTGGAGAAAGGGGTATTAGAACCGGTTGGTAAGGGCCTTTGGACCCGGATACACATCCGGTGCTACGTATCCGGGACTAAAGGCCCCCCCTTTAGAACCGGTCTCTTACAAACCGGTGCTAAAGGCCTCCACGTGGGCGCCGAAGAGTGCGCGCAGGCGGAGGGCCTTTAGGACCGGTTGGTAACACCAACCGGTCCTAATGCTTTTTTTTTCTTTTTTTTTCCTTTTCTTTTCAGGGTTTTCGATTCCGTATTTCGGTGTTTCCGTGTTCCGTATTTTCAGGGTTTTCGTTTACGTGGTTCCGGTTCCGTATTTCCGTTTACGTCTTTCCGATTCCGTGTTTCCGATTCCGTGTGTCCGTGTTCCGTTTTTTACGAACACGTAATCGGAAACACGTATCCAGAAACACCGATTCCGTGTTTGCGGTTAAGTGTTTCTCCGATTCCGTGTTTGCGGTTAAATGTTGATGCACCAAATAAAAGTACATATATACATGTAACACGAAGTACTGGACCGATTATCATTACATAATTTGAAGTTCGTTTCCTATAGCTGTATACTTGCATAGAAAAGGGAGCTGGCTATTGGTTCGTAGGATGGAAAAATTCTCTGCCTTCATCTATGACTTGCGTGAGGAGAAATCCTGCCAATTCCTCTGCAACTGCCTTGCAACGTTGGATTGGTCTTAGCATCGCCCGCTTTCGTTGCAGCTTTAAAAGAAGTAGATGAAAACAATTAAGTTATGAACAAAACTAACATAATTGATGGCAACATAAATAAAATTGTGAAGATCCGGTTACGTACCTCTAGATTTCTGGAAGTACGGGATTTCTCATTGATAATCCTGTGAATGTACTCGCAAACGTAGTATCCACAATAATCAGTGCCCTGTGGTTGTTGCGGGACGCCCTATATACGAGAACATAATTCGGTCAAATTAATAATAATGAAGAGAATGGTAATGGTATTGAAACCAGGGTACGTAGTACTACTTACTTTGTTAATCTGAAAGTGGAGCTTGTCTGCCCATGTACCGGGTTCTTCCTTGATGAACATTTGCCAAACCCTGGCCGACAAAGAAAAATGAATACAAGAGTTAATTATTACTTACTTGATATCAGGAAATGAACGAAAAAGAGGCCGATGAACGAAAGAGGCCGATATATATATACCTTTGAAGCATTTGACGCGCGCTCTTCCATTTGTCAGCGTCCCAGGTTAACGGGTCCCAGACTTCAACCACTCCTTGATCGATTCTAATGATGAACAATACGAAGTGGGACCTGCGCACGTGTACACACGCAGTCATGCATAGTCATCAATTACACTTAACATCAGGTAAGCAAAATGGAATGTGTACAAGACAGTAACACTCACTTGAATCCGTAGGGCCAAAGTATTTCTTTTTTGGTACTTTGTCGCTTCAAAAACCTTAGCAAATCATCCGGTGTATCCTTGTTGAACTTTTCTATTGTCTCTTGATGAAACGAATACGGGTCAATGAACCCAAAGTCCCAGATTCCTGCCAGCCTGCATTCACGAATCTTCATTCTGCATAGTAGCGTACAAAAAGAATGTCTCGTGAGTGATAATTATACGGGCAATGAAGGCGAGCTTAACTAAATAATTAAATTACACAAATAAAACACTTACAAACAGTAGCAGCTGACGATAGCTTTGTCGAGGGCACGTTGATTGTACATCTGGAAAAAATCATCGAACCCAACCTCCACACCGTACTCTCCGAAGTAGTGTTGATCCTGAACTGCCGCCATGATACAGTCTCTCTTTTGCCTTGCGGCCTCCAAGTACCAACCATGTAAATTCCATAGTTGGGTTGTTAGAGCACTAGGATTTTCGACCAGAGGCTGCTCGGGCTTATATTTATATACCACATCAGCAATAGCGTAACCTACGTCGCCCATGCGTGGACCGGACACTGAAGCCTGGTCAGATAACACCTTGAGCGGGGCAATTGACTGTGCTTCTTGTGGTCCGAGCTGGGGAACTTGTTTCCCGCATTTCGTCTGCTCCGCCTGCTTCATCTGTGCGGTGTGCATCTTTTCAATGAACCGTTCATAGTCTGAAAGGGGCGGCGGTGGCGGCGGTTCAGGATAATATAAGTTGTCGATGGTGCGCTCAATTTTCCACTTTGGTACGTTCTTCAGAGTTTCCTTCCAGATGTCTGGAGGGGGCTTCAGGGGAAACCGTGCGAACCATGCTTTGTTTTTGGCTTCCACGGCCTCGTCTAGTTCCTCCGGAGTCATCAGGCCTGGTAACTTCAGGGGAGTCTTGACTTTATTGGGTTTCCTTTCTCTCTTCTTCGGAGGAGTCCCGTTTCTTCTAAACTGCAGCTTCCGCTTTGCCGTACCCGTAGTGCGCGCATCCATCGGCTCACTGGAGTGCACGGGCGATGGACACTCGGCCTCGGGCTCCCTATCTTCGTTGTGGGGTGGACTTGGAGGTGCGTTGGGGGTGGACTTCGAGGTGCGTTGGGGGGTGGACTTGGAGGTCGTGCATTCTCTGTACGAAAGTGAAAAAACTATTAAAAATAGGCTTACATGTGGTGCAACATTCAGTAATTGTTGGAGGTGGTGCATAATTGTACCTGGAGGAGTCGGTGGCCTTGGCGCCGCGTTAGGAAACATGATGTGTTTCTTCTTCCACAAGATGATACCAAGCTCCATTTCTCCCAGTGTCTTCTCGCCTTCACCTCCAGGAATATCAAGCTCAATTGACTGGCATCCCGGCGTAATTGTTGACAACCCGACACGAGCATGGGATGCTGGAATCTGACCACCATGGTAGGTTGCTCCAGGTTGATTCGGTAAAGCATAGCCTGACGCCACCATGAAGGATATGTTCCCCATTGGCATATGTATCTCACAGTTTGTCTTCTCCGTGACATCATCCACGGGGTAGTGAGGCGCCGACGGTTCGACTGCAGGACCGTCTTCTAGCTGCAGCTGCGTGGAACCCGCGCTGCTTCTATGCTGAGATGGGACGGCATCTACTACAGGATCGTCTTCTAATTGCTGCCTATCAGCGTCAGGTGCAGGATCTTCTTCCTCCTCTTCAGTGTCAGGTACAGGGTGTCCCCCTTTCTTCAAGAGAAACGACACCTTTTCTTATAATGTCGCTATCCGTTCCAGCGCCTTCCTCTTGCTTCTACCACGGCTTCTGTAAGTGCCAAGGTCCGCCGGAAACCCTTGGTTCCACGGGGTAGTGGCTCCAAAGCCTCGTGTTCATCCCCACTTTTCGGGGTTCCCGAGTGCCTTCGTCAACTCGTCGTTCTCTCTATCGGGAACAAAAGTTCCTTTTCGAACAGCTTCTATTGCCTTCTCTAGATATGATACGACTTGTCTTATTTTTTTCGACCATGGTCCCTCCGCAACAATCATCCCAGTCTCAGCGTCCAACGTTGCCCCATGCGCGAACAACCAGAACTTGGACCTATCGGGCCAGTCATGTGTCTGTGGAATGATATTTCTTTTCAGAAGCGCATCTTCATAGCGTCGCCACCTAGGCAGGGCAGTCATGTAGCCACCTGACCCCAAAATATGGTGATATTTCTTCTTCTTCGCATTCTCCGTATTTGTGGCTGATCGGGATGTAAAGACACCCGATTTCTTGTACGCCTTAAAATCAGGCCAAGCGTCTCTTATCTTCACTAGGTGCCCAGTGAAAACTGGATCTTCGTCCTTATATTTCTTCCACAAGTCTTTCTTCCACCTCTGGAATTGTGTGACCATCTTCTTCAAAGCCCACTCCTCGACTTTCTTCTTCTTATCTTCCGCTACGCTGAAATTTAGCCAGACCGTGTCGCAAAGAACTCTTTTCAATCTGTCATCGACATAAGTAGCTCCAACGTTGGCGCCGGTCTTCGGCTTATTCCATTCTATTAAGTTGATCGGGACCAGGTCTCTTACAACAACTCCGCATTGATTTACAAATTTGCGATAAGTTTCTGGGGGTTCCAGTGGTTTGCCATCAGCAGCAACTTTATCGATCGAGTACCTTGCAGTATCTTTGAACCTTGCGGCCGGGCCTCGTTTGACTTTGTCTCAGTACTTGCGCTAGGTGTTCCGGAGGACACCTAAACGGGAAAATAATGATTCGTTAGTAAGTGCAATACAAATTAATTGTTGCGTCAACAGTGACTTGAGATATACATTGGCAGATTTGTTCCGGAGGGCACTTCTTCATCTACTACATCTTCTATATTCTCAGCTCCGTCACCGGAGTCGTTCAAAAATTGATTGCTAAACGCATCCCCACCGTCGTCATCATGATATATGGCCGTTGCATCTTCAAAAATCATCTGGCACATGTATCTTTCCTTCTCCGCCTCACCCATTTCCGCGAGCTGATCGGCGTGCTGATCATGTGGTTCTTGGGGATCCATAGCTCAACACCTGCTAGTAACAAGAATTTAACTTAGGAAAATTATTTACGGAAAAGTTTTACGGAACCGGAAATTTTACGGAAAAGTTTTACGGAATCGTCGGAGTCGTAATCGTCGCAAAGTTTTACGGAATCGTCGGAAAGTTTTACAGAATCGTCGGAATCATCGGAAACTTTCCCCGCAGTTATGGAATCGTCGGAATCGTAGGAAAGTTTTACAGAATTGTAATCGTCGGAAAGTTTTACGGAATCGTCGAAAACTTTCCCCGCAGTTATGGAATCGTCGGAATCGTAGGAAAGTTTTACGGAATTGTAATCGTCGAAAAGTTTTACGAAATCGTCGGAATCGTCGGTTTAGGGTTTTACGGAATCGTCGGTTTAGGGTAAACTATGAATCGTCGGAATCGTCGGAATCATCGGTTTAGGGTTTTACGGAATCGTCGGAATCGTCGGAAACTTTCCCCGCAGTTATGGAATCGTCGGAATCGTAGGAAAGTTTTACGGAACTGTAATCGTCGGAAAGTTTTACGAAATCATCGGAATCGTAGGTTTAGGGTTTTACGGAATCTTGGGTTTAGGGTAAACTATGAATCGTCGGAATCGTCGGTTTAGGGTAAACTATGAATCGTCGGAATCGTCGGTTTAGGGTTTTACGGAATCGTCGGAATCGTCGGTTTAGGGTAAACTATGAATCGTCGGAATCATCGGAATCGTCGGTTTAGGATTTTACGGAATCGTCGGAATCGTCGGTTTAGGGTAAACTATGAATCGTCGGAATCGTCGGAATCATCGGAATCGTCGGTTTAGGGTTTTACGGAATCGTCGGAATAAGATGAAGGCGGCTTCACGTAACTTTTTTTTATAGGATGTCCTATTCGGGTCGGAAAAAAACTAATATCGACGGTTATAATTACAAGCATACAACAATATGGATATATGAAAATATGCATGGATATACCTTACGTGAAGAAGACGAAGTGGGGCGGCGAGGAGGCGGCGTGGGGCGGCGCGCGAGGAGGCGGTGAGGAGGCGTCGCGAGGAGGCGTCGAGGAGGCGACGACGCGGCGAAGAGGCGGCGAGGAGGGGACGGCGTGGCGAGGAGGCGGTGCGAGGATCGGCGAGGAGTGGCACGAGCAGGCCGCGCGCGAGGAGGCGGCGAGGATCGGCGAGGAGGCGGCGGCGCGGCGAGGAGGCGACGACGCGGCGAGGAGGCGGCGAGGATCGTCGGCCGGCGAGGCGGCGCGAGGAGGCCGCGGCGCGAGGAGGCGGCGGCACGGCGAGGAGGCGGCGGCGCGACGAGGAGGCGGCGGGGGCGCGCGCGAGGAGGCGGCCGCGGCGCGCGAGGTGGCGGCGCGGCGCGGCGAGGAGGCGGCGGCGGCGCGCATGAGGAGGCGGCGACGCGAGGAGGCGGCGGCGCGGCGAGGAGGCGACGGTGCGGCGAGGCGGCGAGGAGAGAGACCGAGTCGGCGAGGAGAGAGGCGGCGAGGAGAGAAGGCACGCGCGGGAAGGCGAGAAGTTGGCGACGAGGTATAGACCCTTTAGCACCGGTCTGTGTTAACAACCGGTGCTAAAGACCCTTTAGCACCGGTTGTTAACACAGACCGGTGCTAAAGGGTCCAAAAATTGGGCGCGAACCGAACCCACCTTTAGGACCGGTTGTTGTTACAGACCGGTCCTAAAGGTTTTTTTCCTTTTTCTTTTTTCCTTTTTTCTGTTTCCTGTTTTCTTTTTATTTTTGTTTCCTTTTTCTTTTTCCTGTTTCTTCTTTTATTTTTATTTTTTCTTTTTTTTCTTCTTGCCTTTCTTCTGATTGCGCCGTAACCATGGACTATCTTCATCATTTAACGGGATGCTTGGATCATCTTTGACTTTGAAGGGAGGAATTTCATCAAATTTATTGTAATCCTCTGACATGTCTGTCTTGTCCTCGACTCCCACGATGTTTCTTTTCCCTGAAAGAACTATGTGGCGCCTTGGCTCATCGTCTGATGTATTCGCTTCCTTATCTTTTCTTTTTCTCGGTCTGCTAGACATGTCCTTCACATAGAAAACCTGAGCCACATCATTGGCTACGACGAATTGATCATTGCCGTACCCAAGATTCTTCTGATCCACTGTTGTCATTCCATACTTCGGGTCTACCTTCACGCCTGACAGGTTGAACCATTTGCACCAGAACAAAGGGACCTTAAAGGAAGGTCCGTAGTCAAGCTCCCATATCTGCTCTATTTAACCATAGTATGTGACCCTTTGCCCGTTGTCGTCTTTTGCATCAAACCGGACGCCACTGTTTTGGTTGGTGCTCTTTTTATCTTGGTCTGCCGTGTAAAATGTGTTACCATTTATCTCGTACCCCTTAAAGGTCAATACAGTCGAAGATGGTTGCTTGGCCAACAAGTATAGCTCATCTTCAACAATGTTGTCATTAATGAGACGTCTTTGCAACCAACCGCCGAAAGTCTTCGCGTGTTCTTGAGCAATGAAATCTTCAGGTTGCTCCGGGTATTCCGAGCATATAATATCCTTGTGTTCCTGGATATATGGAGCCGCCAAGCTGGAATTAACTAGAACTGTGTAGTGTGGTTGAGTGAAAGATTGCTCGTCCATACATGTTGTTGATTTCTTTCCTAGCGTGCCTTTTCCACGCAGTTTCCCCTCATGGCGCGACTGAGGAACACCGATCGGGTTCAGGTCAGGAATAAAGTCAACGCAAAACTCAATGACCTCCTCTGTTCCATAGCCCTTGACCATGCTTCCTTCTGGCCTAGCACGGTTTTTAACATAATTCTTCAAGACTCCCGTGAACCTCTCAAAGGGGAACATATTGTGTAAGAATACAGGACCGAGAACGGAAATCTCTTGGACTAGGTGAACTATGAGGTGCGTCATAATATTGAAGAAGGTTGGTGGGAACACCAACTCGAAGCTGACAAGACATTGGACCACGTCCTTCTGTAAACTTGGTAGAGTTGCTGGATCGATTGCCTTCTGAGAAATTGCGTTGAGGAATGCACATAGCTTCACAATGGGTACTCGCACGTTTTCTGGCAGAAGCCCCCTCAATGCAATCGGAAGTAACTGGGTCATGATCAGGTGGCAGTCATGAGACTTTAGGTTTTGGAACTTTTTCTCTTCCAGGTTTAGTATTCCTTTTATGTTCGACGAGTAGCCAGACGGGACCTTGATACTGCTCAGGACTTGGAAAAAGATCTCCTTCTCTTCCTTGGTAAGAGCGTAGCTGGCAGGACCTTTGAAATTCTCTCGATTCATCAGGTCGTCTCGTTCGTGCATACGTTGGTGGTGCAGCCGTGCTTTTGGTGTATCTCTCGACTTCTTCCCATGCACGCCCAATAAGTTTAGCAGGTTCACGCAAATATTTTTCGTCACGTGCATCACGTCGATCGCAGAGCGAACCTCTAGGAATTTCCAATAGGGTAGTTCCCAGAATATAGATTTCTTCTTCCACATGGCTACGTGGTTGTCGGCGTCATTCGGAACAGATTGTGCGCCAGGACCCTTACCAAAGATTACTTTTATATCTTTGACCATGTCATATATATCAGTACCTTTAGGGAGGGTTGGCTTCCTCCGTGTATCTGCCTCGCCTTTGAAATGCTTTCCTTTCTTTCTTACGGGATGCCTGTCTGGAAGAAATCGACGATGCCCCGGGTACACATTCTTGCTTATATGTATACTTTCAGTCTCGCCTAAACAGTGTGTGCATGCGCTGTATCCCTTGTTTGACTGTCCTGAGATGTTACTAAGAGCGGGCCAATCATTGATGGTTACAAACAGCAACCCTCGTAGGTCAAATTCCTCCTGTTTGTACTCGTCCCACACACGTACACCTTCGTCAGCCCATAACTCTAAAAGTTCATCAACCAGTGGCCTCAGGTACACATCAATGTTGTTGCCGGGTTGCGATGGGCCTGGGATAAGCACTGGCATCATAATGAACTTACGCTTAATGCATAACCAAGGAGGAAGGTTATAGATACACAGAGTCACGGGCCAGGTGCTATGACTGCTACTCTGCTCCCCAAACGGATTCAGGCCATCTGTACTTAGACCAAACCTTAAGTTTCTTGGGTCACGTGCAAAGTCCTCGTACTTATCGTCGATGTTTCTCCACTCCGACCCATCAGCGGGTTGTCTCAGCATATCGTCTTCCTTACGGTCTTCTTTGTGCCATCGCAGCAACTTGGCATGCTCTTTGTTTCGGAACAAACGTTTCAACCGTGGTATTATAGGAGCATGCCACATCACCTTGGCAGGAACCCTCTTCCTGGGGCGGTCGTCGCCCTCAACATCACCAGGGTCATCTCGCCTGATCTTATACCGAAATGCACCGCATACCGGGCAGGCATTTAAATTCTCGTGCTGACCGCGGTAGAGGATGCAGTCATTGATGCATGCATGTATCTTATGCACTTCCCATCCTAGAGGGCAGACAACCTTCTTTGCTTCGTACGTACTGCAGGGCAGCACGTTATCTCTTGGAAGCATCTTCTTCATTATTTTCAGCAGCTTTTCAAATCCCTTGTCAGATATTCCATTCTGTGCCTTCCATTGCAGCAATTCCAGGGTGGTGCCCAGCTTTTTCTGGCCATCTTCGCAATTTGGGTACAACAATTTATTGTGATCTTCTAACATGCGCTCCAACTTCAACCTCTCGTTTTCACTTCCGCAGTTTATCTGTTCTTCACGAATGACCTGACGAAGATCATCATCACACTCATCAACAATGTCCTCAAGTTCAGGCTCGTCTTCCCCCATTTCAGTATCACCGTGTTCACCGAACATAGGATAGTTATCATTATCCTCTTCTTCTTCATTGTCTTCCATTACAACCCCTCTTTCTCCGTGCTTGGTCCAACAAAAATAACTGGGCATGAAGCCTTCTTGCAACAGGTGGGTGTGTATGGTTCTTGAGTTTGGGAAATTCCTCTTATTCTGGCATTTTTTACATGGACAAAAAATAAATCCATTCTGCCTGTTTTTCTCAGCCACATTGAGAAAACTATGCATGCCATTAAGGAATTCGGGACGACGTCGATCACTGTACATCCATTGCCGGTTCATCTGCATTATATAAATTTATCAAAAACCATTATGCTAAATCATCATGACTAAATTAATTAATTAATATAAAAAGTTCATCACACGTTAAAACAAAAGTAGCGTAGTGACCATACATATATAGTTCTCATAAAAACACACACTGAAACCAACCATAAAAACTCTCTCTAATTAATGCATTTAAAAACAACAACAAATGCGATCAAAATCGCAACAAAGGTAACAATTGACCCGACGGCATAATGATACCAAGCCTCTTTACTAATTGCATATTTTCTAATCTTTCTAATCTTCAGACGCATTGTGTCCATCTCGCTCTTGTGACCATCGACGACACCGGCAAGAACCTTTTCCAAGGTCATCTTCTCTCTTTCAGTTTTTTCCAACCTTTCTTCAGTTTTTTTCAATCTTTCTTTCAGGCCAACATTTTCTTGTTCAACTAAGTGTAACTTCTCACCAATAGGGTCGATTGGCATTTCCGGTTCCACTACCTCCTAGATAAAAATATCTATGTCAAGTTGGTCGGCGTAATTAATTGTCATATAATCAGGAAATGAAAATATGTAGTTATAAAAGATAATATACCACATCCGAATCATAGACTGGACGAGGGCCAACGGGGACGGATATCAAAACCAAGGCGCTATACATATAAAAAAAATCTTACACAATAAGAAAATTATATACAAGTAAATATGTAAATCATACAAATCAAAATTTGTTTTGGTAAATAAAAACAATAGGCTCACCAAGGTTGTGTCGGTGACGGGGCGATCGACGGCGGTGAGGAAGGGGACAAGGCGCGCGACACTAAAAAAACCACAAATCATAATTAAATTTGAGCTCAAATTGCATATGTATACATAACAAATGATGAACTCTCTCTAGCTTAGGCATTTCATCAAACACCTAGCTAGCACAACAAAAATGAAATGAGCAAGAAAACGAGCAAAATTTGCAATGCCGGAAGAGGGAATGTTGATGCTAACCGTAGGATCGATGGGTGCCAACAATCTTGACAAATGGTGGAGAAAAATGGGGATGGATTAGAGCTCCCAAGAGGAAGGAGAGAGCAAAAATGGAGTTGAGCTCGAGCTAGAAAAAATGGGGTGGAATATAGGGTGCTCAGGGAGGAAGGAGAGGAGGGCTTTAGGGCCGGTTTGTGTCAAAAACCGGTGCTAAAGGGTCTGACAGCGGGGCCCTGCAGTTGCTGCAAAAATGAGAAAACCTTTAGAACCGGTTTGTGATACAAACCGGTTCTAAAGGGTCTGTCCACTGGGCCCCCCTCCCTGCAGCAAACGGTCCAAAAACCTTTAGGACCGGTTTGTGTTACAAACCGGTCCTAAAGGCCTTCCGGCCATTTGCTGCAGGGAGGGGGCCCAGCGGACAGACCCTTTAGAACCGGTTTATATCCAATCCGGGTCAAATGTGGTTGGCTCACTGCTCTGTTTTCTACTAGTGTCCTGTCTCATTTGTTGGTGCTGAAACAGTTCCTTGGGTTGTACTAAGTGTCATTTTAATATGTGGTGATACTTGCATGTATGTCTGCATATGGAGAATCATGATTTAAATTATTTTGAGTTTCTATAAAAGGAAATATTTAGTTATTATTGTTCGTAGCACTGTACGGTGGCAAATGGGTGCATCTGGAAAATTATAGACTGACACGGATAAATGTGTAGAACTTGAATACAATAGAAATGTTTTTATCCGGGAAAAATACAATAGACATGTTGATTGATGACAAACGATCTTTTAAATTATTACATATGGGCTGGGAATATATATTCTGCAATTAACGCGAGAATTTAAAATTTAGAAATAAGTCGCGTCAAATATTTTTTCATCTGGAATTTTATATGGTATACAATGCACCTGGGATGTGATTCTGTCAGCCGCAATTGACCGCTGACAGTCAAAGGTAATGTACTTTGTTTCTTGGTACAATCTAGCTTGTTCTTCAGTCTCTGGGACATGTGACCAAAATAACAACCTCTCCTGCCACAATTCAAGTTCTTCACCACCTAGAAATCATTAATTCACCAAATCGGGACATCAGATTGCCTACGATGTCACAAGCAGTTTCACCGAATATTTGTGTTTCAAGAGATCAATCAGAGTAACAAGCCATCCACGTTCATGGGGTTCTTGCGAGTTGTGCAATAGTTTGGTCATGTTCTGGTCAACTAGAGAACATACACGTTTTTGGCATTGTGGACTATAGACAGGAACGCCTAGAGAAATCCGTGTGACCGCATATCTCGCATCTCGTGTAAGTTGCATGTTTCTATGAACTAGTACAATTTAGTGGGGAGAGAGTGCTTGGTAGGGCGCGAGAGAAATACCCTGATCTTTGACGACACTTGGAATCTCCAAAGAGATGTCCATTTCTTCACCTACTCCCTCGTGTTGGGGCTCGACGTTCTACCTTCCATCCACACCTGCTGTTTTCCCTTGGTTCATGCGAGCATGGTGAGAACAATTACATTTGTTCTTCATTAGTTTTACCTATTTATGCACTACTTTGTGTGTAACTTTTAACAAAGTTTTTGTGGCTATGCGCGGGGACTAACTACTATATACTTGTAGGAAACCAGATGGAAAAAAGATATGTGGGATCAACAAGTAGCGATTGTGACATGAAAGTAAGAAGGGGCTAATTGATAAGCCCATAGTAATAACACAAGCAAAATGAGAAAATTGTCTTGTATGTCACAATAATATGGATTTATTAGGCCTTACCTATGCTTTTATCTGGAAACACTGTGCCGAGACCCGATATGGTCCTCAAAAAGCTCCGTCTCTCGGTTCAACCTTATTTTTTACCTGAGATATGGGTCCATTAATGTACATGCACTAGTAGAAAAAGGGCAATTAGCCCCGGATCGGTTGGGCCACTAGTAGAAAAAGGACATTTAGCACCGGTTCGGTTGGCCCACTATTTTCCCATTTATTTGTTTTGGCCATTTTTTAATTTTTGTTTTGCACTAAATTGGATTGCACACACACACCAATAAAGGAACAACTACATTGCACATCATCACAAATATATTACACCATGCATCTCATCATTCGTGCTTTGTCCAACGTACTTACAAAATGTAGACACGAGTTACATGCACATATGCATCTTTTTTACACTATATCATTTCATATATTTTCCATCAAATGGCAATAGTATTCTCCCGTGGGATCTAGGACCTCTGCATCAAAGGATCCGACAATTTCCTCTTGAATTGCTCGTATTCCTGTGGTAGAAGACCGTCCCGCAACCATTCGATCTAATTTAAAGAATGCGTCAATATATATATCAATGAAACCGAACACAATTTACGGTAATAAAATAAAGTTGTGAGTATTGTTTATCGTACTTTATTTTTTTTGAGGTCCCGATTTTTGTCCTTCGCATGGGTCATCTGGCGAATGAACTCGCAAACATAGTATACACATAAATTTTTCCCGTGTTCCTGCCTCAAGCACTTTACGAGAATAGAGTTCAATCAAAAACTTAATGAAGAATTGTAATGGTATTGAAACTAGAATAAAGAGATGCGCGGATCTAGCTAGTAGTTACTTACATTTATTTGTTTAAATGTAAGCTCTGGCTTCCAATCACCCCGAGTCTTGGCGGTGAACCGTTTCCAAGCCCTGCCAAGAAAAGGAAATGAATAAAGGAGTTCTATATTAATTTCTGTTGCTATCAGGAAATGAACGAGAAGTTGTCGATGTAGTGCCATAATATTTAAAATTACTTCTGGAGGCATTCCAGCATGTTCATCCATGGAGTGAGGGATGTGCGTTTCGGGTACATGACTATTACTTGTCCTTTGTCAGGTACAATGATTACCAAAATAAAGTGAAACATGCGCACATAAAGACTCAATTATACGTACACTTATAATAACATCGAGTAAGCGAAAAAAGAATGTGTGTATAGTATAACACTCACTTGAAGTTGTAAGGAAATAGTACCAAGTTATTCTTTTGGTACAGCAAAACCTTAACGCTTTTATCAAGTTATTCTCTATCTTGCGGGCATTCGATTAGACATGTTGCTGATGATTGTAATTTCGGTCAATGAACCCAATGTTATAGATTTGTCCTCTTTTGCATTCGATAATCTTCATTCTGCAAAATTAATGTAGTGATGAGTAAGATTCTACATGCATGAACGAACTGAGTAAGACTTAATGACATAAATTAATAATGCTTACAAACAATAGGCACTGATGATACTTTTGTCGAGGGCGTCTTGTTTGTATAACTGAAATACTTCTTCGAATTCAATCATCATCACGCCTCGTCCAGTCCCGAAATGCTCGTCTTCATATGCTAAGTAGAGCCAGTTTTTCGATTGATCACAAGGTTGCATGTAACAATTGACCCAACAACATAATGATACCAAGCCTCTTTATCAATGGCATATTTTCGAATATTCCTAATCTTCAAGCGCATTTCATCTGTCTTCGAGCGCATTGCATTCATCTTCAAGCGTTGTGCATCCATCTTCAACATCACATCGATCTTCATCTTGCAATCATCGATGACATCGGCGACATGCAACTCCAGTTCCATATTCTTGTCCTCAATTATTTTCAATTTTTCCTTCAAGTATTTGTTTTCTATTTCAACCAAATTTAACTTCTTGAGAAGAATTTCTATGTGGGTTGGAATCTCCAGTTCGCATACCTCCTGGATTAAAAAAAATATATGTCAGGTTGGTCGTCGTAATTGTCATAAACAATAAATAAAACAAATAGTTATAAAAGATAATATATACCACATCCGAATTATAGACAAGACGAGGACCGACGGAGGCGGATACCAAAACCATCATACTATATAATAACAAAAAATAATAAAAGTAAGTAATTTATACAAGTATGTACCTAAATCATACAAGTAAGATTTTTTTTCTTTGAAAAAGAAGACAAGAACAAGAGGCTGACCACGGTTGTGCTCGCGCCGAGATCGGCGCGGGGCGATCAACAACGGTGAGGATGAGCACGGGACGGCACCCTACACATCTGCAGACTCTAAGAAGTTAATTTGAGCATTTCAAATGGGCTAAACTAGAAGTGACACATGAAATGATGAAGTAGCTAACCTTTTAAAACACTTGTCGAGTTGGTGCATGGCCAAACGTTGACAAATATTGAGGAAAATGGAGTTTGGAGGTCGAGTTTGGAGAGGAGAAAGCTTAACTAGTGTGGATTGGGCATTTCGTCGAACACGTCAAGTGCATGAACTAGAGTGGCAAGGGTGGCACATGGCATGGGCATACTTCAACCAAAAAACAGAGGAGAGTGTGGGCAGGGGCGACGGTATATATAGGCAAAACTTTAGTCCCAGTTTTTGTCTAAAACCGAGACTAATACCCTACACTTTAGTCCCGGTTCGTGCCACAAACCGGGACTAATGATCCGCGGGACGCCACGTCGCAGTCGGTGGATCTTTAGTCTCGGGTTTTCCCTGAATTGGGACTAATGACGTGAACCGAACCGGGACGAATGCCTCGCATTGGTCCTGGTTTTGGTTTGAACCGAGACTAACGGTCTTTCGGCCCTCGGTCGAAAGACCCTTTTTCTACTAGTGATGTCCATTGTCTTATGTAGTGTGATAAATAGGATTTAGTGCATATTTTTAAAGTGTGATGCAATATTGTAGCCATTTGATGTAATGTTGCAGTCTACATATGTGCAATTAATATACACATTCAAATAAAGATTCAATAACATATCTTCAAGATATTTGTAATTAACGTAATGTTGTAGCCTATAGATGTGCATTAATGTATGCATTCATTTATTTGATGCAGTATCATATCTTCAAGATATATCATATACAACTAATGTCTGTATAACATGCGGCTGTGGAGTGAATGTATGCATTCATTGTTTGATGTTATTTCATATCTTCAATGTATATCCTGTAGATATAGTGTTAATGTACAAATCCATTTCTTTGATTAGAACCATACCTTCAAGATACATTATATATACAACTATTGTTATATCATGTCAAGGTGGAGTTAATGTACATATTCATTGTTTTATGCTATTTCCTTTCTTCAAGGTATAGACTGTATATATAGAGTTAAAGTACAAATTCACTTCTTTGATGTAGTACAATATCTACAAGATATATCATATATACAACTATTGTATGTATAACGTGTCGATGTGGATTTAATGTACACATTCATTTCTTGATGTTATTTCGTATCCTCAATGTATAGCCTGTAGATATAGAGTTACTTTACACATTCATTTCTTTGATGTAGTATCATATGTTCAAGATATACCATATACACAACTATTGTCTTTATAACGTGTCGGTGTGGCGTTAACATACACATTCATTGTTTGATCCACTATGGTATCTTCAAGAAATATAAGTAATGTATTATTTAGCCTATAGTTGTGCAATTAATGTACACATCAATAGTTGGACAAAGTGCTATATCTTCAAGATATACTACTAATTTATACATCCGTATCATTATCTCAAACAAGGCTATATAAACCAAGCCATAGCTAAGTAAGTCATGTACCCCACACATTCACGAAGAATACACACAAATCCTATATTGTACGATTCTAACATCAAAGGGATAGAGAAGGCTCTAGTGTAGCAGACACAAAAGCCATGGCCATGGCGAAACTCATGTCCTTATGTTTCATCATCCTCACTATTGGGGTAGTCGTGTCGGCTGACGAATGCGACGGTGATCGACAAGACATGATCAGGGAGTGTGGTAAGTATCATAAATTCCCAGCAGAACCGAAGCTAGCTCCATCAGATGCGTGTTGCGCCGTGGTGTAGAAGGCAAACATCCCATGCCTTTGCGCCGGTGTCACCAAGGAGATAGTGAAGACATGGTGTATGGAGAAGGTTGGCTACGTTGCCAATTTCTGCAAGAAGCCATTCCCACATGGCTACAAGTGTGGAAGTAAGTGAAATATATTAAGTCAACTTTTTGTATTATTCTTTCTTCGGACTCAAAGGGTCTTGATTTTAGTTATGCATTTTATATGATTGTTGTGCTTTTCTAATTATATGTTGTGTCAAATTGAATTGTCTTGCAGGTTACACATTCCCTCCTCTAGCGTAATGACTAATTTATCACCAGGAGAAGCATCGGCTTTTACATTCCATGTTGCTGGCCTCACAACAAGTTTCCTTTGAGATATGTAATTTTTGAGGTTGTGCTAAAATAAGTTTAAGTTAAGCATTGTATGTGAACGTTTGTTAAAGTAATAAAGTCTTCTCCTCAAATTGTCTAAATTATGTTTGCTCATATAGTATTTTTTTGTTCTAGTTATGACTTGTGGTAGGTGAAGGATATTACAAGAAATTGGTATAGTTAAAGAAACAACTTTTATGCGCAAAGTAAATGGGTTCATTTATGCCCGAGCTCAACCAATTTTTTGCCTTAGTAACTTGCATTCCTCACTGATGCAAACTCCAAATACAAATTGATTTGCTAAATGTGATGAGATGAAGGGGGAGAGGAAGAGAAAGACAAGTGGCATAATCAGTTAGATGTATGATTTCACACCCACAAATCTGGGGTAATTCGAGTATACCGGTGTACTTGGATTTTGTCATGCATGTAATGTTTGTTTTGTCCATTATATAGATTATAGTATTTTAATCATATGACACATCTTCTAAATGAATTGGTGAAATGTTTGTAATATTAACAGGGTTGGTCACCTCGTTGCAGTGTGACTTAATCCTATTTTGAGATCGCAATGGTAAAAGTGGCTTGACTACCAACTAGGCGTATCCCCGAGAATCTGATATCGAAGTGGCTTGACTACTAATGTGAGCATGGATGTTAATGGAAGCTGGTAGCGACTCACTGACATAAGTGATCCACCCCAGAACTCAAAGAGATCAAATTCCTCAAGGTTGCGGAGGCATTGGTAGCAAATCCAGCTCTCGACCTGAGTAGCGTCCTCGACTAACCATTTAGTCTAGTTGTTTACGCGGATGTTGTTGAGTGCAAAGCAACGGCCCAAGCTAGAGTGATCATGGAGAATGTTGGAGTCGATTGGGGAGAGCCTGGAATTGTTGAGGCAGATTTCATCATCATCAAAGTTGAGAGGAGCAGACAAGTAGAGCGGACACCATCTCTGAGATATAGCTTGTGTGCGGGCGCCTTCCTCTGGCTGGCCTCGCGACCAATAGGCGCCAACACAGGGCAGCGGCAGGGAGTGACTAACAAGAGGAGCTTAAGGGCACACGCCGATGCGGCTATTCAGGCCGGTCATCGCACGCTTCCACGGGTGAGTGGGACAAAACTCTGGGTTACACGGGGGCGCCCGGGGAAGGACTTTTTGGGGAATGTTGGATGAGAAACAATATTTTTCTTACGAAACATCCAACTTCTATTCTATAGCAATGCTAGCAATGAGAGGGAGAGGTGTCTACATATCCTTGTAGACCAAAAGCTTTAGCGATCTATAGATCGTGGTTGGCGTAGTTGTACTCGCGTCGTGATCCAATCCGATCCAAGCACCGCACATGCGGCACCTCCGAATTTAGCACATGTCAGGCTCAGTGGCGTATCCTCCTTCTTGATACAGCAAGAGAAGGAGAATAACTAGATGAGACCTGAACCAACACAAGAGCGTGATGATGGTGGTGGCAGCTGAATTCTGACACAGCTTTCCCAAGCAAGTACCAGAGACACGTGGGAGTCAATGCCCAAGGGTGAAGGGTTGGCTGACCCATGCACCTCCCCATCTATATATAGTCTAGAGGGTGGGGGAGGGCGTCCAAAACCCTCCTAGGTCCGTCCACACGTGAGAAAACCCTTTAAACATGAAGATAACATCTTATCTCTAGATTTAAACTACATGTGCCTTGGGGAATGGTGCAGCCAGCCCATGTGGGCTTTAGTCCCATTGCTTGGTCCATGTGGGCCCTTCCACGTCATTGGGGCCCATAGTGGAACCCCCAGAACCTTGTAGAACATTCCCGATACTCTACCAAAAAATTCCTTAACTTTTCTGGAACCCTGAATATGACTTCCCATATATAAATAATTACCTTTGACCATTCTGGAGATCCCCGTGATGTCCCGGATCCCATCCGATACTCCTAACAACTTTGGGAATTTCCACTATTAATATCTCAACATTACCCTAGCGCTACTGAACGTTAAGCGTGCGACCCTACGGGTTCATGAACCATGTAGACATGACACAGACACCTCTCTGATCAATAACCAATAGCTGGGCCTGGATGCCCATATTGGTTCCTACATATTCAACGAAGATATTCATCGGTTGAACCACGATGTCAAGGATTCAGTTAATCCCATATGCAAATTCCTTTGTCTAGCGATATGTTACTTGCGTGAGATACGATCATCGGTATCTTATACCTACTTAAATCTCGCTATCGACAAGTCTTTTTACTCGTTCTGTAATACAAGATCCCGTGACTAAATCCTTTGTCACATTGCTTGCAAGCTTCCTGTGATGTTGTATTACCGAGAGGGTCCACAGGTACCTCTCTGTCATACGGAGTGAAAAATCCCTGTCTTGATCCATGCCAACCCAATAGACACACTCAAAGATACCTGTAGAGTATGTTTATGAATTGACATTTGACACACACAAGACATTCCTCCGGTATCATGGAGTTTCATGATATCATGGTCCTAGGAACAAATACTTGACATGAGGAAAGGAGTAGCAATAAACAAAGTGATATGATCAAATGCTATGCTTATGGTCGGGTCTTGTCCATCACATCATTCTCCTAATGATGTGATCTCGTTATCAAATGACAACTCCTGTCTATGGTTAGGAAAATTTAACCATCTTTGAGCAATGAGCTAGTCTAGTAGAGGCTCACAAGGGACACGGCGTTGTCTATATATCCACACATGTATCTCAACTTCCGATCAATACAATTCTAGCATGGATAATAAATTATTATCATGAATAAGGAAATATGTTAGTAAACAATTTATCATTACCTCTAGGGCATATTCATAATAGTCTCCCACTTTCACTAGAGTCAATAATCTAGTTCACATATCCATGTGATCCATACGCAATGAGTTCTCGGGTTTGATCATGTTTTACTTGTGAGAGAGGTCTTAGTCCATGGGTCTTCAACATTCAGATCCATGTGTACTTTAAATATCCATATGTCATACTCTAGATGCTACTACCGTGATCCACTTAGAGCTATTCTAAATGACTGCACCACTATACATATCTAGTTTTCTACTCGGATTCATCGAGATTGGTGTCAAAACTTGCATCAATGCAACGCTTCACGATGAACTATTTATCATCTCCATTACTGAGAAATATTTCCTAAGTCCTCTTTATGTACCTATGGATAATTTTGAACGTTGTCTAGTGATCCACTCTGGATCACTGTTGTACCCCTTGCCAGACTCATGGCAATTCACACATCACATGCAGTGCACAACATGGCATACAGTATCGAGCCTATGGTCGATCCATATGGGAGTACCTTCGTCCTTTATCTTTCTTCTGCTATGGTCGAGCTTTGAGTCTTACTCAGCTTCACGCCTTACAATACATACAAGAACTCCTTCTTTGACCAATATATTTTGATCTCCTTTAAAATCGTGCCAAGGTGTGTGCTTTGGGAAAGTCTTATCAAGCATCTTGATCTATCTCTACAGATCTTTATGCTCAATATGCAAGAAGCTTTACCCAGGTCTTCCTGTGAAAAACTCCTTTCAAACAACCCTTCATGCTTTCCAGAAATTCTACATTATTTTCAATCAACGATATGTTATCCACATATACTTATCAGAAATGCTATAGCGCTCCTAGTCATTTTCTTGTAATTACAAGTTTCTTCATAAACTTTGTTTAAACCCAAAAGCTTAGATCACCTCATCAAAGTGTGTATTTGATACATCTCCATCGTATCTATTGTTTTTGATTATTCCATGCTAATATTATACACCTTTCACATATTTTTGGCAACATTTTATATGATTTATTGGACTAACATATTGATCCAGTGCCTAGTGCCAGTTCCTCTTTGTTGCATGTTTTTTTGTTTCGCAAAATATCCATATCAAACAAAGTCCAAATGCGATAAATAATTACGGATAATTATGTTGGGATATATGTGACTATTGTGAGTTGGAATCAACGTCAATGGAGGCCCACGACCTCCACTAGACACCAAGGCGCGACCCACACCCCTGCCGCATGGTGGTGTTTAGTGGCTGCCCCTTAAGTCAGTTGGGGCTCTACTTTGGGCGCAAGAAAGATAATTTATGGGAACAAATCGTGTAATTTTTTTAGCCCCATTGGAGTTACGGATCTTATTTATCAAAAAGGGATACAAATGATCCCCTATACTTGTGGGTTATTAATACCTTTTTCTAGCGCTGTTGCCGGGGAGCAATAGCGCGGGGTGAATATTCTCGTGTGTGCTTTCCTGCTTTATCACTAAGTAGTTTTTATCTTGTCCTTGTTTTATATCATTAGTAATGGGTAGGAAATGCAAAATACCAAGAAAATTAGTTGTACCTACCGAACCAATGGTTGAAGAACCACCCACAATCTCTCATAATACTGAAGCGTTTTTTACTTGGATCATCTTGTGATGAGATTAACTCTTAAAGTCATCGTTTAATTTACCTTCGTGCTTACCAAAAAATGAATGCTATTATAACTGCTATGACCCTGTTGATTCTTTTGAAATATCCCTTTTTGATGAAATTGATGCTTGCTATGCTTGTGGCCAAGGTACCAATATGCATTATGATTGTGAAGATGAACTTGCTATAGTTCCTTTTGTTAAGAATGAAGTTGTTGCTATTGCACCCACACATGATAATCCTATTATCTTTTTGAATTCTCCCAACTACACTATTATGAAGAAGTTTGTTC
The DNA here is from genome assembly GCF_904849725.1 of Hordeum vulgare subsp. vulgare. Classification (NCBI taxonomy): domain Eukaryota; kingdom Viridiplantae; phylum Streptophyta; class Magnoliopsida; order Poales; family Poaceae; genus Hordeum; species Hordeum vulgare. The sequence goes on from NC_058518.1 coordinate 33,226,389, forward strand.
TTATTAAGAATTATATTGATGGCTTGCGTTTTACCATTACACACGATGATTTTGATGGATATAATATGCATGTTCTTGCTTCTCCTACTTGCAATTATTATGAGAGAGGAACTACATCTCCACCTCTTTATGTTCCGAGATGATAAAATTGCAAGAAACTGCTTATGCGATGTATGGGCCTTTAATTGATGTGCATGAATTGTTCTTTTATGACATGACGATGCATAGGAAGAGAGTTAGACTTTATCATTGCATGATATATGTTGCTTTGTTCTCACTACTAAATTACAAAACATTGTTAATTAAAATTAACTTCGATATACCTTGGGATCCTCGTGGATCCATTACTTGAGCACTTTAGGCCTAGCTAAATGGATTTAAAGAAAGCGATGCCAGGGCGACAACCCGGAAGTTTTAAAGAGTCATTTTTTTCTGTTGTGTGCTTTTATAAAGTTTAAAAACAAAAAAATATAGAGGGGAACCAAAAACTTTTCAAAAAAGAAAGTGAAAGTGAGAAAAGTGAACACCGTTGAAGTGGGGACGTCCTTGAACTTTGTTCATGCCCATGGAAACTTTGTGAATCTTGATTACAGAAACTTTTCAACAAAAATAATTATCCCCTTGTACAATCCTTTGTATGATAAAAATAATGTGCCAAGATTTGACTTCAAGATGATTAGATTGCTTGTTGGTATGTGCCATGCAAAATCAGAAACTTTGGCTGTAATGCTTGAATTTACATTTTTTACTTGAACGTCGATAGTTTCTGAAACTTTTACATTGTTTATTTCTTCCTAATGTTTCAGAGTTTTAAAGTTAAAGAAGTATAGTTAATGTTCAGATTACTACAGTCCGTCCTGTTTTTGACAGATTTTGCTTTTCATGCATTATTTTGCTCGTTTTGATGAAATTCTTGATTGTATCGATGGTATAATCCATGGAGATGTTATATTACATTAGATATAATGAAAAAACAAAAGATGAATGGGTTTGGAATAATAATTAATTTATTAATTTGCATTATTAAAATAATGGATCTCACGAGTTGTCTGTTAAGTTTTGTGTGGATTAAGTGTTCGAAGATCGAGGAGGTCTCGATATGAGGATAAGAACGAGAGGCAAGAGTTCAACCTTGGGGATGCCCAAGGATTCCCAAGTAAATATGCAAGGAGACTCAAGCGTCTAAGCTTGTGGATGCCCTCGAAGGCATCCCATATTTCTTCAACAAGTATCGGTATGATTTCATCTTTGTTTCGTTCACGTGATATGGGCAAATCTTGGAGCATCAGTTGTGTTTAGTTTTCACTTTTATTTTATGCACGATGCTGGTATGAGATAGTCCATGGTTGATTTATAGAAAGCTCATTGCACTTCACTTATATCTTTTGACTATGGCTTTATAGAATGCTTCATGTGCTCCATTATATCATTTGAAGTTTGGTTGCCCGTTTCTCTACATATAGAAAAGAGTTATTTGTAGAATACTCTTTTGCTTCACTTATATTTATTAAAGCATGGTATTTTATAGAAAGAGTTAAAATCTCATGCTTCGGTTATATCTATTTAATTAGAGACTCAAAAGGAATTGGTCATTTACATGGTTAGTCATAAAATCCTACATAAAACTTGTAGAAGAGTGAGTATCATATGTTTGATTCTCTACAATAGTTTTATGACGTTAAGACAGTAATATGTTAGTGAATTAGTTGATGATTGTGGAGTAGTAAGAATACTTATATTAAGGTTTGTGATTCCCGAAGCATGCACGGATAGTCTGTGGTTATGAGATGAAGTTGGAGCATAATTTATCCTTGATTGAAATCCTTTTTGCTGTTATAATCGGAGTCGCACGATGGTTCAATCCTGCCAACCTTCTCCCTCGGGGCATACTGGTAGTGCTTTGTTTTGAGAGAGCTAATAAAATCTTAAAATAAGTATGTGAGTTCTTTATAACTAATGTGAATCCATGGATTATACGCACTCTTACAGTAATTTGCTAGCCTCTAAGGTACCATGCATTGCCCTTTATCACCTCGAGAGTAGATGCAAACTTCGCAGGTGCATTCAAACCCATGATATGATACACTCTATCACGCATAAGCCTTATTTTTACTTCCTCAAAACAGCCACCAGACCTACCTATTATGGAATTTCCATAGCCATTCCGAGATATATTTCCATGCAACTTCCATCACTTCATTTTGATGACTTGGGCATTCATTGTCATATGGCTTTGCATGATCGTAAGATAGCTAGCATGATATTTCCATGGCTTGTCCTTTTTTTATGTACTCACTATGCTAGATCATTGCACATCCTCGTACAACGCGATAAGAATTCATATACTACAATAATATGTTCTAGGTATCGAGTTGTAATATGGAGTTGTAAGCAAATAGAAGTGTGATGATCATCATTATTCATTATTAGACCATTGTCCTAGTGAGCAAATGATGATGTAGACTATGATTCCCCCACAAGTCAGGATGAGACTCCGGAAAAATAAGAGAAAGAAAAAAGGAAAAAAATGAGAGAAAAGAGAGAAGGGGCATGCTAATGCACATTTGTGCTTCAAAGTAGCACCATGTTTTTGATATCGAGAGTATCCTATGTTGTTACTTTCATATAGTAGTGGGAATTTTTCATTATAGAGTTTGATGCACACCCACTTAGTTTTCACATTCTGTTGCATCGAAATACCTACTGCTCTCATTGATATCTATTGATGGGTGATACGTCTCCAACGTATCTATAATTTTTTATGGTTCCATGCTATTATTTTGTCAACTTTGGATGTTTTGTATGCATGAATATGCTATTTTATATCTTTTTTGGGACTAACCTATTAACTCAGTGCCAAGTGCCAGTTTCTGTTTTTTTCGTGTTTTTAACCTTTTTTAGAGGAGAATATTAAACATAATCCAAACGGAATAAAACCTGCGTAATGATTTTTTCCATAACAGAAGATATGCAGGAGACTTGAGAACCAAGGCAAAGGACCTCGGGGGAGGTCACAAGCCCCCTAGCCCAAGCCTGGGGGGGGGGCGGGCCTAGCAGGCTTGTGGGCCCCTCGTGGCTCCTCTTCCCTACCTCTTCCGCCTATAAATTCTCCAAAAATCCAAAAATGCTAGAGAGAGCCACAAAAATACTTTTCCGCCGCCGCAAGCTTCTGTCTCCGCAAGATACCATCTGGGGGACCGTTCTGGTGCCCTGCCGGAGGGGGGATTCGGGCACGGAGGGCTTCTTCATCAACACCATTGCCTCTCCGATGATGCGTGAGTAGTTCACCACAGACCTTCGGGTCCATAACTAGTAGCTAGATGGCTTCTTCTCTCTCTTGGATCTTCAATACAAAGTTCTCCATGATCTTCATGGAGATCTATCCGATGTAACTTTCTTTTGCGGTGTGTTTATCGAGATCCAATGAATTGTGGACTTATGATCAGATTATCTATGAATATTATTTAAATCTCTTCTGATCTCTTATATGCATGATTTCGTATCGTTGTAACTGTGTTCGAGTTGTGGGTTTCGTTTGGCCAACTTGATCTATAATTCTTGCAATGGGAGAAGTGCTTGGTTTTGGGTTCATACCGTGCGGTGTCCTCACCTAGTGATAGAAGGGGTAGCGAGGCACACATCGTGTTGTTGCCATCAAGGGTAAAAAGATGTGGTTTATGTCATATTGCATGAATTTATCCCTCTACATCATGTCATCTTGCTTAAGGCGTTACCTCGTTTGTTATGAACTTAATACACTAGATGCATGTTGGATAGCGGTCGATGTGTGGAGTAATAGTAGTAGATGCAGACAGTATCGGTCTACTTGTCTCGGATGTGATGCCTATATGTATGATCATTGCCTTAGATATTATCATGACTTAGCGCGATTCTATCAATTGCTCGACAGTAATTCATTCACCCACCGTAATACTTGCTATCATGAGAGAAGCCTCTTGTGAACACTATGGCCCCCGGGTCTACTTCACATCATATTTTCAGATCTACACTTTTACTTTGTTGCACTTTCCACCTTCGGTTCTCACCTTGCAAATGATCGTGAAGGGATTGACAACCCCTTTATAGCGTTGGGTGCAAGTTTGTTTGTTTTTGCGCAGGTACATTGGTGCCATATCTTGATACTCCTACTGGATTGATACCTTGGTTCTCAAACTGAGGGAAATACTTACTGCTACAGTCCTGCATTACCCTTGGTTCTCAAACTGAGGGAAAAACCAACGCAAGCTCAAGAGGTAGCAATGGGCATCTCCATAGCCCATTGATACACCGAGTTGATGCAAGACTTTCTTCTTCACTTTTACCACTTTGAAATCTACCACCATATTCTATTTCACCTTTATGCTATACCCGTGGTTCAAGCTCATGTATTGAGTGAGTAATAAAAATCTAAAGAGCGTTAAAAAGTATGATCCAATTGCTTGATCTGACACCGGGGTGCTCATGATTTATACCTTATGCTAGGAAGACCAAGCATGACAAGCTATATGATTTTGTAGGGATAGAATTCTTCAAACATTGTTATTTTTAAAGGACATGATCGTTTGCTAGTAAACCTAAGTACGAATTAGGGATGGCAATGGGTACCCGTTACCCGCGTATCCGACGGGTAAAAACCCTATTAGGGCAAGGGTATGAGTGAAAAAAATTACCCATGGGTACGTAAATAGGAAAATTTAAAACCCATCGGGCATAGCGGGTACGAGTATGGTTTAGTATTACCCATACCCGTCTACCCATGTACCCGTGTATAATTTGACAAATAAGGCATAAATATCATTTCTCAAAATATTACATATATTATATGTACATTATTCGGCAGCTAGCCCATGTCACAAATCCTCCCGTACGTGAATATGTGATACGTATCTAGGTGATTGATCTCCAGAATTGCCTCGTTCCTTATATGGATATATGGATCAACGTGATTGATGTAGAATTACCTTGCATGCCGCAGGCCTGCAGTATATGGATCAACGTGATTGACGTCTAGCCCACGTCTAGCAGTCAACGTGATCTCATTTTATTGGCTTGGCTCGCTGCCGCTCGCCACCCCGAGCGCCTCCAGCCGCTTGCTGCCTCGCGCCAGCACCATGGAGCCAGGGGATGATGATCATAGCTTGCGCGTGGAAGGGAACCGCGAGGAGGAGCTGCAGTTCGGCGACCACCACAGCGAGGAGCACGCCATGACTACCCCAAGCCCAGTCCCAACCCTATCGTCAGATGGTGCCTTCCGCCTCCGCGCGCCAGAAAAGAGCCAAGTCCCCGACCGACGTCAAGGTCTTCCACCTCGTGCTCCAGGGTCTAAGGTGCAGCACCGTCGTCGCACTATGTCCGAGACGTCCGTGAAGAAGGGACGCCCTAGACTGCTTAGCAACGGCCGATCTGATGCTGCCAATCGCAATAACAGGAGCAAGGCTATTTGTGCTAGGTGAGTATCGCTTTTGTGTATGATTTTATGATTACGACCACTGATTTTATAGTTTAGATATCTAGATGATGTGATGCATTCGTGTATATAGCAGCGTTTATAGCAGCGTTCAGCTTTAGAAATACTGAAATATAGCAGCGTTCAGCATTCAGCTATGGCGACCAGCACTATGTTCGTTTAGCTTCAGAAATACTGAAATATAGCAGCGTTTTGGTAGGGATTCTAGTGTGTAAATTCAAATGCTTTTGAGTGACGAGTAGGGATTCGAGTGTGTAAATTCAAACTCTAAAAAAAATGTTTATCTTCAGAATGAAATATTTTGTTTCTACAGTAATTAATATTTTGTATCATTGCGAGCTTCTTAACTGAACCATCAAGTGTTTCTGAGTATTTCTGAACTATGCTCGTTTAGCTTCAAAAATACTGAAAAATGCAGTATTTTCGTAGGGTCTAGTGTGTAAATTCAAATGCTATAATTGTTCAACATTTAAGCAGTCGATTTATGCAGTGATACAAGCACCAACATCAAAAGAGATGTTGCTCATGAATCCGTCGATGATACATCTGCCCCAATGGATGAAGATGGAGATCATGTTTCCATTTCAGATGATGAAGATGGACAAGAGGAGGAGGTGGAAGAGGTCAATGATGTTGGCAAACGCAAGCTAACTTCGAAAGTTTGGTTAGAAATGAAGAAGCTGAAGGTCAATGGGCAATGGAAGGCAAGGTGTAACTACTGTCAAAAGGACCTTACTTCAGGACCCAGAGCAGGCACAAAGCATCTTTGTGCACATCTAAAGATTTGTACTCTCAAGAAGTTAAAAACAAAGGGAGGCAAAACAATGAGTCAGTCATCATTGATGATGAATGCTAAGGAGGATGGGAACGTTTCTGTGGAGAGTTATACTTTTGATCAAGAGGTCGCTAGAAGAGAGCTTGGTAATATGTTAGTGTTGCATGAGTATCCATTATCTATAGTGGACCATGCTGGGTTTAGGAGGTTTGTTCATGCACTTCAGCCACTGTTCAAGCTACATACAAGAAATACTATTAGGTATACCTTGCTATATATGTTTTTATTCCATTTATATACTATCTACTTTATTCTATGCAATGACTAAGTATCATATGTTGTATATTATTTTCTTTTGTCTTGTAGGAATGATATTGTGAAAAAAATTGACGAAGAAAGAAAGAAGGCAATTGATTAAATGACTGTGCACCAATCAAGGGTTGCTATCACCACAGATATGTGGACTGCTGACATACAAAAGAAGGGCTGTATGGCTGTTACAGCTCATTTTATTGATGATTCTTGGAAGCTTCGAAACATCATCATGAGGTACTACTATGTGTTGTTGTTTAGTATGTGTTGACAATGTTGTTTACTCTATGTCGCTGAATACTTCAGGTTTGTATATGCCCCGAAGTATTGGAAGGACATTCAAGATCTAATGGGGATGCATGGCTACACTTCTTGATCCTCGGTATAAGAAGCAAATGTTAACAACTTGCTTTGCCATGCTCCATGGCATTGAGCCAACTTCTTATGAGTGCATAGAGTTGGTTGACGAATTAATTGCTAGGCTACATGCGTTGATAGAGGAGTATGAAGTGGAAGAATATGAATATCAACCATGTGAACAATTGATTTCTTCAATGAAAGCTCCTGCAATCATGAATGTCTTCAATGACATTATCGCCAAGCAAAGTCCTGCAACGGCTAGGCTACAAGATGAAATAGAGATGTACTTAAAAGATGGCCTAGTGACTTACACGGAAAAAATCAATGTGTTGGATTGGTGGAAAGTATCTGGAATAAGATATCCAACATTAAGAAAGGTAGCGAGAGATATTTTTTCTATTCCTGTGACAACTGTTGCCTCAGAGTCGGCATTTAGCACAAGTGGCAGAATACTTAGTGATCATAGGAGCCGCCTAACTCCTCATATGGTGGAGGTATTATGTGCTCCCAGGACAGGCTTAGAAACAAATACAAAGGTGGGCAAATGAACATTTTGTTAAATTTTTTTCTTTATTTAAATATTGCTAATCAATGTCTCTTCATGTTTACAAATTAATTGTTGTAGATGCTCATAAAGGAGATGCTAGCTTTTGGACTTGCCTTCAAGACATCCAAGAGGGCATGCAGGTTAGTACTTACCAACATATTTCATTTTCCAATTGAGTATTTGAGCGCCCCCCAATACAATACAAATTATAATAAGTTAATGTGTTCACTTTCCCAACTAGGACTTGTCCCTTTGAGAATTGAGATGTGGAAGCAAGGACTCGTCGGTTCGTCGTCAAGAAGAATAAATTGTTGCACCTCAATCTTAGTTTTGCTATTGTTAGATCGCTCGAGTTTATTTCGGTTGAACTTCTTATGGTGCCAAAATTTTATTGAAATGCTTGTGTTTGTGGTCTTATGTATGGCCAAGTCTATATTTAGTTGTGGCTCGTGAGTTTGTAAACTTAAACTATATAACCATGTGCTGCTATTTATGACTATGTGTTGCTACCTCCTTGATGTGTTGTTGTTACAAATAAGTGTTGCTGATAACGAATAAGTGGTGTCGTTCATCAACGTGCTGCTTTTTTTAATACGTGTTGCTGTCATGGAGTGTTGTAGTTTATAAATTATTACTATAAGTTGTCTTTTATGACTACATGATGCTCAAATTAATGTGTCGTGAATATGGGTAATTTTACCCGCGGGTACCCATTTACCCTGATGGGTCACGGGTATGGGAAAAAATTATACCTGTCGACGGGTATGGGTAATGGTGATGGGTACATTTTTGGGCGACGGGTAAAGGTATGGCATGGCTCCACCCGTACCCAAACCCGGTGGGTGCCATCCCTAGTATGAATGTATTTTTGTCAAATGATAGACTATTGCCTTGAATCACTTGTATCTTAATATTCATGCCATGATTAGACATTTGTTCAAGACTATGTTAGGTAGCATTCCACATCAAAAAATAGGTTTTTATCATTTACCTACTCGAGGGCGAGCAAGAATTAATCTTGGGGATGCTAATACGTCTCCATCGTATCTATAAGTTTTGATTGTTCCATGCCAATATTATACAACTTTCAAATATTTTTGGGAATGTTTTATATGATTTATTGGAATAACATATTGATCGAGTGCCCAGTGCCAGTTCATGTTTGTTGCATGTTATTTTGTTTCGCAGAATACCCATATAAAACAAAGTCCAAACGCGATAAAAATTTATGGAGAATTTATTTGGGATATATGTGATTTTGGGAGTTGGAATAAATGTCAACAGAGGCCATGACCTCCACTGGATACCAGGGCGCGACCCATACCCCCTGGTGCATGGTGGTGGTTAGTGGCCACCCTTTAAGTCAGTTGGGGCTCTACTTTGGGCGCAAGAAAGATAATCTACGGAAAAAATCGTGTAAAAATTTCAGCCCGATCGGAGTTACGGATCTACGGGAATTTAAAAAACGGTGAAGGGCCACAAAACAGGAACACAAAACAGAAGCGATCAGAGAGGGAGATCCAATATCGGCGGGGCTCCTGCCCTTCCGCTAACACGGACTCCATGGACCAGAGGGGGAACTGTCCTCCATCAAGGGGGAGACCAAGGAAGTAGAAGAAGGTGGGGGGATCTCTCCTCCTCTCTCCCGGTGGCGCCAGTGCCATCGGGGAAACGAGCATGATGACGATCTAGATCAACAAACTTGCAGACGTCAACACCAATTCTCCCCGCTTCTATGCAGTGCTGTAACACCTCTTTTACCGCTATAACTCTCTACATAAACATGGTGCTCCACACTACATACTATTTCCCAACGATATGTGGCTATCTTATGATGTTTGAGTAGATCTGTTTTGTTCTATGGGCTAATTGGTCAAATTACATTGGTTTAATTTGCTTGTGGATATGTTGCTCTCCTTTGGTGCCCATCATATGAGCATGTGTGTGGATCACACCATAGGGTTAGTTGTATGTTGATAGGACTACACATTGGAGGGCAAGAGTGATAGATACTTCTTCCTAACATAGAAATTGATGCATATGGGATTGAAGGGGGACAAATATATATATTAATGCTATTGTTGGGTTTTGCTTTAATAAAAATTAGTAGTTGTGGATGCTTGCTAATATTTCCTATCATATAGTTCATAGAATTCTAAGTAAGGGATGACATGCTAGTAGTGGCCTCTACCACTTAAAAACTTTCTATTAGTCTACTAACGCATTAATTGCATAGGGAAAAATCCTTCTCTTGTGTTACAAAAAGCTTGCTGCTACACTATTATATTTATTATCTTGCAATTTATTTCTAGTTTTATTTTCGAAAATTACTTCTATTTTTATTCTTGTTTTAGGTAAAGCAAACATTATGTGTGCATAGAGTTGTATCGGTGGTCGATAGGACTTGGGGATTATTTATTTTACCTTTAGCTTCTCATTGGGTTCGACACTCTTATTTACCGAAAAGGGCTACAAACGACCCCCAATAATTGTGGGTTATCGGTATTCCAACTCGGAGATGCTCGCACCAGTCCATAGAAGGATCGTTGGAGCTTGCATACCTTTAGCATCCTCAGGGTCGACAAAACCTTCTAGTTGTACCATATACAACCTTTTTCTTTAAGGAAACCGTTAAGAAAACAATCTTTTGACATTGTGACATCCTCGATTTGATCGTACCCTAATCATACACGTAAATGCATACAACCAAGCTCAAGGACTCACGGGAAGATATCCCAACACAACTTAAGACACAAATAAAAACATAAAGGCTTCATATTACAAGCCAGGGGCCTCAGGGGCAAGAATACAGAAGCTCGAGACACACACGAGTGAGAAAAATCAAAAAAATTCTGAGTACACACATAAAACATGACAACGCCTTAGAGAAGGCTAGCACAAAAGATACATCGATCGAGCGAGGTGAGACCTCCTGCCAAGGAACCTCCTAAACAAATCCGGTCATCAGCAGCGTCGGGGTAGCAGTCGTCGTTGGCGGGATACGCCATCTCCTGGGATCCATCATCTGGTCGCAACAATCGTATGAAGGGGAAAAGAGGGAGAAAAGCAACGGTGAGTACTCATCCAAAGTACTCGCAAGACTAACATCAGAACTATGCTAGTGTTTGTTTCTCATGCCTCGACCAAAGCCCTGTTTTCTACTAGTGTTTGTTTCCCATGCAACATTCCCCAAAACCACTGGCTCTAGGTAATGGTTGACTCTCCTTGAAACTAAGAGGTTGGTATTTTATCTCATTTAACTGCAGAATTTTCACCTATAGTTAGTTATATATTGTGTTACTGCATATTGCCTCTATATGTATTCAATTCAAAGGATAATATTATTTTATCAATAAATTTTGCACAAGATAGTTCTCTGAAGGACAGAAACAAATGATCCACTAATTTAGTTATGTTTGCATGGTGCATCAGTGTGGTTAATCTTTTTGGTTTTATTATTGTCTATATATTTGTTACCTTGGATATTTTGTAATTCACAATAAAAATTATGACCTGGTTAATAAATAGTAACACAAACACAATTTAAATTTCTTATTATGTTGTTGAACTTATTAGGGAAACAGGGAGGCCTCGTTTTCCCATACCATCGCAATAGTACGACGATTCCAAAACTACTTAATGTTATATCATCATACTAAAGGAGTTATTTTTTGTTGATATCAAAGAAGTCTTGTATGCACTACAAATTTCACTCATGGCAGATTTGTATGTGAAATGCTTAGAGTTGAATAATCTGAACATAATTCTTGTGCAAATCTACACCTATATATTATATCATGAACTGTTTCATCAGATTGTCAAGTTTCCAACTGCTTATATGATTATAAACAATTAATTATTTTCTAGAGCGCTTGGTACTTCAGTACCAAAATTTCAAGAATGTGCATGCACTTGGATGTCAATATATGTTTACTGGTGCAATCAGCAGCAAGCTACTGTTTTGTTAAATCATTTCACACTCCCAAGTAATTTTTCATTTCAGCTCAAGCTTCCTTTTGTAACAACTTCCTTCCTGTGTGCTTGACGGTAGTTTCAAGGTCATTGGATGAACATATTTGAAGTGCTAAGAAGTAACTGATGATGAGATGATGTATATACTTCTCACACCCCATTGGTTACCCCAAGTGGAAGGTTGAGATGTAGTCAGTAGCAAGATTTCCCTCACATGGGAACTATAAGGTTTATCGAACTAGGAGGACTCCTAGGATCAATAAGTAGGTGTCTTCCACCCTGGCGCTAGCAAAAGACGTGGACCTGCACACACAACAAATAACTTTGCTCCCAACGAGTATAGAGAGGTTGTCCATCTCTCCGGCCTTGTAGTTTGCAAAGGATCAAAACACAAGCGGGAAGGTAATAGTGATTGCAACGGAACAATAAATAAAAGCTGTAAATGATGGAGGTGTAAACAATGATGGTGTTTGGGACCGGAGTCACATGATGTTCACTAGAGATGTCTCTCTCCCAAAAGACGATAAACAACTATGCTTGAGTAAACAAATCACAGTTGGCCAATTGACAGAATTATGAACGCACCGCAATGCTAATTATGCTACTTGATAGTTAGAGGTTCAATAGTAATGGGCAGTACGCCAAGACAAGTAGACCTCTTATTCATCAGCATCTACTTACTAATCATCCACCTTGAGATATCTTTCCACAACATCTCTCTGGTATTGAGCTGTGAGCCCCACCCAAAGTGTAAACTCAAAGAAACGGACAACTGCGTTAACGAACTATGCATAAGGTAAACAATCCTTGCAACCATGGTCACAAGCACCGTCGTTTTCTCCCTGGTGCCAACAAGCACATCCCCTAGTCTCATGTTTCTGTCACTCAAGCGAGACATCGAGGGGCATGAACCCACAATCATGCATAACGCTCCCTCTTGGAGTTATGCTACCCCACAGACAACAACGCCAGAAGTTGACACATTGACACAGGCTGGGCTTGCGTCGGTTTTTCCCTTGAAAAGGAAAGGGTCATGCACCACAGCAGCAGTAAGTATTTCCCTCAGTTTGAGAACTAAGGTATCGATCCAGAAGGAGGGTCTCGTCAAGTCCAGAGTACCTCCGCAGACACAAACAAGCTTGCACCCAACGTTTCAAAGGGGTTGTCAATCCCTTCAATATTGTTTGCAAAGTGAGATCTAAAGGCGGAAAGTGCAACGAAGTAAAAAGTGTAAGGCTAAAAATATGGTGTGGAGTAGACCCTGGGGGCCATAGTGTTCACTAGAGGCTTTTCTCAAAATAGCAAGTATCACGGTGGGTGAACAAATTACTGCCGAGCAATTGATTGAACCGCGCAAAGTCATGACGATATCTAAGGCAATGATCATACATATACGCATCACATCCGAGACAAGTAGACCGATACTTTCTGCATCTACTACTATTACTCCACACATCCACCGCTATCCAGCATGCGTCTAGTGTATTGAGTTCATGACGAATAGAGTAATGCTTTAAGCAAGATGACATGCTGCATGCCTCGCTACCCCTTCTGTCACTGGGTGAGGTCACCACACGGTATGAACCCAAAACCAAGCACTTCTCCCATTGCAAGAATCATAGATTTAGTTGGCCAGACAAAAGCCACAACTCGAAGAGAATTACAAGGATATGAAATCATGCATAAGAGATATCAGAAGAAACTCAAATAAGATTCTTAGATAATCTGATCATAAATCCACAATTCATCAGATCTCGACAAACACACCGCAAAAGAAGATTATATCGGATAGATCTCCATGAAGATCATGGAGAACTTTGTATTGAAGATCCAAGAGAGAGAAGAAGCCATCTAGTTACTAGCTATGGACCCGTAGGTCTATGGTGAACTACTCACGCATCATCGGAGAGGTCATGGTGTTGATGAAGAAGCCCTCCGTGTCTGAATACCCCCTCCGGCAGGGCACCAAAACGTGCCCCAGATGGGATCTTGTGGAGATAGAAGCTTGCGGCGACGGAAAAGTACTTTCGATGATCTCCTGATTTTTTCTGCAATTTATGGGAATATACAGGCGAAAGACCTAGGGCAAATGGAGTCCAGGGGGCCCACAAGCCTGGATGGCGCGACCCCCCTGGCCGGGGGGTGGGGGCTTGTGGGGCCCCTGAGGCTCCCGTGTCTTGGCTCCCAAGCTTCCCAATCTTAACTTTTCGGGGATTTTCTTCCGATTGGACTCCATTTCAAAATATCCTCTGAAAGGGGTCAAAAACATGGAAAACACAGGAACTACCACTTGGCACTGAGTTAATAAGTTAGTCCCAAAAAATATATAAAACGCATGCAAAACATCCAAAGTTTGACAAGGTAATAGCATGAAACCATAAAAAATTATAGATATGTTCGAGACGTATCAAGCATCCCCAAGCTTAACTCCTGCTCGTCCTCGAGTAGGGAAGTGATAAAGAATGAATTTTTGATGTGGAATGCTACCTAGCATAGCTGTCCTTTGCAACTTCTTTCACGTGACATGAATGTTCAGATCCGTAAGATTCAAAACAATAGTTTGCTATTGACATGAAAACAATAATACTTCAAGCAAACTAGCAAAGTAATCATGAACTTTCAAAATAACAAGGCCAAAGAAAGTTATCCCTACAAAATCATATAGTCTGGCTATGCTCCATCATCCTCACACAACTAATGTAAATCATGCACAACCCCGGAATTGGCCAAGTAATTGTTTTCGCACTCTTACTTTCTCAAACTTTTTATAACTATCACGCAATACATGAGCGCGAGCCATGGATATAGCACTATAGGTGGAATAGATTGTGGTGGTGGTTGTGAGACAAAAAGGAGGAGCTGGTCACACTGACTCGGCGTATCAATAGTAAATGGAGATGCGCATTAATAGATATCAATGTGAATGAGTAGGGATTGCCATACAAATGATGCACTAGAGCTAAAAGTATGTGAAAGCTCAAAAGGAAAACTAGTGGGTGTGCATCCAACTTGCTTGCTCACGAAGACCTAGGGCAATTTTGAGGAACCCATCATTGGAATATACAAGCCAAGTTATAAAATGAAGATTCCCACTAGCATATGGTAGTGACAAAGCAAGAAGCTCTGAATCATGAAGAACATGGTGCTAACATGAAGCACAAGTGTGGAAAAATATAGTAGCATTGTCCCTTCTCTCTTTTTCTCTCTTTTCTTTTTTTTATTTGGGCTCTTAGGCCTCTTTTTTTTCTTTTTTTCTCTTTTTTTTGTTTTTGGGCTCTTTGGCCTCTTTTTTTCCTCACATGGGACAATGCTCTGATAATGATGATCATCACAGTTTTATTTACTCACAGCTCAAAGATCACAATGATGATGACTCCATAGGAAATGCCTCCGGCAGTGTACCGGGATGTGCAACGATCTAGCATGGCGTATGACGTTGAAACATCTCACTAGCTATCTTACGATCATGAAATGGCAATATGAGAGTGGCGGCACAAGTCATCAGACGGAACGGTGGGAGTTGTATGGCAATATATCTCGGAATGGCTTTGAAAATGCCATAGTAGGTAGATATGGTGGCTGTTTTGAGGAAGGAATTTGGTGGGTTTGTGCACCGTCGACAATTGCGTAGCACTAGAGAGGCTAGCAATGGTGGAAGCTGAAAGTGCATCTATACCTTGGGCTCACATTAGTCATGAAGAACTCACATACTTATTGCGAAAGTTTTTATTAGTGATCGAAACAAAGTGCTAAACACAATGGAATTATGAAAGTGTGGATGCAACAAAACAGAAACAAAAAGATAAATTCATTGGGTTGCCTCCCAAGAAGCGCTATTGTTTAACGCCCTTAGCTAGGCATAGAAGCGATAGAATCACGTATCGTCGTCTTTGGCGCTCAACCCATAAGTAACGTGATCACTTATCATCTTATGGTTTTCATCTTTCTTGCTAGAAGATTCGCAACTACTTTTACGAACAAAAACAGAGTTGGTTATTTTATTGTCGGCAAAATTTGGAGTATTCTGCACAGCGGCAAAAGCGGAACCCAAGTTGGTTATAGCATCCTCTAGTTTGCCAATCCTAGCGGAATCATGACCTAGCTTTTCGTTAACTGTAGGATCCTTCTCGTTTAAATTTTTCAAAACCATTCCCACCTTGGATCCGTACTGAGTGATTTGATTGTGGATCTTTTTATCCAAATTCTCAATGAGTTCAATTGTAGCAACTTTATTTTCAATAACGTCCAGCCTAAACATCACATGTTCTAGAGTTAAGGTAGTTCCATTAACCAAGAGTGGGGGTGAGCATACCAAATTTATCACAGCTCCGTAAGAATCAACGGTATGGCTACCCAAGAAATTTCCACCTACGATGGTGTCAAGAATATAACTATTCCAAGAAGAAACACCCACATGAGTAGATCTACTCTCAGCGTTGCAAATCCTATACCAAGCGTCCTTTAGGTTTTCTTCGTCAATTTGTTTGAAATTGAGGACTTTGGTCTCGGGAGTATCGTTTGAAGTGGTGGATCTAGCCATCAGGATAGACTATCCCACATAGACGAGCAGAAATCAAGCGAGAGAAAAGGGTGAACAAAAAGGCAAACGAAAAAGGCAAACTGGTGAAGTGGGGGAGAGGAAAACGAGAGGCAACTGGCAAACAAAGTAAATGCAAGAGTTTGCGACACCTACTTGGATGAGTTCTTGACTTGATCTTCCTCCCTGGCAACGGCGCCAGAAATTCTTATGCTATCCCACAGACAACAGCGCCAGAAATTGACACGTTGAGAGAGGTTGGGCTTGCGTTGGTTTTTCCCCTGAAGAGGAAAGGGTGATGCCGCACGGGAGCAGAAAGTATTTCCCTCAGTTTGAGAACCAAGGTATCGATCCATAAGGAGGGTCTCGTCAAGTCCATAGTACCTCCGCAAACACAAACAAGCTTGCACCCAACACTTCAAAGGGGTTGTCAGTCCCTTCAACATTGTTTGCAAAGTGAGATCTGAAGGAGGAAAGTGCAACGAAGTAAAAAGTGTAAGGCCTAAAATATGGTGTGGAGTAGACCCTCGGGGCCATAGTGTTCACTAGAGGCTTCTCTCAAAATAGCAAGTATCACGGTGGGTGAACAAATTACTGCCGAGCAATTGATAGAACCGCGCAAAGTCATGACGATATCTAAGGCAATGATCATACATATAGGCATCACGTCCGAGACAAGTAGACCGATACTTTCTGCAGCTACTACTATTAATCCACACATCGATCGCTATCCAGCATGCATCTAGTGCATTGAGTTCATGACGAGCAGAGTAACACTTTAAGCAAGATGACATGATGTAGAGGGATAATCTCAAACCAATGATGAAAACCCCATCTTTTTACCCTTGATGGCAACAACATGATGCGTGCCTCGCTAGCCCTTCTGTCACTGGGTGAGGTCACCCCACGGTATGAACCCAAAACCAAGCACTTCTCCCATTGCAAGAATTATAGATCTAGTTGGCCAGACAAAACCCACAACTCGAAGAGAATTACAAGGATATGAAATCATGCATAAGAGAGATCAGAAGAAACTCAAATAAGATTCATAGATAATTTGATCATAAATCCACAATTCATCGGATCTCGACAAACACACTGCAAAAGAAGATTACATCGGATATATCTCCATGAAGATCATGGAGAACTTTGTATTGAAGATCCAAGAGAGAGAAGAAGCCATCTAGTTACTCGCTATGGACCCGTAGGTCTATGGTGAACTACTCACGCATCATCGGAGAGGTCATGGTTTTGATGAAGAGGCCCTCCGTGTCCGAATCCCCCCCTCCTGCAGGGCACCAGAACGTGCCCCAGATGGGATCTTGCGAAGACAGAAGCTTGCGGCGGCGGAAAAGTACTTTCGATGATCTCCTTATTTTTTTCTGGAATTTATGGGAATATATAGGCAAAAGACCTAGGGAAAAGGGCATCCAGGGGGGCCCACAAGCCTGGATGGCGTGCCCCCCTGGCCGCGGGGTGGGGCTTGTGGGGCCCCTGAGGCTCCCCTGCCTTGGCTCCCCAGCTTCCTGATCTTCTTCCGTTCCAGAAAAATTCTTTTCGGGGATTTTCTTCCGTTTGGACTCCGTTTCAAAATCTCCTCTGAAAGTGGTCAAAAACATGGAAAAAACAGGAACTGGAACTTCGCACTGAGTTAATAAGTTAGTCCCAAAAAATATATAAAAGGCATGCAAAACATCCAAAGTTTGACAAGATAACAGCATGAAACCATCAAAAATTATAGATACGTTGGAGACGTGTCAAGTTACAATCTACTACTCGGCCAAAGCAATAAATAGCAATGGAGAACATGCATGAATCACTAAGGAACATAAGATAAAAGGATAATCAAATATATAACTCATAACAATCTAAACATAATCTCATAATCCATCGGATCCCAACAAACCGAGCATAGAAATAGCAAGAGAATGACATAGATGCCTTGATCATGTAGGGCAGCTCACAAGGACTAACCATTGAAGCACTAGATTGGAGAGAAGACATCACATAGCTACTGGTCATGGACTCATGGTCCAAGGAGGACTACTTACGGCACGTCCGGGAAGCGTCCATGGCAGTGGAGAAGCTCCCTAAGGTCAATCCTCCCTCCGGCAGGGTGTCGAAAAGAGGTCTCTTGACGCTCCCGATCTCGGAAGCGATGCGGCGGCGGAACGATGGAGGAATTCCCGATTCTGGATGTTGTGGAAGGGTTTCCTCTCGGGACTCTAAATATAGGCCAAAGGAGGGCACCAGAGGAGGTGGGACCCACCCAGGCGGCCTCCTGGCGCGGCCTAGGGTCTGGCCGCGCCAACAGGTCGCCTGGGAGGCCCCTGGCCCCATCTGGCCCATCTTCGGTGATCCGGAAGCTTCTGTTTCGCTGATTTTTCATATATTTTTTCTGGAATTTTTCGAGCTTTGGAAAATTGGGTAAAAGCCCCTGCAAAATAGACATCAGTAGACAGAAACTGGCACTGGGTGCATTGAGTTAGTAGGTTAGTCCAAATATGTGTAAATGATATAAAAGTGTAGCAAAACATATAACAATGTCACCCAAAAGATCATGGAACATGAAAAATTATAGATACGTTTGGGACGTATCAACATCCCCAAGATTAATTTATGCTCGTCCTCGAGTAGATAAATGATAACACAATAATTTCTGTGGTGAAATGCTAACACACATATAAGAGCTTCAAGGTAAAGGAAGTGAGATATGCAATTGAAGTCAAGACAATAAGAAGCAAGAGTTTATATCTAGTATTGAGTTTAGCAAAGTAAGAACATAAAGGTGCAAGAGCTCTCGCTGTCCATGACTCGAATGTCTCCAAATGGTTTTTGCATGAAAGAAGTGGGAGATGGGTTGAGATCATAAAATATTTTTTAATTGAAAACTCAAGCTACTAAAATTTCACACTTGGTCTCCTTCGGAATCTTATTTTGACTCATCCCCAGACCACTAGTCAGACACAAGTCAAAATGATCCTCTCCCTTTCGACTTTGAGAACTCATGCAATGGATGAGCGTAAGCAAGAAGTGTTGGCACTTAGGATGGCAAATAGAATAATGATGGGGAAGGAAGACAAAAAGGTGTTATAGGCTCACATCAATGAGGACAATCATAGGCGAGATAAAGCCAAATAATAGATATGATGTAAGGTATGCTTTCCAATGGAACTAGTGGGGGTGCATCCAACTTGTTTCCTCATGAAGACCTAGAGCTCGTTTGAGGAGGCTCATCATTGGAATATGCAAGCCAAGTTCTATAGTGTAAGGGTCCCCACATAGGTATGCATGAATGATAATCTCTATGTAGTACCAATGTAGCAATGGAGTACGAGTGTGGATCTTTCAAAAGGAATAGTAGTGTTGCCCCCTTCTCTCTCTTTTTTTCTTTTTTTGTGTGACCTCTTTGGCTCTTTCTTTTTATCTCTTATTTATCCTCTTTGGGATCTGTTGTTTGTCCTCTTTGGGATCTTTTCCACTCTTAAGGGCCACAATCTATGTTTTACATGAATAAAAAGAAAAATCATCACACTTTATAAGTACTCAACATAAAGACAAGTGAAAACTATCATGATGTATGCAAATGTATGCCTCTGCGAGTGTAGCAGGATATGCAATGATACTAGCGCATCATGTAGCAATAATTAGGGCAAGGCCCAACTATCATGCGGCTCTACGATCAAGAAAAAGCATGTATGACACGAAGATCAAGTCATGAGATGGTGGATGTTGAATGACAATGTATCTCAGAAAGGCTATGTAAATGCCTTAATAGGTAGGTATGGTGGCTATTTTGAGGAAAGATATAATGAGGCTTATGTATGACAGAGTGTATCATGTCATGGGTTTGGATGCACGAGCGGAGTTTGCACCAACTCTCAATGTGAGAAAGGGCAATGCACAATATCGAAGAGGCTGGCAAAATATGGACGGTGGAAGTGCCAACAATTGAATAGTCTCATTAGTCTGAAGAACTCATACACTTATTATCGATAACTCTCTATCTAGTTAGGAAATTCACAAAGAGACAAGTACCCCGAGGAGGAGTGTTTGGGGGTTATGTTATCCTTGTGCATCCTCGACTCATGGTAACGCGAGGGTACTCTATATATTCCAACCCCTCCAGAGGTTAGCGCTCAATTTAGTAGCTAGAGTTCTCAATTAATTTTAGTTTTTGAAAAACACACGGATTTCCAAAAATACGACAACTATCACTAATAGGCTAAAGCTCTTGGCACCAATATTCTAAACATTACTCAAATCAATAACTCAAAACAATTGCAAGTTACTACTATACTTAAATAGCAACCTTAGTGACCTACTCATGCAAGACACACAACTCAGTGCAACGAGCCAACTCCCTAAACAAGATAAGCATGATAACTCAAGAGAGTTCCAAAAAAATCTAAATAAAATGTCTTAAAAATATAGGCATGAAAACTAAGAGCTAAACATGACAGTAGCTACGAAAAGATGTAGAACACACAAAAAAGATAAGCATGAAATCCTATGTTGTCTTCTAGAGTGGAATGGAGCGTATCTCTCTCCCCAAAAAGGTAGGATAGGTTCCGACTTTTTATGAACAGCAAGTAAAACTAAAACAAACTAAAAAGTAAATAGCGGGATGCTCCAAGCATAGCACATAACATATGAAGTGATAAAATTATAGCAATTGAGATGGACGAACTGATGATTGTTGATAGAGAAGGGGATGCACGGGGGCATCCCCAAGCTTAGACGCTTGAGTCTCCTTGAATATTTCTTGTGGTGCATGGGGGCATCCCCAAGCTTGAGCTCTTGACACTCATGTATCTTCTTTCATCATCTCCCATCGCATACTTGAAAACTCCCTTCATCAAAAACTCATCATTAGCGGATTAGAGTGGTTAGTACCCTTAATAAAATAATTCATTACCTGCTGGAAATAAAGATTTTCATGAAAAGCTACTGCTTCTCATGATTTCCAAAAGGTTTTTTCAAATAAAAAGTAAGCTTAGGATTTGCAAAACAACGAAAAGGCAAAACATAGCAGAATCAGTGAAAAACAAACACAAGAGGTAGTAAATAATTTATTCGGGGCACTTCTGCAACTCAAATCAAAAGACTCAGAACAGATGCCAGAAAGGCAATTATATAAATCATGTTGTCAACACAATTCATATATAAAAGATGAACTCGTGATTTTTGGTGAATTATTCCGTCAAGCGGACATAATCTGTTTCTGGACATCATGTCTCAACTTTTGGACTTTCTTGCAATCGGAGGCTATAACTTGGCACAAAGCTTAAAAATAAAGATACAATGATGTTGCCATAGTATTAACAAGCATGAAGACCACTAAAATATAAATTAAAAACAAATTGGGTTGCCTCCCAAAAAGCGCTTTCTATTATGCCTTTGAGCTAGGCATAATGCAAGAAGGAGGATCAAGATTCTCCGAGGTCATCGGAATTATAAAAACCTTCAAACGGATCCTCAACAACTTCATCCTTATTTTTCCTAGGGAACGGGTACGTACCTTTCGCTTTCCCACGTAATCGTATGTGTCCTTTACCTATAATAATGAATCCTCTCATGGCTCGGAGGAAGTCCCTTCCAAGCACTATATTCCCTTTGTTGGGATCCATGATGAAGAAATCAACCGTTGCGTTCCTTTTAGAGAATGTAACCTGGACATCTTTTACCTTTCCCTGGATTTCAGAAATATCACCATTAGCATGTTCATGATAAGATGAAAAATGTTCCATGTCTAACCAGAGAGAATCATAAACAACTTTTGGCATAGTGGAAACCATGGATCCAATATCACAATAAGCAAGGAAGTCTTGGTTAGAGCTGCTAATTCTAACAAAAGGTTCACAGTCATCATCTATTTTCAAAAAAAATTCCTTATCAACCATGGGTTTCTATCATTCTCGTAAGTCTAGAGCATCTATTTTCCTTTCAATAGTAGCAAGTCTATCTATAATAGTTTCATAACCATGATTATAAATAAGATTATTAGATAGACCATGTATAATGTCAGGAGCTCTTGCCTCATCACACTCTAAGAAATATCCTTTAGCCATAATATCAAGAGAGTGTTTGCACCATATAAAGAGACCATGATAAAAAATTCTAAGCACAATGTTGGTAGGTATCCAAGGCATAATTCTTTTGTGCGCTTCAGAAATTCAATCCCATGCTTGCTTCATATTTTCTCCATTCCTTTGATGGAAATCTAGGACCTCAGATTCCTTCCAAGCGTCAAACCTTAACATGCTTGACAACTAAAAGCAAAGTAACAATATTTTTTGTGGTTTTTTGTATAAGAATCTAAAGCAAAAACTAAAAAGCAAACTAACAAGACTAAAAAGCAAAGGTAAAAGATAGCATGCAACTCCCCTATCTTGAAGACTGGAGTCCCCGGCAACGGTGCCATAAAACTTTGCTTGATGACGAGATGATGTATATACTTCTCGCACCCCATTGGTTACCCCAAGTGGAAGGTTGAGATGTAGTCAGCAGCAAGTTTTCCCTCACACGGGAACTGTAAGGTTTATCGAACCAGGAGGACTCCTAGGATAAACAAGTAGGTGTCTTCCACCCTGGCGCTAGCAGAAGACATGGACTTGCACACACAACAAAGAACATTTCTCCCAACGAGTACCGAGAGGTTGTCAATCTCTCCGGCCTTGTAGTGCGCAAAGTATCAAAACACAAGCAGGAAGGTAATAGTGATTGCAACAGAAAAGTAAATAAAACGGTAAATGATAGAGGTTTAAACAATGATGGTGATATGGACAGGAGACACATGATGTTCACTGGTGATGTCTCTCTCCCAAAAGATGATAAACAACTATGCTTGGGTAAACAAATCACGGTTGGGTAATTGATAGAATTATAAACACACCGCAATGCTAATTATGCTACTTGATAGTTAGAGGTTCAATAGTAATGGGCAGTACGCCAAGACAAGTAGACCGTTTATTCATCAGCGTCTACTTACTAATCATCCACCTTTAGATATCTATCCAAAACATCTCTCTGGTTTTAAGTTGCGAGCCCCACCCAAAGTGTAAACTCAAAGCAACGGACAACTGCATTAACAAACTATGCGTAAGGTAAACAATCCTTGCAACCATGGTCACAAGCACCGTTGTTTTCTCCCTGGTGGCAACAAGAACATCCCCTACTCTCATGTTTCTGTCACTCAAGCTAGACATCGAGGGGCATGAACCCACAATCATGCATAACTCTCCCTCTTGGAGTTACAATGTACTACTTGGCCAAAGCAATACATAGCAATGGAGAACTTGCATGAATCACTAATTAACATAATATAAAAGGATAATCAAATATATTACTCATAACAATCTGAACATAATCTCATAAGCCAACGGATCCCAGCAAACCGAGCATAGCAATAGCAAGGGAATTACATAGATGCCTTGATCATGTAGGGCAGCTCACAAGGACTAACCACCGAAGCACAAGATTGGAGAGAAGATATCACATAGGTACTGGTCATGGACTCATGGTCCAAGGAGGACTTCTCACGACATGTCCGGGAAGCGTCCATGGTAGTGGAGAAGCTCCCTATGGTCAATCCACCCGCTGGCAGGGTGCCGCGAAGAGGTCTCCTGACGCTCCCGATCTCTGAAGTGATGCGGCGGCAGAACGATGGAGGAATTCCCGATTCTGGATGTTGTGCAAGGATTTCCTCTCGGGACTCTAAATATAGGCCAAAGGAGGGCACCGGAGGAGGTGGGACCCAACCAGGCGGCCTCCTGGCGCGGCCTAGGGCCTGGCCGAGCCAGCAGGTCGCCTGGGAGGCCCCTGGCCCCCTCTGGCCCATCTTCGGTGATCCGGAAGCTTGTGTTTCTCTGATTTTTTGTATATTTTTTCTGGAATTTTTCGAGCTTCAGAAAATTGGGTAAAAGCCCCTGCAAAATAGACATCAGTAGACAAAAACTGGCACTTGGTGCACTAAGTTAGTAGGTTAGTCCAAATATGTGTAAAATGATATAAAAGTGTAGAAAAACATATAACAATGTCACCCAGAAGATCATGGAACAAGAAGAAATTATAGATACGTTTGGGACGTATCAATAACCATTTGCTGTCAACAATCGTAAAGTGGAAGATATGTTATCTCACAATTATCAGCCTATTGTTTAAGAATGTTGTTGTTCAATGTTTTTGGCTCACCAAATGTATGTAACCTTGTGCAGAATTAGAGTGAACCAAAGAAACCAGAAATGAAGTATTTTTTTACTCTTATCTAAACAACATTTTAGTTAGAAAAAATAGTGTTATGTTCATATAATCCTATTTGGTGGCAAAAATAATTTAATTTGGCTCTTGGCTTTGGCTTGGATTTTCCCTTCAGAAACTTATAGAAAGAAAGGAATCTAATGAGAAATGTGTATCACCTAGAGTCTATCAAGGAGTAGGCAGTGAAGCTCAAGGTTTATTAAGTTGTAAGCTTCTTAATTCTAGGAATCATTATATCTATTGGAAATGGTGCATATACATTATTATAGTATGCCTTGTGTAGTGTGTAACTATGATGGAGTTTTATCTTGCGACTTAGAGGCATGATGGCTTACATGGAATGAACTCTTCTAACATATCTTATACAAAGAACTCCAGACTGGTCTAGGGTGTTCTATTAGTGCCATACAGGCTAATGCAGTCCTTCCGTGTCTACTTCTTGTGTTTACTTCGTTTTTGGTCATTTAAACTATTGTATGGGTTGTGTTTTCCATTTTACTTTATTTTTTATCCTAAGCACGCATTTGAAAGATAGTCTTAATGAGTATTTATTCTCTAAATCTTCATTGACCCTAACTCTATTCTCTTTCTCTGGATTACCTACATTTTATCATTGGGAACATCAAACTACCATTGGGTTGCAAGATATTGATATTTAGAAGTATATGATGATGCCAATATCTTGCTTAAAGTTCGTGCATGAAAATATTTAACTAAACAATGTTTATCATGTATATGTTTGTATCTTTGGATGCCAGCTAAAATAGATGTTTTTCTATTCTTGAAAATAACCAGGTTAGGTGTCGGGACCCCGATCCTAAGCCATAGGAATCCACCCTGTAACACACCGCATCCCTTTGCGGTCTCACGCACGGGTAACTCCACGGCTGCAGCCTTACCTTTGCCGGGACCGTTTGCATCTTTTGACTCACGTATGCAATAGTGTCGCTAGCATTCCAATGTCAAAGAACCCGGATCGACATGTCTAGTCATAAACCAAAGTGGCAGTACCGCACAAGGACAGGCATACATGACCCAACAAATCAGGTGTCGGTCATCAGCGAATGTAGACGAGTCGTAGCAAGCTACAAGGACTCCATTACATTGTGTGACATTTCCCCAAAGGGGACAGACACAGCAGCTAAGAAGGACACATGCCGGTCAACCAATGTGTCCGGAGCAGTAGCGAACTACCAAGGCTCGTTGGATCACAAAGGGGCATTTCCTTGTAAGGAGTGCTACTAAAGTTCACGACTAGGTAATCGAACCCCATACATATCAAGTACGACACACGTACGCATGGTATACCGATATGTATAGATACATCGATGGCATCACAACATAACCATAAACATACAAGCTTTATTTAAGAGGCTCGGAAGAGCCACACACATAATATTACACATTAAGGGTCTCACGACCCATAATAGCAGTCATTCAGTTACAAGCCAGCGGAAGAGTTTAAACTGTCTGAGTACAAACAGGGCAACTAGAAGGCACATGGCCTGACTATACTACATATCCAACGTAGGGCCAGATCGTAGCTGGGACACCAGCTACTCGTCGTCGTCGATGTCTACGAAGAACCCTCCATTAGGGTCATTAGCAACCTCTGCAACATTTATTAAGCAAACATGAGTACGAAGGTACTTAGCAAGACTTTAGGATAACTAACTACTCATGCAAAGTATCAATAAGGTATTGTGGGGTTTCATGCGGAAAGCCAGCATTTGACTCGTGGCTAGAAAACTTGCATTTTGAAATAATTTTGACAACTTGATTTCCCGCACACGAGTCCACTAACACCACAACAATACACTATCGTGGAATCATTCCGTCTCCATACGGAATTGCCGTCCACGACACTCACGCTTATCTTGACAATTTTACGAGTAGCCATTGAAGTTATCTATGAACAACATATGTCTCCAAGTAGTCCATATCCGCGGACGCGGCTATTCGAATAGATCATAACCCTGCAGGGGTGTACTTCGTCACACACGCTCTCGCCACTTATCACCATGTGCACGTCATGCACCTCGGCAACCTTCAAGCGGAAGCCTAGCGAGGGAGTCGGTCACGACCGTTAACCACGCTAGTACCTACTCCAGGTTTATCGCCTATCTGAGAGTAACCCGTACGGAAGTCCGGCCGGGGTTTCCGCCACGGCCTCAAACGATGTGCGCAGGGTTCCCAAGCCCACCATCAGGGTGCCACTTGGTACACCGTGCCACTGCCTACCGCATCACGGCCCACCTCTCAGGTCAGCACCATGCACGGCCTCCAGCATTACTACAAACACCAGAAACTACTTGCAACTCCTGGACCGAGTACTAAGTGATTAATAAGTCGAGCGGGTCTATTAAGTATCCCAACGTGTGGTAGTATCTAGTCTTGGATTACATACACGGAACTTAGTTCCTAAGGACGGTTCCAATGAAACAACCCGCCATGTACTCCTACATAGCCTTTCACCGGTAGCTTTACCAAATCAAGTTCAACACACGACCTTTGCTTACCGAACACATTCTAACAATTCTGTTCATCTCCTAGATGACAGACCATATACAACTCTAAGCATAGCATGCATAGCAGGATAAGACACATCATGGCTCAAAGCAACTACCAGGTATGCTAGGTTGCAAGGTTCGGCTATTTACTTTGACAAGGATAGGTCATGCAAAGGAAGTGGGTTCAACTAACGTGGCAAAAGCAGTTGAAGCATTTGATCCTAATGCAATAAACAAGTGCAGGAGCAAGAACATGGGATATATCGGGATGATCAAAATGGTTGCTTGCCTTGTTGCTCAGAGGAGGGACAATATCCGTCAAACGGATATTCGGTGGAATCCGGTGGTGCGGAGCCTACCGAAATGAATGGCAACAATCAATAACAATCATATGCAAACAAGATGATGCATGAGCATGGCATGAGAATGCAAGGTGATAAACTATTATAATCAACATGTATTAGGTTTGAAATTGATTTGAATCATATTCGGATATCAATTCAAACGAGGTATTCCCGGATACCGATTTAATTGATTCGACCTGATGCTCAGATCAACTTGATGTTAACATGCATGAAATGTCATGTTAAGGTACTGTTTTGTAATTAGGACAGTGTGTGATCATGTCATTCATAATGAAATTTGAATATTTTCCAGATTCCATTTATACAGTATTTATAAGAATTGGCTTATTCATTAATCTACATGTGTGGGTTCTGTAACTTTTTCAAACATGGTTGGAAATAGCATATTCAGATTGCTTGAATTTTTCTGATACTTTTTCATATATAAATTATTTTCATTGGAGTTACAGATTAATTTCTATGAATTTTTGAAGTTTTAAACATTTCTGGAATTATTTTTATACTGGAAATACTTTTACGGCATCAGCATGACATCAGCAGGTCCATCTAGCCGTTGAAAGTCAAACCTGACCAGTGGGACCCACTGGTTAGTCTCTCTGGTCAATTTTAGATTAGCATTAATCTTATTTAGTTAATTAAACCCACTGGACCCACATGTCAGTGACTTAGCAGATTAATTAAATTTAATTAGTTTGAGAAAATGAAGAAAATGGGTTTCTTCATTGCACATTTACTTTCTTGATTGATCAGAAAGTTTGAACATTTCTTGAGGCCATTTTGGATTCATTGATTTTAACTAGTTTGAGATTTCCTTTATTTAAACAAGTGGCTAGGATTTGAGTTTTCTTTCACCTCTTTCTTTGATCTTGTTGAAAAATCTTAGATGCAAATGCAAAGAAGACATGAGCACAAGACTAACTTGCTTAAGGTGTCAGGGATGTGACAACTCACCCCCACTCAAAAGAATCTCGTCCCGAGATTTAGAAGTCGTCGGAATAACGCAGGATACTCAAGTCGGAGACGATCCTCTGTTTACCAAGTTGCCTCCTTTTCAGAATGATTTGACCATTGAACTTTAAGAATCTTGAGGTTTCGACGTCGAGTGGTACGCTCAGCTTGATCAAGAATACACACGGGGTATTCGCGGTATGAAAGGCTATCTTGGAGATCAAGCGTTTCGTGGTCCACTTCACGGATAGGATGCGAAAAGCAACGCCTGAGTTGAGAGACGTGGAAAACATCATGAACCTTGGAAAGATGTGGAGGAAGTTCCATCTGGTAGGCAACTTCTCCTTGTTTGGCAAGAATGCGAAAAGGACCAATGTAACGAGGAGCCAACTTGCCCTTGATACCGAATCGATGGGTACCCTTCAAAGGTGTAACCCGAAGGTAAGCCTTCTCGTCAACCTCAAAGGTCACAGCCTTATGATGACGATCATATTGGCTCTTTTGACGAGACTGGGCTGTTTTCAACTTTTCACGAATAATGCGAACCTGCTCTTCTGCATCCTGGATCATATCCGGGCCAAAGAGTTGCCTCTCTCCGGTTTCTGACCAATTAAGAGGTGTTCGACATCTTCGTCCATAGAGAACTTCAAAAGGAGCTTTGCCCAAGCTTGATTGATAACTATTGTTATAAGCGAATTCGGCGAATGGAAGGCACTTCTCCCAATTCATACCGAACGATATAACACAAGCTCGGAGCATATCTTCTAGGATTTGATTCACTCTTTCTACTTGACCACTTGATTGGGGATGGAAAGCACTGCTAAAAGATAAGTGAGTCCCCATGGCATTCTGAAAACATTCCCAGAAGCGAGAAGTAAATATGCTTCCACGGTCCGAGTTAATCTCCAGGGGAACACCATGAAGAGACACTATTCGGGAGATATATAGCTCTGCTAGCTGGCTAGCTGTTATACTCTCACGAACAGGAAGAAAATGAGCCACTTTGGAAAGACGGTCAATGACCACAAAGATAGCATTATTTCCTTTCTTGGTCTTGGAAAATCCGGTAATGAAATCCATGCTAACTTTATCCCATTTCCATTCAGGAATAGCTAGAGGTTGAAGGGTGCCAGCAGGCCTTTGATGTTCTGCCTTAACTCGACGACAAACGTCGCAGTTATTAACGAACTCAGCAATTTCTCTCTTCATCCTAGTCCACCAGAACCTCTGGCGTAGGTCCTGATACATCTTAGTACTATTGGGATGAATGGTGAGAGGAGAATCATGAGCCTCCTTAAGGATCAATTGCCGCAGACGTTTGCTCTTGGGAACCACTAAACGGTTCTGGAAGAACACAACACCTTTCTCATTGATGGAGAAATCCCTAGCGTTGCCGCTAGCAATATTCTCCTAGATCCGGGATATACCCTTATCGTAGGCCTCCACGGCTATGATTTGATCCTTAAGAGTAGGCTTCGCCACCAGGGTAGAAAGGAATCCTTGAGGAACAATATGAAGATTCAACTTCCGAAAGTCCTCATAGAGATGTGGTTGACCTTGTTGTCGCATCAAATTGTTACAATAAGATTTACGACTTAGTGCATCGGCCATAACATTGGCCTTCCCCGGGGTGTAATTTATCCCTAAGTCGTAATCCGAGATCAACTCAACCCACCGTCTTTGCCTGAGATTCAAATCCGGCTGGGTGAAGATATATTTCAGACTTTGGTGATCAGTGAATATTTCGCAACGATTACCCAGAAGGTAATGTCGCCAGGTTTTTAGTGCATGGACCACAGCTGCAAGCTCAAGGTCATGTGTGGGATAATTATCCTCATGTGGAGCAACTGTCGAGATGCGTATGCGATCACATGACGATCTTGCATGAGAATGCAATCTAATCCTTGTCGCTAGGCATCGCAATAGATAACAAAGTCCTTAGAAAAATCTGGTGGTAGCAACACAGGTGCGGAGGTCAGGCGTCTTTTCAATTCCTGAAAACTATGCTCACACTGCGGTGTCCACTCGAACTTTTTATCATTCTTGAGGAGTTCAGTTAGAGGCTTTGCAACCTTGGAGAAATTCTCGACAAAGCGGCGACAATAGCTCGCTAGACCAAGAAAACTCCTAACTTGCTTAACCGATTCAGGTTTAGTCCAATCAAGGACAGCTTGAACTCTCTCGGGATTGACAGCAATACCCTTACCAGAGATTACGTGTCCTAGAAAGGTCACTTCTGGTAACCAGAATTCACATTTTGAAAACTTAGCATAAAGGCGATGCTCCCGAAGTTTCATAAATACCAGCCTTAGATGCTCGGCATGTTCTTGTTCGTTCTTCGAGTAGATGAGAATATCATTGAGGTATACCACGACGAATTTATCCAAATACTCCATGAAGATTGAATTCATCAGACGAGAGAAGGTGGCTGGGGCATTGCTTAAACCGAAAGACATGACGGTGTACTCGTATTGGCCATAACGAGTAACAAAAGCCGTTTTTGGAATGTCCCCGTTCTTGATCTTGAGTTGATGGTATCCCATCCTCAAATCCATTTTGGAGAAGACTGAGGATCCAGCGAGCTGATCATAAAGGTCGTTGATCCTGGGGAGCGGATACTTGTTCTTCATGGTGACTAGATTAATTGGTCGACAATCTAAAACCATCCGATCCGTTCCGTCTTTCTTCTTGACGAAGAGGACGGGACAAGCCCAAGGAGAAGAGCTAGGACGAATGAACCTTTGTTCAAGGCCTCATCTAGTTGCTTCTTAAGTTCGGCTAGCTCCAGGGGTGCCATCTTATAGGGTCTCCTGGCTATTGGGACAGTTCCCGGAACAAGATCTATCACAAACTCTACATCTCTGTCAGGTGGAATTCCTGGCAGTTCCTCTGGAAAAACATCCGGGAAGTCACGGACTACCGGAATGTCTTCAAGTTCCGGAAGAGGGTTGGCATTTAAGGAATAGAGTTGGCATTTAGCAACTCGAGTAGAGACATTTACTATCTCACCCGAGGGATGGGTAAGCTGGACATTTCTAGAATGATTATCAATCTTGGTATAGTGAGATGACATCCAGTCCATGCCCAAGATGATATTAATATCCGAAGATTTCAATGCTATCAATGAGGCTAGAAAAACTAGCCTGTCTACTAGAATTTCATTGTCATAGGTTATTCTAGAGGTTTGCCATTTACTACCAGGGGTCTGGCCAACAAATGGGATTGGCATATCACAAAAAGACATGTTATGCAACTGTGCATAACTTTCTGAGATGAAGGAATGAGAAGACCCAGTGTCAAAGAGAACGGACGCTGGGTGATGATTAACAAGAACCGTACCCAGCATGACGTCGGGATCCTCTACAGCTTCTTCTGCTGACACATAGTTCACACGGCCGCGTGCAGGAGTTGGCTTCACATAGTAAGCTTTGCCCGACTTGGCTTGCCCGACGGACTTTCCGGGTTGCTTGGCACCCACATTCTGAGGACACTCACGGGAATAGTGCCTTGGTTCTCCACACTTGTAGCATATCACTTGCTTGGCACGTGGTGCAGCATTGCTAGCTGGACCACCATAAGCTTTTGCTGGAGGGTTGGCCTGATTCGTCTGAGGCGCCACGTAGGATGGCCTCAGAGTGTATCTTGGCGGCAGAGAACTGTTCGGAACCCACAGCCTGCGTTTTGGAAACGCGGAACCAGAAGACGAGCCAAAGTCACGGGAGTGCTTCCTTGTGGCTTCGAAGTCAGTATGACCAGTCTCGGCGCTGATCGCTTTGTTGACCAGGGCTTGAAAGCTTGCACACTCATGGAGGCGCAGATCACGACGAATCTGAGGGCTCAGACCCTTACGGAACCTTGCTTGCTTCTTGCCCTGAGATTACCGAACTTGCCCTGAGAGAAGGCACAGAACTCCTCTCTCTTTCTGTCGATCAGGCCCTCTGGAATATGGTGCAGACGAAAAGCTGCACTGAAGTCTGCCCATGTGGCTGCTGGTTCAGCGGGACACATTGCTTCAAAATTCTCCCACCACAGATTGGCGGGTCCTTCCAGGAAATACGCCGCAAAGGTCACCTTCTCGGCCTCATACACATTCGCAGAGCGAATCTTGCGTGAGATGCTGCACAGCCAGTCATCAGCGTCGAGGGGGTCGACGGAATGATGAAACTTTGGAGGATTCAGCTTCACAAAGTCGTTGAGGGACACTGCAACATTCCTAGGCTGACGAGCCGTATTCTGCTCTATACGCTCTAGCAGTCTGTTGGTCTCCCTTTTGTTTCTCTCTGCCTCAAGCATCACTTCCGCCACAGAGGGCGGGTGAGGCAGGTCTTCCTGCGACGCTTGACTACCCTCGCCTTGCTCATGACCAGGGGCACGGTTCAACCTGGTGAACACCATCCTGACAAGGAAACTCATAGCTTAGACCAATATCATATCAATACTAGCTATGGATTACGAATGTACTGAACACACGGAATGCGGAAATGAATATCCGAACAGCATGGTAACAAGCAACTGCTATATATACACCATGGTTCATACACACCCTTACATAGTTCAGTACAATCTTACTCGAAGAGCAAACTACTGAAATTATGAAACTACTCATCAGAGGCTTACAAGCTTCCTATACATTATTTATCTAGGCCTCCGGAATTCATTTCACATTACAGGCAGACTTCACAAGTCACGGAGGACTGTGAATGTACGCCTACTACCATACTATCCTTCCGCTCACAGTTCAGGCATCCGCATAGAACATCTCATAGAGATTACCTCCATGACCTGGAAGCTCAACCTGCGGATCAGGAAACACTCTAGCCTGAGATCCCTGGGATCCATAAGGACACGGATGTGGCCTTGGTCCCCTGACTGGTGGTAAGGGGGGTCCCCGAAGAGGTGTGACTCCTCCTATAGCTGGCCAGTCAACGTGGGCCGGAAGATGGGTCCTAACAGGGTTCAGCATCTCCATATCTCCGTACCCTGTCTGGAATACCGGTGCCAGCTGGGTCAAAACCGTCCACAGACGGGCACGGGTAGCATAAAGCTCCATCCGGAGAGCACGAGCATCCCTGTCTCTGTTCTCTAGCATCTCAACAGTGGACTGCAGTAGTGGATCCTCCATAGAAGAATCAAACTAGACTCCACTGAGGTATCCCTCTTCACCAGGCTGAGAGGCCGGAACATAGCAGAACTCTGAAATCTGCAGCAGTGCATGTCTCGCTCTCATAATGGTCAGCATTGAATAGGCAACATCTTGTACTGCCATGTCAACAGTGACTCCCAACCCATAGGACCAATGGATTGGCTCCTCAGCTCTAGGGTAGTCTGGAAATACCCTAACAGTGCAGATGTACTGGCTCTGGTTGAAGTCTCGGTACTGTTCCTCCACTGTGTACTCGGGGTACAAGTGGTAACCGCACACCGACATCACCCTGACCAGCATGGCCATATGACCCAGCACATCAATGCACCTGGTCAGACGTACCACCTGACGAGAAGGATGGCCAGGCATCTGTAAATAGAGAGTAATGCAAAAGCATTAGAGCTCCGAATGCAAAATTGGGCAGCATAACGGCTGTAAATGCTCAAAAACAAATTTTGAGACAACCCAAAAATGGGATAGCGTAACCACTCAACTATCAAGTTCAACTCTCTGATCATCAAACGTACTTCCCTTTTCCTAGGAATGAAAGAAATCCAATATCTCTAAACCCGTAGTCCTATAATCTACCGATCAGAAACACGAGCCTAGAAGAAGATGACTAACCTAGTCCTTAATTCCCGCAGAAAAGACGAGGATGACCAGAATAGAATAACTTGAGAAGAGAACAAGAGTCTTACGTTCCCTTCCACAAAAAATTCCCTTATATATATAACTAAAGCAATTGTAGACTCAACTTCGACCAGTCTGGCTTAGTAATCCTACAGTCAGTCAGGCTTTGATACCAACGCTATCGGTACCCCGATCCTAAGCCATAGGAATCTAGCGTGTAACACATCGCATCCCTTTGCGTTCTCACGCACGGTTAACTCCACGGCTGCAGCCTTACCTTAGCCGGGACCGTTTGCGTCTTTTGACTCACGTATGCAATAGTGTCGCTAGCATTCCAATGTCAAAGAACCCGGATCGACATGTCTAGTCATAAACCAAAGTGGCAGTACCGCACAAGGACAGGCATAAATGACCCAACAAAGCAGGTGTCGGTCATCAGCGAATGTAGACGAGTTGTAGCAAGCTACAAGGACTCCATTACATGGCGTGACATTTCCCCAAAGGGGACAGACACAGCAGCTAAGAAGGACACATGCCGGTCAACCAATGTATCAATAAGGTATTGTGGGGTTTCATGCAAAGTATCAATAAGGTATTGTGGGGTTTCATGCGGAAACCTAGCATTTGACTCGTGGCTAGCCAACTTGCATTTTGAAATAACTTTGACAACTTGATTTCTCGCACACGAGTCCACTAACACCACAACAATACACTATTGTGGAATCATTCCGTCTCCATACAGAATTGCCGTCCACGACACTCACGCTTATCTTGACAATTTTACGAGTAGCCATTGAAGTTATCTATGAACAACATATGTCTCCAAGTAGTCCATATCCGCGGACGCGGCTATTCGAATAGATCATAACCCTGCAGGGGTGTACTTCGTCACACACGCTCTCGCCACTTATCACCATGTGCACGTCATGCAGCTCGGCAACCTTCAAGCGGAAGCCTAGCGAGGGAGTCGGCCACGACCGTTAACCACGCTAGTACCTAGTCCAGGTTTATCGCCTATCTGAGAGTAACCCGTACGGAAGTCCGCCCGGGGTTTCCGCGACGGCCTCAAACGATGTGCGCAGGGTTCCCAAGCCCACCATCCGGGTGCCACTTGGTACACCGTGCCACTGCCTACCGCATCACGGCCCACCTCTCAGGTCAGCACCATGCACGGCCTCCAGCATTACTACAAACACCAGAAACTACTTGCAACTCCTGGACCGAGTACTAAGTGATTAATAAGTCGAGCGGGTCAATTAAGTATCCCAACGTGTGGTAGTATCTAGTCTTGGATTACATACACGGAACTTAGTTCCTAAGGACGGTTCCAATGAAACAACCCGCCATGTACTCCTACATAGCCTTTCACCGGTAGCTTTACCAAATCAAGTTCAACACACGACCTTTGCTTACCGAACACATTCTAACAATTCTGTTCATCTCCTAGATGACAGACCATATACAACTCTAAGCATAGCATGCATAGCAGGATAAGACACATCATGGCTCAAGCAACTACCAGGTATGCTAGGTTGCAAGGTTCGGCTATTTACTTTGACAAGGATAGGTCATGCAAAGGAAGTGGGTTCAACTAACGTGGCAAAAGCAGCTGAAGCATTTGATCCTAATGCAATAAACAAGTGCAGGAGCAAGAACATGGGATATATCGGGATGATCAAAATGGTTGCTTGCCTTGTTGCTCAGAGGAGGGACAATATCCGTCAAACGGATATTCGGTGGAATCCGGTGGTGCGGAGCCTACCGAAATGAATGGCAACAATCAATAACAATCATATGCAAACAAGATGATGCATGAGCATGGCATGAGAATGCAAGGTGATAAACTATTATAATCAACATGTATTAGGTTTGAAATTGATTTGAATCATATTCGGATATCAATTCAAACGAGGTATTCCCGGATACGATTTAATTGATTCGACCTGATGCTCAGATCAACTTGATGTTAACATGCATGAAATATCATGTTAAGGTACTGTTTTGTAATTAGGACAGTGTGTGATCATGTCATTCATAATGAAATTTGAATATTTTCCAAATTCCATTTATACAGTATTTATAAGAATTGGCTTATTCATTAATCTACATGTGTGGGTTCTGTAACTTTTTCAAACATGATTGGAAATAGCATATTCAGATTCCTTGAATTTTTCTGATACTTTTTCATATATAAATTATTTTCATTGGAGTTACAGATTAATTTCTAGAATTTTTGAAGTTTTAAACATTTCTGGAATTATTTTTATACTGGAAATACTTTTACTACATCAGCATGACATCAGCAGGTCCATCTGGCAGTTGAAAGTCAAACCTGACCAGTGGGACCCACTGGTTAGTCTCTCTGGTCAATTTTAGATTAGCATTAATCTTATTTAGTTAATTAAACCCACTGGACCCACATGTCAGTGACTTAGCAGATTAATTAAATTTATTTTCTTTAAACTTAAACTCCGAGATGACTGGCCCCACACGTCAGTGGCTCAGGCCAGCTGAGAACCACCGGCGACGAGGTCGTCCTCGCCGGCGGGGAGCCTCCGGCGACTACCAGAACGGCGGAGGGGCTCGGAAACGGCGCACAGGGGGCCAAACGCTGCGCGGAGAGCACCAGAGGAATGACACATCTCCCGCAGCTCCATTTCTGCACTTAGCCGGGGCTGATCTGGCCGGAGATGACGCCGGCGACGAGCTTGGCGGCGACCAAGGTTCGAGCGTCATCGAGGTCATCGATACACAGAGAACTACGCACGGTTCTTAGCTCCTACAACATCTATGCGACGGCCTGAAGCTGCTGGTGCCCTCGGAAGGACGAGCTGATCACCGGAGGGCTACCGGCGACGAGCTGCAGCGGCGGATCTTGCTGGGCTCCGGTGGAACTAGGGCTAGAGGAGGGGATCAACGGGGAGGTGTTAGGGGAAACGACCGCATGCTCACGGGGAGTGCAGTGGTGGCGCTAGTCTGCTCGGGGATGGCCTAGAGAGGGAGAACGTCGGTGGCGATCTTCGGTGACCCGAGGAAGAAGACGACAGCTGCTCGTCGTTTCACTGCATCTCGGCGTCGGGCTCGTGGCTAGGGAACTTCAGGGGGATGCGGTGGAGCTAATGCGCGGCTCAGAAGGAAGGGAGGTCGGCTAGAACGACGACGAACTCGAGCTCTGCTCGGGCTCCAATGGCGGCAGAAGGAGGGAGGAGAGATCCGAGAGGAGGGGGAGAACTGGCACTGGGAATGGATAGGGATGGCCTCGGGGAGCTTATCCCCGGCCTTGCCAGCGCGAGGCGGCGGCCAGGCAGGCGCACAGGTGCGTGGCCGCGCCGGAGAACGCGGCGGCCACCTTCTGCTCCTACTGGCGCGGGGGAGGAGACGACTGAGGAAGATGGGCTGGGCCGGCTAGGCGACAGGTAAGAGTTTTCCATTTTTTTCTGTTTTTGTTTCTGTTTTGCTATTTCACTGATTTTCTATTTATTTCAACTCGCAAAAAAAAATGTGGAAACTATGTTGAGCACCCTAGAATATTTGCTGGAATATTTCCAACCATTCATAAAGTTTTCAACATTTTTGAAGATTTAAAATTTCTGATTTCAAATTTAAAATTTGAAATCAGTAGCTTTTTGCATTAATTTAAAATGCTTAAAGTATCAAGAAAATGGGTTTCTTGATTGCACATTTACCTTCATGATTTTTCAGAAAGTTTGAACATTTCTTGAGGCCATTTTGGATTCATTGATTTTAACTAGTTTGAGATTTCCTTTATTTAAAGAAGTGGCTAGGGTTTGAGTTTTCCTTCACCTCTTTCTTTGATCTTGTTGAAAAATCTTAGATGCAAATGCAAAGAAGACATGAGCACAAGACTAACTTGCTTAAGGTGTCAGGGATGTGACATTAGGAAAAAATTACCACTTAGTTGCATCCCACGGGTGATGTGTCACCATCTAAAGTGGGGCCCAACATGGAGACTATGAGGTCCTCTCTCATTTGTTGGTGCTGAAGCGGTTCCTTGGGTTGTACTAAGTGTCATTTTCATATGTGGTGATACTTGCTTGTATGTTTGCATACGGAGAATCATGATTCAAATAATTTTGAGTTTCTAACAAGAAAATATTTAGTTATTATTGTTTATCGCACTATACGGTTGCAAATGGGTGCATGTTGAAAATTATATACTGATGCCTAATCACTAGTAGAAAATGGCCCATTTCTCCCGGTTCGTGAGGCCCATTAGCCCCGGTTCTTGAACCGGGACTAAATGGTTGGGACTAAAGCCCAAAACCTTTAGTCCCGGTTCCCTTACTCACCGGGACCGAAGGGTCTCCACGTGGCCTCTGCGGGTAGCCTGGGCAGGAGGTTCTTTAGTCTCGGTTGGTCACACCAACTGGGACAACATGGCATCCACACATCAGCATCTGGCCGGAGCTGGGGTTTTTGTTTTTTTAATGGGGCGAGGGAGGTGTGTCGTGGTTTTGTCACGGCAGATGTCCCCGTGAAAGGACTTAAAGATTGAGCCACCGCACCTTGGTGGCGACTCAAAGGGGGTGAGCGAAAGCGAGACTCAGATTTACCCAAGTTCGGCCCCTCGTGTGGAGGCAAAAGCCTACGTCCTGCTTTGTGTGGATTGATGATTGTTTTGATTACAAGGAGGGTGTAACTCGCCTGACCTAGCTCTCGATAATTTCTAACCTACCCTATCTTCCCTTGGGACTAGCCTTTACATACACGTCGAGACCCGAGGGTTTACAAGAGTTCTGGCCATGCTACCCATTGTAGCTTTGCCTATCTTTAAGTCGCGTGTGTTCCAAGATTGGGAACTCCCTTGGCGGTCTATCTTCTGCATAGCTTCTTGAACTGCCATCCGGCTCCTGGGCCAAGGGCCGCACTTCTAATGTTGAGACGCCCCTTTGATGACCCGGCCCACCAAGGGCGGGTTATAGCGAAGGTAATATCCCCAACATTAGGCCCCAGATTGTCTTGAATTCATTCACGTCAATAAACCTTCACCCACTTGGGGTGACTTATACCATCCTTGCCATTCGACGAATGATAAGCCGCCATTCGTTATAAATTTGTTTGACCCGCCGGATAATCTTTGCTGACATCACCTTATCCCCTTAATTCCGGGGTTATTAATGCCATAACCACCCAACGGATCTTTTACTCCATATTTACTTATCCCGAAAACCCAGGCCCCATCACTACAGATTCTTTACTTGTCGCCTCGATCCCCGCTCTGGTCGCCTCGATTCCCGCGCTGGCCTCCTCGATTCCCGTTCTGGCCTTTTAAATAGCCGCACGGGGAATGGGGGGGCACCGTCACCTACCCCCACTTCGGCCTCCTCTTGACCTTTGTCTTCCTCGTGCCCTTCGTCTTCCTCGCACCAGCGCCTCGGCTTCCTCACCGGCCCCTGACGCTTCATCGCCAATCGTGGGTTCCCGAGCGTCTTCAACCTAACGAAAAGTGCGAAGTTCTCTGCATCCATCTCCGACGCCATCTCCTTCTTCAGGTAAACACATTTCCCCAATAGGGTTAGACCGAAAACGCCATTGCCATTGCTCCCGCAAGCTAGCTTTGAAACACAACAAATGTCCTTTTTGTGCTTTAGATCTGCTTCATATTCTTACGGTAGATTTCCGCAGTAGAAAACCATGGTCACCTTAATGCATCTCTCCGTTACCTTAAGTTCTTGCGCCATAGATCCAGGCAATAGTATTGTCGCTTCTTTACGTTCATAGCCTTTATCATTTTATCAAGTATTATTCTTTTAATTTGGTCCGCTCGTAGATATGCAATTCACTTCTTGTTTTTAGAAAAATGTTTGTCCGTCTTCCGGGAATATCCCTAAGGAAAAAGACCTTCAAGTGTCGCCGCTCAGCTCCTTCCACCACATCAACTTAGACTTATCACCATAGCTACGCCCCCTTTTCCGGTTGAAGGGCGAGTCACAATACTTTAATGATGTTTCCATTAATCGCCCAACTAGTGAGTTAGAATGCCTTTACATCCATATTTTTTCACATACTAGCGAGTCACAAAATCCTTCTCAAACACATCGTAGATCCGAAATGGTGAGTTACCACACTTCATGGTCCTCACTGAACCTCCTTATTTCCTCTTTTTTGTAGTCATGGTGTTGTTTCGAAATGCAATTGCTTACCAACCATGATCGATGATGCTACTCTCAAGAAATTCATTAAGTCGGGTCATCTCAACAGTAAGGAAGTCATTGGTTGGCGAACCGCCCCGAGCGAGTTGATCCCCAACCCTGCCGACAGAGAAGTAGTCATTTTCACCGACAACCTTGAACGACGTTTTAAGCCACCCGGGTCAAAGTTTTTCCGAGACGTTCTGCACTTCCTCAACGTCCATCCTCAAGACCTCGGACCCAGCTCCATTAGCAATCTTTCCCAGTTCCAAGTGTTTTGTGTGGTATACCTATAAAGAGAGCCCACTGTTCCTTTGCTTTCGAACTTCTTTCATTTGGATCACAGACTGAATTTACCAACGGACACAATCATGAACTTGGAGAAGTCAATATCCAGAGACGCCGTGAGCGCGGATTTCCCTCAGTCCTTCTGCCCAGCCATCCCAAAGGCTGGGTCGAGTCATGGTTTTGTTGTCGCGACACCTCTCCACCTGGCGAGAACCCACTTCCGGGTTTTAGAGAGGATCGCCTACCCATGGACTTCAAACTGCCCGAGAAGCTCACAGAAGAAGAAGAATCTGAATTTATCCCCATCTTCTCCGAGTTACGGTCCTTGACCAATAACGGGCTCATTGGGATTGATTTGTTCCGCTGCTCGGTGGAATGGAACAATCTTCCCTTGAGTCTCCGAGACGGTTTAATGTTTGAATATGATGGTAAGGTGGACCATCCGCAATGCTTGCACCACAAAAACTAGCAGAGAGGGACATTGTTGGAGTAATTAAGAAGCTAACCGGCGAGTCTTTGGAAGAATGTGCCAGAATCGGGCTCAAGGCCTTCTGCCGCTCCAACCCGGCTCCACCAGTAAGAGTCTGAGCCGCCTTCCTTTACCATATAAATACACTTGCCAATGCTCTGGGTTTGAATTTTAATTCTGTTCATGAGAAAGATGATCCCTTTTGGCGAGGGGGTCCAAAAGTGACAACCCAGAAGAACACCAAACCACCGCCAAAGAAGAAGAAGAAAGCAGGCAAAGGCAAAGCCACCGCAAAGGATTCATCTATTCTCGGCGAGTCATGAGCTGTCGAAGAGGAGTCAGAGGTAAAACTTCCCCTTTACTTATCATCCTTATGTTCCGACTCATGCATATACCATGTGTCTTTATGTGTAGGGCGAGTACAATGAAAGCCAAGATGATGCGGTTGAGGTAATTTCTATTTCTTCCAACTCACCTTCCCCTTCCCCTAGACCAGCCAGACGGATCTATGGGAAAGTCCCTATGTCTCACCCATATGCTTATATGGACCCAGATTTCCTTTTGAAGAAGGCAAGATATACTCCCAAGCACAAAACCCGGAGACACTTTGGCGACTTAATTTCCGGGCTGCCTAAGAAGACAACCGGACAGAAGCGCACAAGCGAGGTACACTTTTGTTTAAACATACTCTTCCTTGTGGAAAATACGATTTTCAACTTTCTTATTCTTCAAACTTTTATTCTGTGAGACTTCTCCCTCTTCATCTCCCGCCAATGATTCATGTTCAAGGGTGAGTTCCTTTGTTAACTTTCCTTCTTCTCAATAACGATATGTGCCCTAATCTTGGTGCCCTTATCTTAGAGCACAAGCGAAGAAAAGAAAGAGTGGTGACTTATCTTCTGCTCCTCGGACGACTGAGGCCTTAGGCATGAGCGCCTCTGTCCCAGAGCTTGATGAGGACCAAGCGGCAGCTCATGACATTCCTGTGGATGATAGCCCCGACGTCCGGGACGACTCGCCCGCCATTTTGAAGGAAACTGCTAACAAGGTTAACTCGCCGACACCTCTCAAGGCGTCTGAAGATCCAGATGCTGTCATAATCACCGGCAATGGCTACTCCACACCTTCCGCGGCGGCGCTATCCAAGCACACCTCAAAGGAATCTCATCCGTCCATCGAACAAGATGACAGAAAGTTCAAGCTTCCCCAGGAGGAGAAGCTGGAATTTGACCAACTTTGCTCTGGCTTCGCAAGTCGCCTAGAGACGAGTTACGAAATGAACAAAAGCTTGATTCACCTGATGGAAGTTAAACGTGAGGTACGTCTATTATGTATTCTCTTCCACACATTAGCCTTCCAATAGACTAGTCTTTTACTTGATGGAAGTATTGTTGTTGTAATGTCTATCAGACCCAGATCTGTCCATAGCCCCCAAGGGCCGGGTCATCTTTTGAAAGATGAGCGGGGTCTTGAATTTAGTTAAAGTCTTCAACCTGTAGCCCCCAAGGGCCGGGTCATCTTTTGAAAGATGAGTCGGGTCTTGAATGTAGTTAAAAATCTTCAACATGTAGCCCTCAAGGGCCGGGTCATCTTCTCAAAGCTGAGCCGGGTCTTGAATTTAGTTAAAATCTTGAACCTGTAGCCCCCAAGGGCCGGGTCATCTTTTGACAGATGAGTCGGGTTTTGAATTTAGATAAAAATCTTCAACCTGTAGCACCCAAGGGTCGGGTCATCTTTTGAAAGATGAGCCGGGTCTTGAATTCCATATGAATTTGAATAGAATCATACATTAGCCCCCAAGTGTCAGGAATATTGCTTGCAATAATTTTGAAACTTGTCTCCCCAAATTTTGTTTGTAGGAATCTGTGACCCAGACTGAGTCAGCTTTAGCCGACTTAAGGAAGAATCTAGCCGAACAGCAAAATGCACGGTCTAAGTCGGAGAGGAAATATCACTTGGTTCTGGCTGAACTAGACAAAATGAAAGCTGATGATCAGAAACTCGAGAGGAAGCCAAAGCTGACCAAGCCGCCATCCTGAAAAGGGCTGAGCAAGCCGAGGGAAAACTTGAAACCGCCCAGCAAGAGCTTTCCGGCTTGAAAAAGCACATCTCCAATATGACTGTAGCCATGTTTGGTAAG
Organism: Hordeum vulgare subsp. vulgare; assembly: GCF_904849725.1. Lineage (NCBI taxonomy): Eukaryota > Viridiplantae > Streptophyta > Magnoliopsida > Poales > Poaceae > Hordeum > Hordeum vulgare. The sequence continues at coordinate 33,269,263 of NC_058518.1, forward strand.
TATTAACCCTGGTTTATTGAAAAAACCAGTCTAATCTCCCAAAACTATCAAACACTAATGTGTCCTTTGTAGTTTCACGAGCCACCAATCTCCGAGATGACTGCATGCTGAAGCTAAAGGCTATGTATACCTTCACCGAGCAGTTATATACAGGGGGCGTGCTGACAATTAAAGCAGCGATGGGCAGCGAAGATCCAGTTAAATCCATCAAGAACATGCTCAGCTATCTGTCCACGTTGCCTTCTCAAATAGAGGAGCTGAAAAGATCAGCCGCCCAAAAGGGAGTCCTGAACACCGTAAGCCGGTGTTTAGCCTATGCTCCGGAGATGAAACCAGAAGAAGTAGCCGCTGGCTATACTGAACTGAAGGACGATGGATCGGAGTTCACCGAGGAGGACTACCACTGAGTGATCAAGGAATCTCGCTTCACGGCGACTCAGCTGGCAGCCGGCTTGGATTTCAATAAATACCAAGCCGCATATGATGATAAGAACAAGAACGTGACTCCTCCCTCGTACGAAATTACTAGCTTGGCTCCTCACCGTCCCAAGAATCCTTTTGACCTTGACATGGATCTATCCCTCTTCCTTGATGATGAAGATGAGTTTGTCGCCTTATCCAAGTGTAACTGGAAATTGGGCGACTTACAAATTGAACTTGGAGAGAGCTCAAAGCAAGGTTACCCAGAGGCGACCTGAGTCTTCTCAAGATGTAATTTTTAGCCTTCAAAAGACAATCTGATCCTTTCTTTATTGGGGGATGACGCCCGACAAGGACATTCGAGCCATGTAATAGCTTGTTAGATTTTGTAGGGAAACAATCGGTCACTAGTGCCTTTTGATTGACCTTCCTGAATAACTTATTCCTTTAGTCTATTCATGAATCGACCTTGTAAAATCTTTAGCTTTGATAAAAAAGGAAGTGTCACAGTTCGACATAAAAGCCTTCATCCTGTGTGTCAGGAAAATGTAAGCCGATTCAGTGAGTTATGGCAAAGAATAGACCAGCCCCCTGGGTTATGGCGAAAATAAACCAGCCCCCTGGGTTATGGAAAATAGTAGTTAAAAACTGGCCCAATGAGTCGTGGCGAGTTATAAACAAAATATGACTCAAAGATATTATGAAATGTTGTGGTTGTTCCATCAAGAAATAAAATTCGTCGGCTCAATGAGTTGCGACACGACAAGACGAGTTTGCAAAACTCTAGTGTTACCCTTAGAAGGCTTTTACAACATCCTTGTTTTTATAGACCGGCTGATCAGGCGCGAGTCAAGCTTCAGTGAAGCAGGTTCAATGAACCAATGGTTTCTCTATTCTCCATGTGTGGCTCCGGCCGGTACCTTTTATGTTTTAACCAAGGCCAGTTTAGGGTCGAAATGACGGATTGACTCGCCTAGAGTACATAGGTCCATGTGGCGACTTGTCCAACACATAGTCCGGTATAACCATTTGTAATGCGGTAATTTTTCACTAGCCAAGAGGGTATTCAGGCTGAACTCAGTGAGTGGAAGCCCCCAAGTGACCTATGAGTTAGGAAAAGTCGGGCATAGGATTGCAGAAGCGTGTACGGTCTTCATGCAAAATGACTTGGGAACTGGTAGCCCCCAAGTAAGCCGGCTTAATTCTCAAAATCATATAAGGCACCTATGTTTGAACCGTGCAACGTGGCGACTGGTCCTCTTTGGCTTATCAAGGCCCGATTTTGAAATAAGTGCAGCATGGCGACTTATGCTCTTTGGCTTTGATAGCGTCCATGTTTGGATGACTTATAGAACAATAAAGACTCATGCTTTCAAAAGCTGAAACGGCAAAGGACCCCGAAGTTCGTGGGTGCTGGATTTATTGCTTTCATAAATAATGAATTACAATTTCTGAAATTTGGAAAAAAGGAGCCGATGGCTCTAAGTGTAGTAAGGCTGCAGGTGGGCTATATTCCATGGGCGAGTTGTCTCAACCTGTATAGTTGGCCGATCTGGGGGAAGATCCAACAAGTAGTATGAGCCGTTTCGAAGATTCTTGCTGATGAGAAACGGTCTTTCCCACGGAGGTGATAGTTTGTGCATACCAGTGTGATCTTGAATCAAACGGAGCACTAAGTTGCCCTCTTGAAAAGTCCGGCTCTTGACACGGCAACTGTGGTAGCGTCGCAAGTCTTGTTGGTAGATCGCCGATCGTGACGCGACCAAGTCACGCTCTTCCTCCAAAGCATCCAACAAGTCTTGTCGTGCCAGCTCGTTGTCCTGTTCCACATAGGCGGCGACTCGCGGTGAATCGTGTCTGATGTCACTTGGTAACACCGCTTTTGCCCCGAAGACCAGAAAGAAAGGAGTAAAACCCGTGGAGCGATTTGGAGTTGTCCTGATGCTCCATAATACTGAGGGCAATTCTTCCACCCAACACCGTGGAGTACGTTCCAAAGGTACCATGAACCGAGGCTTAATTCCCTGCAATATTTCCTAATTCGCCCTTTTTGCCTGCCCATTAGACTGGGGATGTGCGACTGCGGAAACGTCAAGCCGGATATGCTCTCGTGAACAAAACTCTCGCATTGCACCTTTGGATAAATTAGTACCATGGTCAGTAATGATACTATGAGGGTATCCAAACGTGAAAATCAATTTTTCCAAGAATTTGACAGTCGTATCTCCATCACAACTACTAACGGGCTCTGCCTCAACCCACTTAGTAAACTTGTCAACCGCCACCAATAGGTGAGTCTTTTTATTGGATGACATCTTGAAAGGGCCAACCATGTCAAGCCCCTAGACTGCAAACGGCCAAGTGATTTCTATCATCCGCAATTCCTGAGCCGACATGTGCATCTAACGTCAAAATTTTGGCAGCAATCACATCGGCGAACAATCTCCTCTGCGTCAGCCTGAGCCATCAGCCAATAGAACTCATGTCTGAAGGCTTTAGAAACCAAAGATCGTGACCCAGGATGATGACCATAGTCACCTGCGTGAATCTCATTGAGGATCATAGATCCTTCTTCAGGAGAGACGCACCTTTGAAATACCCATGAGGTGCTTCATTTGTGCAACTCGCCGTTGTGTATCACCATGGATTTACACCAACGGACAATTTGGCGAGCCAATAATTCATCGGCAGGTAACTCCCCTCTGGTGAGATACGCCACATAAGGAGCCGCCCAATCCGGAGCAGCATGAGGAGCCGCCACGAGTTGAGACTCGGGATCCGGCACTGCCAAGTCTTCTTCTGAAGGCAGTCTCACCGAGGGGTTATGTAATACATCCAGAAAGATATTTGGAGGAACCGGCTTACGTTGTCAAAAAAGACAGGCAAGAGCGTCCGCTTCTTCATTAAGTCGTCGGTCGATGTGATCCACCTGATAACCATGGAAGTGACCCGCTACATCTGACACAGCTCGTTTGTAAGCCGACATTAAGGGGTCTCTTGAATCCAGGTGCCAGAGACCTGCTGCGCCACCAAATCTGAGTCGCCCAAACACTTGAGTCGCGTGCGGTTCATCTCTTTGGCGATTCGCAATCCATGGAGCAAGGCTTCATATTCTGCTGCATTGTTGGTACATGGGAACATTAGCCGAAGGACATAGCAAAACTTGTCACCTTGAGGCAAAGTTATCACCACGCCAACCCCCGAGCCTTCCAGTTGCCTGGATCCATCAAACTAGATGGTCTAATAAGTATGATCGGGCCTATCCTTTGGGATTTGCAACTCGGTCCAATCATTGATGAAGTCCACGAGTGCTTGAGATTTGGTGGCCGTCCGGGGCGTATACCGCACATGATGGGGCTCTAACTTGATGGCCCAGCTAGCAATCCGTCCAGTTGCTTCTCGATTTTGTATGATGTCACCAAGGGGGCCAGAACTAACGGCCGTGATGGGATGTTCCTGGAAGTAGTGCTTCAGCTTCCGACTTGCCATAAACACACCAAAAACCAGCTTCTGCCAATGCGGGTAGCGTTGCTTGGAGAGGGTCAGGACCTCGCTGATAAAATACACTGGTCGTTGGACCGGATACTCCTTTCCTTATTCCTTCCGCTCAACAACCAGTGCCACGCTAACTGCCTTGGAATTGGCCACGATGTACAAGAGCATAGGCGCCTTGTCCGTCGGAGCCAGCAATACTGGCGGGTTAACTAATTGTCGCTTCAAGGCTTCAAAGGCTTCGTTGGCTTTGTCTGTCTATACGAATCGATCAGTTTTCTTGAGCAGCTGATAGAGAGGGATGGCCTTCTCTTATTAAGCGGCTCAGAGCTGCGATTCGACCCGCCATGCATTGGACTTGGTTAATATTAGCCGGTTTCCCCAGCGAAGTAATTGCTTCAATTTTGTCCGGGTTAGCTTCAATGCCACGTTCCGACACCAAAAAGCCCAATAACTTCCTTGCAGGAACACGAAACACACACTTGGTGGGATTAAGCCTCCTCTAGTAGACGCGCAAGTTGTCAAAAGTTTCCTTGAGATACTCCAAGAGCGACTCCTTCTGTTGAGATCTGACCACGATGTCGTCCACATAAGCATGGACATTACGACCGATCTGTTTATGCAAACAATTTTTGATGCAACGCTGGTAAGTCGCCCACGTGCTCTTGACCCCGAATGGCATAGACAAGTAACAGAAAGCTCCGAAGGGGGCTATGTAGGATGTGTTCTCCTAATCCGCCACTGCCATCTTGATCTGGTGGTGTCCTGAATAAGCATCCAAGAAACACAAACGCCCGCAACCCGCCGTCGAATCAATAATTTGATCAATGCGGGGAAGGGCGAAGGGATCCTTCGGACAGGCTCTATTGAGGACTGTGTAGTCGATGCACATGCGGAAATTGCCGTTCTTTTTGATCATCAGGACCGGGTTAGCCAGCCATTCAGGATGGAAAACCTTGATGATAAACCCGGCGGCCAAAAGCCGGGCAACTTCCACTCCGATCGCCTTACGACGCTCTATATTAAACCTGCGAAGGTACTGCCAGACTGGCTTGACTTTGGGGTCAGTATTAAGATGGTGCTCAGTGAATTCTATTAGTACACCTGGCATGTTAGAAGGTTTCCATGCGAAGATGTCCCGATTCTCACGGATGAATTTGACGAGTGCGCTTTCCTATTTGGGATCCAGACCGGCACCAATAGTGAACTGCTTGGTGGAGTCGCCAGGCGTGAAGTCTACGACCTTGGTATCGTCCATTGGTTTAACCTTGAGGGGCAGCTCAGAGTCGATGGTTGGCCTGTTGAGCAGCGTCCTGTCTGCCGGGTCAACATTAGCTTGGTGAAACTTGACATCTTCGGTCGCACAAGCCGACTCGGCGTAAGCTGCGTCTCCCTCTTTGCATTCTTGAGCTATCTTCTTATCTCCACTGATGGTAATAGGTCCCTTAGGGTCGGGCATCTTGAGTTTGAGATAAACATAACATGGGTAGGCCATGAATCGGGCGTACGCCGGCCTTCCAAACAACGCTTGGTAGGGGCTCTTGATTTTGACCACCTCGAACATGATAGACTCGCTCCTGTAATTGGAATCTGTGCCAAGGGCACGTTAAGTTTAATCCGCCCAATTGGATACGCCAACTTACCGGGGACGATGTCGTGCAAGACCGTGCACGATGGCATCAAGTCTTTCTCCAAGAGATTCATCCGTCGGAAAGTATCAAAGTATAAGATGTTAATGCTGCTGCCTCCATCCATGAGGACCTTGGAAAGGGTGTAAACCCCGACTTGGGGAGCCACGACCAAAGCCAAGTCCCCAGGGTTTTCCACTCGGGGCGGGTGATCCTCCCTCCTCTAGGTTATGGGTTGTTCAGACCAGTGAAGGTACCGGGGGAGAGCCAGCTCGACCACACTGAAGGTTTTATGTTTCACCTTCTGATCCCGCTTGCAGGTGCTGGTGGTGAACACATGATACTGTCCGCCGTTTAGTTGCTTAGGGTTATTCTGAAAACCGCCACGATCGTCCTTTCGCTGGAGATCCTCTTGCGAGGGTGGTTGCTGAAACACGCCTGGCGGGTTGTACCGATGGTTGTGAACTTGGTATTGTCCGGCGTTAGGTTGTGACCCGCCCTATGGTACCGGGTTAGGAAAGCCGTCGAACGGGCTCTGGCGTGACACGAGTGCGCCGGGCTGCTCCTGTCGCTGCCCCTGATAACTGCCCTGACTCCTTCTGAGCACGTTGGCCCGGAATTCGTGCATCACATAGCAATCCTCCCAAGAATGAGTCGCCGGTCCCTCCGGCATGGCATGCTGCGGACAGGGGCCTTTGAGCATCTCGTGATAATTGCGTGGCTTCTTCCCACTGAAGCCCCGCTTCTTCTCGCACTAGTTTTCGTTGCCGGTGTTGGTATTAGCGACGAAATCTGTAGGACTTTCCTGTTGTTTCCTTTTTCCTTGCCCACCATGATGGTGGTTCCCCCGGCCCAGAAACTGAGAATGGCCCTTTGACGACTCGCCCTTCCTGGCGGTGCTAGCTTTGTCGTCGTCCTCTCTAGGATCCTTGGTGTCATCCGACTCAACATATCTAGTGAGGGTATCCATCAACTCGCCCATGTCCTGTACTTTTTGCTATAGTCGTCCCAACTTTAGAACCAGAGATTCGTAATGACAGTTTTTCTCCAGGATCAATACTATCTGAGCCGCCGAGGTGGCTTCTGATGAATGAATAACCTCTGCGACTCGCCGAGTCCAATGATGGGCCGACTCATCCGGCCCCTGAACGCAGTGTTGCAGGTCGACAATGGTCATTGGACGTCTGTAAGTCCCTCTGAAATTGTTGATGAGGCCCTCTTTTAGCTCTACCCAGGTGTTGACGGAGTTAGGTCGTAAGTTTTTTAACCACGCACACGCTGTTCCTTCGAACATCATAGTAAAATACTTCGTGCAAACCGCCTCATTTACGTCTAGCATGTCCATCGCGAGTTCATAACTCTCGGTCCATGACCCTGGTTCGAGATCTGGTGAGTAATTAGGCACCTTCCTGGGTCCTTTGATGTCCTTCGGCATCCACTCATTGCGCAGAGCCGGCGCAAGACATGACACTCCGATGTGCTTTCCTCCAGCATCGAGAGGCATGGGAGGTGTCGAGGCGTAAGCCGGGTAAACCTGACTCGCCACGGCTGTTGTTTCTATCTGACGCGCAGCTCGCGCCGCATCCACGATGTCTTGGGCTCGTGTGTCGGGCATCCCAAGTGGGTCGTTTTGAGGAAGGCGTTGTTGCCCACTGGTTACCGCGGGTAAGTCCTCGGGGCGACTTGTGGTGTGACTCGCTTGAGGCGTGGAGTGTAACCGGTCGAGGCTATGAGAATACTGCGCGTGCTGGACCACGGCCGTCCTTATAATCTCGATGGCGTTTCTCGCCTCTACCTTGGTCGGGGAGTTCCCGTAAATCGGGAGGGACTCCAGGTGGCGAGTTGCCGCCAGCACATTATCCACGGGATTCGAAAGTGACCTCGTGGCGTCTGGAAACGAGTCGCATGGGCATCCATTGGATGAGGTGGCGGCGGGTTAGGTGGTTGAACCGGACCTCCCCTCGGAATAGTTTGTAAAGGTCGATCAGGACCCGCCCCAGGGGTGCGCGGGGTGTCGAAGAGGCGAGTCGGTGTAAGTCAGTCGGGATGCGTCTGGGGTGTCTCCTTTGGTGAACGGCGTCCGACGCATGCTGCTGTTTCGTGAGCCGCCAGCCCTCGGTGTTACACCGTTCTGTCTCCGCTGTGGTTGCAGTCTGCTACATTTCTAACCTAGTGGCTTCTGCTTCCATGTCCCACTGAGCTTTGGCCATTGCTTCTCGTAGCTTCCCCAGCTCGGCGTTGATAGACTCCTGATTCTAGGACGTGACGGCGGTCGCCATGAGACTAGCGACTTCCGCTGCTAACTCCGTTGGGTTTTTCGACGCCCAGCCGGTTTCGTTGTTGCTGTGGGGACCCCGACTTACTAGTCGAGAATCGCCGTGCTCAGTGATCCCAGAGATCAATGCTCACCAAACACAGATACCGAACAAAAGAGTCTTACATCCATACATATCGTTTGATACAATAAATGACCACCTCGGTCGAGTCTTACATATATAGGGCCTTGAAAGTCAAAGCACCAAACTAGACCAATAGCGGAATTATTGGTTGAAAGCGTGAACCCATGCCATCAGCCTTAACCTACAGGCATTCTGATTGGAAAGCGTCCTAGCTCGCAAGAACGTCATCGAGTTAATCTCTACCATATCCTGTCTTTCACACCTGGTCAATGAAATAACCAGTGGCAAGCCAATGAGTACTTTGAATGAACTCGCAACCAGCCCATGATATGAACAATGAAAGTGAAGGATAACAATATCATGCATTTCTAGTATAACTCATCTGGGTGGTATGATCATGAATATGCATCAAGTTAAAGAATTACTCTTGAAGAACAGGTTACAGATATCAACATATCTGCTAAGGGCTGAACCAACCGGGTTCACCCTATATGCCAAGTCATCGGACTTGTCATAACCTCAATGTATCAACTGAGGGTTAAACCATCCGGGTTTACCCTATATGCCAAGTCACCGAACTTGGCCATATTATCATTGTGATAACACCTTTTTAACACCACACACACACTCACTCACACCTGGTTTATGCGGAAACGCTAGACGTAGTTTAAGCAGGATTACCCAACTGTCCTTGACCGTGGACACGGCTATTCGAATAGTTTAACACTCTGGAGAGGTAGTACGCTGGACCCACGAGATCCGGGAAACTTCTGAGTCATCCACGACTCGTGGTACATCACATATACCCGAGGTAAGTACCCGATCATCATCTTTCCACTGACGATACTAGACAAAGAGGTCGACTCGATTGGTACCCGGCCCACATGTTGTATGTCTTACGAGCGCCGACTCTGGACAGTATGAACCATGCGGGGACCAACGGTGTGCCTGGAACTCATAATAATGGCATAGTCGTCCTACCTGGCACGACCCCATCACGAGAGCGACGACAATCACTCCCGCCACTAGTAATGTGGGCCGTACTGGTAAGGTTGGGACGGTCGACACATATTAAATCTAATCCCATTTCCAAAACCATACTCACACAAGACACCGGTACATCACTTCACCAAAAGTGACCACCAACTCATCATCACCCTCGGGCATTAGTGGCACCCGACGGGGTTTTCATAAACCTTTGATTTAACTCATCGTCATGCTCATGATAATATACTTTTACTAGTCAACATGGTATTAGCATGACCCTCAAGGGGTAGGGTCAAGCTCAATGCAATGATTTTCTAATTCTACTAGTCAACATGATAGTAGCATGATCCTCATAGATGGTAGGATCAAGCTCATCATGCTTGTGCTCCGAGGAGCCATATGTATGACATCACCATCATGCAAGTGCTTCGAAGAAGCCTTCGGTACCATCACACCAATGATGAACCGACACTGTGATCACATGCAACGGAAAGTACTTGCTATTCTAGCATGCATCAATTCATATGCTTAAGTCATTGTCAAAGGGCTGCTTGCCTTGCTCACATAAGTCCTCGGGGTCTTCGAGGTCTTCCGCTCCAACTCCGAATACTTCGTCTACCGTCAACTATCTTCGGAAACAACCATAGTAAGCCACACATCAAGCAGAAATAAATGTGTTCTAGAAATAGAAATTATATTTTTATTGGACCTCTCTGGTCATAAGAAAAATATCTGAATCTTGATATAGGAGATTTGAATCATCAAGGATTTTTGAATGGATGGAAAGAGTAATAGGTGATCATTGAAGAAGCCAACAGAAATCTTTCTGTTAAAAATGAGTGAAGGCACCCATTTAACAGAGAATGATTTTAGAAATATTTAGGAAGTGGTTTCACTGGATTTGGAGTTGGTATGAATAGTCTAGAGATTTTACATTGTGGAATAAATAGCAATAGGAGCTATTTATTTATTGCAACAGAAATAAGTCTCACAAAAATGTTGTCTAGAGTCCAAAAAATAGAGAATGATTTTAGAAGGCTCTCGGAGTTTGAATCACTCCATTTGGAGTTGATCTGCATCCTAGGGAAATTTCCAAAGTGGAGTCAATTATGGAGAGATTTGGATTTTAAATGAAATGCCACAGAAAGTGGGTAGGGAAAATTGTCCAAAGCACTTATTTGGATAGGCCTGATTTTTAGGATCCTGCAGAAATTTGAACCAAGTGATTTGGTGTTAGAATGATTTTACAATGGATTTTACAAGACAGGAATAAAAGGAAAAAGGAAAAAAGGGGTACTTACCCCTCGAGTTAACAAGTGCCACGGGCGGCAGATAGCGAATGGGCCGGCCTGCTGGCTCGGCTTGGCAGGCAGGGCCACGCAGGAGGCGGATTCCTGTAGGGCGTCTACGCTGTCGGGTGGCGCACTCCCGCAGAGGCGTGACCACCACGTTAGCCAGCCTGGCCCCGTCTTGCTGACAGTGGACCCCATGCACAGATCTTCTCCCTCCTTGCGCTAGGGCTGGGGAATCGCTACGAAAGGAAGAGGAGGCCGCGCGGTGCCGCGTCTCCGGCCGTTCCCTGCCCGAGGAGGAGCACCGACGAGCTCAAGCCACTTCGCCACCCCCATTCCCCCACACACAGCACCTGCGGAGAGTCTGCAAGAGGGAGCCGGCGCGCACCCGCGGGAGGCCGACGACGTCGTTGCCCTCTACACCTGCAGCGAGGAGTAGGGCCCGGAGGGGCTCGAGGGAGGGGGTGCAGCGGCCTGGGAATCTCCAACAGGGAGGAAGGAGGCGAAGGGAGGCCCTGCATGCCAACCCGCAGAGGCCGGAGCTCTACCCCTTCGGCCATGGCTATGACAGGAGGAGGGGAGGCTCAAGGGGGAGCTCAGGAGGAGCCCAACGAAGAGGGGGAGAGGTGCCAGTGCAGAAGAGGCTCGGAGAGAGCTTCAAGTGGAGCGGGAGAGAAGAGAGAGCCCCGGGAGCTCTTGGAGCTCTCTGTGCATGGATGCCATGCTGCCCATGGGGAGTTTGGAGGGTAGCTAGTGCTTGGGATTGGCTTGGAACGGTCAAGGGATGCTCTGAGACACGCTGAGACAATCTGCTTCGCCAGGAAACGGTCGGGAGGAGAGAAACTAGGTGCAGAGCACCCGGTTTGCAGGTCACGGTGGTGGTCACCATGGCCACACACGCCCACAGGTTTGCAATCGCCCGACAAACATGTCTGGCACGTAGGGTACCCATGCACGAGGAAGACTCTGGAGTTTGGAAGCATTTGAGGCTGGTTAAAGATGGGTTTGACTGCTGTTAAGTTTCTAACAGCAAACTTATAGGTGATAAAAGTGGGTCTTAGGTGGGGAGGCTTGGGGAGAAATTATGTCTGGCAGTGTTACCTATGCAAGAACTACAACACTGCCAAGTTTGAGCTCAAAAATTAAGGGTAGCTTGTACTTACTGTACAAAGCCATAATTCAGCCAAAAATGAACTTGAAGAGGTGTTGCTCATTTCTCCCACATGAGCATGCCATATCTTTGTTCTAAATGAAGCATTGAAACACTAGGGAGGCTCCGGAAAGAATTGGGGGCCTTGGGTTAAGCAGAAGAATGGGAAGAAGGGTGAAAGAGTGCTGCCAAGGGTGAAAATGAGAGAAAGTTACAAAGGGTCTTTCCCCAAAAATTGATCAGTGGGGAAAGTTATTGGAGGTAAAATATGATTAGGTGAGGCTGTGGTAGAAAGTTGAGCTCAAGGGTAAAAGTTATTGGAGGTAAAATATGATTAGGTGAGCCAAATCAGTGAGTGCACACAGGGTGTTTGATCTATGGTTAGGCTACCAGATGGATTCCAATGGGTATGAAACTTAGCAGGGTAAAATTATAGAGGAAAATAGGCTTGCACACCAAATTTGGGATTTGCTGGAGAAGTTTTCCAATGTAGACTTGAAAAACCCTAGAAAGGGGCAGAAATGGGTTTCTGCTTAGAACCCTATTCAAATAAATTCGCACAAATCCAATATTTGGTGTAGGGGAATTATTTGAGCATTAAGGCATGCACAAAAAGTCTGAGGTCAATTGGAGAAACTTTATAACGTAAAGTTTACCAAAGTCAGAAATCAACAGAGAGGGTTTTGAGGGTCTTAGGACAAGTTCCTCTATTCTCCTTGATGTACCACTTGGTTTGCATGCCTTATTGGAGTATTGGAACATGTCCACCAAATTTGAGCACAAATGGAGACACTTCACAATGTAGAGTTGCTCAAATTTGATTCTGGACAGATAGGGTTTTAGGGTGATTAGGGAAGCTAAATCAACTTGGATTGAAATGAAACTTGGCAAGATCATCAATAATATCATAGATGACATGCTATAATTTTACTGGAATTTATTGAGAACGTTTCCTATAGAAATATTCCAAAAGCTTGAAATAGGCAGGAATGGTTTTGCCCAATATTTTTAAGATGACCATGTGTTGAAACTCATAAGTATGGAATAAATATATCCAGTGAGTTTCCGTAAATTTTCTTCAATATTTTGAAAGCAATAAAAATAACTTTCTTCATAGGAGACCATTTCTGGCCTGACAGAAAGGCTTTTAAATAAATTAATAAAATTACTTTTAATAATAATAATATGATGGTTTTCGGAACACATTTTGATAATAGCTTTTAAATAAAATAATTGGTGCAAAAGAAATTCCCTAGATTGAGGACTTGTAGTACAAACCTCATCTGAGGGGTTTGAAAGTTTAATTCAAAGAAATGCTTTTTAGGGAAAATAATATTTGGTGAAAATAGATATTTATCCTAAACACATGGCATGATCATTAGGCAGGATATCATGGAATGAGAAGGTTATTAGGAGGACGGCAAGAATTAATGGGGAGCAATCACATGCATTCAAGCAAACATGCAAACAATAGTCACTCCAAGCATCACAAGCATTCACACAAAAAATTAATTGTCCTAATTTTTGAAATAAGTTAATTAATCAGGAAGGCCAAAAACTGGGGTGTTACAGACCTTACCCCCTTAAGAAAATCTCTTCCCCGAGATTTCTAGGCTAGGGGTTGGCGCGATACATAATATTGAGTCGGAGGTAGTCTTCATATCCCCAGGATGTTGTGGTCTTGAGGTGCTTGATGATACATCTTCGAATGTTTGCACGCCCTTGCGTGATCGTGAGGGGAATCTGGCAATAAGTTAGGCTTGTCCGAGGTCAAGGGTTGGTGAATTAAATCCGTGCAATGCTTTGGCTTGCATGTGTATTCCAAGTCAGAATACGTGGCAAGATAGTGTGTCTGGGTTCTGGTCCTGCCGCCTTGGGGTTTGCGAGGGTTTCTGGATGAGCTGACTACCCAAGAGTGTAGACTAGTCATCCAGTCCCAAGGTCTGCGACTCAGAGGGTGGGTGGATTACCTTAGACATGTCTTCACTATGACTTGCTAGTACTCGCGTCCTTGATTTGGACCAAGGAGAGGTCGTCTGATTCTTTCGCTTGCCCAAAGTCTTCATCACCTTGAATCGTCGAGGCTTCTTGGCGTGGTTGATGTAGTCGGTGCGCGGTCAGTGGTTGACTTCTGGTTGCTTCATCATCATTGTTGCGGCTTCCTGGCCACGGCGGTTCTTCGTATTGACTTGAGTAGGATAGACTTCCGTCGTCTTGAGATTGCTTCAAGAAGTCCAACTTCTCGAGATATCACCGTACCCTCGAGAGGCATAACACTCGACGTTCCTGGGGCTCGTCCGAACAGGACTAAGGTGTTATTCCTCTTACTGGGTGAATAAGTATGTCATCAGTGAGGATGACAACATACCTTCCCTGAACACAACATAAGCACAGTGCTCAAGAGTCGGGTGAGGAGAACGGAACTTTCTATGGGCGGTTACTGGCCACATTTTAACGACTTAGAGTCATCTTTTATGGTCGTAATCCGTCCATCTTGTGGCTCAGCGTAGCTTTAGGGTCTCAAGGAACTTAGGATGTGGGCGAACAGTTATCATCTCAATTCTGAGCACTTTCCCTAGATGCCAGTAGTTCGACCGCTAACTCGAGACAACATCTCCTCATCTCATCAAGGATTTCATCCCGTGTGGGTCATCTCCACACCGCTCATGCTAGTCAACTCCGGGTTGAAGGAAGAACTAAACCCAAACACTACCAGTATGGTGTAGCCCCAAATGCACATGCATTACTATGCAAGAACCTCGGGGGTATATAAGCTGCTAAGGTTGCACTGGGATGCTACAAATCCAATGTCCAGCTAGTTCATAGAATGAACAGGGTACTGCATTACTATATTGAGGAAACACGTAGTACACCAATCCAATATTCTGTTTCCTTTCTATGAATTCGATCAAGAAATCCCTCAATCCGATCAACCATGACTAGACTCACTACTCCTACCACTACTGGAATCTGCTGGTTTGCCGACAGCCAGAGCTGACGGCAAAGGACAGTTTAACTGATGGCAAAGGCTTTGCCGTCAGTGAGCTGTCGGCAAAGGTGTCGGCCAAGATTTTATCGGCAATCACCTTCTTTGCCGACAGCCGGAGCTCCACCGACGGCAACGACTTTGCCATCAGCCTTGTGGCACGGGCTGACGGCAAAGAGAAGTGGCGGCAACGGCGCAGGCCGAGCTCCGTTAGAAGGTTAATGGTAGGCTTTGCCCACAGCCGTAGCAAAGCTGACAGCAAAGCCTCCCCTCTTTGCCCACAGCCGCAGCAGAGCTGACGGCAAAGCCCAAACACCTGGGTCCCCTTGGCCGCCTCTTTGCCGACAGCTAAAGCCCAGTTAACGGCAAAGCCTACCACTGAGTCCCCTTGGCCGCCTCTTTGCCGACAGCTTTGTCCCAGCTGACGGCAAAGCCTACCCCTGAGTCCCCTTGGCCGCCTCTTTGTCGACAGCTTTGTCCCAGCTGACGGCAAAGCCAAAAAATTGTGATGCCCATAGTTGCCAGAATGCACATGATGCCGCCACGTGTCCTCTTTGCCGACAGCCCACCGATGGCAAAGGCGTTGCCGTCAGTGAGCTGTCGGCAAAGACCCTATTTGCTTTTTTCCCATATTTGTTTTCTGTTAATTCCCTGCATTTGCAAAACATAGATACAAACAACAACATATATATATTGAATCTGCCCCTAAACAGCACCACAAGTGCATCACAAAGTACGGACAGCACAACACAAGTGCAAACAACACGAATATATGTCATTAAAGTGCAAACAAGATCACAAAGTATTACAAAGCATCACAAGTGCATCCACAAATACAATTGCATTACAAAGTTCATCTAGGACTACACAAGTGCATTAAAAAGTCTCGAGCATCCATCCATATGCCATGCTGCTTTATCAAAATCTGCATAATGAGAAAGAATTTAGAAGAAGAATACAATAAGAAAGAAGTTACCTAAATTAAGCTAAGTAATTAGAAGAAGAAGGGGAAGAAGAAGAAGAAGAACAAGAAGAAGAAGTGGAAGAAGAAGAAGAAGAAGAGGATAGAGAAAAATAAAGAAAAGAAGTTATCTTTTTCTCCTCTTTCTTCTTCTCTTATTTCTTCATCTCTTGTTTGTTCTTCTCTTCTGGTTTCTTTTAGAAATTTCTAAACTAATTATGTCATTTTTGAGCTCTAATATCAACTAGAATTTACTAAGCTAACTAAACCATGGCTAATATCAACTAGAATTTACTAAGCTAATTAAAACCTGGCATAATCTAAGTTGATCTAAACAATAAGAAGAATAAGAAGGAGAGGAATAACTTACAAAATGCCAGGAAACGAAGGAGAAGCTGCATCTCCGTTGGTCGCTGGATTGCTAGGGCTCTCACCAGGAGAAGCAAAGGGATCGTGGGATTCAACTCTTGAATGATGCTGCAACAAGGCAAGAGTTAAAATATGTGGTTAGCACGGCAACAGACAATGGTATAAGACCGTGCAAGGTCGGCCATTGAAAGGGAACTCACCGTTCCCACCGGAGAAGGCATCGGCGGAGGGGGCGGCAAACCTTGCTTCTCACACATAGCCTGCAAATTAGTTTTCGAGGAGTCAAAGAAATAGCCTTGTTGCGTCTCACACATGGCCTTGCTTCTCACACAACTGACTTACCGCAGCGAAGTCGTGCATGGCCTTCGCATGGGCATTATTGCGTGCCCTCTCCTCGTCAAGCAACCTCTGCGTATTCCGGTCCCTCTCCTCCAGCAAGAGCCTGGTGGCCTCCCTCTCCTTCATAAGTGCGGCCTGCAACCACTCCTCAAAAGGAATTTTCATCATCCATCCAGGGACAAAAGAACGAAAGAACTAATGAAGAAAACTAACCTTGATGGCAAGATCAACTGGCCTCGCGCGTTGCCGTATTGCAGGAGCCGAGCTCGTTTGCCTCGACTTGATCTGAGATAGAGTCTCAGTGATAGGGACGAAGCCATCACACATGGCCAGCGTGCCATGACTCTTACCGCCACCAGAGATCATTAACGCCTCTGGATCGATAGGATTCTGGCTCGGGTCAAAGTCAGGCCCGCGCAGCTGTTTGACCACCTGAGAATAAGACGTCATCTTGCTGTAGGCGGACAGGCTTGTGTACGCTGACGGCCCGTCGCCCTCAGGATATGCCTTCGCCGTCTTGTACGAGCCCTTATGGGCCATGCTAAACGCGGCGTATCCCTCAGGCTCAGGCTGGTTATTGTGTTTGGCCTACACAAAAAGACAGAATTAGTATAACAAAAATCATGAACGAACGAATTATAGATGAAACAAAACAAGGCACACATACCCATTTTTTGGCGTATTGCTTGATGTTGGCATTGCCTTGGTGGTGTGGCACACCAACCAGTTGGGCACGACGGTCCTTGGCCATAGTGTGGGTGCTCAACCAAGACTCTGTGCACCACCTGTCCGCTATCATCTCCCAACAATCCATCTTATCGGCCAACCATCTCGGGGGCACCTATGAATGTAAGTTAATGAAGAATGAAACTAAGTATTATAACTAAATAGACCTAACTAGCCCTAAGAATTGATCTTTGGAATGTACATACCTCCATGTACTCGGTCTTATCAAGGAAAATCTTTTGACATTCAGTCTTTGTCTTCGGCTCCCCTTGCTTGGCGTACCAATCTCGAACAGCCTGAACACGCATTTCGTGCCTCGTGTTATTCAATAAACTCTTGCACTCTTTCACGAGGTTCTTCTTGGCCGCCTCCTCCGTCCCCTCCTCGACCCTAAAGTGACTCTGCAATTATGCCAAATAGATGCAAATATGAATAGTGAAATGATTTGGAAGGAAATAACAATATATAACATTGTATACTTACCCAAAAATCAGCCAACACCTTGTCGGCCACGCTCACGCAAACAACACCATTGACATGTGTGTTTTCCGGGAGCAGAGCGGCTTGGTAGTGCTCCCAGTTGAGTCCTGGCTCGGGAACCATACCCTCACCGGGCAACTCCACTATCCTGGGGAAGTGCTCCCTAAGTAAAGCACCAAGGAGGCAGTTTGGATTCCGGGTATTCTGCGGGTAATCCCACCCCCTACATAATGATAAGGCAAAGACATTAGCTACTTGGTGAAATATAATGATATAAGGTACACAATATATATCAACTTACTTCTCGCCTTCTGGCTTAATTAATGGCCTGTGCTGCAAGTCCAATCGGTCTGGAACTCGTGTCATACCACGTTGGTAGACCGACTTGCTGGCAGCCCTCTCAGCCTCCGCCTCAGCACCCTCCGCCTCAGCCAACGCCTCAGCACCCTCCGCCTCAGCACCCTCCGCCTCAGCACCCTCAGCCTCAGCCTCCGCCTCAGCACCCTCACCCTCCGCCTCAGCCCCCTGCATCGGTGTCTCCTCCTGGACGGTAGGATCCCGCACCGGCGACACCCTCGTCTGCAAGGATGAAGTGGCCGAGGGTGGTGGCGACTGGCTCCTATCATGCAGCCTCCCTCTCCCACGACCACGTCCTCTGCCTCTCTTCTTTCCTACGCCTCTCCCACGGGGCTCCTCGGCAAAGATCTGCAACAAAGTTCTCCGTAGCTGCCCAGGTGCTATCCTCAACTTATCCCCGCCTGCCATGTCTCACCACCTGTAACGATAAATAGTTAAATAATTAGTACAAATTCAAGGACAATAATTAAGTGAACAATAATAAATACATGAATAATTCAACTAATAATTGAATAATTAAACAACAATGTTTGGATGCATACTAAGTACTAATAGTCTGGATCATCTGTCTCTTCTCCATGGTCAATTGAAGCAAAATCATCATCAGTATCACACGTGTCGTCATGACTGATATCGTCATCGGGTTCAAGGACATCATGTGGAAGGCCTTTTTGTAACCGATCAAGCATTGATAGCTCATCGGCATTGGTAACTTCTTCTACTTCCACTTCTTCCTCATCATCACGTGAGTCTTGTTCCTCCGTGTTCAGGGTGGACGTAGAGCAGTTTCGGGTACGACGTCTGACACCACGTGATTCTTGGAAAAATTCTCCATCATATGTTATTGGGTCAATTTGAGGTTCATAATCGTCTTCATTTGGGGGAGGTGGTCTAAGATGTGGTGGCACATCGAACACGACATACCAACCTTCTAGGTTCTTAACACTTTGACAACAGTATGGCAGATAGAAAACTTGGGTGGCCTGTTGAGCCACAATATAGACATCGGCACCGCTTAACTGCCTGTCTTGTCGAATTTCGACAATCCCAAGATGTTCATGAGTCCGTCTTGTCTTAGTAGGATCGAACCAATGACATTTGAACACAACAACGTTCGGAGGATTTTCACCATAATAATGAAGTTTGTAGACTTCTTCAAGTCTTCCATAATACTCGACACCTCCCTCGCCTATAGCAGAGACATCGAAATTGTTTGTTTTTCGACCGGGCATTGAAAGCTCTTCGCTAGCAATACGAAAGCGATACCCGTTGATGTCGTACTTCTGAAATGTACGGACCTTAAAGTCAAAACCATTAGCTATTTGTCTCTATTCATCGTCGACTTGCTCATCTGAATTAGCCGTTTTTTTGAACCAAGAGATGAAACCGGGATAGCCGCCTCCTGTCTTTTCAAGAAGTTCATACTCGAGAATGGATTCTTTCTCGATTGCAACACCATTCGAGAATTGTTCGACGTATCGACTGTATCAATTAATAATAGTTGTTAGACACAAAACTTGATAAAAGTTGCGAAATAATGTACAGAGCACTTACTCGATGTATGGCCGAACTTCTGTTAAATTGTTCAATATATACATCGTTAGTGTGCGCCACTCCTCGACGCACAACAACTTTGGTTTTCCCACACCAGAAGGTGCGAGCTTCCCTTTGAAAAGGTTGAGATTGGATTCACGTCGTTTGGGGTCGCCCAGATTGTACCGAGGCTTTGGATTATGCAAGCTGTGCATAGTGGCATCATAGTGTGCTGTTACGAAATTTGTCGCCTCCTCGGTAATGAACGCCTCGGCCATCGATGCTTCAATTCTACGTTTATTTTTACATTTTCCTCGAAGTGTCTTCTGCATTCTTTCAGTTGCGTAGCACCAACGATTTTGCACAGGGCCACCCAATCTTGCCTCGGTTGGGAGATGCAAAATCATGTGTTGCATCGGATTAAAGAAGCCCGGTGGAAAAATCTTCTCTAACTTGAAGAGCAACTCATGCGCCAACTCTTCCATGTCATCTATCAAGGCACGCGACAACTCTTTAGCACAAAGAACACGGAAGAAATAGCTCAACTCGGCCAATACTAGCCATTCAGCCTCGGGGATATAGCCACGCAACATGACCGGCATTATCCGCTCAAGCCATATGTGCCAATCATGACTCTTGAGCCCAAAAATTTACATTTTTTCAATGCTCGCTCCCCTCGCTAGATTCGCAGCATACCCATCGGGGAACAACAACTTTTTTTGCACCCACAAGAGGATTTCCCTTATTGCTCCCTTCTCAAGATTGTACCAGGCAGGTGGTTTGGACCAATTTTTTCTTCCTTTCAGTTCTCGAATGTTTAGTGATGGCCAATCACACAGAGTCTCCTGGTCAACTCTAGCCTTTGTATTATCTTTGCCCTTATCAGTGCCAAAAAATGTGCCAAGAAGGGCCTCGGCGATATTCTGTTCAGTGTGCATCATGTCAATGTTGTGTGGAAGTAAGAGGTCTTCGAAGTAGGGGAGATCCCAGATGCATGGCTTGTGGGTCCAGGCGTGTTCTTCATTATAACCCAAGAAATACCCTGGACGGTTTGGATCAGGCTCCATAGATTTTAACTGTTCGTTAATTTGTGCCCCCGTCAACGCAGGTGGTGCAGAGTGTTTGAAAACTTTACCTTTCATGAAATTCTTCTTGTCTTTTCTGAATGGATGGTCCATAGGCAAGAACTGTCTATGCAAGTCAAAGCAGGAATATTTCCCACCCGCCGGCAACCAATGAAACTTAAGAGCTGCCTTGCATTGTGGGCATGGGAACCTTCCATGCACACACCAGGCAACGAAAAGCGCAAATGCTGGCAGATCATGCAACGAGTATTGGTACCAAACATACATTTGAAAGTTCTCTTTCTTAGCTGTGTCGTATGTGTTGACCCCATTCACCCAAGCTTCTTTCAAGTCATCCATCAGTGGTTGCATGTACACACTCATATTCTTCCCCGGGTATTTTGGCCCTGGAACTATCAACGTCAGAAATATGTGCTTTCTTTGCATAATGGATGATGGTGGAAGATTGAGGGGAATGACAAATACAGGCCAGCAACTATATTGGGTAGCCGTCATACCAAAAGGATTGAACCCATCGAGGCTGATGGCGATTCGACAATTCCTTGGTTCTTTAGCTTTTTCCTTATGTATACTATCGAATGCCTTCAATGCGTCACCATCTGAAGGGTGTACCAACATCGGAACTCCGTGTTCATCTAATTCTTTCCTAATTCCATGTTTGTGCCATGTCATCTGTTTTGCTGTTTCTTAGAGCATGTAAAGTCGTTGAAGTCTTGGTAGGATCGGCAGATACCGTAGGACACTCATGGGGATTTTGCTCTGCTTCTTCTCACCTTCACCGTTTTCTACCTCAACATATCTGGAGGACTTGCAAAATGGACAATATGTTTCCTCCGCATACTCTTTCCTAAATAAGGCACATCCCTTCTCACAAGCATGTATCTGCTCATACGGCATCTTGAGTGCACTAAGGATTTTGTCTGACTCATATAGGTTTGAAGGCATAATATGACCTTCTGGTAAAAAGCGCCCAAATAGGGTCATCACTGACTCAAACAGATCTCTTCCAATGTTGAACTGGGCTTTCAGAGCCATTACTTGTGCGATGGCATCTAGCTGAGAAATCTTAGTGTGCTCGTGAAGAGGGCGTTTTGAAGACTCCAACATGGCATAGAAGGCTTTCGCGGATTCCTCCATCTCTTCGTCCTTGTTCGGAGCATCATCAAAGTCATTCACCATGTCTTCAATCCCTGTACCATGATCATCGGTGCGCCGACGCAACACCTCGTCTCTGTTACGTTGGGCCGACTCACCATGAAATGTCCACAAGGTATAGCCGGGAGTAAAACCACGCATCTGCAGGTGTTTACCCATTACATCCTTTGTCTGTCGCGAATAATTCTTGCACTTAGTGCAGGGGCACCATGTTTTTGGCTGGCCTGTAGAAAACGCCGTTTCCATGAATTCATAGGTTTTGCTCAACCATTCATCGGTCATATCTCTCTGACTATGGTGACCGGTGTACATCCATTCACGATCAGTCATTCTGGCAAGCTAGCTACATAGTATCCACATATAAAACAATATAAAATATCAATTCATCAAGAATGTTAAATTAATTATGGCCATTTTTTAATCATGGTTAATACATTGGGATGCACGGCATGCACACCTACCAGCTACTAGGTAAAGATGGGTCCTAATCCCACCCGAGTATGTGTAGATTGGGTCATTTCCCACTGCTCTGCTCCCGACCCAACGCAAAATTTCGGCAGCACCTCCCCGCTGTTCTCCTGATACACGTCTCGGCAACTAACCGAGAGGATGTGTACCCGGAGAACAACAAGGAGGAGCTGTCAAAACTCTGCATGGGATCCGGAGCAAAGCGTGGGAAACGACCCAATCTACACATACCCGGGTTGTCCATGGATAACGTTGGACAATTCGAAAGAATCACCGTTATAAATATGCAAATGCATGCATATTTATGACAGGAACCCTTTCGAACAGGAGACGCATATTGGTTACGCAACACCTTTGCATTTTAATACTAAAAATACCTAGCTAGATAGTGTCATCAGCACGAAGGCCGGAACAGAGCAAAATAAAGGGGGTGGAGGAGGAGTTAACAAATGTACTCACTTTTGAATGCAGGGGAGGTCGTCGAAAACCAATCCCTCGCGGAGAAGCTACTGCACATTTAAATGCACTCAATCAACACAAATACGCACTCGCGGTAATTAAGCTAACTAATACTAACATCTATCATTTAAATGCATTTTTCTAAAACTCTGAATGTCCATATCTTTACGGTGTAGATTACTCTATATAATATGAAGTTTGCAATATATATTATGTTATTTTTATACTATGGAAATACCAGATATTTCCAATTCAATCTGTCACATATCCGTTTTTGTCAGTTACGCATCCCTCACGTATCTCTAGCTCAAAAAATAATATCTCTAACGTATCTCTCTCTCTTAACATATAGTCCAAGTTTTTTACAACTGCACCACGTTCTACTTTGCAGAGTTGTATTTCCTAGTTTGTTACCTTATGTTGGCATGGAATTTAGAAGCTCAGACGAGGCTTGGTCATATTGGCTTAGCTACGGTGGGAAGAAAGGCTTTGAGGTTAGGAAAAGGTATACAAACAAGAGACGGGGGGAGTGGCAGGTGGTGGTGGTGAAGAAGTTGCAAATGATAGAGTTTATAGGGATAATGCCAAGGAGCCTGAAGGTTACAAGACCAACCTTAGCTTCACTCAGTTGTTGATGGTATAATCTTGCTCATGTAGTTTAAAAATCTACAATGATCCCAACTAGAGATGGCAAAATCTTGCTCATACGTTATTCTTATTTATTTAATTTTCAGGGGCCAATTACTGATGATCTTTTCACTGGGCATGGTGAAGTTCTGTTGTTTTTCGAAAATGAATCAGAGGGGCCTGACCCGATTAATCACTTGTCACAACAATAAATTGACCCAAATGATAAGTAGCAAAGATAAGGTAATCTTAGCATGGTCACCCACTGATAAGCAATACATTGGCTGATAAATCAGTGAATTGGAAAATATCTTGATTATTTTGTGAGTGTATTTTTGCTGAACAGTGGTAAATTAAAAAAACTACGAGTAAGTAAATTAAAAAAACTAAGGCCTAGTTTGGTAACGCGGTTTTTTCAAAACAATAGTATTACAAAACCTCAGTATTTTCGTGTGTGGGCAATAAATACTTTTGGTTTCTAAAAAGCGTAGTTTTTTTCTCAGTTTTGGTAAAACTGTGGAGGCGTTTGGCAAATGGCAATTTTTAGTAAGTTTCTCTAATTTTGAAAGATTGTTCTGTCGTTGCATGGATAATCTTGACGATAACTATAGCCAAACCTAACTCAGCTGTACTCACGGCCGGATCAACTCGTGCTAACAGGCACCGTATGGATGTTGGGCATGAGCAGGTTCTCTCTGTAGTGCTAGAATACATAGTCGAGTTATCTCTTGTGATGCATCAAAGGCGGAGCGTTGTGACAGGCACTGAAGGTGCAGCTCGTGCGTCTAGAAGTGATCAGAAGCAACACACCCCTGTAAGAATCGCCTCCGCGTGCACTTGTTTCCGGCCGGTGCTAAGTCATACGTACATCTATGCAGTATGCACACCTCGATCTTGCCTGACTGGCCAGATAGATCTATCGTCTAGCAACTATTGGTCATCAGTTGATGGATTTAGAGGGACCAATGAGCCAGTGTTTCTCAGTTTTAAAAAAAGAGGCCCCGACCTCTTTTTCAAATACTACAATAATACCATAGTTTTAGAGATACTATGGTTTGTTAGGCTGCAGTATTTTTTTAATTCAAACACCTTAAAGTATTTAATACTGAAGTTTTTTCATAAACCACAGTATTCCTAGAAAACCTTAAAAATACTTAGCTTCCAAACGCACCCTAATAGGAAATATAAGGTAATCTTAACAGTGGTAAACTAGTTGATTTTTCTCTCCTCTTGTGACCCGGGATGCTTTTTCTTCCATGCAGGGGCAGAGACAAGAGGGCGAACGAGTAGGGGCCTGACCCGATTAATTCGTCCGGCGGCTGCCGGCGGGGGGGCGGCGGGGGCCCGAGCCGGAGGAGGAGGAGGCGACTCCGGCGGCGTCGGGCAGGGGGGCGGCGGGGGCCGGGGCGGGCAGCGCCTCGTCGTCCGGCGGCTGGCGGTGGGGGGGGGGGCGGCGGGGGCCGGGCCGGCGGGGGCCCGAGCCGGAGGAAGAGGATGGGGACTCCGGCGGCGGGGGCCGGGGCGGCGGCGGGGGGGCGGCTGGGGCCCGAGCCGGAGGAGGAGGAGGGGACTCCGACGGCGAGGAGGGCGGCGGGGGCCGGGGCGGCGGGGGCCCGAGCCGGAGGAGGAGGAGGGGACTCCGACGGCGAGGAGGGCGGCGGGGGCCGGGGCGGCGGGGGCCCGAGCCGGAGGAGGAGGAGGGGACTCCGGCGGCGGGGGCCGGGGCGGCGCAGTGCGGGGGAGAGCAGCTGTATGCGTGTGGGAGGGTGAGAGAGAGAACGGTGAGAGAGAGAGAAGATGTAGGCCCGGGGGATAAGGCAGTTTTTTTTTCTTTGCCCTCAGCCAGCTGTCGGCAAAGACAGCCGTTAGTCTTGGCCCTCAGCTGGCTGTCGGCAAAGAGAGCCCCCGTTTTTTTTTCTGGTCGAGGCGGCGACTGTGTTAGCCCCAATGCCGTCAGCCTTTCCATGCCGACAACTTTTTTGTCCTTCGCCGTCAGCTGGCTACCGGCTTAGATAAAGCGGACGGCAGATATTTTATTTGCCGTCAGCCCCTCCTATGCCGTCAGCTTTTATTTTGGCTGAGGGCAAAGTCTCTTTGCCCTCAGCCCCGTGAAATTGCTGACGGCAAAGCTTAAAGCTGTCGGCAAACTAGCAGATTCCATTAGTGTACAATCCAATATTGATGGGGTTCTACATAATCGCTTAGAGTCCTCATAATTCACATATTACTACAAGAATTACGTCATAGTATATCCACCAACTTCAATAATCATGGCCATCTAATCTCCAAGGCCAAACCACATAGGTTGTAAACCAATCTGACAGCTCCAAGTACACACACTCTATATCCACCGAGAAACATGGTATCATGATCGAGATTAACGGCTAAATCCAATTCACTCTGAACCATGTCATTTTTGTCATCCTCAATACTCTATTAAGATTACCTATTTAAATCCAAGACTTAGATCCAATAATAAGTCTACTTGATACTCCAAGTTGTTATGGTAAAGGCATCAAATCATGCCAACTACTTGCTAAAGTCGTGTATACCACCAAAATATTGTTGATCGCGATTAGGATCGTCCTACTAAATCCAATCTTACTCCAGATTATGTAGGTTATGCTACGATATAATCTTGTTCCACCAAATCCACCTACCTTTATAAGGGTCTCACGATCCACCAAAATAGTCTAGCTATATCCTCAAGACACATATCATCATCACCATGACAGTCTTTAGTCTAATACTCTATATCCAAGAACGGTCCTCTTATGGCATCAAGGTTACAGTGCTAGCTTATGATTGAAGGATACTTGTTCACGGTGATCACTTGTTCCATAAGGAGCCCGGTGCTTAGCGGGGTTTATCGGGGACCTGCACGTGTTCTGACAAGTCCGTGCACTAGACATGTGACCAAAAAATTTGAGCTGGAAAGGCTTGTGGAGGTTAGTCTGGTCTAGTGCGGTTTTCCAATCTCGAGGGAAAATCACACTACAAACGGGGTGCGTGTGGTTAAGCATAGCACAGGCAGTGTCTTGAGTGTCAGTCGTCCTTCGAAGTGGATCCTTGGTGCATCTTGCCTTGTTGTCTTCAGTTGTCGAGAGAGGTGAGAGAAAGAGAGAGAGAGAGCACAGAGGGGAGTGTCTAAGGGTCTCAGTGCAATCAAACAAGCGTTGGAAAGTCAACTAAAACAAGTGCCAAAAATCGTTTTGAACAACAGAATAAGACAAGTGATATAACTGCAGGCTTGTTGCCTAAGCAAAAGTGCGACTTATATCAAAGCACAAACAACAAAACAAACAACACATATCATGGTCCATCCGAACCATTTCACGGACTCGACTTCGTATAGGGAATTCACGACTCATCTTATCCTAGATTCTGGGACTCGACAGTCGTGCTTGCTTCGTGCTCCGGAGAGGAGTCCGCTAAGTCTTCTAGACCTTCTCATGGTGTTGTCACGCCTCTTGTTGTCGCTCGCCAAAGCAATTGCTTGAGTTCTCGTCTAGGACTATTGTTGTCTTCTCGTCTAGGAAGTTGCTGATGAAGATAGTTCTTCATTGCTGTCGTTGACAGGGTCTTCTGTGGTCTTCATGATCTTGTCAGTGTCTTCTCGTCTTCCGAGGCTTCGGGAGTCTCAAGTAGACATCTTCATGCACCAATATTTGCATGACAGGATAGAGTTCTGATCTGTCAATCATACTAAATGCGATATCGACACCTAGACTGGGGGATGAAGAGAATCGTTTTCCTACTCACTAAGGTGAGGTGGACCAAATGGCGAGGTTCTCATCCACCGGTAGTGGCTGACACAATTTCTTAAAACTGACAGGGTCACTCTATTAGTGATGCAGATCAAGGTTTGCATATATTATGTCCAGTTTATCGTAGGCAAAAGTGGCATCACTCTGGAACAGTGCCCAGGGTTTCACCATCTTCTAAGCCTCGATGTCCTCGTTCTTCTTGGAGTTACTTATGTGGGTGTCGTCTGGTCGCGGAGTGGTCTTCTCTGTCTTTCAGCACAGGTGTTTGCCTGGAAAGGTAACTTCATTCCGGGCTGCTCACGAGGATTTCACTTTATCCCTCGGTCAGAAGGCATAAGGTACTAACGACCATTTGCAATTTTATTAAAAAGTAGACGAGGAGTGTCAAGAAAATAAGAGTGGAAGGCTAGAGCATAACCTTCAATTTCTTTGAAGATTTAGGAGAGTCGAGAAAATATATAGGTTTTGTAAGTATTTTCGAAGAATTTGGAAAGCAGTTTTATCCTAAACAAATGTCCGTGCTAACTAAGGACTTCCTACAGTCAGGATGGCTCTGATACCAGCTCTGTGGGGACCCCGACTTACTAGTCGAGAATAGCCGTGCTCAGTGATCTCAGAGATGAATGCTCACCGAACACAGATACCGAATAAAAGAGTCTTACATCCATACATATTGTTTGATAGAATAAATGGCCACCTCCGTCGAGTCTTACATATATAGGGCCTTGAAGGCCAAAGCACCAAAATAGACCAATAGCGGAATTATTGGTTGAAAGCGTGAACCCATGCCATCAGCCTTAACCTACATGCATTCTGACTGGGAAGCGTCCTAGCTCGCAAGAACGTCACCGAGTTAATCTTCACCATATCCTATCTTTCACACCTGGTCAATAAAATAACCAGTGGCAAGCCAATGAGTACTTTGAATGTACTCACAAACAGCCCATGATATGAACAATGAAAGTGAAGCATAACAATATCGTGCATTTCTAGTATAACTCATCTGGGTGGTATGATCATGAATATGCATCAAGTTAAAGAATTACTCTTTAAGAACACGTTACAGATATCAATGTATCTGCTAAGGGCTAAACCAACCGGGTTCACCCTATATGCCAAGTCATCGGACTTGTCAGAACCTCAATTTATCAAGTGAGGGCTAATCCATCCGGGTTTACCCTATATGCCAAGTCACCGAACTTGGTCATATTATCATTATGATAACACCTTTTTAACACCACACACACACTCAGTCACACTTGGTTTATGCGGAAACGCTGGACGTAGTTTAAGCAGGATTACCCAACTGTCCTTGACCGTGGACACGGCTATTCGAATATTTTAACACTATGCAGAGGTAGTACGCTGGACCCACGGGATCCAGGAAACTTCCGTGTCATCCACGACTCGTGGTATATCACATATACCCGATGTAAGTACTCGATCATCATCTTTCCCCTGACGATACTAGACAAAAAGGTCCACTCGATTGGTACCCAACCCACATGTTGTACATCTTACGAGCACCGACTCTGGACAGTATCAACCATGCAGGGACCAACAGTGTGCCTGGAACTCATAATAATTGCATAGTCGTCCTACCTTGCACGACCCCATCATGAGAGCGACGACAATCACTCCCTCCACTAGTAATGCGGCTCTTTGCTAGTACCGACCAGAGTAATCAACAAAGCCCTGTCCAATAAGGGTAACGTGGTCGTACTGGTAAGGTTGGGACGGTCGACACATCATCTATACCTATACTAATTCTAGACTCTCAAGAAATTCCCACGTTAATTAGATTTGACGAGCCGTTTATCTGATGTCGGACCGAGTTATTACGGTGATGATCAACCCGTTAGAAACTCCCACCATAATCAAAGAAGAAAAACAAAACCATCTAATTTGTGGGACTTAGAATAATCGTCCGGATGTAATCTCCCTGCATAGAGTCCAGGGAAAAAACAACAACCAGATATTTTGTGCAAAACGTATTAGCAATTCTCCGTGTATAGATAAAAAACAACAACCAGATATTTTGTGTAAAACGTATTAGAAATCTAAATCAACAGCCAAAAAGGCAATTATTACGGTGCAGATTGATTCATAAATTTCTCCATACTGACGTATCTCTTGCAATCTCTCAGGTATATCTTTTTTTTCTGGCTCAATATCTCACGTTTCTCCCTTTTCTTCTCACGCACCTCTCTCTCTCTCACATGAGTTCCGTTTGACTTCACAGATCTGTCTCTCTTCTCCATCCTTATCTACTACATATAAATTAATCACAGGTAAATAACATATCAATCTCTCTCATGCTTCTCTCTTCCTTGCTCGCGCATCTTGCTCTCTCTCATGTGTCCCGTTCAATCTCTCAGATATGTCTCTTTTCTTTCTATCTATTTACTGGAGTACTAATTAATCAGAGTGAAAACCATATCGTTAAGATTAACGAGAAAGGACCAGGTTCGCTTTGCTTCAGCTATGGATAAAAAAAGCATATCTTCAAGATTAATTAGAGAGGACCAGGTTCGATTTTCTTCAGCCATGGATCCCTTATGATCCAGGTGTTTATTCAATCAAAATCCTTTGCCCATCCGGATCCGGATTCGTTTTCTTGGATTATTTGTTCTTGATTTTGTTTCTTCCCTGTTTAAACTTGAATCCACCACATATCTTTTCCTTTCGATTCAGATTCAATTTTTTTAATGATCTTCATGAATTCAATCTAGAACTTCTCCCCAAGCACTTTTACTTGGTTAGATTTCTACCGCTTATTTATTTTCTTCTTACATGACTACCCCCTCTAGATTAGAGATGAGGCACATCAACCCAGCCATTGCCTCCACCGCACAATACAGTCTGCAGGAGATGTTGAGCGTTTACCTCAGCAATGCCTTAGATGGAAGAGCCAGCGCCATGTACATGTCGGGGACAACCTATCTGTGATTCCAGGGTCTTTTTTGTACGATGACCTCTCCATGGGGCATCATGCAGTTTGTGCACTGCAGCGTCAATAATCTTAGCACACCGTGGGAGAAGCGCATGAAGGTGGGCAATGGAGTTTTGAATTGCTGATATTTTCTATCACCTCCTTACATAGCTGTGGTGTTTAATTGCATATGTGTCATACCAAGGAAGGTGCGAGGTGCTGTGAGTTAAAGATCAGTGTGGCCTGCAACGCTACAAACACAATAAGAGACTGCCACCATTCACATGATTTGAAGGTAGCAACAATTTGACTTTGGCATCGACAATATAACAAGGACGAAATTGTTTACCATATTCATGCATGGATTACTCCTCGCATCCCAATAGAAGAAACATTTGCAAGACTCCTCTTTTCGCGGGCCAATACCACCATCTCTCCTCTGTCTACATGTTGGACCTGTTCGCCATGTGTTTGAGGCAATATTCAG
Source organism: Hordeum vulgare subsp. vulgare (assembly GCF_904849725.1). Lineage (NCBI taxonomy): Eukaryota > Viridiplantae > Streptophyta > Magnoliopsida > Poales > Poaceae > Hordeum > Hordeum vulgare. Next base: position 33,299,362 of record NC_058518.1, read on the forward strand.
AGAAAATAGTATGGAGGATGTGTTGTACAAGCGCTGAGCAGAACTCGATGATTGAAGATCCGATCTTAGCTAATTATTTCTTATAAACTTTTTGTATTGTATTTCCCTTTTATTTTGTCTTGGTACACACGTAGATACGACTTAATAAGTTGATAGAAACTCCATATGCAATGGTACATAATCTCTGGTTGTTGATTCCCTATGTTAGGATCTCCTAATTTAGAAGTTAATGAAAAGAAGCTGACAGAACAGTAACTTATAGATTATTACTCCCTCCGTCCGGAAATACTTGTAAATCTAATCCCATTTCCCACTACAAGAAATATGTCAACTAACGACCTTTTGTGTGTGACCCTATAAGGAATGGTCATAAATCTATGACCATTAGACATCATTTGGTCGTAAGCTGTCTGGAGGGGTCCTAGCCCCAAAAACCATCGACCATTTTCATCAGAAAGGTCATCGCTTGCTTACTGGAAAAGGTCATAAAGCGGACAGCACCTGGCACTGCCTTATTTCTAGGTGATAATGACCAATATGCATGGTCGTTACTAAATAGTTCGAATGCACTTGGCTGGTTACGCAGCCACCTCAGCAGCCTCGCTTACTTGTCAATGAGGTAGGACCCATTTGACAGTCCGGTGAGGGGCCGGCGACCGAGCGGGGACATGCGCGAGCCTCGCTTAATTCCCAAAAAAACATGTGCGAGCGGGGACTCGAACCCACGACCGAGCGCTTCCGCTAAGTGTTTGCTACCGCTGGGCTAGAGAGGGACTGTTGCGAAGGTATCAGTATTTGGGGTTATATTATAGTAAATCGTGGGTCTCTCGTATCATTGACAAGTGGGACCGACGGGGAAGGCGAACACTTGGCCAATTTCCGACAAGGGCCAACACTTAGCCAATTTCCGACAAGGGACGAGCAAATCTAGATCTCGGGGGCGGCGGCGACCGATGGGGACGGGGGCGGTGACCGACAGGGGCGGTGACCAGCGGTGGTGGTGCGGCCGCCACGCACACCTCACCCATCGGCAGTGGTGGTGGTGCCGACGCCACGGCCACCTCGGCCACGCCTCGGCCACGACGACCTCGCCCGACCAGTGGAGGTAGCGGTGGTGGTGCCGCTCGCCTCAGCCACCTCGCCCACTTGTAGTGGTGGTGGTGCTGCCGCTGAGCATGGGGAACTCGCTACTGCCGCCGGACAGAAGCTGGATTAGAAAAGGAGTTAGAAGGTTTTCGAAAGAACATATGAAAGGAGTTGATGAATTCATGCAATTTGTTCGGGAAATTTTTTCCAAGGATGTTGTCATCGTTTCCCCATGCTGTAATTGCCTCAACCGTTGGAGAAAAGGTCAAGGTGTAGTGGAAGATCATCTTCTTCTTAATGGGATGGCCAACACATATGATAGATGGATATATCATGGAGAACGTTTAACCGGACAACCTCAACATATTGAAGCTGATACACAGGCTCCTCATATGATGGGTGGTGGTGATGCTGGCATTAATTTTATGGAAAATATTTTGCGAGAGCATGTTGGTTTGGATGAAGAGGATGGGCATGAAGATGATAGGATTCCTGACCTATCGAAGGATCTGTACGATGCTGAAGATCATGCTGATGGGGAGAAGTCGATGTTTGCTGAGGTGTTGAAGGAGGCTAAGCGCGCATCTCATGGAGGGGGTAAATTTTCAAGATTTACCTTCACCGTGAAGTTACTCCACATCAAGTCTTTCTACCGGATTAGTAGTGCTGCATTCAACGCAATACTCCGCCTTTTGACCTTGCAATTCCCTGATAGCTGTGTTCCCAGGTCTTATGATGAAGCATTGAGCATAATCCGCAGGCTGGCGCTAGGTTATGTTTCAATACATGTGTGCCCAAATAACTGTGTCTTGTTTCGGAAGGATTTTGCGAAGCATGACAACTATCCAAAATGCAATGCCTCAAGGTGGAAAGATGCTGCTGGGAAGAAGTCAATACCACAGAAGGAACTTAGGAACTTTCTGTTGATACCAAGGCTGCAGCGGATGTTTATCTCGAAGAAATCATCATTGGAGGTACAATGGCACAAGCTTCAGCGGCAACCTGTGGACAATGAGCTGAGCCATCCAGCGGACGGAGAGGCATGGAAAGAATTTGACCGTGAACATGGAGATTTTTCTGCAGATCCAAGGAATATAAAACTCGGCATTGCCATAGATGGCTTTAATCCGTTTGGGAACATGAACACGTCTGATAGCATGTGGCCCGTGTTTGTGGTGCCGTACAACCTGCCACCATGGGCATGCATAGATCAGTCCAACTTCATGATGTCACTGCTTATCCCAGGTCCAGAGTCCCTAGGAAAGGATTTTGATGTCCTTATGGAGCCCCTCGTAGAAGAACTGTTCCAGCTCTGGACTCGTGTACGTACATACGATGCCTCTAGTCCGGAAGAAAAGTTCAATCTACGTGCTGCGGTCATATGGTCCATCCATGATTTCCCGGCACTGCACACTCTGTCTGGGAGGATCACAGCGGGTTATAAGGCATGTGTCCATTGTCACAAAGACCCTTGCTCAAAGAGAATAAGGAGCCAGATCTACTATATTGGGCACCGCCGCTTTCTTCCCCGAAACCATCACTGGAGAAGAAGCAAAGATTTTAATGGGGAGAATGAAACCCGTGACAAGCCAACTAAATTCACTAAGGAAGAGCTGGAGCAGCAACTTGAGAAGGTGAAGGATGTGAGACCAGGAAAGCTTGCAAAGAAAAGAAAGCATGCGGAAGGTCAATGTTGGGACCGGAGGTCTTGTTTGTGGGACCTGCCATACTGGGGTGGTCTGAAATTAAGGCATAATCTCGATGTAATGCACATTGAGAAAAACATATGTGAGAATCTACTAGGGACGTTTCTGAACATTGAAGGGAAGACAAATGACACGGTTAGTTCTAGGCTTGATTTGGAGGACATGGGCATAAGAGAAGATTTGCATCTAAAACATGATGAAGCTGAACATACATTTGAAATGCCACGAGCATGGTATACAATGAGTAAAGATCAAACGCTAGCATTATGTGAATTCATAAGAGCGGTGAGATTTCCAGATGGTTATGCTTCTAACCTAGAAAAGTGTGTTACTTCTGATGGATTCAAGCTTTCAGTACTGAAAACCCATGATTGTCACATCCTCCTCCGAAGGATTTTACCGACTGGCCTCCGTGGAATCATGGACAATGATATATATGAAGCGGTTGCTGAGCTAGGAAATTTGTTTAGAGAACTGTGCTGCAAAACACTCAAGTTAACTATTCTGGAATGACTTGAAAAAGAAATCCCAATTATTCTTTGCAAGCTTGAGAAGATTTTACCTCCATCTTTCTTCACTGTGATGGTCCATTTGGCGGTGCACTTACCAAAAGAGGCAATGCTTAGAGGCCCTGTGCAATACGGTTGGATGTACCCAATCGAAAGAAGGCTGCTTACTTGTAAGCGTTATGTGCGAAACACGACAAGACCTGAAGGTTCGATTACTGAAGCATATGTCGTTGACAAGTGCTTGACTTTTTGCTCTAGATACTTTGGCGATGTGGAAACAAGATGGAACCGGCCGGGCAGAAACAGAGAGCGGTCTGATTCGCATATTGGTGATGTCTCGGTTTTCAACCATGGTGTGAACTTTCTTGGAGCCTTGCGATACTTGGAGGCTGGTGATGAGTATGACAAGATGGTTTGGTATGTGCTCAGCAATTGCGCCGAGGTTATACCATATATCGAGTACGTTATATCTTGTGCACTCGTTATTTATTTACTTTTGCTTGGGTCGTTGGCACCACCCTAATATTTTAATTCACATGTTTTGTTGGCATTGCAGGAAATGCAAGGAAGAGTTAAATCAGGAAGAAAGCCAGATCAATGTTGATAAAATGGTTGCCAAGGGATTTGCTAAATGGTTTAAGAATCATGTTGGAAAGTTGCATGAGGAGAAGAAAGTCAGTGATGATCTATTTGCTTTGGCATGCTTACCAGATAAGCGAGTGCGAGTGTATTCAACATGCATTGATGATGGTGTCCGGTACCACACCTTTTATCGCGAGGAAAAAAGGAATACACAAAATAGTGGAATCGTCACTGAGGGGTCACATACTCGTGAGAACATTGACTTCTATGGTCAGCTGAGAAGCATCATAGAGTTGCAGTACAACTCTAGTGGAGGCATCCATCTCTCGGTTGAATTATTTCGCTGTGACTGGTTTGATCTTGGTAACAAGAAGAAGAGAAAGTCTTGTGTCAAGTATGATGTCCACTTCAAAAGCATCAACACTTCAAGGTGCTGGTATAAGAGTGATCCCTTTATTCTAACAGCACATGCAACAAAGGTGTTTTACCTGCTAGACACTGTTTTGCACGGAAAATGGTGAGTTGAGCAAAACTTTGAGCACAGACACTTGTGGATTGTGACTGAAACTGAAACTGAAGTGGAAAAGCGACCCGGTGGTAGTGGCCTAACATATCAGGATGATGATTGTACGGAAGTTCCGGTGCAAGCTGGTGATGACTCTATGGAAGTTCCGGTGCAAGCTGGTGATGACTCTATGGAAGTTCCGGTGCAAAGCAGAGTCCGTAGGGACCGGGAACGTGTGCTCATTGATGTTGCAACAGTTGAAGGCATCAAGAAAAGAAGAAAGGAGGTAGCGGATGGACATGAGAGCGAGGATGAGGAAAACAGGACTGATCATACTATGCTGCAATATTGTAGTGACGATGAGGAAAACATAAGTGGGCATAGAGTTCTTTGTTTTGGTATCAACGACGATGAGTAGCGAATAGACATGAAGGTAAATATTGTCTCCTTGGAAAACAGAAGTGAACGTTTTGGTATCAACCTTCTCTATAGTTTTTGTTGTTGTGATCCTGATGTAGTTTTTGTACTACAATTCTCTCGAGTTAGCAAAATGCATGAGACTGATGGTTGTAGTGATGGAGAGGCAGGTGGTGAAGATCATGATGGCTGGAGAGGCAAAATGTTGTATTCAGAAATGGCTGGAGAGGCAAAATGATGTAGTTTTAGTGCCATTTTCTTAGTTTTGGTGAGAACTGTTGGTTGTGATGTGATCCTGATTCAAACTGTTGTGTTGTAATGCAAAATATTGAAAACTGTTGGTTGTGATGTTCCTGAAGTTTTTAGAACTGAATTGAGATATTATTCTCAGAGCTATTTTCAGAACTACATCAGAGAGCTGTTGCTATCTACATCAAAGAACTGAATTAAGATGTTGCATGTTGCTGTTGTTTTCAGAACTAGGAAACCTTTGCATTATGTGAACATATGTGATAAAGTTACCATGTAAAATTGGTCCAAATAATAGAAACACCAAAAGGTTTCCAAGATTCAACCACTAGGTAGGAACGGTCATGCTCGCCGTTTCGACCGCATTTTGAAATGGCCATGAAAAATTCAAAAAAAACAAAAACAAAATGGGAAACATTTGCATTATGTCATCATATGTGATAAAGTTACCATGTAAAATAATAAACTTGTAATACGACAATTATTTTTAAAATGTTCTCACACAAATGAGCTATCATTGGTGAAGATTCATGGCTTTCAAGCCACATGATCAATCTCATGGCCATATTCATGGCATAGTTTGTTGAAATGGTCTCATATTTTGCATAATGGTGCATGTTTGAATGACAAACAATGTGGATTAAGGAAGTTTTCATCTTCCTTGTGTGAAAAACTCATTTTTCATTTTTCAAGTGCCCGAAATGAGTTTTTTTGTGAAGGACCTACCATATATTTGTTTCAAAATTGGTCCAAATCATTTTTCTAACATACTAGGCCATATTTAATGTACAATTGACAAAATGGTTGGGTTTCAAAAACTTTTATCCATCTCTCGTGAAAAACACAAATCTATGTCGAATCAGCTGGAAGCGGGTCAAATTTGAACTGCGGCTACCTTATAGTTTGCTCTTTATTTTTTCCAAAAAGCATTTCTAGGTACACAAGTATCTACTTAATCATAGAAAAACCAAAAGGTTTCCAAGATTCAACCACTAGGTAGGAATGGTCATGCCCGCCGTTTCTACCGCATTTTGAAACGGCCATGAAAAAATTCAAAAAATGGGAAACCTTTGCATTATGTCATCATATGTGATAAAGTTACCATGTAAAATAATAAACTTGTAATACGACAATTATTTTTAAAAAGTGTTCACACAAATGAGCTATTTTCATGGCATAGTTTGTTGAAATGGTCTCATATTTTGCATAATGGTGCATGTTGGAATGACAAACAATGTTGATCAAGGGAGTTTTCATCTTCCTTGTATGAAAAACTCATTTTTCATTTTTCAAGTGCCCGAAATGAGTTTTTTTGTCAAGGACATACCATATATTTGTTTCAAAAATTGTCCAAATCATTTTTATAACATACTAGGCCATATTTAATGTACAATTGACAAAATGGTTGGGTGTCAAAAGATTTTATCCATCTCTCGTGAAAAAGACAAATCTATGTCGAATCAGTTGGAAGCGGGTCAAATATGAACTGCGGCTGCCTTATAGTTTGCTCTTTATTTTTTCCAAAAATCATTTTTAGGTACACAAGTATCTACTTAATCATAGAAACACCAAAAGGTTTCCAAGATTCAACCACTAGGTAGGAACAGTCATGCCCACCGTTTCGACCGCATTTTGAAATGGCCATGAAAAATTCAAAAAAATCAAAAAAATGGGAAACCTTCGTGTCGCATCATCACATATGACCTGCCAACTAGAAAAGATATATAAATTTGAGTATTGATGTCTTCTTGAACTATTCGGTATGATTTTAACCATTATTTCTACACTGTTTATAAAAAAGAAAAAGAAAAAGTCTGCCTCCAAACCCCAAAAAACTAGTGAAAATTTTCCCTCCCACCCCACCAAATTTTCCCTCTCACCCAACCAAAATTTCCTTCCACTCCCTCTCACACTACCCTCTCCATTCCACTCCCCACTCCCCACTCCGCCGCCCCTCCTCTGCTCCGCGCTGCCCCTCCGCCCCTCTTCCCTCTCCCTGATGACGACTACATCGACGACGTCGACGGCTACATCTACATCGACGACGACTACATCGACAACGTCGACGGCTACATCTACATCGACGACGACGGCAACATCTACATCAACGTCGATGGCTACGACTACATTGACGACGACAATACCTCTCCCCTCGACCCATCTCCCGTTGATAGATCCCCTCATGTGTTCTTCTAGTAGATCTTCTAGGGTTTGATAGATCCCGCTCATGTGTTCTTCTATGGTTCATGGGGCTGGATCAATGGGGGTGGTTCGGTACATTCATGGTGTTAGGGTTAGGGTTCATGGGGTAAATATGTCCGCTGACGTGGTTCATAGGGTTAGGGTTCATGTTGCTTGACTACTATGGCTTGCTTGCTTGCTAGCATACATGGTTAATTAGAGTTTTCATGCATTGCTACACTTGTATGTGCATGCTAGTCCAAGTGCTTCAATTTAGTTGCTTGCTTGAACTGTCAGTTTAGTACTGATGCATTAACTGTATGTGCATTGCTACACGTGTATGATGTTTATTCTATTTGTTTTCCTTTATTAGTACCGATGCATGCTGGTCTAAATGCTTTCCTTTATTGATATAAGTGCATCATTTTACTTTATCCCTGTTGTATCTGATTGTTGTTTATTCTATTTTGCAAGCACCACCTCAAGATGATCCATGTCAAGGATGACAAGGTCAAACCCGAGGCCAACCAGTGGTATGCAAGTTGCTCCTTGTGGTTATACTCTCAGATTTATAAATATCTTGGAGGCTGGTGATGTAAAATACTGTCAGATTTTATTATGCAAATGTATTGTTGTAATCTGAATTAGCTGTCTTAGTTGTGCCTGTGTGTTGTTAATCTTCCTTATCTAAATAAGTAGGATTAAATGATAATAAAATATCATAAGATATGTTTGGATGTCTTTCCATGCATTCCAACAATTAACCTAATAATTATGTTTCCTTTGCCTTGCAAAGATGAGCCTCCTCTCACCGAGTACGAGAAGGTTAGGGCTAGAAATATGATGAGGAACAATCGGATATTCCAGTCCCTTGGCATTGATGCAATAGCGTCAATGATTAGGAAAACAAATGATGTACAACAAGGTACAACTAATGGGGTTCAAGAAGGTAGTGGAGTTATCAGTGATGACCCACAGTACAATCCTAAGGAGGATGAAGTTGTAGTGCACAAGACTGTTAAGGTGCAAACTCTGTCTTGCTTGGAGGGTTCAGGTTCTTGTATGCTCTGTGTTTCCTTGTGCTCACATATCTATCTTGTGATCTAAATTTTTTCTGTGCTATTTATACAAGGCACTAAAGGAATCTAGAACGAAGAGGCCTGGTGTTAAGAAGACAACCAACAATAATAGGAAGAGCTAAGAAGCATCTGCTGCAATGCCTCCAGGAAGGGTGATGGCCCCACCTCCAGGACAAACAAAGAGGATCCTGGAACCTCATGAACCTGATAGAGTCACAAGGCAGAAAGCAACTATGGCGGCTGCGACGGACCATGAGGAAAGTCCGCTGGGCATGGACTTTGAGAGCTCGGTGGAAATGCGTGATGAGTTTTCATCGATGAACGAAGAAACCACTCTCTGCATGGATGAAAGCGGCACTGTGTGTGTACCCCTCAAGCGTGGTGCACCTTCTATTGACAGGAATGATGTCGTCAGTGAAGAAGAAGAGCAGCTTGTGCTTCAACCAGGCAAGTTCACCTTCTCTTTTACTAGTGCATTTTGCAAATGGAAGTGATCATGTATGGTTACCTGTTTAGCATAACCATTCCTGTATTTGTCTATTTCTCTTCTAATTTACGAGTTCAATTTCATTTTCAGATGCAATGACTAACAAGCATAGACTTAGAAAGGGCCAAGGGCTACAGAGAATCACCAAGGCGCTTGGCACAAAGGTGCCTATCCAAATTGCCCAAGGGATGAAGCGTCCAGAGAAGCCTCTACAGGCAGCAAAGTTTGCTTCTGAGTGTGGACTCGTTGCAAGAAGCCATCCACCGGTTTTTCCTCACTTCAAGGAATACAAAAGTAATGCTACTCTAGTGGAGGACTACATTGGGAAAGTTGCTGTAAGCTACTTGTTTTATAGTTAATGTGCTACTCTATTTTCTGTTATGTAGTTAATGAGCAATAATGTTGTTCCTTCCTTGTTTGCTATCTTGGTAGGAAAATTTTGAGATAAACACAGACTCAGAGACCATCAAGTACGCGTGCAAAGATGTTCTCCAGAAAATTTCAAAGAATCGACGCCATAATATCAAGAAGAAGTATTTTGATACCGTAGCAGCAAAAAAGTGAGCACCAAGTCTCCGGTGCCAGATCTGACGAACGGTGAATGGCAAGCTCTGGTGCAGATGTGGTCTACCCCAAGACACAAGGTATGTATATGCTTTGTTTGCTGATTTATGTTCTGCACATCAGGATGGGAATGGCCCATGGTCCCCTTCTTCCTCTTCCATGTTTCTTATCAGAGTAGGAACAATAGAGAGCATCAACTTTCAAAATCAACACCATATGTAATACACTAACTCTTATACAATACTAGTTGTTCATGTACTTGTGCTAGTGCAGGATAACTGAAATATTTCCAAATCAAATATGCTCAGACTCGTATTGTCCTACTATACTACTGCCTATTCCACTTTCTTTCAAGTGGGCAAATAACATTATGCGTTTTTGTAGGAAACCTGTGTGTCGAACAAGATTAATCGAGAAAAAGACGTGTACAAACAAAGAACTGGTTCCAGGCACTACACCGCACACATTTTTGCCACTGTGAGTACCTTTTTCTAAAGACCTTACCATTTGATCCTCGTTGAATATCATTTCTTATTCTTTTTGAATAACATTTTGATTTTTATTGAAAAACATTTCAGAAAGAAGAGCGTAAGGGTGAGGAGTTGTCTGCGATTGACTTGTTCAAGGCCACCCACAACAACAAGATGCACGGGTTTTCGGAGCCAGTCAAGATTGCTATAGTAAGTCACTCCATGCGTTTGTCCAGCTAGTTCAAACTTTTGTCTATAGACCTCAGCCCTGTTTGATTCACAGCCAGCAAGAACACACACTATGTTCCATGATTTGATGGTGTTTGCTACAACCTAAGATAGGTTTGGTATCTCAACTAAGATATCGGAATTTGTTGTTCAGTTCTCAACAAAGATATCAGAATTTGATGTCGCTATTTGTTGCATTTTTATGATATGATGAAAATTGATCTGAATGTTAGTTCTCAACAAAGAAGCCATATTATATAGAACCACCATATTGTTCTGATTGCATGTCTCTAGATCGCATAAGTGTGTACACTTGTTGTAGCTATATTCAGATAATGCTATAAGTTTAGTAGTTATCATCTACTTCTGTTTGAGTTTGAGTAAAATATCTACATATAGATTTTGTGTGCTGGTTTGATCACTTCAAATAATCAATTTCTTGGTCTGGTTTGGTGGCATTCTTGTTTGGTTTCTCTTGCAGAATGTGAAATAGATCTGCCACTAATGTCTATCATTTTCCTCCATATGCTAGCTTGAGATGGAAAAAATGAAGGTCGCGCCGATACGAGAAGGTGAAGAACCAAAGTCTGATGCTGAGATTGTTGAAGAAGTGCTCAAGACCGAAGTCAACCAAAGCACATTCCTAAGGAATGTTGGTCTCAAGTCATCTAGTAAGAACTCTGGCAAAGGAACTGTTGTTGTGGCTGCTCATGTTCGTGATATTCAGCAGAAGCTGGAGAGGTCGGAGCTTCAAGCTGAAGTGATGCAAGAAGAAATGGCAGCAATCAAGCTAAAGGTTGAAGAATATGAAGCTGCACGCGACAAGGAAATTGAGCTACTGCGCAAGAAGTCTCGGGAACAGGAAGAGAAGTTAGCCCACTTGATGGCTCTCTTCGGCGCTAAAGCATTGTAGAAGTTGTACCTGTCGTAGAACCTGTCCTAGAAATAGTGAAGTGGGCTAACTTCTCAAGAACCTGATGAAGTTCCTGATGAAGTTAGCCCACTTGATCGGTCATTCTGGTGATCAAACAATGTCTTGCTCTATTTTGTGAAGCTGTGCACCTGTGAATTTGTCAATTATTTAAGTTTATTTGGACCATTTTGTTTGGGCACTAAAGTTAGTTTGGACAGCAAAAAGGCTGAGGACCAAACAAGAAATAGACTAAGAAGGCTTGGGCCTAAAAAAGAGTAGGCTAAGGCCCAAAAGAAAAGTGGCCTAATAAAAAACCTACTCAGTAAAAGATTCTATCCCAAAAAATAAAAGGCCAAATTATTGGGCCCGACCCATGTAGACGGTCGGAATGGACCGGGCTGAATCTTATTTACGACCTTTTCATGTGGTCATAATTCTGACACGTCAGGCTGCCACGGTGGATCTGACGTGGTGCGGGCAGATTACTAGTGACCAAATGATTTGGTCGTTAAACCTACGACCTTCTGTTTGGTCATAAAATCTTACTACCAATCCAGAAAAAAGGTCGTTATAGTTCACTAAAGACCCTCAACTTTTGACGTTCTGTTTTTGGTCATAAAAAGGTCATAAATGGAATTCAAGGACCATTCAGTGACCAATATTGAAGGTCGTTAGTTGACATATTTTTTGTAGTGTCTGAAACCATACTCACACAAAACACCGGTGCATCACTTCACCAAAAGTGACCACCAACTCATCATCACCCTCGGGCATTAGTGGCACCCGACGGGGTTTTCATAAACCTTTGATTTAACTCATCCTCATGCTCATGATAATATATTTTTACTTGTCAACATGGTATTAACATGGTCAAGCTCAATGCAATGATTTTCTAATTCTACTAGTCAACGTGATAATAGCATGATCCTCATAGATGGTAGGATTAAGCTCATCATGCTTGTGCTTCGAGGAGCCATATGTATGACATCACCATCATGCAAGTGCTTCGAAGAAGCCTTCGGTACCATCACACCAATGATGAACCGGCACTGTGATCACGTGCAACGGAAAGTACTTGCTATTCTAGCATGCATCAACTCATATGCTTAAGTCATAGTCAAAGGGCCGCTTGCCTTGCTCACATAAGTCCTTGGGGTCTTCGAGGTCTTCCGCTCCAACTCCCAATACTTCGTCTACTGTCAACTATCGTCGGAAACAACCATAGTAAGCAGCACATCAAGCAGAAATAAAAGTGTTCTATAAATAGAAGTTATATTTTTCTTGGACCTCTCTGGTCATAAGAAAAACACCTGAATCTTGATATTGGAGATTTGAATCATCAAGGATTTTTGAATGGATGGAAAGAGCAATAGGTGATCATTGAAGAAGCCAACAGAAATCATTCTGTTAAAAATGAGTGAAGGCACCCATTTAACAGAGAATGATTTTAGAAATATTTAGGAAGTGGTTTCACTGGATTTGGAGTTGGTATGAATATTCTAGAGATTTTACATTATGGAATAAATAGCAATAGGAGCTATTTATTTATTTCAACATAAATAAGTCTCACAAAAATGTTGACCAGAGTCCAAAAAATAGAGAATGATTTTAGAAGGCTCTGGGTGTTTGAATCACTCCATTTGGAGTTGATCTGCATCCTATGGAAATTTCCAAAGTGGAGTCAATTATGGACAGAATTGGATTTCAAATGAAATGCCACAGAAAGTGGGTAGGGAAAATTGTGCAAAGCACTTATTTGGATAGGCCTGGTTTTTAGGATCCTGCAGAAATTTGAACCAACTGATTTGGAGTTAGAATGATTTTACAAGATAGGAATAAAAGGAAAAAGGAAAAAAAGGGTACTTATCCCTCGAGTTAACAAATGCCAGGGGCGGCAGATAGCGAATGGGCCGGGCTGCTGGCTCGGCCTGGCGCGCAGGGCCACGCAGGAGGCGGATTCCTGCAGGGCGTCTACGCTGCCGGGTGGCGCACTCCCACAAAGGCGTGACCACCAGGGTAGCCGGCCTGGCCCCGTCTCGCTGACAGTGGGCCCCATCCGCAGGTCTTCCGCCTCCTTGCGCTAGGGCAGGGGAACCGCGAGGAGAGGAAGAGGAGGCCGCGCGGCGCCGCGTCTCCGGCCGTTCCCTAACCGAGGAGGAGCACCGGCAAGCTCAACGTACTTCGCCGCCCCCATTCCACCACACACAGCACCTGCGGAGAGACTGCAACGGGGAGCTGGCGCGCACCCGCAGGAGGCCGACGACGCCGTTGCCCTCGGCACCTCCAGCGAGGAGGAGGGCCCGGAGGGGCTCGAGGGAGGGGCTGCTGCGGCCTGGGAATCTCCAGTAGGGAGGAAAGAGGCGAAGGGAGGCCCTGCATGCCAACCCGCAGAGGCCGGAGCTCTACCCCATAGGCCATGGCTATGACAGGAGGAGGGGAGGCTCAAGGGGGAGCTCAGGAGGAGCCCAAGGAAGAGGGGGAGAGGTGCCAGTGCAGAAGAGGCTCGGAGAGAGCTTCAAGTGGAGGGGGAGAGAAGAGAGAGCCCCGGGAGCTCTTGGAGCTCTCTGTGCATGGATGCCACGCCGCCCAAAGGGAGTTTGGAGGGTAGCTGGTGATTGGGAGTGGCTTGGAACGGTCAAGAAATGCTCTGAGACACACTGAGACAACCTTCTTCGCCAAGAAACGGTCGGGAGGAGAGAAACTAGGTGAAGAGCACCACGGCCACACACGCCCACAGGTTTGCAATGGCCAAACAAACATGTCTAGCATGTAGGGTACCCATGCAGGAGGAAGACTCTGGAGTTTGGAAGCATTTGAGGCTGGTTAAAGATGGGTTTGACTGCTGTTAAGTTTCTAACAGCAAACTTATAGCTGATAAAAGTGGGTCTTAGGTGGGGAGCCTTGGGGAGAAATTATGTCTGGCAGTGTTACCTATGCAACAACTACAACACTGTCAAGTTTGAGCTCAAGAAATGAAGGGTAGCTTGTACTTGCTGTACAAAGCCATAATTCAGCCAAAAATGAACTTGAAGAGGTGTTGCTCATTTCCCCCACATGAGCATGCCATATCTTTGTTCTAAATGAAGCATTGAAACACTAGGGAGTCTCTGGAAAGAATTGGGGGCCTTGGATTAAGTAGAAGAATGGGAAGAAGGGTAAAACAGTGCTGCCAAGGGTGAAAATGAGAGAAAGTTACAAAGCGTCTTTCCCCAAAAATTGACCAGTGGCCATGGGAAAGTTACTGGAGGTAAAATATGATTAGGTGAGGGTGTCGTAGAAAGTTGAGCTCAAGGGGCAAAAGAAGCCAAATTAGTGAGTACACACAAGGTGTTTGATCTGTGGTTAGGCTACCAGATGGATTCCAATGGCTATGAAACTTAGCAGGGTCAAATAATAGAGAAAAATAGGCTTGCACACCAAATCTGGGATTTGCTGGAGAAGTTTTCCAATGTAGACTTGAAAAACCTTAGAAAGGGGCAGAAATGGGTTTCTGCTTAGAACCCTATTCACATAAATTCCCACAAATCCAATATTTGGTGTCGAGGCATTATTTGAGCATTAAGGCATGCACAAAAAGTTTGAGATTAATTGGAGAAACTTTGTAATGTAAAGTTTACCAAAGTCAGAAATCAAAAGAGAGGGTTTTGAGGGTCTTAGGACAAGTTCCTCTATTCTCCTTGATGTACCACTTGGTGTGGATGCCTTATTAGAGTATTGGAACATGTCCACCAAATATAAATACAATTGGAGACACTTCACAATGTAGAGTTGGCCCAAATTTTATTCTGGACATATAGGGTTTTAGAGTGATTAGGGGAGCCAAATCAACTTGGATTGAAATGAAACTTGGCAAGATCATCAATAATATCACATATGACATGCTATAATTTTACTCGAATTTATTGAGAATATTTCTTATAGAAATATCCCAAAAGCTTGAAATAGGCACGAATGGTTTTGGATGGATTTGCCCAATATTTTGAACATGACCATGTGTTGAAACTCGTAAATATGGAATAAATATATCCACTGAGTTTCCCTAAATTTTCTTAAATATTTTGAAAGCAGTAAAAATAACTTTCCTTCATAGGAGACCATTTCTGGCCTCACAGAAAGGCTTTTAAATAAATTAATAAAATAACATTTAATAATAATAATATGATGGTTTTTAGAAGATATTTTGATAATAGGTTTTAAATAAAATAATTGGTGCAAAAAAAATTCCCTAGATTGAGGACTTGTAGTACAAACCTCATCTCAGGGGTTTGAAAGTTTAATTCAAAGAAATGCCTTTTAGGGAAAATAATAATTGGTGAAAATAGATATTTATCCTAAACACATGGCATGATCATTAGGCAGGATATCATGGAATGATAAGGTGATTAGGAGGATGGCAAGAATTAATGGGGAGCAATCACATGCATTCAAGCAAACATGCAAACAATAGTCACTCCAAGCATCACAAGCATTCACAAAACTTTTTAATTGGTCCTAATTTTTGAAATAAGATAATTAATCAGGAAGGCCAAAAACTGGGGTGTTACAGTTGTCGACCGGGTTTTACTGAGGCTGTGCCGCCCTGCCATATAGATGGTGATTTGTCGATGGGATCGCTCAAGGACCTCGGGGTCCATTGCAAGTGACAGCCCCCCGAGCTATCCTTCGTGTAGAGGATGGATTGAATATGTCTTGCACATGGACGACTCACCGTCAGAATTGACGGGGGTGACCTCCTGGGTTGCCGGTTCGTCTTGTACATCGTTTCCCTGCATAAAACCGACGAAGGTGCGACGTCTCCCGTCCTGTCGTGTGATGGGGCGGATGTACCTGGCCGGCTCGACGATGTCGGTGGAGGTGTCCGGCTTAGCTACGGGTGTCCCAATCATGCCTATGAAGATGTTGAGTTTGCCGAAGGGGACTCTGTAGCCAGATTCGACTGAGTCGGATTCTGCCCCCCACAACGAGTTGTCGATGTAGTACCTTCCGCGGCAGCTCTTCGTCATGATGTCGACCGCACAGCTTTCTGACCCTGGTGGGGCTCCCTTTGAGAACTCAACTCCACTGTGCGCAGGCCCCACGGTGGGCGCCAACTGTCCTCGTTTTGTCACAACAGATGTCCTCCTGAAAGGACTTAAAGATGGAGCCAACGCACCTTGGTGGCGACTCGAAGGGGGTGAGCGAAAGCGAGGCTCTGATTGATGATGGTTGCTACGGCCCCTCGTGTGGAAGTAATAGCCTATGTCCTCCTTTATGTGGATTGATGATGGTTGCTACGGCGACAGAAACCTTTTTGTCACCCCTTGAGCTTGCATTGGTTTTTCCCTTGAAGAGGAAAGGGCGATGCAGCACATGAGCAGTAAGTATTTCCCTCAGTTGGAGAACCAAGGTATCAATCCAGTAGGAGAATCTCGTCAAGTCCAGAGTACCTGCACAAACACAAAGAGCTTGCACCCAACGCTATAAAGGGGTTGTCAATCCCTTCAAGGTTTATTGCAAAGTGAGATCTGAAGGCGGAAAGTGCAACGAAGAAAAAGTGTAAGGCTGAAAATATAGTGTGGAGTAGACCCGGGGGCCATAGTGTTCACTAGAGGCTTCTCTCAAAATAGCAAATATTACGGTGGGTGAACAAATTACTGTCGAGAAATTGATAGAACCGCGCAAAGTCATGACGATATCTAAGGCAATGATCATACATATAGGCATCACGTCCGAGACAAGTAGACCGATACTTTCTGCATCTGCTACTATTACTCCACACATCGACCGCTATCCAGCATGCATCTAGTGTATAGAGTTCATGACGAACAGAGTAACGCCTTAAGCAAGATGACCTGATGTAGAGGGATAATCTCAAACCTATGATGAAAACCCCATCTTTTTACCCTTGATGGCAACAACATGATACGTGCCTCGCTACCCCTTATGTCACTTGGTGAGCTCACCGCACGGTATGATCCCAAAACCAGGCACTTCTCCCATTGCAAGAGTCATAGATCAAGCTGGCCAAACAAAACCCACAACTCGAAGAGAATTACAAGGATATGAAATCATGCATATAAGAGATCATAAGAAACTCAAATAAGATTCATAGATAATATGATCATAAATCTCGACAAACACACCACAAAAGAAGATAACATCGGATAGATCTCCATGAAGATCATGGAGAACTTTGTATTGAAGATCCAACAAAGATATGAAGCCATCTAGCTACTAGCTATGGACCCGTAGGTCTATGGTGAACTACTCACGCATCATCGGAGAGGTCATGGTGTTGATGAAGAAGCCCTCCGTATCCGAATCCCCCTCCGGCAGGGCACCAGAATGTGCCCCAGATGGGATCTTGCGGAGACAAGCTTGCGGCGGCGGAAAAGTACTTTCGATGATCTCCTTATTTTTTCTGGGATTTTAGGGAATATATAGGCGGAAGACCTAGGGCAGGGGAGCCACGGGGAGCTCACAAGCCTGCTAGGCCCGGCCCCCCTAGGCCGGGCCTGGTGGGCTTGTGACCTCCTCTGAGGTCCCCTGCCTTGGTTCTCAAGTCTCCCGTGTGTCTTCTGTTATGGAGAAAATCACTCCCCGGATTTTATTCCGTTTGGACTCCATTTAAAATCCTCCTCTGAAAAGGGTCAAAAACACAGAAAAAAGAGGAACTGGCACTTGACACTGAGTTAATAAGTTAGTCCCAAAAAAGATATAAAAGGCATAAAAACGTCCAAAGTTTGACAAGATAATAGCATGAAACCATCAAAAATTATAGATACGTTGGAGACGTATCAATTATCCCCAAGCTTAACTCCGGCTCGTCCTCGAGTAGGGAAGTGATAAAGACTAAATTTTTGATATGGAATGCTACCTAGCGTAGTCGTCCTTTGCAACTTCTTTCATGTGACATGAATGTTCAGATCCGTAAGATACAAAACAATAGTTTGCTATTGACATGAAAACAATAATACTTCAAGCAAACTAGCAAAGTAATCATGAACTTTCAAAATAACAAGGACAAAGAAAGTTATCCCTACAAAATCATATAGTCTGGCCATGCTCCGTCATCCTCACACAACTAATTTAAATCATGCACAACCCCGGTATTGGCCAAGTAATTGTTTTTGCACTCTTACTTTCTCAAAAATTTTATAACTATCATGCAATACATGAGCGTGAGCCATGGATATAGCACTATAGGTGAAATAGAGTGTGGTGGTGGTTGTGAGACAAAAGGGAGGAGATGGTCACATTGACTCGGCGTATCAAAGGGCTATGGAGATGCCCATTAACAGAGATCAATGTGAATGAGTAGGGATTTCCATACAAAGGATGCACTAGAGCTATAAGTATGTGAAAGCTCAAAAGGATAACTAGTGGGTGTGCATCCAACTTGCTTGCTCACGAAGACCTAGGGCAATTTTGAGGTAGCCCATCATTGGAATATACAAGCCAAGTTATATAATAAAGATTCCCACTATCATATGGTGGTGACGAAATGAGAGGCTCTCAATCATGAAGAACATGGTGCTATTATGAAGCACAAGTGTGGAAAAAGATAGTAGCATTGTCCCGTCTCTCTTTTTCTCTTTTTTTTGTTTGGGCTCTTGGCCTCTTGTTTTTTTTGGGCTCTTTGGCCTCTTTGTTTATTTCCTCACATGGGAGAATGCTCCAATAATGATGATCATCACACTTTTCTTTACTCACAGCTCAAAGCTTAGAACGACGATGGCTCTAGAGGAAATGCCTCCGGCAGTGTATCGGGATGTGCAAGGATCTAGCTTACGATCATGCAATGGCAATATGAGAGTGACGACACAAGTCATGAGACGGAACGGTGGGAGTTGCATGGCAATATATGTCGGAATGGCTATGAAAATCCCATAGTAGGTAGGTATGATGGCTGTTTTGAGGAAGGCATATGGTGGGTTTGTGCTCCGGCGAGAATTGCGCGGTACTAGAGAGGATAGCAATGGTGGAAGGTGAAAGTGCATCTATACCACGCAGTAACATTAGTCATGAAGAACTCACATACTTGTTGCAAAAGTTTTTATTAGTAATCAAAACAAGGTGCTAAACACATACTCCTAGGGGAAGGGTTGGTAGGTGTTAACCATCGCGCGATCCTGACCTCAACACAAAGGGTGACAATCAATAGATCAATTATGCTCCGACTTCCTAACATAGCGGTTCACCATACGTGTATGCTACGGGAATCACTAACTTCAACACAAGTATTTCTAGATTCACAACACCCTACTAACATAACTGTTAATATTACCAAATCCATGTCTCAAAACTAATTGAGAGGAATCAAGACTTCTCTTTCTACTGAATGCACATGAAGATGGAGGTTTTTTATTCTCTTTGGATACCTATCACCTTTGGGACTACTTTCATAGAATAAACCAACTACCAAGTCACGCACCGCCGTGCTCTAAAAGATCTAAGTGAAGCACATAGAGCAAAATTATCTAGCTCAAAAGATATAAGTGAAGCAAGATGAGCATTCTAGCAAAATCACGATGAGTGCATGTATCTCTCACAAGGTTTGCAGCAAGGATGATTGTGACACAAAAAAAAAAAGACTCCTAAGATAGAAGACGCTCCAAGCAAAACACATATCATGTGGTGAATAAAAATATAGCCCCAAGTAGTGTTACCGATGGATTTAAGACGAAAGAGGGGATGCCTTCCCGGGGCATCCCCAAGCTTAGGCTTTTTGGTGTCCTTGAATTTTCCTTGGGATGCCTGGGGCATCCCCAAGCTTGAGCTCTTTCCACTCCTTATCTCTTTTTCCATGAGAACATCATCCAAAACATGAAAACTTCACAACACAAAACATAAACAGAAACTCGTGATAACATTAGCACAAGAAAACAAACTACCACCACTTTAGGTACTGTAGCAATCTTGATTTCGATTTATATTGTTGTTAGGCTACTGTATTCTCCTTTCCCATGGCTAGTACCCCCTGATACTATCCATAGCTTCATCAAAACAAGCAACCAACTCAACAAAAAACAGAATCTGTAAAAAACAGACCAGTCTGTAGCAATCTGTATACTTCGTATACTTCTGGTACTTAAAAAATTCTGAAAATTTTCGACTGCCTGGGAAAAAGGTATATCAACTAGCAGCAAAAAGAATCAACTCAAAAGCTCTTTCTGAATAAAAATGAACAATCATCTCGTTAGAGAAAAGTTTCTGTCTTTTTCCAGCACGATCGAACAACCATCACCAAGATTAGTCATAAAGGTTTTTCTTGGGTCAAACACAAAAGGAAACACAAAAGACACAACCATAACAGAATTATGAAGGTGTGGATGCAACAAAAAAGAAAAGAAAAACATAAATTCATTGGGTTGCCTCCAACGAGCGCTATTGTTTAACGCCCTTAGCTAGGCATAAAGTGATAGAATCAATGATGCTCACACAAAAGACAAGAATTGAAGCACAACGAGAGCATCATAAAGCATGTGAAAATCACATCTAACTATAACATACTTCCTATGCATAGGCATTTTATAGGAAAACAGATTGTCAAGACAACCAATAGTTGTCATATGCAAGTTAGAAGAAAGCGACAATAGCAATCTCCACATAACGAGAGGTAATTTGGTAACATGAAAGTTTCTACCACAATATTTTCCTCTCTCATAGAAATTACATGTGGGCTCATAATCAAATTCAACAAAATAGCTATCACAAAGGATATTCTTTTCATGATCCACATTCATGCAAAGTTGACGCTCTTCAAAAATAGTGGGATTATCATCAACTAAAGTCATGACTTCTCCAAACCCACTTTCAATATTATTGGAAATATCATTGCAACAAGCTAGTAGTGGTCATAGCAAAACTAGCATCCCCAAGCTTAGGGTTTTGCATATTTTTAGCATGATTGTCATTAATAGAATTTATAATGAAATCATTGCAATCATGTTTTTCATTCAAGGAGCCCTCGTGAATCATTTCATAAATTTCTTCATCACGATTTTCAAATTCACTCATCTCAAGCAAAACTCCAAAGAGAAAGTCAAGTGCACTCAACTCACTAGCAATTGGTTCCACATAAGTGGATCTCTTAAAGAGATTAGCAAGTGGTTGAGGATCCATATTACTAGATTTTCAGCAAGCGAAGATCCAAGCATATTGAGGGCACATGGCAACACAACCAAACAAAAAGCAAGTGAAAGAAAGGGCGAGCGAAAAAGGCAAACGAAAAAGACAAATATTTTTTGTAAATTTTTATTTTATCCGAAGTGGGGGACAGGAAACCGAGAGGCAAAAAAAGTAAATGCAAGAGATGAGTTTGCGACACTTACTTGGATGAGTTCTTGACTTGATCCACCCCGTCAACGGCGCCAGAAATCCTTCTGCTACGGCGACAGAAACCTTTATGTGACCCCTTGAGCTTGCGTTGGTTTTTCCCTTGAAGAGGAAAGGGCGATGCACCACAGCAGCAGTAAGTATTTACCTCAGTTTGAGAACGAAGGTATCAATCCAGTAGGAGAATCTCTTCAAGTCCAGAGTACATGCACAAACACAAAGAGCTTGCACCCAATGCTATAAAGGGGTTGTCAATCCCTTTAAGATTGATTGCAAAGTGACATCTGGAGGCGGAAAGTGCAACTAAGAAAAAGAGTAAGGCTAAAAATATAGTGTGGAGAAGACCCGGGGGCCATAGTGTTCACTAGACGCTTCTCTCACAATAGAAAATATTACGGTGGGTGACCAAATTACTTTCGAGCAATTGATAGAACCGCGCAAAGTCATGATGATATCTAAGGCAAGGATCATACATATAGGCATCACGTCCGAGACAAGTAGACTGATACTTTCTGCATCTACTACTATTACTCCACACATCGATAGCTATCCAGCATGCATCTAGTGTATTGAGTTCATGACGAACACAGTAACGCCTTAAGCAAGATGACATGATGTAGAGGGATAATCTCAAACCAATGATGAAAACCCCATATTTTTACCCTTGGTGGCAACAACATGATACATGCCTCGCTACCCCTTCTGTCACTAGGTGAGGGCACCGCATGGTATGAACCCGAAACCAAGCACTTCTCACATTGCAAGAATCATAGATCAAGCTGGGCAAACAAAACCCACAACTGGAAGAGAATTACAAGGATATGTAATCATGCATATAAGAGATCAGAAGAAACTCAAATAAGATTCATAGATAATCTGATCATAAATCCACAATTCATTGGATCTCGACAAACACACCGCAAAATAAGATTACATCGGATAGATGTCCATGAAAATCATGGAGAACTTTGTATTGAAGAACCAAGAGAGAGAAGAAGCCATCTAGCTACTAGCTATGGACCCGTAGGTCTATGGTGAACTACTCACGCATCATCGGAGAGGTCATGGTGTTGATGAAGAAGCCCTCCGTATCCGAATCCCCCTCCGGCAGGGCACCAGAATGTGCCCCACAAGGGATCTTGCGGGGACAGAAGCTTGCGGCGGTGGAAAAGTACTTTTCATGATCTCGTGATTTTCTCTGGGATTTTAGGGAATATATAGGTGGAAGACCTAGGGCAGGGGAGCTACGGGGAGCTCACAAGCCTGCTAGGCCCGCCCCCCTAGGCCGGGCCTGGTGGGCTTGTGACCTCCTTCGAGGTCCCCTGCCTTGGTTCTCAAGTCTCCCGTGTGTCTTATGTTATGGAAACAATCATTCCGTAGATTTTATTCCATTTGGACTCTGTTTAAAATCCTCTTCTGAAAAGGGTCATAAACACGAAAAAAACAGGAACTAGCACTTGGCACTAAGTTAATAAGTTAGTCCCAAAAAAGATATAAAAGGCATACAAAACGTCCAATGTTTGACAAGATAATATCATGAAACCATCAAAAATTATAGATACGTTGGAGACGTATCAATGGTTTCGATTACAAGGAGGGTGTAACTTGCCTGACCTAGCTCTCGATAATTTCTAACCTACCCTATCTTCCCTTGGGACTCGCCTTTA
Source organism: Hordeum vulgare subsp. vulgare (assembly GCF_904849725.1). Lineage (NCBI taxonomy): Eukaryota > Viridiplantae > Streptophyta > Magnoliopsida > Poales > Poaceae > Hordeum > Hordeum vulgare. Next base: position 33,322,322 of record NC_058518.1, read on the forward strand.
TATACAGGTCGAGACCCTAGGGTTTACAAGAGTCCTGGCCATGCTACCCATCGTAGCTTTCCCTATCTTTAAGTCGCCGTGTCTTCCAAGATTGGGAATTCCCTTGGCTGTCTATCTTCTGCATAGCTTCTTGAACCGCCATCCGGCTCCTGGGCCAAGGGTCGCACTTCTAATGTTGAGTCGCCCCTTTGATGACCCGGCCCACCAAGGGCGGGTTATACCGCAGGTAATATCCCCAACATGGTGTGTTTGGGGGGTGGATCTTTAATTTAGTGGTTTCATATTGTGTTAGCTAGCTAATAGAGAGAAGTGTCCTTTGTTTCTCCATGCTTGGTCGAACAACAAGTTTTCATATATCTATCTGACGCTATTACATATATACAATATAACATATTTTACAATTAATCTAAAACACCATATAATTAAGATCCAATGACAAATCCACATGGCATTCTCCGTCTTTAGGTATGACGTGGTCAACAATGAACCCCGCCAATTCCTCTTGAATTGCTCGTATGCGATCATATGGTAGGAGTTGATCCCGCCTCTCGTAGATCTAATTTAAAGAAGGGGGTCAGTACATGCATATATATGAATAAAACTGAACACAATTGGGAATATTATTTAAGTACTTGAAATTGTTTCTCACAAAAGACCCGCTCAGAGGTCGAGTGACGAATGAACTCGCATACTTAGTATGCGCATAAAACAGTGCCTTCTTACTGGTACATACACTTTATGAGAATAGAGTTCAATCAAATTGATAAGCAAGCATGGTAATGATATATTGATGAAAATTTAAATCAATTAGAGATGCGCGGAACTAGCTAGTACTACTTATTTTGGGGTGCGTAAATCACAACTCTTTGTTTAGAACGGCAACCATATTGGCGAAATTCGTCCAAACCCTGCCAGGCAAAGAAAATGATTACTTGATATCAGGAAATTAACGAAAGTTGCATGCCGATATGTTCTCGATATATTGACTGAACTTACTTCTTGAGCATTGCAGTAATGTCATAATAATCCTCTTCGGCTTTATGTCTCGAGTCTAAGACATTTACTACTGCCCTGCCAATGTCAATGGATAGCAGAATAAAGTGGTATCTGCGCACGCATATATAACTCATCAATTACATTACTTAATTAACTTCGAGTAAGTGAAACCGAGTTTATAGAGAAGACAGCAACACTCACTTGAAGTTGTACGGAAAGATTATTTCCACTTTTTTTATGTATAAGGAACGAGTTTAGCAAGTTCTCCTCGGTCTCTTTGATTGAGTTTCGTACCATCAATTCATTTATGATATCTGGGCTAATGAACCCAACGTTGAGGATTCCTGCTTTTTTAATTCGACGATCTTCAATCCGCATAATATATATAGTGAGGATAATACTTGCAGATAGTAGGAAGCCATGAGTTGCTTGTCGAGGGCCAGTTGATTGTATAACTGAAATAACTCTTCAAATTGAATAGTAATCATGGGAAGTCCAATGAATTCGTGCTCTGGTTTCACTTCCACATACATAGCTTTTCTCCCACACTCCCTGCAAATTTTCATATACCACTCATGCAATCTGTGCATCATCGTTTTTAGAGAAGGATGACCGGGTTTGATGAGAGGCTTCCCGTGCATGTATTTATATTGTTCTTTTGTTACATCATCCCCCAAGTAATCATCAGGATTGGTATCGGGCACCATCTCCGGATGATTAGCGACGACGATATCGAGCTCGGGAATTGTTTTCCCACTTCTTCATTCTGCTAACCTTGCATAACTAGAAGTAGTTCCTGACCGCACCGCTTGTGCATATGTCTTTTTAATAATGTGGTCATAGTTGGAATCCGGCGGAGGCGATGGTGGATGCTGTAGTTGATTGATAGTGCGCTTCACTCTTACCGGATCTAGCTTCTCCTTCGGAGGTGGAATTTTCTTTGCAAAATGGGCCCTCAATTTGGCACGACATATCTCCTCGTTTTCCTCCTTGGTCCTCTCATATGGTAACTTTTCCAGAGGCTTGAGAGATGGACCAAATTTCCCGCCTCTGCTTGTACTGCTAGCCGCCGGAGAGAAGGAGGGGTATCTCTTCCGCTTGAGAGGAGGCAGACTGTTGTGATGCGCCGGACGAGCCGAAGCGGCGGCGTTTGTCTTCCGATCTTGCCGACGAGGTGAAGGAGCAGGCGGACTGCTCTGACGCGCCGGAGTAGGTGAACAAGGAGGAGAAGTTCCCTCACACGTTGGAGGAGCTGGAGAAGGAGGCGGAGTGCCTTGATCACTCGTCGGAGGAGGAGGCGGAGGAGGAGGGGGAGGAGGCGGAGTGCCCTGACTAGTCATAGGAGGAGGAAGAGGCAGAGGCGTCCAGTTTGGAAGCATGATGAACTCCTTCTTCCATAGACATGTACTCCCCACAACATGAACCAGCTGAATGTCCCCTTCACCTGTAGCGTGGTCAAGCTCCAGCTGCTCAAAATTCTCCATTACTTGATCCACCATCACAACAGCATAGCCATGTGGAATCGGAAGGCAGTGGAAAGTTCCGTTGGGTTGAGGAGGTTTAGCAGAGCCGACAGCCGCCATGAAAGTGAGGTTCCAACATTTCATCATAACCTCGGAACATTGAGCCTCCGTGATAGTATCCATGGGGTAGCTGAAGGGGAACGTCGCATGGGAAACAAAAAATTTCCTACGCGCACGAAGACCTATCATGGTGATGTCCATCTACGAGAGGGGATGAGTGATCTACGTACCCTTGTAGATCGTACAGCAGAAGCGTTAGTGAACGCGGTTGATGTAGTGGAACGTCCTCACGTCCCTCGATCCACCCCGCGAACAATCCCGCGATCAGTCCCACGATCTAGTACCGAACGGACGGCACCTCCGCGTCAGCACACGTACAGCTCGACGATGATCTCGGCCTTCTTGATCCAGCAAGAGAGACGGAGAGGTAGAAGAGTTCTCCGGCAGCGTGATGGTGCTCCGGAGGTTGGTGATGACCTTGTCTCAGCAGGGCTCCGCCCGAGCTCTGTAGAAACGCGATCTAGAGGAAAAACCGTGGAGGTATGTGGTCGGGCTGCCGTGGAAAAGTCGTCTGAAATCAGCCCTAAAACCTCCGTATATATAGGTGGGAGGGAGGGGGCCTTGCCTTGGGGTCCAAGGACCCTCAAGGGGGTCGGCCGAGCCAAGGGGGAGGACTCTCCCCCCCCCCAAACCGAGTTGGACTAGGTTTGGTGGGAGGGAGTCCCCTTTCCTTCCCACCTCCTCCTTTTTTTTTCTTTCTCTCTTGATTTTCTTCTCCTTGGCGCATAGGGCACTTGTGGGCTGTCCCACCAGCCCACTAAGGGCTGGTGGGTCTCCCCCAAGGCCTATGGGCTTCCTCGGGGTGGGTTGCCCCCCCGGTGAACTCCCGGAACCCATTCGTCATTCCCGGTACATTCCCGGTAACTCCGAAAACCTTCCGGTAATCAAATGAGGTCATCCTATATATCAATCTTCGTTTCCGGGCCATTCCGGAAACCCTCGTGACGTCCGAGATCTCATCCGGGACTCCGAACAACATTCGGTAACCAACCATATAACTCAAATACGCATAAAACAACGTCGAACCTTAAGTGTGCAGACCCTGCGTGTTCGAGAACTATGTAGACATGACCCGAGAGATTCCTCGGTCAATATCCAATAGCGGGACCTGGATGCCCATATTGGATCCTACATATTCTACGAAGATCTTATCGTTTGAACCTCAGTGCCAAGGATTCGTATAATCCCGTATGTCATTCCCTTTGTCCTTCGGTATGTTACTTGCCCGAGATTCGATCGTCAGTATCCGCATACCTATTTCAATCTCGTTTACCGGCAAGTCTCTTTACTCGTTCCGTCATACAATATCCCGCAACTTAACTAAGTCACATTGCTTGCAAGGCTTGTATGTGATGTTGTATTACCGAGTGGGCCCCGAGATACCTCTCCGTCACACGGAGTGACAAATCCCAGTCTCGATCCATACTAACTCAACGAACACCTTCGGAGATACCTGTAGAGCATCTTTATAGTCACCCAGTTACGTTGCGACGTTTGATACACACAAAGCATTCCTCCGGTGTCCGTGAGTTATATGATCTCATGGTCATAGGAACAAATACTTGACACGCAGAAAACAGTAGCAACAAAATGACACGATCAACATGCTACGTCTATTAGTTTGGGTCTAGTCCATCACATGATTCTCCTAATGATGTGATCCCGTTATCAAGTGACAACACTTGCCTATGGCCAGGAAACCTTGACCATCTTTGATCAACGAGCTAGTCAACTAGAGGCTTACTAGGGACAGTGTTTTGTCTATGTATCCACACAAGTATTGTGTTTCCAATAAATACAATTATAGCATGGATAATAAACGATTATCATGAACTAAGAAATATAATAATAACTAATTTATTATTGCCTCTAGGGCATATTTCTGACAGTCTCCCACTTGCACTAGAGTCAATAATCTAGTTCACATCACCATGTGATTCCAACGAATCCAACACCCATATAGTTATGGGGTCTGATCACGTCTTGCTCGTGAGAGAGGTTTTCGTCAACGGTTCTGAAACTTTCAGATCCGTGCGTTCTTTACAAATCTTTATGTCATCTTATAGATGCTGCTACTACGTGCTATTCGGAAATGCTCCAAATATCTACTATATGAATCCGTTTCACTACTCCTAGTTATTCGGATTAGTGTCAAAGCTTGCATCGACGTAACCCTTTACGACGAACTCTTTAACCACCTCCATAATCGAGAAAAATTCCTTAGTCCATTTGTTACTAAGGATAAATTTTGACCACTGCTAGTGATTCAATCATGGATCACTCTCTGTACCTCTCAACAGACTTTGAGTCAAGGCACACATCAGGTGCGGTACACAGCATGGCATACTTTAGATTCTACGGCTAAGGCATAGAAGACAACCTCCGTCTATTCTCTTTATTCTGCCGTGGTCGGGTTTTGAGTCTTACTCAAATTCACACCTTACAACGCAACCAAGAACTCCTTCTTTACTGATCTATTTTGAACTCCTTCAAAAACTTGTCAAGACATGCATCTTGTTGAAACTTCTATTAAGCGCTTTCGATCTATCTCCATAGATCTTTGATGCTCAATGTTCAAGTAGCGTAATCTAGGTATTCCTTTGAAAAACTCCTTTCAAACAACCTTGTCTGCTTTACAGAAATTCTACATTACTTCTGATCCACAATATGTCAACCACATATACTTATCAGAAATTCTATAGTGCTCCCACTCACTTCTTTGGAAATACAAGTTTCTCATAAACCTTGTACAAACCCAAAATCTTTGATCATCTCATCAAAGTATATATATTCCAACTCCGAGATGCTTGCACCAGTCCATTGAAGGATCGCTGGAGCTTGCATACTTGCTAGTATCTTTAGGATCGACAAAACCTCCTGGTTGTATCACATACAATGTTTGCTCAAGGAAACCGTCGAGGAAACAATGTTTTGACATCCTACGTCCAATATTTCATAAATAATGCATCAACAACTAACATAATTCTAACAGAACTTTAGCATCGCTACGAGTGAGAAAGTCTCATCATAGTCAACTGTTTGATCTTGTCGAAAACATCTTTGCGACAAGTCGAGCTTTTCTTAATAGTGAGTTATCACCATCATCGTCTGTTTTCCTTTAAAGATCCATCTTTACTCAATAGTCTTATGACCATCAAGTAATTCTTCCAAAGTCTACACTTTGTTTTCATCCATGGATCCTCTCTCGGATTTCATGGCTTCCAGCCATTTGTCGGAATCTGGGCCCACCATCGCTTTCTCCATAACTCGTAGGTTCACTGTTTCTCAACAACATGACCTCCAAGACAGGGTTACCATACTACTCTGCAGCAGTACGCGACCTTGTCGACCTACGAGGTTTGTAGTAACTTGATTCGATGCTCAATGATCACCATCATCAGCTTCCACTTCAATTGGTGTAGGCGCCACAGGAACAACTTCCTGCGCCCTGCTACACACTGGTTGAAGTGATGGTTCAATAACCTCATCAAGTTCTACTACCCTCCCACTCAATTCTTTCGAGAGAAACCTTTCCTCGAGAAAGGATCCGTTTCTAGAAACAAACACTTTGTTTCGGATCTGAGATAGGAGATGTACCCAACTGTTTTGGATACCCTATGAAGAAGTATTTATCCGCTTTGGGTTCGAGCTTATCAGACTGAAACTTTTTCACATAAGTGTCGGAACCCCAAACTTTCAAGAAACGACAGTTTAGATTTCTCTAAACCTCAGTCTATACTGTGTCATCTCAACGGAAATACGCGGTGCCCTATTTAAAGTGAGTGCGGTTGTCTCTAATGCATAACCCATAAACGATAGTGGTAATTCGATAAGAGACATCATAGTATGCACCATACCAAATAGTGCGTGGCTATGACGTTCAGACACATCATCACACTATGATGTTCTAGGTGGCATGAACTGCGAAACAATTTCCACATTGTCTTAACTGCGTACCAAAACTCGTAACTCAGATATTCATTTATATGGTCATATCATAGACAGTCTATCCTCTTGTTACGACGAACTTCACTCTGAAAAGGATTTGAACTTTTCAACATTTCAGACTTGTGATTCATTAAGTAAATACTCCTGTATCTACTCAAATCGTGAGTGAAGTAAGAACATAATGATATCCACTGCGTTCCTCAGTACCCATTGGACTGCATACATCAAAATGTATCACTTCCAACAAGCTACTATCTTATTTCATCTCAACGAAAACAAGGCCTTGCTCATGTGGTATGGTTTGCATGTCACTAGTGATTCGAAATCAGGTGAGTACAAAGATCCATCAGCATGGAGCCTCTTCATGCAATTTATACTAACATGACTCAAGCGGCAGTGCCACAAGTAAGTGGTACTATCATCATTAACTCGTATCCTTTTGGCACCAATATTATGAACATGTGTAACACTACGATCGAGATTCAATAAACCATTGAAGGTGATTATTCAAGAAAATAGAGTAACCATTATTCTCTTTAAATGAATAATCATATTGCAATAAACACGATCCAATCATGTTCATGCTTAACGCAAGCACCAAATAACAATTATTTAGGTTTAACACCAATCCCGATGGTAGAGGGAGCGTGCGACGTTTGATCATATCAACCTTGGAAACACTTCCAACACGTATCGTCACCTCGCCTTTAGCTAGTCTCCGTTTATGTCGTAGCTTTCATTTCGTGTTACTAATCACTTAGCAACCGAACCGGTATCCAATACCCTCATGCTACTAGGAGTACTAGTAAAGTACACATCAACATCATGTATATCTAACATACTTCTCTTGACTTTTGCCAGCCTTCTTATCTACCAAGTATCTAGAGTTGCTCCGCCTTAGTGACTGTTCCCCTCATTACAGAAGCACTTAGTCTCGGGTTTGGGTTTAATCTTGGGTCTCTTCATTAGTGCAGCAACTATTTTGTCGTTTCACGAAGTATCCCTTCTAGCCCTTGCCTTTCTTGAAACTTAGTGGTTTTACAAACCATCAACTATTGATGCTCCTTCTTGATTTCTACTTTAGTAGTGTCAAACATCGCGAATCGCTCAAGGATCATTGTATGTATCCTTCATATGTTATAGTTCATCACGAAGCTCTCACAGCTTGGTGGCAGTGACTTTGGAGAACTATCACTATCTTATCTGGAAGATTAACTCCCACTTGATCCAAGCGATTGTCGTACTCAGACAATCTGAGCACACGCTCAACGATTGAGCCTTTCTCCTTTACTTTGTGGACAAAGAATCTTGTCGGAGGTCTCGTACCTCTTAACAAGGGCACAAGCATGAAATCACAATTTCATCTCTTTAGAACATCACTTATGTTCCGTGACGTTTTACAACGTTTTCGGCGCCTTGCTTCTAAGCCATTAAGTATTTTGCACTGAACTATCGTGTAGTCATCAGAAACGTGTATTTCGGATGTTCATAGCATCCACAGATGACGCTCGAGGTGCAGCACACCGAGTGGTGCATTAAGGACATAATCCTTCTGCGCAGCAACGAGGACAATCCTCGGTTTTACAGACCGAGTCTGCAAAGTTTTGCTACTATCAATTTTCAACTAAATTTTCTCTAGGAACATATAAAAACAGTAGAGCTATAGCGCAAGCTACATCGTAATTCGCAAAGACCATTAGACTATGTTCATGACAATTAGTTCAATTAATCATATTACTTAAGAACTCCCACTCAAAAAGTACATCTCTCTAGTCATTTGAGTGGTACATGATCCAAATCCACTATCTCAAGTCCGATCATCACGTGAGTCGAGAATAGTTTCAGTGGTAAGCATCTCTATGCTAATCATATCAACTATACGATTCATGCTCGACCTTTCGGTCTCATGTGTTCCGAGGCCATGTCTGCACATGCTAGGCTCGTCAAGCTTAACCCGAGTGTTCCGCGTGCGCAACTGTTTTGCACCCGTTGTATGTGAACGTTGAGTCTATCACACCCGATCATCACGTGGTGTCTCGAAACGACGAACTGTAGCAATGGTGCACAGTCGGGGAGAACACAATTTCGTCTTGAAATTTTAGTGAGAGATCACCTCATAATGCTACCGTCGTTCTAAGCAAAATAAGGTGCATAAAAGGATTAACATCACATGCAATTTATAAGTGACATGATATGACCATCATCACGTGCTTCTTGATCTCCATCACCAAAGCACCGGCACGATCTTCTTGTCACCGGCGTCACACCATGATCTCCATCAACGTGTCTCCATTGGGGTTGTCGTGCTACTCATGCTATTACTACTAAAGCTACGTCCTAGCAAAATAGTAAACGCATCTGCAAGCACAAACGTTAGTTATAAAGACAACCCTATGGCTCCTGCCGGTTGCCGTACCATCGACGTGCAAGTCGATATTATCTATTACAACATGATCATCTCATACATCCAATATATCACATCACATCGTTGGCCATATCACATCACAAGCATACCCTGGAAAAACAAGTTAGACGTCCTCTAATTTTGTTGTTGCATGTTTTACGTGGTAACCATGGGTATCTAGTAGGATCGCATCTTACTTACGCAAACACCACAGCGGAGATATATGAGTTGCTATTTAACCTCATCCAAGGACCTCCTCGGTCAAATCCGATTCAACTAAAGTTGGAGAAACCGACACTTGCCAGTCATCTTTGAGCAACGGGGTTACTCGTAGCGATGAAACCAGTCTCTCGTAAGCATACGAGTAATGTCGGTCCAAGCTGCTTCAATCCAACAATACCGCGGAATCAAGAAAAGACTAAGGAGGGCAGCAAAACGCACATCACCGCCCACAAAAACTTTTGTGTTCTACTCGAGAAGACATCTACGCATGAACCTAGCTCTGATACCACTGAAGGGGAACGTCGCATGGGAAACAAAAAATTTCCTACGCGCACGAAGACCTATCATGGTGATGTCCATCTACGAGAGGGGATGAGTGATCTACGTACCCTTGTAGATCGTACAGCAGAAGTGTTAGTGAACGCGGTTGATGTAGTGGAACGTCCTCACGTCCCTCGATCCGCCCCGCGAACAATCCCGCGATCAGTCCCACGATCTAGTACCGAACGGACGGCACCTCCGCGTTCAGCACACGTACAGCTCGACGATGATCTCGGCCTTCTTGATCCAGCAAGAGAGACAGAGAGGTAGAAGAGTTCTCCGGCAGCGTGACGGCGCTCCGGAGGTTGGTGATGACCTTGTCTCAGCAGGGCTCCGCCCGAGCTCCGCAGAAACGCGATCTAGAGGAAAAACCGTGGAGGTATGTGGTCGGGCTGCCGTGGAAAAGTCGTCTGAAATCAGCCCTAAAACCTCCGTATATATAGGTGGGAGGGAGGGGGCCTTGCCTTGGGGTCCAAGGACCCTCAAGGGGGTCGGCCGAGCCAAGGGGGAGGACTCTCCCCCCAAACCGAGTTGGACTAGGTTTGGTGGGAGGGAGTCCCCTTTCCTTCCCACCTCCTCCTTTTTTTTTCTTTCTCTCTTGATTTTCTTCTCCTTGGCGCATAGGGCACTTGTGGGCTGTCCCACCAGCCCACTAAGGGCTGGTGGCTCTCCCCCAAGGCCTATGGGCTTCCTCGGGGTGGGTTGCCCCCCCCCCCGGTGAACTCCCGGAACCCATTCGTCATTCCCGGTACATTCCCAGTAACTCCGAAAACCTTCCGGTAATCAAATGAGGTCATCCTATATATCAATCTTCGTTTCCGGGCCATTCCGGAAACCCTCATGACGTCCGAGATCTCATCCGGGACTCCGAACAACATTCGGTAACCAACCATATAACTCAAAGACGCATAAAACAACGTCGAACCTTAAGTGTGCAGACCCTGCGGGTTCGAGAACTATGTAGACATGACCCAAGAGACTCCTTGGTCAATATCCAATAGCGGGACCTGGATGCCCATATTGGATCCTACATATTCTACGAAGATCTTATCATTTTAACCTCAGTGCCAAGGATTCGTATAATCCCGTTTGTCATTCCCTTTGTCCTTCGGTATGTTACTTGCCCGAGATTCGATCGTCAGTATCCGCATACCTATTTCAATCTCGTTTAACGGCAAGTCTCTTTACTCGTTCCGTAATACAATATCCCGCAACTTATACTAAGTCACATTGCTTGCAAGGCTTGTGTGTGATGTTGTATTACCGAGTGGGCCCCGAGATACCTCTCCGTCACACGGAGTGACAAATCCCAGTCTCGATCCATACTAACTCAACGAACACCTTCGGAGATACCTGTAGAGCATCTTTATAGTCACCCAGTTACGTTGCGACGTTTGATACACACAAAGCATTCCTCCGGTGTCCGTGAGTTATATGATCTCATGGTCATAGGAACAAATACTTGACACGCAGAAAACAGTAGCAACAAAATGACACGATCAACATGCTACGTCTATTAGTTTGGGTCTAGTCCATCACATGATTCTCCTAATGATGTGATCCCGTTATCAGGTGACAACACTTGCCTATGGCCAGGAAACCTTGACCATCTTTGATCAACGAGCTAGTCAACTAGAGGCTTACTAGGGACAGTGTTTTGTCTATGTATCCACACAAGTATTGTGTTTCCAATCAATACAATTATAGCATGGATAATAAACGATTATCATGAACTAAGAAATATAATAATAACTAATTTATTATTGCCTCTAGGGCATATTTCCAACAGTAGCTAGGAGTCGTGAAGTTATGCTGAAAGGGCTCCGTGGAAGCCATGCTGCTTCTCCGCTGAGATGGTGGGGTAACTTCTAGGATAGCTTCGTGCCGCTGAGATGGTTGGCCGGCAGCTCGCTGGCTCTCAAGTTATTCTAGCTTTCGCAGTCTTGCCTTGATTTGTTGTATGTCGCTCAGCTCCGCTTTCTTCTTTCTCTCCCGGCTTCTGTAACCGCTTGCGTTGGGAAACCCAAACTTCCACGGAACGGATTTTGGTGTGCCTCGTGTTCGTCCAGGGTGCGCAGCATTCCCTAGGGCCTCAGTCAGCTCGTCATTCTCTTTGTCTGGAATGAACATCCCTTCCTGCGCTCCGGTGATACACTTCAGAATCTTGATCATGGGTATTGCAAGTTGCTCGTCCATCCAACGACACTTCCCTATTTCAAGGTCCAAAGTTCCCCCAACCACAAAGAACCAAGTCCTTGAATGCTCTGGCCAGTTCAATGTCTACGGTTGGATCCCTTTAGCAATCAGGTCATTCTCAGCTTTGTCCGAGAACGGTCGGGCTTTGAGGTAGCCACCTGACCCCGTGTGATGGTGATACTCCTTCTTTGCGGCATTGTTCTTGTTTTTCTCTGACATTTTCTTACTCTTCTTCGATGACTTGTAGGCCACAAATGCGGGCTAATGATCTCTTATCTTCTCAAATCGGCCAACGAATTTTCGAGTCTTCCCTTTGTCGACAAACATTGATTTCAAATCATTCTTCCACTTCACGAATATATGTGCCATCTTCTTAAGAGCACACGCCTTGACAAAGGGCTCTATAACTGGCTTATTCGGATCCTCCTCTGGCGGTAGGGGGAAATTTGCCTTCAGCGCGATCCAAAGATCATCTTTCTGCCTATCGGTGACATAATCACCTTCAGGGACGTCGTCGCCCTTAGGCTTTTTCCATTGCTTGACGCTAATCGGGATGTTGTCCCTAACAATAGCTCCGGACTGAGCTGAAAATGCGTCCTTGGTCAGCTTGGGTTCAATAGGTAGGCCATCGTCCGTGATTGCTGTGATTGTGAACTTTTCATCCATGCACAACCTTCTCTTCAGGCCTCGTCTCTTTACCGAAGTTTGGCTCAACCCGGAGGGCTATAAACTAAGAAATAATGAAGTGTTAATATATTTACGTACCTTCGGGCTTAATTAATATATATACCTCGCCAGACTTTGCAACATCTCCCTCCTACATTCGGTCACCGGAGCCGTCATCATGGTCTCATTCTTCCTCCGGCCCTCGGTCACCGGAGCCATCATGACCAAGTCCTTCCTCCTCCATTGTTCGATCATCCGAGCCGTCATCCTCTCCTTCCAAACCATCGGTATAGTTGAGATATGACAAATAATCACCGACCATTATCTCCCCCCAACAACTGTTCTCTTTGATCCATATAGTTTCTGCAAATAATCACCGAGCATTATCTCCCCAACAACTTTTTATCAGTATAATGAAATTTCATATATTAAGATTTTGTTAAATCTCAGGTACCTCAAATTTTTCAAAGCTAGGAACATACAGATATAAAGCAACACCGGTCGATCTAGCGAGCTACATTAAAATAGATAATTTGTATCTTTCTTATATTATCTGTTTAGTACTACATGCATGACTAGAATATATAACTTTTTCAATTTCACCAAAAAAATGCCATTTAAAAATGCCGTTTGATATGTATTTTTGCCAGACTTTGGCATGTACCTCCCTGGCGCCGGATGATACTGTATAGATGTTGCACCATTGGGAACTTTTGTCGAACCGACGAATCTTGCTTTATACTTTTCTACAGTTGCACGTTACAAGATATTATTATTGTTCTTCTCTCCCGTTGCAACACACGGGCATGCTTACTAGTGATATATAATTTAATAGATCTCAAGAGGCAAAAAGGTTTTCTTTCAGTTAGAACCAATAATCAACTTAATACATCTCGAATACATCTCTAGTATAATCTATATATGAACAAAATTTGTATGAACAACAATATGCTCGGGCGGCGGTGGCGACAAGTAGAGCACGCGCAGAGGAGGAGCTCACCGGGGTCGACGGGCTCGGGGCGGCGACGACGACGGGCTCGGGGCGGCGACGACGACGGGCTCGGGGCGGCGATTACGATGGACTCGGTGCGATGGCGACGGGATCGGGGGCGGCGACGGCGACCTGCTCGGGGTGTCGACGCCGGCGAGCAGGACTGGATCGGGGTCGGTGGCGACGGCGATGTACTCAGGGCGACGGCGACGGGCTCGGGGACAGCGGCGACGATGATGAGGACTGGATCGGGGGCGGCGACGACGAGGACTAGCTCGGGTAGTTTTGGGGGAAATTTCAACAACTCCCGCCTATATGCGAAAACTATACGCACTTCGTGTACAAATCGGACAATCTCTTTCGAAGTATGAGGGTTTCATACGAAAACTCATCTGTTACAAAAGGGATTTAATTTTTTGGAATTATTTGAAATCCAGACCTTTTGGGTGTTCAAAATGCTCCATTCAAAACCACATCATCAATTTTAAACTATTTATGACATCATTTGGTATTTTCATACATTGATTGATTTTTTGAGCTCAATGACCCAGAAATTGAAAAGCACTACAAATGAACTCTGAATCTGTTGAAAGTTAGCATGGTATCATCATTACACCCACATAGCATGTGCTAAAAAGTTGAGAGGGTTGCGGCAAAAACTGGACGCACTTCGTGTACAAATCGGACAATCTCTTTCGAAGTATGAGGGTTTCATATGAAAACTCATCTATTACAAAAGGGATTTCATTTTTTGGAATTATTTGAACTCCTGACCTTTTCTGTGTTCAAAATGCACCATTCAAAGCCACATCATCAATTTTCAACTATTTCTGACTTCATTTGGTATCTTTCATGCATTTATTGATTATTTTTAGCTAAATGACCTAGAAATTGGAAAGCACTATAAATCAACTCTGAATAGGTTTAAAGTTGGCATGGTATCATCATTTCAACCACATAGCATGTGCTAAAAAGTTTAGAGAGTTGCGGCAAAAACTGGATGCACTTCGTGTACAAATCTGACAATCTCTTTCGAAGTATCAGGGTTTCATACAAAAACTCTTGTGTTACAAAAGGGATTTCATTTTTTGGAATTATTTGAATTCCAAACCTTGTCTGTGTTCAAAATGCATCATTCAAGGCCAGATCATCAATTTTCAACTATTTCTAACTTCATTAGGTATTTTTCATGCATTAGTGATTTTTTTGAGCTAAATGACCCAGAAATTGAAAAACACTACAAATGAACTATAAATAGGTTGAAAGTTCGCATGGTATCATCATTTTACCCGCATAGCATTTTGTGTTTGCGGCAACTAAGACCTTTGGGTTGGTCTATGGTGTTTGCAATTTAATTTTGCTGAAAACAGAAACTTTTGACCTTAGTCCAGGAATTTTTTAAATTCAGTGGAACGTGCTTTTGATCTCAATTTTTAACACAAGATTCATATAGAATTTACCCAGATTTTCTTGATTATTTATATTTTTTGGATTTACATAAATATTTGAATTACACATATTACTTCGGACTATTCTGTTTTTGACATATTTTGTATTCTTTGTGTTGTTTTCTTGTATCGATGTATCTATGGGTTGTATCGGGGGGTATGAACCATGGAGAAGTTTGAATACAGTAAATATTACACGAATATGAAAAAGAATTAGTTCACAACAATACCTAAAGTGGTGATGAATAAACAAATGGCTAAATAACCATTCAAATTTGGAAACTCTATATAATTGCACAAATAGAAATTAGATATATATAAATTGGTTCAAGCAATACATAATAATACATGCAAGCAGTACATATAATAGCTAGCATACATATATATACAAGTGTACGCCGTTCTAAACACTACTCGTCTGAATCCGAATCTGCATCAGAATGTCCCAAAGCTAGTTCTTCGAGGTGACGCTGGCCATATCTCACGGTACTAATCTTAAGGTAAAACTCGTATGCAACGTATGCATCTTTTGCTGCATACTCAAGGTTGATAGGGTCAAGTAGGGACTTCCCCCACTTATTGTGCTGAGCCTTCGGGAAAGCCTTCTTCATATCATGGTACTCCTCATCAATCAACACGATAGCCATATCAGCTATCGAAATCCTCGGATAATCAAGCTGGAATAGGCCTTGGAGGTCAATGTGGCACGCAGCTTGTATCTCTATACCAAAGCTGCGCCTCATATTCGTCATGTCGTTCGTTATGTCAACGCTAGTGAAACGTATGCCACTGTGAAGGAAGTCCATGAGTTCTGGACATTTCTTGTCACTACTGCAACATCAACAAATTAAAATGAAACAGATGTTACATACTGTTGCAACAAGGAAAAATGTTTCAATACAACTAAAGAGAAATTTATCATAATGATTGAAATGGAACATATTGCTATTCTATGCAATTTTCATATCCTATGAATTGATCTTTATAGGATTCCAATATTGTAACATATTGCTATCCGATGCAATTTTCATATCCTTGGATCAAAGAAAGCCTATGTTGTAATACATCCAATGGAACCAAGGAAGATCAATATATGCTATCCAATGGAACCTAGGGAGATCAATATATCCAATGTTGTAACACATTTTGCTATCCTAGGGAATTTTCATATTGCTATCAAATGGAACATATGAAGAAACTCCATATTGCTATCAAATGGAACCTAGAGAAGATCAATACATGCAATTTTCATATCCTTGGATCAAAGAAAGCCTATTTTGTAATATATCCAATGGAACCTAGGGATATCAATATATGCTATCCAATGGAACCTAGGGAGATCAATATATATATCCAATGTTGTAACACATATTGTTATCCTATGCCATTTTCATATTGCTATCAAATAGAACATATAAATAAACTCCATATTGCTATCAAATGGAACCTAGAGAAGACCAATACATGCAATTTTCTTAACCTTGGGTCAAAAAAAGCCTATGTTGTATTATATCCAATGGAACCTAGGGAGATCAATATATGCTATCCAATGGAACCTAGGGAGATCAATATATCCAATGTTGTAACACATATTCCTATCCTATGCAATTTTCGTATTGCTATCAAATGGAACATATAAAGAAACTCCATATTGCTATCAAATGGGACCTAGAGAAGATCAATACATGCATTTTTGATAACCTTGGATCAAAGAAAGACACAAAACTTACCTTGCCCATTGGAAGATCAAGACATGCTATTCGAAACACAACTGGATGATGGCAACACCTTGATGGTTGGCCGTGAACACCAGATCAAGCCCCAAGAACGCCTCATGCTCTGGCGCGGCGTCAGGCCACTCCCGGAACCGTGACAGAAATTTTGGCACCACCCTGTTCTCATTCGTGTACCCGCACGTGAGCCAGGTCGTGCCATGTGCTCGCACCTCTGCAACTAGATATGTCATGGTGGAAGAAGAATGGAAGAACAGAGGGGAAGAAGAGAGGAAGAAGAAGAACAGAGGAGAGGAGAAGAACAGAGAATGGCGAGAGACCCTCCTTCGGTTGCAGTTTTCATCGCTGGAAACGAAGCGGGAGGGCGAACCGTTTGGACCTTTAGTCCCGGGTTGGACGACAAACCGGCAGTAAAGGGGTGATTCGAAGGTCCGCCACCCCGGTTTGATCCACCAACCGGGACTAAAGGTCCATACGAATGGTTGCACGAACGCCCGCCACCACACCTTAATCCCGGTTTCCTCCACCAACCGGGACTAAAGGGGATACGAATGGTTGCCGGCCAATTAGTCCCAGTTCTTGACTGGAACCGAGACAAAAGGGGTGAGACGAACCAGGACCAATGTCGCACGATGCCCGGCCGGCGCCCTGGCCTCATGAACCGGGATCAATGTCACCATAGGTCCCGGTTCGTATGTGAACCGGGACTAATAGGATTTCAGGACCCGGACCAAACCCTCTTTTCTACTAGTGAATATATGTATAAATGTGTAGAACTTGAATAGAATATACATGTTTTTTCGGGAAAAATACAATAGACATGTTGATTGATGACAAACGCTATTTTAAATACAATAGACATGTCGATTGCTGGGAATATATATTCTACAATTAAAGTGAGAATTTCAAATTTAGAAATATGCTACCTCAGATTTGGATGTAACTATATTATAGTGTATTTTATCAATATGTTAGTCCACGTTTACTATAAATCATGATAGGTGCAATTGACTCATGGGCTCCTTGTGGCATGTCGGCTAGACGGCCCATGTTTAATATGAAAATGTGATGTGGGTTTAGTGTTCAGATTTTAGGGATTATAAGTATAAGTTGGGATAATAGGATGCATACAAGTTTTGGAATTGTAACAAACCCAATGCAAAAAAAATTCTAAGATTATACCTGCATTGCACGTGCACGATTACTAGTACTATAAGATGTTTTAACTTTTTGGTGAATCGGAGGCATACAGACAAATTTTAGTGTGTTTGTTCTCGTGGTTTTGTCACGGCAGATGTCCTCATGAAAGTACTTAGTACTGGAGCCATCGCACCTTGGTGGCGACACAAAGGGGTTAAGCGGGAGAGACACGGCGATTTACCCAGGTTCGGCCCCTCGTGAGGAGGTAATAGCCTACGTCCTGCTTTGGTGTGTATTGATGTGGATTTGATTACAAGGAGGGCGTAACTTGCCGAACCTAGCACTCGATGATTTCTAACCTACCGTCTGTCCCCCGGGACTCGCCTTTATATACAGGTCGATTCCCTAGGGTTTACAAGGATTCTTTCCTTCCTACAACTCGTGACCCCTGCGGTCTCTAAGTCGCCATCTTCCGAAGCTTGGAGACCATCCAAGAGCCATAACCGTCATACGACCTTGATCTGGCCAAAACGAGGCCCAACTAAATATAAGGATGAATCGCCCAATGGATAACCCGGTCCAACTAGGGCGGGTCATCCATAGGTAATATCCCCAACATTAGGCCCCAAATTGACTTGAACTTTTCTTTTTCATGCCAATACTTCTGCTTCATTGAAGGCGATTCATCCCTCATTTTTCTTCATATGTCAAAAATTGTACACCCGCCATAGGGCACTGAAAATCCCTTAAGTCGCCAAACCATTACTGACTGGCCTCTTTTTATTGCTCGATTTTCAGGAAGACAGTCACAACCCCAACGGATCTTTGGCGCATCGTTATCCCAAAATCTTGGGCACGCATTTATAGTGAATCTTCTTATCCCCCGGCGGTTCCCGCTGACGGCGCCTCGATTCCAGCACCTGCCTTGATAAATAGGCCAGGGGGGACAGAACTGGCGCTTCCCACCTACCAGTCCCGTCACCTTCCTCCCCACCTGCGTAGCGAAACCTCATCGCCCCCGAGGAATCCGCCGCCGACCGTGCTTTCGGCCTTCACGCGAGGAGCTTCAGTGCCGCCTGTAGGCTTTCGCCGTCATCCAGTCTCGTGCCGCAACCAACACATCCGCCGTCATCACCGTCGACTGCATCACTGTCGACCACCTCGCCATTTACCACGAACTCTGCCGCCGCCGCTGACCTCTTCGCTCGACGGGACGCCCGTGCTTCTCCAACAAACTTCATCACCGTGGGCTCCTTTTACCCGAAAGAATCAGGTTAGGCCTTCGCCCATTTTTAGGAGTAGATTCAACCTCTGCTTGAAACTTTAGCCATTGCCATGTTCTTGATGCTCCTCGCGTACAGACGCCGCCTACTATGAACCGATCAGTATGAATGTTGATAAGATAGCCAATGTTTCGAATACTTTTACTTATCCGCCTTTTCTTGTGAATCTTTGATAATAATTTTTTCACCAAGCGAAGGGCGTCATCTGATAATAAACTGTTGCGTCCAGTCATTTTTCTTAGGTTTTCTCGTCTGCCCTGGTAGATCCATTCTTTACCTACTGTTTGCAAAAAGTTGTTTATAGTCTTCATACCCTGGCACTTCAAACAAACGCCTTTACCATATTTAGAACGTAGCCTTTGTGTATAGCCATACTCCGTAAGTCGCCATAGTGACCCAACTCGGCCCTTTGACCTGGCGGGTCAAACTCTTCCTTAATCAAAGTAGTCGGCGAGTTAAATGAACTGATTTCATCCCATACAGTATATGTTCAAGGCATGGAATTTCATACTTTACTTATTTGTAGCATGGGCGCCGTCTTCAAAAGTGACTGGCTTCCTACCAAGGTCAATGACACCATATTAGCCGATTATGTGAAAACTGACAGCTTGGATCCTCAGGATGTTATTGGCTGGCGCGTCGGATTCGGAGAAGATCTCCCTAACCCCAAAGTAGGAGAAATACTTGTCTTTGTTGAACACCTGGAACGAGGTTTTAAGCCGCCCGGATCAAAGTTTCTTAGGGACGCCATGACTTTCATGAACGTCCGCCTCCAGGACTTGGGACCCAATTCCATAAGTAACTTGTGCCAATTCCAAGTTTTCTGTGAGGCTTATCTGCGGATTGAGCCCTCTGTTCCTTTATTCTGGCACTTTTTCCATCTGAATCTCCAAACGGAATTCCACAACGGCCCCAGCTTGGAACTCGGCAGAGTCAATGTCCAACGCCGCAGGGATAGCCCGTTCCCCTCACTCGCCATGCCTAGCCATCCCAAAAGTTGGGGCGAGTCTTGGTTTTACTGTCAAGAGACGTCTCTTGCAGGCAAAAACAAGCTTCTGGGCGACAGGCCAACTCGCCTCCTGACCAACTTCAAGCTTCCAGACAAGCTCACCGAGGAGGAAGAATCGGAATTCATCCCGATACTATCTGAATTGAGATCCTTGACGAACAACGGCCTTACTGGGGTCGACCTAATCCGTTGTTGGGTTGAATGGCATATCCTCCCTCTGAGCCGCCGGGATGGTCTGATGTGTGAATTTGATGGCACCCTGGATCATCCTCAATGTTATTTCCATACAGCCTTAACAGAAAAGGACATTGTTACCATTATCAAAAAGCTAACCGGTGAGCCTGCGGGAAAATGCGGCCAAATCGGCCTCAAGCCTTTCTGCAAAATTAACCCGGCGCCCAAGGTGAACAAACCTAACCCGCCTTTGGTCTTTACTCTTTATGCTTCATTTGTATTATAGTTTCGTAACATATGCCATTTCAGAAAGGCGATAAGTTCTGGTCCAGGAAGCCCAAAAGGCCAGCCATGAAGAATGTTAGGCCGCCCTCAAAGAAAACCAAGGGTAAGGGCAAATCTACTGCGGCTGAGCCATCTGAAGTCGATTAATCTCAAGTCGGCGATGCACTTTCGGAGGTAAAAATTCGTCCTCTTTTCACTCGCCATCCATTACTGTTAACCTTTGTATTTATATCTCTCCCTCTCCTTGTAATAGGATGAAGATAACGAAAGCCTGGAGGACTCTGTTGAGGTAATTTCTGTTTCCTCCGATTCATCTCCTTCTCCACCTAAGCCGGCCAGGAGAATTGGTGGGAATGTTCCCTTCTCACATCCAAACGCTTGTTTGGACCCAAATTTCCTACTGAAGAAAGCACAGCATACCTCAAATCGGAAAACATGAAGTCACTCCGGCGAACTGGTATCTGGCTTACCAGCAACAAATGAGGTACTTTATGAATAACAATTCTTCATGTCTCTTTGGATTATACCTGTAATCCGCCTGTATTATTGACGTATAATTCTTACAGAATTATCCTCCCACATCTGGCGACTCAGTGATGTCGACACTTCCACCAATGATTCGAGTTCCAGGGTATGTCTTTTGATAACCTTGATTTGAATCTTGAGAGTAACGAACTGTTAGTTCCTTAATGTGCTTATTTCCTCTTTTTAGGGCACAAGCCAAGAAAAGGAAAACCAGTGGATCAACTCCTGTCGCAACTCCAGAACCCGTTAAAGAATCAACTCCGATTCAAGATAACCCGGATCAAACTGAGCCTGAAGATCAAATGGATCTTCCTGAGTCGCCGAAGGAAACAACGGATAGCCCTAAGCCGCCAAGTCCATTGATGAAAACAGAAGACCCAGATGCTGTGGTTATTACTGGTACCGGCTTCTCTAAGCCGGCAGCAACAGTTCTATCCAAACATGTAGCATCCTCCTCTCAAGCCATTCCCGAGTCTGGCCTCTCCAAAGCAAAGCTTTCCGAATATGAAAATCTAGAGTTTAAGGAACTCTGCTCGGGCTTTGCAAGTCGCCTGGAGGCGAGCTATGAGATGGAGAAAAGCCTGCTGCGGATGTTAAAAAATAAACATGAGGTAAACTTTGTTATACTATATTATTCCCATTAACCCCCAAGGGTCGGGTCATCGATAAAAAGATGAGCCGGGTCTTGAAAATTTTAGAAAAACTTTGCGACCAGTAACCCCCAAGGGCCGGGTATTAGTAAAAAGATGAGCCGGGTCTTGATTTTGTATAATTTTATCTGAAAAAATTATACATTAGCCCCCAAGTGCCAGGGATATTGCTTGCAGTAGTTCTGAGACTTGCCCTTATTTTGTACTTTCAACAGGAAACCCTTGCTTAGACCGAATCGACACTGGGCGATTTAAAGAAAAACTTATCTGGTCAACAAGACGCCCGGGCTAAGTCGGAGGAGAGATGTCAATTGGCCGTGGCAGAACTGGAGAAACTCAAGGCCGAGTTGAAAAGAGCTCAGGCTGACCAAGATGCCGCCGTGAAGAGAGCAGAGAAGGCTGAAGCCAGGCTGGCCACTGTACAACAGGAATTGTCCGGCTTAAAGCGTCATATCTCCAACATGACGCAAGCCGTCTTCGGTAAGCTTACTTAAACTTTTTGATCTCCTCTTCTTTTTTTTAAAATAATTCTCATCATAAGTCATTGATCATCATGATTCCTTGCTCAGGTCCGAGAGCCGCCAACCTTCAAGAAGACTGCGTGCTGATGCTGAAGGCGATTTACACGCTGACAGAGCAACTGTACACAGCCAGTGTGTTGACTGTTAAAGTTGTGATGGGTGCCAAAGAACCCATAACTTCCATAAAGAAGGTGCTTGGCTGCTTATCCAAACTTCCCCCTCAGATTGGCGAGTTGACTCGATCAGCCGCCCGAAAGGGTGTTCTGACTGCCCTGAGCTGCTGCCTGGCGTATGCTCCAGAAATCAACCTGGAAGAGCTGGCAGCAGGCTTTCCTAAGCTTAAAGACGACGGGTCAGAATTTGTTGAAGAGGACTATCAACGTGTCGTCAAGGACTCCCGGCTGGCAGCAACCCAACTTGCAGCAAGCCTTGATTTATCAAAGTATCAGGCAGCTTATGATAGCAAAAACAAGAAGGTCAACCCGCCAACCTTTGTGACGACCAGTCTAACTCCTCGGCGACCCAAGAACCCTTTCGACTTGGAAGCTGACCTCGCATCAATCTTGAGTGGTGAAGATGACTTCGCAACTTTGGCTAAGTGCAACTGGGTACTTGGCGACTTGCAAATCGAAGTCGACCAAAGCTCACATCAGGATGATCCTAAGGCGCCAGCAATATAAACTTTATTGATTTTGGCCTGTGAGCCATGTAATAGATCTTTTTCCATAAGTTTGTACTGTTTTGGTGATACCCTTTGCAAGAATCTTTATATCGCCCTTAAGGCGATTTGGAAAATTGCAAGAATCTTTTATGATGCTTAATTCGCCATGGATGAAATAATTCCGATCATCCTATTGACTCAAGCTTTGAAAATAGCATATGTGAAATCAAACAAATGATAAATATTTTCATTAGGCGTCAGAAAGAAAGGCTTAAAAACCCTCGAGGCTATGCCATGAGGAAAAAAATAGCAACATCAATTTCGTCGGCTCATAAGGTCGCGACAGGATGAGGCGAGTCAAAAAGCCCGTGCACACACCCTAAATGCAGGTTTCGTCGGCTCATAAGGTCGCGACAAGATGAGGCGAGTCAGAAAGCTCGTGCACACACCCTAAATGCAGGTTTCGTCGGCTCATAAGGTCGCGACAAGATGAGGCGAGTCAGAAAGCTCGTGCACACACCCTAAATGCAGGTTTCGTCGGCACATAAGGTCGCGACAGGATGAGGCGAGTCAGAAAGCTCGTGCACACATCCTAAATGCAGGTTTCGTCGGCTCATAAGGTCTCGACAGGATGAGGCGAGTCAGAAAGCTCGTGCCCACACCCTAAATGCAGATTTCGTCGGCTCATAAGGTCGCGACAGGATGAGGCGAGTCAGAAAGCTCGAGCACACACCCTAAATGCAGGTTTCGTCGGCTCATAAGGTCGCGACAGGATGAGGCGAGTCAGAAAGCTCGTGCACACACCCTAAACGCAGGTTTCGTCGGCTCATAAGGTCGCGACAGGATGAGGCGAGTCAGAAAGCTCGTGCACACACCCTAAATGCAGGTTTCGTCGGCTCATAAGGTCGCGACAGGATGAGGCGAGTCAGAAAGCTCGTGCACACACCCTAAATGCAGGTTTCGTCGGCTCATAAGGTCGCGACAGGATGAGGCGAGTCGGAAAGCTCATGCACACACCCTAAATGCAGGTTTCGTCGGCTCATAAGGTCGCGACAGGATGAGGCGAGTCAGAAAGCTCGTACCCATACCCTAAATGCAGGTTTCGTCGGCTCATAAGGTCGCGACAGGATGAGGCGAGTCAGAAAGCTCGTGCACACATCCTAAATGCAGGTTTTGTCGGCTCATAAGGTCGCGACAGGATGAGGCGAGTCAGAAAGCTCGTGCCCACAACCTAAATGCAGGTTTCGTCGGCTCATAAGGTCGCGACAGGATGAGGCGAGTCAGAAAGCTCGAGCACACACCCTAAATGCAGGTTTCGTCGGCTCATAAGGTCGCGACAGGATGAGGCGAGTCAGAAAGCTCGTGCACACACCCCAAATGCAGGTTTCGTCGGCTCATAAGGTCGCGACAGGATGAGGCGAGTCAGAAAGCTCGTGCACACACCCTAAATGCAGGTTTCGTCGGCTCATAAGGTCGAGACAGATTGAGGCGAGTCAGAAAGCTCGTGCACACAGCCTAAATGCAGGTTTCGTCGGCTCATAAGGTCGCGACAGGATGAGGCGAGTCAGAAAGCTCATGCACACACCCCAAATGTAGGTTTCGTCGGCTCATAAGGTCGCGACAGGATGAGGCGAGTCAGAAAGCTCGTGCACACACCCTAAATGCAGGTTTCGTCGGCTCAGAAGGTCGCGACAGGATGAGGCGAGTCACAAAGCTCGTGCACACACCCTAAATGCAGGTTTTTTCGGCTCATAAGGTCGCGACAGGATGAGGCGAGTCAGAAAGCTCGTGCACACACCCTAAATGCAGGTTTCGTCGGCTCAGAAGGTCGCGACAGGATGAGGCGAGTCAAAAAGCCCGTGCACACACCCTAAATGCAGGTTTTGTCGGCTCATAAGGTCGCGACAGGATGAGGCGAGTCAGAAAGCTCGTGCACACACCCTAAATGCAGGTTTCGTCAGCTCATAAGGTCGCGACAGGATGAGGCGAGTCAGAAAGCTCGTGCACCCACCCTAAATGCAGGTTTCGTCGGCTCATAAGGTCGCGACAGGATGAGGCGAGTCAGAAAGCTCATGCCCACACCCTAAATGCAGGTTTCGTCGGCTCATAAGGTCGCGACAGATTGAGGCGAGTCAGAAAGCTCGTGCACACACCCTAAATGCAGGTTTCGTCGGCTCATAAGGTCGCGATAGGATGAGGCGAGTCAGAAAGCTCGTGCACACACCGTAAATGCAGGTTTCGTCGGCTCAGAAGGTCGCGACAGGATGAGGCGAGTCACAAAGCTCGTGCACACACCCTAAATGCAGGTTTTGTCAGCTCATAAGGTCGCGACAGGATGAGGCGAGTCAGAAAGCTCGTGCACACACCCTAAATGCAGGTTTCGTCGGCTCATAAGGTCACGACAGGATGAGGCGAGTCAAAAAGCCCGTGCACACACCCTAAATGCAGGTTTCGTCGGCTCATAAGGTCGCGACAGGATGAGGCGAGTCACAAAGCTTGTGCACACACCCTAAATGCAGGTTTTGTCGGCTCATAAGGTCGCGACAGGATGAGGCGAGTCAGAAAGCTCGTGCCCACACCCTAAATGCAAGTTTCGTCGGCTCATAAGGTCGCGACAGGATGAGGCGAGTCAGAAAGCTCGAGCACACAACCTAAATGCAGGTTTTGTCGGCTCATAAGGTCGCGACAGGATCAGGCGAGTCAGAAAGCTCGTGCACACACCCTAAATGCAGGTTTCGTCGGCTCATAAGGTCCTGACAGATTGAGGCGAGTCAGAAAGCTCGTGCACACACCCTAAATGCTGGTTTCGTCGGCACATAAGGTCGCGACAGGATGAGGCGAGTCAGAAAGCTCGAGCACACACCCTAAATGCAGGTTTCGTCGGCTCATAAGGTCGCGACAGGATGAGGCGAGTCAGAAAGCTCGTGCCCACACCCGAAATGCAGGTTTCGTCGGCTCATAAGGTCGCGACAGGATGAGGCGAGTCAGAAGGCTTGAGCACACACCCTAAATGCAGGTTTCGTCGGCTCATAAGGTCGCGACAGGATGAGGCGAGTCAGAAAGCTCGTGCACACACCCTAAATGCAGGTTTCGTCGGCTCATAAGGTCGCGACAGGATGAGGCGAGTCAAAAAGCCCGTCCACACACCCTAAATGCAGGTTTCGTCGGCTCATAAGGTCGCGACAGGATGAGGCGAGTCAGAAAGCTCGTGCACACACCCTAAATGCAGGTTTCGTCGGCTCATAAGGTCGCGACAGGATGAGGCGAGTCAGAAAGCTCGTGCACACACCCTAAATGCAGGTTTCGTCGGCTCATAAGGTCGCGACAGGATGAGGCGAGTCAGAAAGCTCGTGCACCCACCCTAAATGCAGGTTTCGTCGGCTCATAAGGTCGCGACAGGATGAGGCGAGTCAGAAAGCTCATGCCCACACCCTAAATGCAGGTTTCTTCGGCTCATAAGGTCGCGATAGGATGAGGCAAGTCAGAAAGCTCGAGCACACACCCTAAATGCAGGTTTCGTCGGCTCATAAGGTCGCGACAGGATGAGGCGAGTCAGAAAGCTCGTGCACACACCCTAAATGCAGGTTTCGTCGGCTCATAAGGTCGCGACAGGATGAGGCGAGTCAGAAAGCTCGTGCACACACCCTAAATGCAGGTTTCGTCGGCTCATTAGGTCGCGACAGGATGAGGCGAGTCAGAAAGCCCGTGCACACACCCTAAATGCAGGTTTCGTCGGCTCATAAGGTCGCGACAGGATGAGGCGAGTCAAAAAGCCCGTGCACACACCCTAAATGCAGGTTTCGTCGGCTCATAAGGTCGCGACAAGATGAGGCGAGTCAGAAAGCTCGTGCACACACCCTAAATGCAGGTTTCGTCAGCTCATAAGGTCGCGACAGGATGAGGCGAGTCAGAAAGCTCGTGCACCCACCCTAAATGCAGGTTTCGTCGGCTCATAAGGTCGCGACAGGATGAGGCGAGTCAGAAAGCTCGTGCACACACCCTAAATGCAGGTTTCGTCGGCTCATAAGGTCGCGACAGGATGAGGCGAGTCAGAAAGCTCGAGCACACACCCTAAATGCAGGTTTCGTCGGCTCATAAGGTCGCGATAGGATGAGGCGAGTCACAAAGCTCGTGCACACACCCTAAATGCAGGTTTCGTCGGCTCAGAAGGTCGCGACAGGATGAGGCGAGTCACAAAGCTCGTGCACACACCCTAAATGCAGGTTTTGTCGGCTCATAAGGTCGCGACAGGATGAGGCGAGTCAGAAAGCTCGTGCACACACCCTAAATGCAGGTTTCGTCGGCTCATAAGGTCGCGACAGGATGAGGCGAGTCAAAAAGCCCGTGCACACACCCTAAATGCAGGTTTCGTCGGCTCATAAGGTCGCGACAAGATGAGGCGAGTCAGAAAGCTCGTGCACAAACCCTAAATGCAGGTTTTGTCGGCTCATAAGGTCGCGACAGGATGAGGCGAGTCAGAAAGCTCGTGCACACACCCTAAATGCAGGTTTCGTCGGCTCATAAGGTCGCTACAGGATGAGGCGAGTCAGAAAGCTCGTGCACACACCCTAAATGCAGGTTTCGTCGGCTCATAAGGTCGCGACAGATTGAGGCGAGTCAGAAAGCTCGTGCACACAACCTAAATGCAGGTTTCGTCGGCTCATAAGGTCGCGACAGGATGAGGCGAGTCAGAAAGCTCATGCACACACCCTAAATGCAGGTTTCGTCGGCTCATAAGGTCGCGACAGGATGAGGCGAGTCAGAAAGCTCGTGCCCACGCCCTAAATGCAGGTTTCGTCGGCTCATAAGGTCCCGACAGGATGAGGCGAGTCAGAAAGCTCGAGCACACACCCTAAATGCAGGTTTCGTCGGCTCATAAGGTCGCGACAGGATGAGGCGAGTCAGAAAGCTCGTGCACACACCCCAAATGCAGGTTTCGTCGGCTCATAAGGTCGCGACAGGATGAGGCGAGTCAGAAAGCTCGTGCACACACCCTAAATGCAGGTTTCGTCGGCTCATAAGGTCGCGACAAGATGAGGCGAGTCAGAAAGCTCGTGCACACACCCTAAATGCAGGTTTCGTCGGCTCATAAGGTCGCGACAGGATCAGGCGAGTCAGAAAGCTCGTGCACACACCCTAAATGCAGGTTTCGTCGGCTCATAAGGTCCTGACAGATTGAGGCGAGTCAGAAAGCTCGTGCACACACCCTAAATGCAGGTTTCGTCGGCTCATAAGGTCGCGACAGGATGAGGCGAGTCAGAAAGCTCGAGCACACACCCTAAATGCAGGTTTCGTCGGCTCATAAGGTCGCGACAGGATGAGGCGAGTCAGAAAGCTCGTGCCCACACCCGAAATGCAGGTTTCGTCGGCTCATAAGGTCGCGACAGGATGAGGCGAGTCAGAAGGCTTGAGCACACACCCTAAATGCAGGTTTCGTCGGCTCATAAGGTCGCGACAGGATGAGGCGAGTCAGAAAGCTCGTGCACACATCCTAAATGCAGGTTTCGTCGGCTCATAAGGTCGCGACAGGATGAGGCGAGTCAAAAAGCCCGTGCACACACCCTAAATGCAGGTTTCGTCGGCTCATAAGGTCGCGACAGGATGAGGCGAGTCAGAAAGCTCGTGCACACACCCTAAATGCAGGTTTCGTCGGCTCATAAGGTCGCGACAGGATGAGGCGAGTCAGAAAGCTCGTGCACACACCCTAAATGCAGGTTTCGTCGGCTCATAAGGTCGCGACAGGATGAGGCGAGTCAGAAAGCTCGTGCACCCACCCTAAATGCAGGTTTCGTCGGCTCATAGGGTCGCGACAGGATGAGGCGAGTCAGAAAGCTCATGCCCACACCCTAAATGCAGGTTTCTTCGGCTCATAAGGTCGCGATAGGATGAGGCAAGTCAGAAAGCTCGAGCACACACCCTAAATGCAGGTTTCGTCGGCTCATAAGGTCGCGACAGGATGAGGCGAGTCAGAAAGCTCGTGCACACACCCTAAATGCAGGTTTCGTCGGCTCATAAGGTCGCGACAGGATGAGGCGAGTAAGAAAGCTCGTGCACACACCCTAAATGCAGGTTTCGTCGGCTCATTAGGTCGCGACAGGATGAGGCGAGTCAGAAAGCCCGTGCACACACCCTAAATGCAGGTTTCGTCGGCTCATAAGGTCGCGACAGGATGAGGCGAGTCAAAAAGCCCGTGCACACACCCTAAATGCAGGTTTCGTCGGCTCATAAGGTCGCGACAAGATGAGGCGAGTCAGAAAGCTCGTGCACACACCCTAAATGCAGGTTTCGTCAGCTCATAAGGTCGCGACAGGATGAGGCGAGTCAGAAAGCTCGTGCACCCACCCTAAATGCAGGTTTCGTCGGCTCATAAGGTCGCGACAGGATGAGGCGAGTCAGAAAGCTCGTGCACACACCCTAAATGCAGGTTTCGTCGGCTCATAAGGTCGCGACAGGATGAGGCGAGTCAGAAAGCTCGAGCACACACCCTAAATGCAGGTTTCGTCGGCTCATAAGGTCGCGATAGGATGAGGCGAGTCAGAAAGCTCGTGCACACACCCTAAATGCAAGTTTCGTCGGCTCAGAAGGTCGCGACAGGATGAGGCGAGTCACAAAGCTCGTGCACACACCCTAAATGCAGGTTTTGTCGGCTCATAAGGTCGCGACAGGATGAGGCGAGTCAGAAAGCTCGTGCACACACCCTAAATGCAGGTTTCGTCGGCTCATAAGGTCGCGACAGGATGAGGCGAGTCAAAAAGCCCGTGCACACACCCTAAATGCAGGTTTCGTCGGCTCATAAGGTCGCGACAAGATGAGGCGAGTCAGAAAGCTCGTGCACAAACCCTAAATGCAGGTTTTGTCGGCTCATAAGGTCGCGACAGGATGAGGCGAGTCAGAAAGCTCGTGCACACACCCTAAATGCAGGTTTCGTCGGCTCATAAGGTCGCGACAGATCGAGGCGAGTCAGAAAGCTCGTGCACACAACCTAAATGCAGGTTTCGTCGGCTCATAAGGTCGCGACAGGATGAGGCGAGTCAGAAAGCTCATGCACACACCCTAAATGCAGGTTTCGTCGGCTCATAAGGTCGCGACAGGATGAGGCGAGTCAGAAAGCTCGTGCCCACGCCCTAAATGCAGGTTTCGTCGGCTCATAAGGTCGCGACAGGATGAGGCGAGTCAGAAGGCTTGAGCACACACCCTAAATGCAGGTTTCGTCGGCTCATAAGGTCACGACAGGATGAGGCGAGTCAGAAAGCTCGTGCACACACCCTAAATGCAGGTTTCGTCGGCTCATAAGGTCGCGACAGGATGAGGCGAGTCACAAAGCTCGTGCACACACCCTAAATGCCGGTTTTGTCGGCTCATAAGGTCGCGACAGGATGAGGCGAGTCACAAAGCTCGTGCACACACCCTAAATGCAGGTTTAGTCGGCTCATAAGGTCGCGACAGGATGAGGCGAGTCGCAAAGCTCGTGCACACACCCTAAATGCAAGTTTCGTCGGCTCATAAGGTCGCGACAGGATGAGGCGAGTCAGAAAGCTCGAGCACACACCCTAAATGCAGGTTTCGTCGGCTCATAAGGTCGCGACAGGATGAGGCGAGTCAGAAAGCTCGTGCACACACCCCAAATGCAGGTTTCGTCGGCTCATAAGGTCGCGACAGGATGAGGCGAGTCAGAAAGCTCGTGCACACACCCTAAATGCAGGTTTCGTCGGCTCATAAGGTCGCGACAAGATGAGGCGAGTCAGAAAGCTCGTGCACACACCCTAAATGCAGGTTTCGTCGGCTCATAAGGTCGCGACAGGATCAGGCGAGTCCGAAAGCTCGTGCACACACCCTAAATGCAGGTTTCGTCGGCTCATAAGGTCCTGACAGATTGAGGCGAGTCAGAAAGCTCGTGCACACACCCTAAATGCAGGTTTCGTCGGCTCAGAAGGTCGCGACAGGATGAGGCGAGTCAGAAAGCTCGAGCACACACCCTAAATGCAGGTTTCGTCGGCTCATAAGGTCGCGACAGGATGAGCCGAGTCAGAAAGCTCGTGCCCACACCCGAAATGCAGGTTTCGTCGGCTCATAAGGTCGCGACAGGATGAGGCGAGTCAGAAGGCTTGAGCACACACCCTAAATGCAGGTTTCGTCGGCTCATAAGGTCGCGACAGGATGAGGCGAGTCAGAAAGCTCGTGCACACACCCTAAATGCTGGTTTCGTCGGCTCATAAGGTCGCGACAGGATGAGGTGAGTCAAAAAGCCCGTGCACACACCCTAAATGCAGGTTTCGTCGGCTCATAAGGTCGCGACAGGATGAGGCGAGTCAGAAAGCTCGTGCACACACCCTAAATGCAGGTTTCGTCGGCTCATAAGGTCGCGACAGGATGAGGCGAGTCAGAAAGCTCGTGCACACACCCTAAATGCAGGTTTCGTCGGCTCATAAGGTCGCGACAGGATGAGGCGAGTCAGAAAGCTCGTGCACCCACCCTAAATGCAGGTTTCGTCGGCTCATAAGGTCGCGACAAGATGAGGCGAGTCAGAAAGCTCATGCACACACCCTAAATGCAGGTTTCGTCGGCTCATAAGGTCGCGACAGGATGAGGCGAGTCAGAAAGCTCGTGCCCACGCCCTAAATGCAGGTTTCGTCGGCTCATAAGGTCGCGACAGGATGAGGCGAGTCAGAAGGCTTGAGCACACACCCTAAATGCAGGTTTCGTCGGCTCATAAGGTCACGACAGGATGAGGCGAGTCAGAAAGCTCGTGCACACACCCTAAATGCAGGTTTCGTCGGCTCATAAGGTCGCGACAGGATGAGGCGAGTCACAAAGCTCGTGCACACACCCTAAATGCCGGTTTTGTCGGCTCATAAGGTCGCGACAGGATGAGGCGAGTCACAAAGCTCGTGCACACACCCTAAATGCAGGTTTAGTCGGCTCATAAGGTCGCGACAGGATGAGGCGAGTCGCAAAGCTCGTGCACACACCCTAAATGCAAGTTTCGTCGGCTTATAAGGTCGCGACAGGATGAGGCGAGTCAGAAAGCTCGAGCACACACCCTAAATGCAGGTTTCGTCGGCTCATAAGGTCGCGACAGGATGAGGCGAGTCAGAAAGCTCGTGCACACACCCCAAATGCAGGTTTCGTCGGCTCATAAGGTCGCGACAGGATGAGGCGAGTCAGAAAGCTCCTGCACACACCCTAAATGCAGGTTTCGTCGGCTCATAAGGTCGCGACAAGATGAGGCGAGTCAGAAAGCTCGTGCACACACCCTAAATGCAGGTTTCGTCGGCTCATAAGGTCGCGACAGGATCAGGCGAGTCAGAAAGCTCGTGCACACACCCTAAATGCAGGTTTCGTCGGCTCATAAGGTCCTGACAGATTGAGGCGAGTCAGAAAGCTCGTGCACACACCCTAAATGCAGGTTTCGTCGGCTCAGAAGGTCGCGACAGGATGAGGCGAGTCAGAAAGCTCGAGCACACACCCTAAATGCAGGTTTCGTCGGCTCATAAGGTCGCGACAGGATGAGCCGAGTCAGAAAGCTCGTGCCCACACCCGAAATGCAGGTTTCGTCGGCTCATAAGGTCGCGACAGGATGAGGCGAGTCAGAAGGCTTGAGCACACACCCTAAATGCAGGTTTCGTCGGCTCATAAGGTCGCGACAGGATGAGGCGAGTCAGAAAGCTCGTGCACACACCCTAAATGCTGGTTTCGTCGTCTCATAAGGTCGCGACAGGATGAGGCGAGTCAAAAAGCCCGTGCACACACCCTAAATGCAGGTTTCGTCGGCTCATAAGGTCGCGACAGGATGAGGCGAGTCAGAAAGCTCGTGCACACACCCTAAATGCAGGTTTCGTCGGCTCATAAGGTCGCGACAGGATGAGGCGAGTCAGAAAGCTCGTGCACACACCCTAAATGCAGGTTTCGTCGGCTCATAAGGTCGCGACAGGATGAGGCGAGTCAGAAAGCTCGTGCACCCACCCTAAATGCAGGTTTCGTCGGCTCATAAGGTCGCGACAGGATGAGGCGAGTCAGAAAGCTCATGCCCACACCCTAAATGCAGGTTTCTTCGGCTCATAAGGTCGCGATAGGATGAGGCAAGTCAGAAAGCTAGAGCACACACCCTAAATGCAGGTTTCGTCGGCTCATAAGGTCGCGACAGGATGAGGCGAGTCAGAAAGCTCGTGCACACACCCTAAATGCAGGTTTCGTCGGCTCATAAGGTCGCGACAGGATGAGGCGAGTCAGAAAGCTCGTGCACACACCCTAAATGCAGGTTTCGTCGGCTCATTAGGTCGCGACAGGATGAGGCGAGTCAGAAAGCCCGTGCACACACCCTAAATGCAGGTTTCGTCGGCTCATAAGGTCGCGACAGGATGAGGCGAGTCAAAAAGCCCGTGCACACACTCTAAATGCAGGTTTCGTCGGCTCATAAGGTCGCAACAAGATGAGGCGAGTCAGAAAGCTCATGCACACACCCTAAATGCAGGTTTCGTCAGCTCATAAGGTCGCGACAGGATGAGGCGAGTCAGAAAGCTCGTGCACCCACCCTAAATGCAGGTTTCGTCGGCTCATAAGGTCGCGACAGGATGAGGCGAGTCAGAAAGCTCGTGCACACACCCTAAATGCAGGTTTCGTCGGCTCATAAGGTCGCGACAGGATGAGGCGAGTCAGAAAGCTCGAGCACACACCCTAAATGCAGGTTTCGTCGGCTCATAAGGTCGCGATAGGATGAGGCGAGTCAGAAAGCTCGTGCACACACCCTAAATGCAAGTTTCATCGGCTCAGAAGGTCGCGACAGGATGAGGCGAGTCACAAAGCTCGTGCACACACCCTAAATGCAGGTTTTGTCGGCTCATAAGGTCGCGACAGGATGAGGCGAGTCAGAAAGCTCGTGCACACACCCTAAATGCAGGTTTCGTCGGCTCATAAGGTCGCGACAGGATGAGGCGAGTCAAAAAGCCCGTGCACACACCCTAAATGCAGGTTTCGTCGGCTCATAAGGTCGCGACAAGATGAGGCGAGTCAGAAAGCTCGTGCACAAACCCTAAATGCAGGTTTTGTCGGCTCATAAGGTCGCGACAGGATGAGGCGAGTCAGAAAGCTCGTGCACACACCCTAAATGCAGGTTTCGTCGGCTCATAAGGTCGCGACAGGATGAGGCGAGTCAGAAAGCTCGTGCACACACCCTAAATGCAGGTTTCGTCGGCTCATAAGGTCGCGACAGATTGAGGCGAGTCAGAAAGCTCGTGCACACAACCTAAATGCAGGTTTCGTCGGCTCATAAGGTCGCGACAGGATGAGGCGAGTCAGAAAGCTCATGCACACACCCTAAATGCAGGTTTCGTCGGCTCATAAGGTCGCGACAGGATGAGGCGAGTCAGAAAGCTCGTGCCCACGCCCTAAATGCAGGTTTCGTCGGCTCATAAGGTCGCGACAGGATGAGGCGAGTCAGAAGGCCTGAGCACACACCCTAAATGCAGGTTTCGTCGGCTCATAAGGTCACGACAGGATGAGTCGAGTCAGAAAGCTCGTGCACACACCCTAAATGCAGGTTTCGTCGGCTCATAAGGTCGCGACAGGATGAGGCGAGTCACAAAGCTCGTGCACACACCCTAAATGCCGGTTTTGTCGGCTCATAAGGTCGCGACAGGATGAGGCGAGTCACAAAGCTCGTGCACACACCCTAAATGCAGGTTTAGTCGGCTCATAAGGTCGCGACAGGATGAGGCGAGTCACAAAGCTCGTGCACACACCCTAAATGCAAGTTTCGTCGGCTCATAAGGTCGCGACAGGATGAGGCGAGTCAGAAAGCTCGAGCACACACCCTAAATGCAGGTTTCGTCGGCTCATAAGGTCGCGACAGGATGAGGCGAGTCAGAAAGCTCGTGCACACACCCTAAATGCAGGTTTCGTCGGCTCATAAGGTCGCGACAGGATGAGGCGAGTCAGAAAGCTCGAGCACACACCCTAAATGCAGGTTTCGTCGGCTCATAAGGTCGCGATAGGATGAGGCGAGTCAGAAAGCTCGTGCACACACCCTAAATGCAAGTTTCGTCGGCTCAGAAGGTCGCGACAGGATGAGGCGAGTCACAAAGCTCGTGCACACACCCTAAATGCAGGTTTTGTCGGCTCATAAGGTCGCGACAGGATGAGGCGAGTCAGAAAGCTCATGCACACACCCTAAATGCAGGTTTTGTCGGCTCATAAGGTCGCGACAGGATGAGGCGAGTCAAAAAGCCCGTGCACACACCCTAAATGCAGGTTTCGTCGGCTCATAAGGTCGCGACAAGATGAGGCGAGTCAGAAAGCTCATGCACAAACCCTAAATGCAGGTTTTGTCGGCTCATAAGGTCGCGACAGGATGAGGCGAGTCAGAAAGCTCGTGCACACACCCTAAATGCAGGTTTCGTCGGCTCATAAGGTCGCGACAGATTGAGGCGAGTCAGAAAGCTCGTGCACACAACCTAAATGCAGGTTTCGTCGGCTCATAAGGTCGCGACAGGATGAGGCGAGTCAGAAAGCTCATGCACACACCCTAAATGCAGGTTTCGTAGGCTCATAAGGTCGCGACAGGATGAGGCGAGTCAGAAAGCTCGTGCCCACGCCCTAAATGCAGGTTTCGTCGGCTCATAAGGTCGCGACAGGATGAGGCGAGTCAGAAGGCTTGAGCACACACCCTAAATGCAGGTTTCGTCGGCTCATAAGGTCACGACAGGATGAGGCGAGTCAGAAAGCTCGTGCACACACCCTAAATGCAGGTTTCGTCGGCTCATAAGGTCGCGACAGGATGAGGCGAGTCACAAAGCTCGTGCACACACCCTAAATGCCGGTTTTGTCGGCTCATAAGGTCGCGACAGGATGAGGCGAGTCACAAAGCTCGTGCACACACCCTAAATGCAGGTTTAGTCGGCTCATAAGGTCGCGACAGGATGAGGCGAGTCACAAAGCTCGTGCACACACCTTAAATGCAAGTTTCGTCGGCTCATAAGGTCGCGACAGGATGAGGCGAGTCAGAAAGCTCGAGCACACACCCTAAATGCAGGTTTCGTCGGCTCATAAGGTCGCGACAGGATGAGGCGAGTCAGAAAGCTCGTGCACACACCCCAAATGCAGGTTTCGTCGGCTCATAAGGTCGCGACAGGATCAGGCGAGTCAGAAAGCTCGTGCACACACCCTAAATGCAGGTTTCGTCGGCTCATAAGGTCCTGACAGATTGAGGCGAGTCAGAAAGCTCGTGCACACACCCTAAATGCAGGTTTCGTCGGCTCAGAAGGTCGCGACAGGATGAGGCGAGTCAGAAAGCTCGAGCACACACCCTAAATGCAGGTTTCGTCGGCTTATAAGGTCGCGACAGGATGAGCCGAGTCAGAAAGCTCGTGCCCACACCCGAAATGCAGGTTTCGTCGGCTCATAAGGTCGCGACAGGATGAGGCGAGTCAGAAGGCTTGAGCACACACCCTAAATGCAGGTTTCGTCGGCTCATAAGGTCGCGACAGGATGAGGCGAGTCAGAAAGCTCGTGCACACACCCTAAATGCTGGTTTCGTCGGCTCATAAGGTCGCGACAGGATGAGGCGAGTCAAAAAGCCCGTGCACACACCCTAAATGCAGGTTTCGTCGGCTCATAAGGTCGCGACAGGATGAGGCGAGTCAGAAAGCTCGTGCACACACCCTAAATGCAGGTTTCGTCGGCTCATAAGGTCGCGACAGGATGAGGCGAGTCAGAAAGCTCGTGCACACACCCTAAATGCAGGTTTCGTCGGCTCATAAGGTCGCGACAGGATGAGGCGAGTCAGAAAGCTCGTGCACCCACCCTAAATGCAGGTTTCGTCGGCTCATAAGGTCGCGACAGGATGAGGCGAGTCAGAAAGCTCATGCCCACACCCTAAATGCAGGTTTCTTCGGCTCATAAGGTCGCGATAGGATGAGGCAAGTCAGAAAGCTCGAGCACACACCCTAAATGCAGGTTTCGTCGGCTCATAAGGTCGCGACAGGATGAGGCGAGTCAGAAAGCTCGTGCACACACCCTAAATGCAGGTTTCGTCGGCTCATAAGGTCGCGACAGGATGAGGCGAGTCAGAAAGCTCGTGCACACACCCTAAATGCAGGTTTCGTCGGCTCATTAGGTCGCGACAGGATGAGGCGAGTCAGAAAGCCCGTGCACACACCCTAAATGCAGGTTTCGTTGGCTCATAAGGTCGCGACAGGATGAGGCGAGTCAAAAAGCCCATGCACACA
Source organism: Hordeum vulgare subsp. vulgare (assembly GCF_904849725.1). Lineage (NCBI taxonomy): Eukaryota > Viridiplantae > Streptophyta > Magnoliopsida > Poales > Poaceae > Hordeum > Hordeum vulgare. The sequence continues at coordinate 33,359,300 of NC_058518.1, forward strand.
CCCTAAATGCAGGTTTCGTCGGCTCATAAGGTCGCGACAAGATGAGGCGAGTCAGAAAGCTCATGCACACACCCTAAATGCAGGTTTCGTCAGCTCATAAGGTCGCGACAGGATGAGGCGAGTCAGAAAGCTCGTGCACCCACCCTAAATGCAGGTTTCGTCGGCTCATAAGGTCGCGACAGGATGAGGCGAGTCAGAAAGCTCGTGCACACACCCTAAATGCAGGTTTCGTCGGCTCATAAGGTCGCGACAGGATGAGGCGAGTCAGAAAGCTCGAGCACACACCCTAAATGCAGGTTTCGTCAGCTCATAAGGTCGCGATAGGATGAGGCGAGTCAGAAAGCTCGTGCACACACCCTAAATGCAAGTTTCGTCGGCTCATAAGGTCGCGACAGGATGAGGCGAGTCAGAAAGCTCATGCACACACCCTAAATGCAGGTTTCGTCGGCTCATAAGGTCGCGACAGGATGAGGCGAGTCAGAAAGCTCGTGCCCACGCCCTAAATGCAGGTTTCGTCGGCTCATAGGGTCGCGACAGGATGAGGCGAGTCAGAAGGCTTGAGCACACACCCTAAATGCAGGTTTCGTCGGCTCATAAGGTCACGACAGGATGAGGCGAGTCAGAAAGCTCGTGCACACACCCTAAATGCAGGTTTCGTCGGCTCATAAGGTCGCGACAGATTGAGGCGAGTCAGAAAGCTCGTGCACACACCCTAAATGCAGGTTTCGTCGGCTCATAAGGTCGCGACAGGATGAGGCGAGTCAGAAAGCTCGTGCACACACCCTAAATGCAGGTTTCGTCGGCTCATAAGGTCGCGACAGATTGAGGCGAGTCAGAAAGCTCGTGCACACAACCTAAATGCAGGTTTCGTCGGCTCATAAGGTCGCGACAGGATGAGGCGAGTCAGAAAGCTCATGCACACACCCTAAATGCAGGTTTCGTCGGCTCATAAGGTCGCGACAGGATGAGGCGAGTCAGAAAGCTCGTGCCCACGCCCTAAATGTAGGTTTCGTCGGCTCATAAGGTCGCGACAGGATGAGGCGAGTCAGAAAGCTTGAGCACACACCCTAAATGCAGGTTTCGTCGGCTCATAAGGTCACGACAGGATGAGGCGAGTCAGAAAGCTCGTGCACACACCCTAAATGCAGGTTTCGTCGGCTCATAAGGTCGCGACAGGATGAGGCGAGTCACAAAGCTCGTGCACACACCCTAAATGCCGGTTTTGTCGGCTCATAAGGTCGCGACAGGATGAGGCGAGTCACAAAGCTCGTGCACACACCCTAAATGCAGGTTTAGTCGGCTCATAAGGTCGCGACAGGATGAGGCGAGTCACAAAGCTCGTGCACACACCCTAAATGCAAGTTTCGTCGGCTCATAAGGTCGCGACAGGATGAGGCGAGTCAGAAAGCTCGAGCACACACCCTAAATGCAGGTTTCGTCGGCTCATAAGGTCGCGACAGGATGAGGCGAGTCAGAAAGCTCGTGCACACACCCTAAATGCAGGTTTCGTCGGCTCATAAGGTCGCGACAGGATGAGGCGAGTCAGAAAGCTCGAGCACACACCCTAAATGCAGGTTTCGTCGGCTCATAAGGTCGCGATAGGATGAGGCGAGTCAGAAAGCTCGTGCACACACCCTAAATGCAAGTTTCGTCGGCTCAGAAGGTCGCGACAGGATGAGGCGAGTCACAAAGCTCGTGCACACACCCTAAATGCAGGTTTTGTCGGCTCATAAGGTCGCGACAGGATGAGGCGAGTCAGAAAGCTCGTGCACACACCCTAAATGCAGGTTTCGTCGGCTCATAAGGTCGCGACAGGATGAGGCGAGTCAAAAAGCCCGTGCACACACCCTAAATGCAGGTTTCGTCGGCTCATAAGGTCGCGACAAGATGAGGCGAGTCAGAAAGCTCATGCACAAACCCTAAATGCAGGTTTTGTCGGCTCATAAGGTCGCGACAGGATGAGGCGAGTCAGAAAGCTCGTGCACACACCCTAAATGCAGGTTTCGTCGGCTCATAAGGTCGCGACAGGATGAGGCGAGTCAGAAAGCTCGTGCACACACCCTAAATGCAGGTTTCGTCGGCTCATAAGGTCGCGACAGATTGAGGCGAGTCAGAAAGCTCGTGCACACAACCTAAATGCAGGTTTCGTCGGCTCATAAGGTCGCGACAGGATGAGGCGAGTCAGAAAGCTCATGCACACACCCTAAATGCAGGTTTCGTCGGCTCATAAGGTCGCGACAGGATGAGGCGAGTCAGAAAGCTCGTGCCCACGCCCTAAATGCAGGTTTCGTCGGCTCATAAAGTCGCGACAGGATGAGGCGAGTCAGAAGGCTTGAGCACACACCCTAAATGCAGGTTTCGTCGGCTCATAAGGTCACGACAGGATGAGGCGAGTCAGAAAGCTCGTGCACACACCCTAAATGCAGGTTTCGTCGGCTCATAAGGTCGCGACAGGATGAGGCGAGTCACAAAGCTCGTGCACACACCCTAAATGCCGGTTTTGTCGGCTCATAAGGTCGCGACAGGATGAGGCGAGTCACAAAGCTCGTGCACACACCCTAAATGCAGGTTTAGTCGGCTCATAAGGTCGCGACAGGATGAGGCGAGTCAGAAAGCTCGTGCACACACCCTAAATGCAGGTTTCGTCGGCTCAGAAGGTCACGACAGGATGAGGCGAGTCACAAAGCTCGTGCACACACCCTAACTGCAGGTTTTGTCGGCTCATAAGGTCGCGACAGGATGAGGCGAGTTAGAAAGCTTGTGCACACACCCTAAATGCAGGTTTCGTCGGCTCATAAGGTCGCGACAGGATGAGGCGAGTCAGAAAGCCCGTGCACACAGCCTAAATGCAGGTTTCGTCGGCTCATAAGGTCGCGACACGATGAGGCGAGTCACAAAGCTCGTGCACACACCCTAAATGCAGGTTTCGTCGGCTCATAAGGTCGCGACAGGATGAGGCGAGTCAGAAAGCTCGTGCACACACCCTAAATGCAGGTTTCGTCGGCTCATAAGGTCGCGACAGGATGAGGCGAGTCAGAAAGCTCGAGCACACACCCTAAATGCAGGTTTCGTCGGCTCATAAGGTCGCGACAGGATGAGGCGAGTCAGAAAGCTCGAGCACACACCCTAAATGCAGGTTTCGTCGGCTCATAAGGTCGCGACAGGATGAGGCGAGTCAGAAAGCTCGTGCACACACCCTAAATGCAGGTTTCGTCGGCTCAGAAGGTCACGACAGGATGAGGCGAGTCACAAAGCTCGTGCACACACCCTAACTGCAGGTTTTGTCGGCTCATAAGGTCGCGACAGGATGAGGCGAGTTAGAAAGCTTGTGCACACACCCTAAATGCAGGTTTCGTCGGCTCATAAGGTCGCGACAGGATGAGGCGAGTTAGAAAGCTTGTGCACACACCCTAAATGCAGGTTTCGTCGGCTCATAAGGTCGCGACAGGATGAGGCGAGTCAGAAAGCCCGTGCACACAGCCTAAATGCAGGTTTCGTCGGCTCATAAGGTCGCGACACGATGAGGCGAGTCACAAAGCTCGTGCACACACCCTAAATGCAGGTTTCGTCGGCTCATAAGGTCGCGACAGGATGAGGCGAGTCAGAAAGCTCGTGCACACACCCTAAATGCAGGTTTCGTCGGCTCATAAGGTCGCGACAGGATGAGGCGAGTCAGAAAGCTCGAGCACACACCCTAAATGCAGGTTTCGTCGGCTCATAAGGTCGCGACAGGATGAGGCGAGTCAGAAAGCTCGAGCACACACCCTAAATGCAGGTTTCGTCGGCTCATAAGGTCGCGACAGGATGAGGCGAGTCAGAAAGCTCGTGCACACACCCTAAATGCAGGTTTCGTCGGCTCAGAAGGTCACGACAGGATGAGGCGAGTCACAAAGCTCGTGCACACACCCTAACTGCAGGTTTTGTCGGCTCATAAGGTCGCGACAGGATGAGGCGAGTTAGAAAGCTTGTGCACACACCCTAAATGCAGGTTTCGTCGGCTCATAAGGTCGCGACAGGATGAGGCGAGTCAGAAAGCCCGTGCACACAGCCTAAATGCAGGTTTCGTCGGCTCATAAGGTCGCGACACGATGAGGCGAGTCAGAAAGCTCGTGCACACACCCTAAATGCAGGTTTCGTCGGCTCATAAGGTCGCGACAGGATGAGGCGAGTCAGAAAGCTCGTGCACACACCCTAAATGCAGGTTTCGTCGGCTCATAAGGTCGCGACAGGATGAGGCGAGTCAGAAAGCTCGTGCACACACCCTAAATGCAGGTTTCGTCGGCTCATAAGGTCGCGACAGGATGAGGCGAGTCAGAAAGCTCGTGCACCCACCCTAAATGCAGGTTTCGTCGGCTCATAAGGTCGCGACAGGATGAGGCGAGTCAGAAAGCTCGTGCACACACCCTAAATGCAGGTTTCTTCGGCTCATAAGGTCGCGATAGGATGAGGCGAGTCAGAAAGCTCGAGCACACACCCTAAATGCAGGTTTCGTCGGCTCATAAGGTCGCGACAGGATGAGGCGAGTCAGAAAGCTCGTGCACACACCCTAAATGCAGGTTTCGTCGGCTCATAAGGTCGCGACAGGATGAGGCGAGTCACAAAGCTCGTGCACACACCCTAAATGCAGGTTTCGTCGGCTCATTAGGTCGCGACAGGATGAGGCGAGTCAGAAAGCCCGTGCACACACCCTAAATGCAGGTTTCGTCGGCTCATAAGGTCGCGACAGGATGAGGCGAGTCAAAAAGCCCGTGCACACACCCTAAATGCAGGTTTCGTCGGCTCATAAGGTCGCGACAAGATGAGGCGAGTCAGAAAGCTCGTGCACAAACCCTAAATGCAGGTTTTGTCGGCTCATAAGGTCGCGACAGGATGAGGCGAGTCAGAAAGCTCGTGCACACACCCTAAATGCAGGTTTCGTCGGCTCATAAGGTCGCGACAGGATGAGGCGAGTCAGAAAGCTCGTGCACACACCCTAAATGCAGGTTTCGTCGGCTCATAAGGTCGCGACAGATTGAGGCGAGTCAGAAAGCTCGTGCACACAACCTAAATGCAGGTTTCGTCGGCTCATAAGGTCGCGACAGGATGAGGCGAGTCAGAAAGCTCATGCACACACCCTAAATGCAGGTTTCGTCGGCTCATAAGGTCGCGACAGGATGAGGCGAGTCAGAAAGCTCGTGCCCACGCCCTAAATGCAGGTTTCGTCGGCTCATAAGGTCGCGACAGGATGAGGCGAGTCAGAAGGCTCGAGCACACACCCTAAATGCAGGTTTCGTCGGCTCATAAGGTCACGACAGGATGAGGCGAGTCAGAAAGCCCGTGCACACACCCTAAATGCAGGTTTCGTCGGCTCATAAGGTCGCGACAGGATGAGGCGAGTCACAAAGCTCGTGCACACACCCTAAATGCCGGTTTTGTCGGCTCATAAGGTCGCGACAGGATGAGGCGAGTCACAAAGCTCGTGCACACACCCTAAATGCAGGTTTAGTCGGCTCATAAGGTCGCGACAGGATGAGGCGAGTCACAAAGCTCGTGCACACACCCTAAATGCAGGTTTCGTCGGCTCATAAGGTCGCGACAGATTGAGGCGAGTCAGAAAGCTCGTGCACACAACCTAAATGCAGGTTTCGTCGGCTCATAAGGTCGCGACAGGATGAGGCGAGTCAGAAAGCTCATGCACACACCCTAAATGCAGGTTTCGTCGGCTCATAAGGTCGCGACAGGATGAGGCGAGTCAGAAAGCTCGTGCCCACGCCCTAAATGCAGGTTTCGTCGGCTCATAAGGTCGCGACAGGATGAGGCGAGTCAGAAGGCTTGAGCACACACCCTAAATGCAGGTTTCGTCGGCTCATAAGGTCACGACAGGATGAGGCGAGTCAGAAAGCTCGTGCACACACCCTAAATGCAGGTTTCGTCGGCTCATAAGGTCGCGACAGGATGAGGCGAGTCACAAAGCTCGTGCACACACCCTAAATGCCGGTTTTGTCGGCTCATAAGGTCGCGACAGGATGATGCGAGTCAGAAAGCTCGAGCACAGACCCTAAATGCAGGTTTCGTTGGTTCATAAGGTCACGACAGGATGAGGCGAGTCAGAAAGCTCGTGCCCACACCCGAAATGCAGGTTTCGTCGGCTCATAAGGTCGCGACAGGATGAGGCGAGTCAGAAGGCTTGAGCACACACCCTAAATGCAGGTTTCGTCGGCTCATAAGGTCACGACAGGATGAGGCGAGTCAGAAAGCTCGTGCACACACCCTAAATGCAGGTTTCTTCGGCTCATAAGGTCGCGACAGATTGAGGCGAGTCAGAAAGCTCGTGCACACACCCTAAATGCAGGTTTCGTCGGCTCATAAGGTCGCGACAGGATGAGGCGAGTCAAAAAGCCCGTGCACACACCCTAAATGCAGGTTTCGTCGGCTCATAAGGTCTCGACAGGATGAGGCGAGTCAGAAAGCTCGTGCACACACCCTAAATGCAGGTTTCGTCGGCTCATAAGGTCGCGACAGGATGAGGCGAGTCAGAAAGCTCGTGCACACACCCTAAATGCAGGTTTCGTCGGCTCATAAGGTCGCGACAGGATGAGGCGAGTCACAAAGCTCGTGCACACACCCTAAATGCAGGTTTCATCGGCTCATAAGGTCGCGACAGGATGAGGCGATTCAGAAAGCTCGTGCACACACCCTAAATGCAGGTTTCGTCGGCTCATAAGGTCGCGACAGATTGAAGCGAGTCAGAAAGCTCATGCACACACCCTAAATGCAGGTTCCGTCGGCTCATAAGGTCGCGACAGGATGAGGCGAGTCAGAAAGCTCATGCACACACCCTAAATACAGGTTTCCTCGGCTCATAAGGTCGCGACAGGATGAGGCGAGTCAGAAAGCTCGTGCACACACCCTAAATGCAGGTTTCGTCGGCTCATAAGGTCGCGACAGGATGAGGCGAGTCAAAAAGCCCGTGCACACACCCTAAATGCAGGTTTCGTCGGCTCATAAGGTCTCGACAGGATGAGGCGAGTCAGAAAGCTCGTGCACACACCGTAAATGCAGGTTTCGTCGGCTCAGAAGGTCGCGACAGGATGAGGCGAGTCAAAAAGCTCGTGCACACACCCTAAATGCAGGTTTTGTCGGCTCATAAGGTCGCGACAGGATGAGGCGAGTCAGAAAGCTCGTGCACACAACCTAAATGCAGGTTTCGTCGGCTCATAAGGTCGCGACAAGATGAGGCGAGTCAGAAAGCTCGTGCACACACCCTAAATGCAGGTTTCGTCGGCTCATAAGGTCGCGACAGGATGAGGCGAGTCAGAAAGCTCGAGCACACACCCTAAATGCAGGTTTCGTCGGCTCATAAGGTCGCGACAGGATGAGGCGAGTCAGAAAGCTCGAGCACACACCCTAAATGCAGGTTTCGTCGGCTCATAAGGTCGCGACAGGATGAGGCGAGTCAGAAAGCTCGTGCACACACCCTAAATGCAGGTTTCGTCGGCTCAGAAGGTCACGACAGGATGAGGCGAGTCACAAAGCTCGTGCACACACCCTAACTGCAGGTTTTGTCGGCTCATAAGGTCGCGACAGGATGAGGCGAGTTAGAAAGCTTGTGCACACACCCTAAATGCAGGTTTCGTCGGCTCATAAGGTCGCGACAGGATGAGGCGAGTCAGAAAGCCCGTGCACACAGCCTAAATGCAGGTTTCGTCGGCTCATAAGGTCGCGACACGATGAGGCGAGTCAGAAAGCTCGTGCACACACCCTAAATGCAGGTTTCGTCAGCTCATAAGGTCGCGACAGGATGAGGCGAGTCAGAAAGCTCGTGCACACACCCTAAATGCAGGTTTCGTCGGCTCATAAGGTCGCGACAGATTGAGGCGAGTCAGAAAGCTCGTGCACACAACCTAAATGCAGGTTTCGTCGGCTCATAAGGTCGCGACAGGATGAGGCGAGTCAGAAAGCTCATGCACACACCCTAAATGCAGGTTTCGTCGGCTCATAAGGTCGCGACAGGATGAGGCGAGTCAGAAAGCTCGTGCCCACGCCCTAAATGCAGGTTTCGTCGGCTCATAAGGTCGCGACAGGATGAGGCGAGTCAGAAGGCTTGAGCACACACCCTAAATGCAGGTTTCGTCGGCTCATAAGGTCACGACAGGATGAGGCGAGTCAGAAAGCTCGTGCACACACCCTAAATGCAGGTTTCGTCGGCTCATAAGGTCGCGACAGGATGAGGCGAGTCACAAAGCTCGTGCACACACCCTAAATGCCGGTTTTGTCGGCTCATAAGGTCGCGACAGGATGAGGCGAGTCACAAAGCTCGTGCACACACCCTAAATGCAGGTTTAGTCGGCTCATAAGGTCGCGACAGGATGAGGCGAGTCACAAAGCTCGTGCACACACCCTAAATGCAAGTTTCGTCGGCTCATAAGGTCGCGACAGGATGAGGCGAGTCAGAAAGCTCGAGCACACACCCTAAATGCAGGTTTCGTCGGCTCATAAGGTCGCGACAGGATGAGGCGAGTCAGAAAGCTCGTGCACACACCCCAAATGCAGGTTTCGTCGGCTCATAAGGTCGCGACAGGATGAGGCGAGTCAGAAAGCTCGTGCACCCACCCTAAATGCAGGTTTCGTCGGCTCATAAGGTCGCGACAAGATGAGGCGAGTCAGAAAGCTCGTGCACACACCCTAAATGCAGGTTTCGTCGGCTCATAAGGTCGCGACAGGATCAGGCGAGTCAGAAAGCTCGTGCACACACCCTAAATGCAGGTTTCGTCGGCTCATAAGGTCCTGACAGATTGAGGCGAGTCAGAAAGCTCGTGCACACACCCTAAATGCAGGTTTCGTCGGCTCAGAAGGTCGCGACAGGATGATGCGAGTCAGAAAGCTCGAGCACACACCCTAAATGCAGGTTTCGTTGGTTCATAAGGTCACGACAGGATGAGGCGAGTCAGAAAGCTCGTGCCCACACCCGAAATGCAGGTTTCGTCGGCTCATAAGGTCGCGACAGGATGAGGCGAGTCAGAAGGCTTGAGCACACACCCTAAATGCAGGTTTCGTCGGCTCATAAGGTCGCGACAGGATGAGGCGAGTCAGAAAGCTCGTGCACACACCCTAAATGCAGGTTTCTTCGGCTCATAAGGTCGCGACAGATTGAGGCGAGTCAGAAAGCTCGTGCACATACCCTAAATGCAGGTTTCGTCGGCTCATAAGGTCGCGACAGGATGAGGCGAGTCAAAAAGCCCGTGCACACACCCTAAATGCAGGTTTCGTCGGCTCATAAGGTCTCGACAGGATGAGGCGAGTCAGAAAGCTCGTGCACACACCCTAAATGCAGGTTTCGTCGGCTCATAAGGTCGCGACAGGATGAGGCGAGTCAGAAAGCTCGTGCACACACCCTAAATGCAGGTTTCGTCGGCTCATAAGGTCGCGACAGGATGAGGCGAGTCACAAAGCTCGTGCACACACCCTAAATGCAGGTTTCATCGGCTCATAAGGTCGCGACAGGATGAGGCGATTCAGAAAGCTCGTGCACACACCCTAAATGCAGGTTTCGTCGGCTCATAAGGTCGCGACAGATTGAAGCGAGTCAGAAAGCTCATGCACACACCCTAAATGCAGGTTCCGTCGGCTCATAAGGTCGCGACAGGATGAGGCGAGTCAGAAAGCTCATGCACACACCCTAAATACAGGTTTCCTCGGCTCATAAGGTCGCGACAGGATGAGGCGAGTCAGAAAGCTCGTGCACACACCCTAAATGCAGGTTTCGTCGGCTCATAAGGTCGCGACAGGATGAGGCGAGTCAAAAAGCCCGTGCACACACCCTAAATGCGGGTTTCGTTGGCTCATAAGGTCTCGACAGGATGAGGCGAGTCAGAAAGCTCGTGCACACACCGTAAATGCAGGTTTCGTCGGCTCAGAAGGTCGCGACAGGATGAGGCGAGTCAAAAAGCTCGTGCACACACCCTAAATGCAGGTTTTGTCGGCTCATAAGGTCGCGACAGGATGAGGCGAGTCAGAAAGCTCGTGCACACAACCTAAATGCAGGTTTCGTCGGCTCATAAGGTCGCGACAAGATGAGGCGAGTCAGAAAGCTCGTGCACACACCCTAAATGCAGGTTTCGTCGGCTCATAAGGTCGCGACAGGATGAGGCGAGTCAGAAAGCTCGAGCACACACCCTAAATGCAGGTTTCGTCGGCTCATAAGGTCGCGACAGGATGAGGCGAGTCAGAAAGCTCGAGCACACACCCTAAATGCAGGTTTCGTCGGCTCATAAGGTCGCGACAGGATGAGGCGAGTCAGAAAGCTCGTGCACACACCCTAAATGCAGGTTTCGTCGGCTCAGAAGGTCACGACAGGATGAGGCGAGTCACAAAGCTCGTGCACACACCCTAACTGCAGGTTTTGTCGGCTCATAAGGTCGCGACAGGATGAGGCGAGTTAGAAAGCTTGTGCACACACCCTAAATGCAGGTTTCGTCGGCTCATAAGGTCGCGACAGGATGAGGCGAGTCAGAAAGCCCGTGCACACAGCCTAAATGCAGGTTTCGTCGGCTCATAAGGTCGCGACACGATGAGGCGAGTCAGAAAGCTCGTGCACACACCCTAAATGCAGGTTTCGTCGGCTCATAAGGTCGCGACAGGATGAGGCGAGTCAGAAAGCTCGTGCACACACCCTAAATGCAGGTTTCGTCGGCTCATAAGGTCGCGACAGGATGAGGCGAGTCAGAAAGCTCGTGCACACATCCTAAATGCAGGTTTCGTCGGCTCATAAGGTCTCGACAGGATGAGGCGAGTCAGAAAGCTCGTGCCCACACCCTAAATGCAGGTTTCGTCGGCTCATAAGGTCGCGACAGGATGAGGCGAGTCAGAAAGCTCGAGCACACACCCTAAATGCAGGTTTCGTCGGCTCATAAGGTCGCGACAGGATGAGGCGAGTGAGAAAGCTCGTGCACACACCCTAAATGCAGGTTTCGTCGGCTCATAAGGTCGCGACAGGATGAGGCGAGTCAGAAAGCTCGTGCACACACCCTAGATGCAGGTTTCGTCGGCTCATAAGGTCGCGACAGATTGAGGCGAGTCAGAAAGCTCGTGCACACACCCGAAATGCAGGTTTCGTCGGCTCATAAGGTCGCGACAGGATGAGGCGAGTCAGAAAGCTCGAGCACACACCCTAAATGCAGGTTTCGTCGGCTCATAAGGTCGCGACAGGATGAGGCGAGTGAGAAAGCTCGTGCACACACCACAATGCAGGTTTCGTCGGCTCATAAGGTCGCGACAAGATGAGGCGAGTCAGAAAGCTCGTGCACACACCCTAACTGCAGGTTTCGTCGGCTCATAAGGTCGCGACAGATTGAGGCGAGTCAGAAAG